>NC_134534.1:108237437-108837437 GCF_050624435.1 Tenrec ecaudatus | reverse complement strand
GTGCCCGTTATCTAACCTAGATAGTCCAAGTGCCCGTTAGTTAACATTGATCATCCAAGTGCCCGCTAGTTAACCTAGATAGTTCAAGTGCACGCTAGTTAACCTAGATACTCCAAGAGCCCTCTAGTTAACCTAGATCGTCCAAGTGCCCGCTAAGAAACCTAGACAGTCCAAGTGCCCGTTAAGTTACCTAGATAGTCCAAGTGCCCGCTAGGTAACCTACTTAGTCCAAGTTCCCGCTAGGTAACCTAGATAGTCCAAGTGCCCGTTACCTAACCTATATAGTCCAATTGCCTGCTATGCAACATACATAGTCCAAGTGCCCGTTCGTTAACCTAGAAGCCCAAGTGTCCGCTAGTTAACCTACATAGTCCAAGTGCCCGGTAGTTAACTTACATAGTTCAAGTGTCCATAGGGAACATACAGAATCCATGTGCCCGCTAGGGAACATACATACTCCAAGGGCCCGCTAGTTAATGTAGATAGTCCAAGTTCCGCTAGTTAATCTACATAGTTCAAGGGCCCGCTGGTTAACCTACATAGTCCAAGTACCCGCTAGTTAACCTAGATCGTCCAAATGTCCGCTAGTTAACCTACATAGTACAAGTGCCCGCTAGGGAATCTAGTTAGTCCAAGTGCCCGCTCTGGAACCTACATAGTCCAAGTGCCTCCTAGGGAACCTACATAGTCCAAGTGCCCGCGCTGGAACATACATAGTCCAAGTGCCCGCTAGGGAATCTACATAGTCCAAGGGCCCGCTAGTTAACGTAGATATTCCAAGTGCCACTAGTTAATCTACATAGTACAAGGGCCCGCTAGTTAACCTACATAGTACAAGGGGTCGCTAGTTAACCTAGACCGTCCAAGTGCCCGCTAGGTAACCTACATAGTCCAAGGGCCCGCTAGTTAACCTACATAGTCCAAGGGTCCGCTAGTTAACCTACATCGTCCAAGGGCCCCCTAGTTAACCTAGATAGTCCAAGTGCCCGCTAGGTAACCTACATAGTCCAAGTGCCCGCTAGGTAACCTAGACAGTTCAAGTGACCACTAGGTTACCTACATAGTCCAAGTGCCTGTTCCTTAACCTACTTATTCCAAATGCCCACTAGGTAACCAATATAGTCCAAATGCCCGCTAGGGGCCCTAATATTCCAAATTCCCGCTAGTTAACCTAGATAGTCCAAGTGTTCGCTAGTTAACCTTGATAATCCAAATGCCCGCTAGTTAACCTAGATAGACCAAGTGCCCGCTAGGGAATTTATCTAGTCCAAGTACCCGCTAGGAAACGTACATAATCCAAGTGCCCGCTAGGTAACGTAGATAGTCCAAGTGCCCGCTAGGGAACGTACATAGTCCAAGTGCCCGCTAGGTAACCTAGATGGTCCAAGGGCTCGCTAGTTAACCTACATAGTCCAAGTGCCTGCTAGGTAACCTAGATTGTCCAAGTGCCCACTAGTTAACCTACATAGTCCAGGTTCCCCCTAGGTAACCTAGATAGTCCAAGGGCCCGCTAGGTAACCTACATAGTCCAAATGCCCGATAGGGAACCTAAGTAGTCCAAGGGCCTGCTAGGAAACCTACATAGTCTTAGTGCCCCCTAGTTAACCTACATTCTCCAAGTGCCCGATAGGGAACCTACAGAGTCAAAGTGCCCGCTAGGTAACCTGAATAGTCCAAGTGCCCGATAGGGAACCTACATAATTCAAGTGCCCGCTAGGGAACCTACATAGTCCAAGTGCCCGTTAGTTAACCTGGATAATCCAAGTGCCCGCTTGGTAACCTAGATGGTACAACAGCCCGCTAGGTAACCTACATACTCCAAGAACCCACAAGGTAACGTAGATAGTTCATGTGCCAGCTAGGTAACCTAGATAGTCCAAGTGTCCGCTAGGGAACCTACAAAGTCTAAGTGCCCGCTAGATTATCTATATAGTCCAAATGCCCGCTAGGGAATCTACATAGTCCAAGGGCCCGCTAGTTAACGTAGATAGTCCAAGTGCCGCTAGTTAATCTACATCGTCCAAGGGCCCGCTAGTTAACCTACATAGTCCAAGTACCCGCTAGTTAACCTAGATCGTCCAAGTGCCCGGTAGGTAACCTACATAGTCCATGGGCCCGCTAGTTAGCCTACATAGTCCAAGGGCCCGCTAGGTAACCTACAAAGTCTAAGTGCCCCCTAGGTTATCTATATAGTCCAAATGCCCCCTAGGGAACCTACATAGTCCAATTGCCCGTTCTTTAACCTACATAGTCCAAGTGCCCGCTAGGTAACCTAGATAGTCCAAGGCCCACTAGTTAACCTACATAGTCCAAGTGCCCGGTAGTTAACTTACATAGTTCAAGTGTCCGTAGGGAACATACAGAGTCCAAGTGCCCGCTAGGGAACCTACACAGTCCAAGTGCCCGCTAGGCAATCTACATAGTCCAAGGGCCCGCTAGTTAATGTAGAGATTCCAAGTGCCGCGAGTTAATCTACATAGTCCAAGGGCCCGCTATTTAACCTATATAATCCAAGTACTCACTAGTTAACCTAGATCGTCCAAGTGTCCGCTAATTAATCTACATAGTACAAGTGCCCGCTAGGCAACCTAGATTGTGCAAGTGCCCGCTCTGGAACCTACATAGTCCAAGTGACTGCTAGGGAACCTACATAGTCCATGTGCCCGCTCCGGAACATACATAGTCCAAGTGCCCGCTAGGGAATCTACATAATCCAAGTGCCCAATAGTTAATGTATAAAGTCCAAGTGCGGCTAGTTAATCTACATAGTCCAAGGGCCCGCTAGTTAACCTACATAGTCCACGTACCGCTAGTTAACCTAGATCGTCCAAGTGCCCACTATGTAACCTACATAGTCCAAGGGTCCGCTAGTTAACCTACATAGTCCAAGGGCCCGCTAGTTAACCTACATAGTCCAAGTGCCCGTGAGGTAACCTACACATTTCAAGTGACCACTAGGTTACCTACATAGTCCAAGTGCCCGCTAGTAACCAATATAGTCCAAATGTCCGCTAGTTAACCTAGATAGTCGAAGTGCCCGCTAGTTAACCTAGATAGACCAAGTGCCCGCTAGAGAACCTATCTAGTCCAAGTACCCGCTAGGAAACGTACAGAGTCCATGTGCCCGCTAGGTAACGTACATAAGTCTAAGTGCCCGCTAGGTAACGTAGATAGTCCAAGGGCCTGCTAGGGAACATACATAGTCCAAGTGCCCGATAGGGAACCTACATAATCCAAGTGCCCGCTCGGGAACCTAGATAGTCCAGGGCCCGCTAGGGAACCTACATAGTCCAAGTGCCCGCTAGGCAATCTACATAGTCCAAGGGCCTGCTAGTTAATGTAGATAGTCCAAGTGCCCGCTAGGGAATCTACATAATCCAAGGGCCCGCTAGTTAATGTAGATAGTCCAAGTGTCGCTAGTTAATCTACATCGTCCAAGGGTCCGCTAGTTAACCTACATAGTCCAAGTGCCCGCTAGGCTATCTACATAGTCCAAGGGCCCGCTAGTTAATGTAGATAGTCCAAGTGCCTGCTAGGGAATCTATATAATCCAAGGGCCCGCTAGTTAATGTAGATAGTCCAAGTGCCACTAGTTAATCTACATAGTCCAAGTGCCCGCTAGTTAACCTAAACCGTCCAAGTGCCCGCTAGTTAACCTAGATAGTCCTAGTGCCCGTTAGTTAACCTAGAGAGTCCAAGTGCCCACTAGGGGACGTACTTAGTCCAAGTGCCCGTTAGCTAACCTAGATAGTCCAAGTGCCCGTTAGTTAACATTGATCATCCAAGTGCCCGCTAGTTAACCTAGATAGTTCAAGTGCACGCTAGTTAACCTAGATAGTCCAAGAGCCCTCTAGTTAACCTAGATCGTCCAAGTGCCCGCTAAGATACCTAGACAGTCCAAGTGCCCGTTAAGTTACCTAGATAGTCCAAGTGCCCGCTAGGTAACCTACTTAGTCCAAGTTCCCGCTAGGTAACCTAGATAGTCCAAGTGCCCGTTACCTAACCTAGATAGTCCAATTGCCTGCTATGCAACATACATAGTCCAAGTGCCCGTTCGTTAACCTAGAAGTCCAAGTGTCCGCTAGTTAACCTAGATAGTCCAAGGGCCCGCTAGTTAACCTACATAGTCCAAGTGCCCAGTAGTTAACTTACATAGTTCAAGTGTCCATAGGGAACATACAGAGTCCAAGTGCCCGCTAGGGAACATACATAGTCCAAGGGCCCGCTAGTTAATGTAGATAGTCCAAGTTCCGCTAGTTAATCTACATAGTTTAAGGGCCCGCTGGTTAACCTACATAGTCCAAGTACCCGCTAGTTAACCTAGATCGTCCAAATGTCCGCTAGTTAACCTACATAGTACAAGTGCCCACTAGGGAATCTAGTTAGTCCAAGTGCCCGCTCTGGAACCTACATAGTCCAGGTGCCTCCTAGGGAACCTACATAGTCCAAGTGCCCGCGCTGGAACATACATAGTCCAAGTGCCCGCTAGGGAATCTACATAGTCCAAGGGCCCGCTAGTTAACGTAGATAGTCCAAGTGCCGCTAGTTAATCTACATAGTCCAAGGGCCCGCTAGTTAACCTACATAGTCCAAGGGCCCGCTAGTTAACCTAGATCGTCCAAGTGCCCGCTAGGTAACCTACATAGTCCAAGGCCCCGCTAGTTAACCTACATAGTCCAAGGGCACGCTAGTTAACCTACATCGTCCAAGGGCCCGCTAGTTAACCTAGATAGTCCAAGTGCCCGCTAGGTAACCTACATAGTCCAAGTGCCCGCTAGGTAACCTAGACAGTTCAAGTGACCACTAGGTTACCTACATAGTCCAAGTGCCTGTTCGTTAACCTACATAGTCCAAATGCCCACTAGGTAACCAATATAGTCCAAATGCCCGCTAGGGGCCCTAATAGTCCAAATGCCCGCTAGTTAACCTAGATAGTCCAAGTGTTCGCTAGTTAACCTTGATAATCTAAATGCCCGCTAGTTAACCTAGATAGACCAAGTGCCCGCTAGGGAATTTATCTAGTCCAAGTACCCGCTAGGAAACGTACATAATCCAAGTGCCCGCTAGGTAACGTAGATAGTCCAAGTGCCCGCTAGGGAACGTAAATAGTCCAAGTGCCCGCTAGGTAACCTAGATGGTCCAAGGGCTCGCTAGTTAACCTACACAGTCCAAGTGCCTGCTAGGTAACCTAGATTGTCCAAGTGCCCACTAGTTAACCTACATAGTCCAGGTTCCCCCTAGGTAACCTAGATAGTCCAAGGGCCCTCTAGGTAACCTACATAGTCCAAATGCCCGATAGGGAACCTACATAGTCCAAGTGCCCGCTAGGTAACCTACATAGTCCAAATCCCGCTAGTTAACCTACATAGTCCAAATGCCCGATAGGGAACCAATATAATCCAAGTGCCCGCTAGGGAACCTACATTGTCCAAGTGCCCGTTAGGTAACCTAGATAGTCCAAATGCCCGCTAGGGCACCCACATAATCCAAGTGCCCGCTAGGGAACTTACATAGTCCAAGGACCCGCTAGGGAACCTACATAGTCCAAGTGCCCGTTAGTTAACCTAGATAGTCCCAGTGCCCGCTAGGTAACATATATAGTCCAACAGCCCGGTAGGTAACCTACATAATCCAAGTACCCGCTAGGTAACGTAGATAGTTCAAGTGCCAGCTAGGTAACCTAGATAGTCCAAGAGCCCGCTAGGTAACCTACAAAGTCTAAGAGCCCGCTAGGTAATCTATATACTCCAAATGACCACTAGGGAGCCTACATAGTCCAAATGCCCGCTAGGTAACCTAGGTAGTCCAAGGGCCTGCTAGGAAACCTACATAGTCCTAGTGCCCCCTAGTTAACCTACATTCTCCAAGTGCCCGATAGGGAACCTACAGAGTCAAAGTGCCCGCTAGGTAACCTGAATAGTCCAAGTGCCCGATAGGGAACCTACATAATCCAAGTGCCCGCTAGGGAACCTACATAGTCCAAGTGCCCGTTAGTTAACCTGGATAGTCCAAGTGCCCGCTTGGTAACCTAGATGGTACAACAGCCCGCTAGGTAACCTACATACTCCAAGAACCCACAAGGTAACGTAGATAGTTCATGTGCCAGCTAGGTAACCTAGATAGTCCAAGTGTCCGCTAGGGAACCTACAAAGTCTAAGTGCCCACAAGATTATCTATATAGTCCAAATGCCCGCTAGGGAATCTACATAGTCCAAGGGCCCGCTAGTTAACGTAGATAGTCCAAGTGCCGCTAGTTAATCTACATAGTCCAAGGGCCCGCTAGTTAACCTACATAGTCCAAGTACCCGCTAGTTAACCTAGATCGTCCAAGTGCCCGGTAGGTAACCTACATAGTCCATGGGCCCGCTAGTTAACCTACATAGTCCAAGGGCCCGCTAGGTAACCTACAAAGTCTAAGTGCCCCCTAGGTTATCTATATAGTCCAAATGCCCCCTAGGGAACCTACATAGTCCAATTGCCCGTTCTTTAACCTACATAGTCCAAGTGCCCGCTAGGTAACCTAGATAGTCCAAGGCCCACTAGTTAACCTACATAGTCCAAGTGCCCGGTAGTTAACTTACATAGTTCAAGTGTCCGTAGGGAACATACAGAGTCCAAGTGCCCGCTAGGGAACCTACATAGTCCAAGTGCCCGCTAGGCAATCTACATAGTCCAAGGACCCGCTAGTTAATGTAGAGAGTCCAAGTGCCGCGAGTTAATCTACATAGTCCAAGGGCCCGCTAGTTAACCTACATAATCCAAGTACTCGCTAGTTTACCTAGATCGTCCAAGTGTCCGCTAATTAATCTACATAGTACAAGTGCCCGCTAGGGAACCTAGATTGTGCAAGTGCCCGCTCTGGAACCTACATAGTGCAAGTGACTGCTAGGGAACCTACATAGTCCATGTGCCCGCTCCGGAACATACATAGTCCAAGTGCCCGCTAGGGAATCTACATAATCCAAGTGCCCAATAGTTAATGTATAAAGTCCAAGTGCGGCTAGTTAATCTACATAGTCCAAGGGCCCGCTAGTTAACCTACATAGTCCACGTACCGCTAGTTAACCTAGATCGTCCAAGTGCCCACTATGTAACCTACATAGTCCAAGGGTCCGCTAGTTAACCTACATAGTCCAAGGGCCCGCTAGTTAACCTACATAGTCCAAGTGCCCGTGAGGTAACCTACACATTTCAAGTGACCACTAGGTTACCTACATAGTCCAAGTGCCCGCTAGTAACCAATATAGTCCAAATGTCCGCTAGTTAACCTAGATAGTCGAAGTGCCCGCTAGTTAACCTAGATAGACCAAGTGCCCGCTAGAGAACCTATCTAGTCCAAGTACCCGCTAGGAAACGTACAGAGTCCAAGTGGCCGCTAGGTAACGTACATAGTCTAAGTGCCCGCTAGGTAACGTAGATAGTCCAAGGGCCTGCTAGGGAACATACATAGTCCAAGTGCCCGATAGGGAACCTACATAATCCAAGTGCCCGCTCGGGAACCTAGATAGTCCAGGGCCCGCTAGGGAACCTACATAGTCCAAGTGCCCGCTAGGCAATCTACATAGTCCAAGGGCCCGCTAGTTAATGTAGATAGTCCAAGTGCCCGCTAGGGAATCTACATAATCCAAGGGCCCGCTAGTTAATGTAGATAGTCCAAGTGTCGCTAGTTAATCTACATCGTCCAAGGGTCCGCTAGTTAACCTACATAGTCCAAGTGCCCGCTAGGCTCTCTACATAGTCCAAGGGCCCGCTAGTTAATGTAGATAGTCCAAGTGCCTGCTAGGGAATCTATATAATCCAAGGGCCCGCTAGTTAATGTAGATAGTCCAAGTGCCACTACTTAATCTACATAGTCCAAGTGCCCGCTAGTTAACCTAAACCGTCCAAGTGCCCGCTAGTTAACCTAGATAGTCCTAGTGCCCGTTAGTTAACCTAGAGAGTCCAAGTGCCCACTAGGGGACGTACTTAGTCCAAGTGCCCGTTAGCTAACCTAGATAGTCCAAGTGCCCGTTAGTTAACATTGATCATCCAAGTGCCCGCTAGTTAACCTAGATAGTTCAAGTGCACGCTAGTTAACCTAGATAGTCCAAGAGCCCTCTAGTTAACCTAGATCGTCCAAGTGCCCGCTAAGATACCTAGACAGTCCAAGTGCCCGTTAAGTTACCTAGATAGTCCAAGTGCCCGCTAGGTAACCTACTTAGTCCAAGTTCCCGCTAGGTAACCTAGATAGTCCAAGTGCCCGTTACCTAACCTAGATAGTCCAATTGCCCGCTATGCAACATACATAGTCCAAGTGCCCGTTCGTTAACCTAGAAGTCCAAGTGTCCGCTAGTTAACCTAGATAGTCCAAGGGCCCGCTAGTTAACCTACATAGTCCAAGTGCCCAGTAGTTAACTTACATAGTTCAAGTGTCCATAGGGAACATACAGAGTCCAAGTGCCTGCTAGGGAACATACATAGTCCAAGGGCCCGCTAGTTAATGTAGATAGTCCAAGTTCCGCTAGTTAATCTACATAGTTCAAGGGCCCGCTGGTTAACCTACATAGTCCAAGTACCCGCTAGTTAACCTAGATCGTCCAAATGTCCGCTAGTTAACCTACATAGTACAAGTGCCCACTAGGGAATCTAGTTAGTCCAAGTGCCCGCTCTGGAACCTACATAGTCCAGGTGCCTCCTAGGGAACCTACATAGTCCAAGTGCCCGCGCTGGAACATACATAGTCCAAGTGCCCGCTAGGGAATCTACATAGTCCAAGGGCCCGCTAGTTAACGTAGATAGTCCAAGTGCCGCTAGTTAATCTACATAGTCCAAGGGCCCGCTAGTTAACCTACATAGTCCAAGGGCCCGCTAGTTAACCTAGATCGTCCAAGTGCCCGCTAGGTAACCTACATAGTCCAAGGCCCCGCTAGTTAACCTACATAGTCCAAGGGCACGCTAGTTAACCTACATCGTCCAAGGGCCCGCTAGTTAACCTAGATAGTCCAAGTGCCCGCTAGGTAACCTACATAGTCCAAGTGCCCGCTAGGTAACGTAGACAGTTCAAGTGACCACTAGGTTACCTACATAGTCCAAGTGCCTGTTCGTTAACCTACATAGTCCAAATGCCCACTAGGTAACCAATATAGTCCAAATGCCCGCTAGGGGCCCTAATATTCCAAATGCCCGCTAGTTAACCTAGATAGTCCAAGTGTTCGCTAGTTAACCTTGATAATCCAAATGCCCGCTAGTTAACCTAGATAGACCAAGTGCCCGCTAGGGAATTTATCTAGTCCAAGTACCCGCTAGGAAACGTACATAATCCAAGTGCCCGCTAGGTAACGTAGATAGTCCAAGTGCCCGCTAGGGAACGTAAATAGTCCAAGTGCCCGCTAGGTAACCTAGATGGTCCAAGGGCTCGCTAGTTAACCTACACAGTCCAAGTGCCTGCTAGGTAACCTAGATTGTCCAAGTGCCCACTAGTTAACCTACATAGTCCAGGTTCCCCGTAGGTAACCTAGATAGTCCAAGGGCCCGCTAGGTAACCTACATAGTCCAAATGCCCGATAGGGAACCTACATAGTCCAAGTGCCCGCTAGGTAACCTACATAGTCCAAATCCCGCTAGTTAACCTACATAGTCCAAGTGCCCGATAGGGAACCAACATAATCCAAGTGCCCGCTAGGGAACCTACATTGTCCAAGTGCCCGTTAGGTAACCTAGATAGTCCAAATGCCCGCTAGGGCACCCATATAATCCAAGTGCCCGCTAGGGAACTTACATAGTCCAAGGACCCGCTAGGGAACCTACATAGTCCAAGTGCCCGTTAGTTAACCTAGATAGTCCCAGTGCCCGCTAGGTAACGTATATAGTCCAACAGCCCAGTAGGTAACCTACATAATCCAAGTACCCGCTAGGTAACATAGATAGTTCAAGTGCCAGCTAGGTAACCTAGATAGTCCAAGAGCCCGCTAGGTAACCTACAAAGTCTAAGAGCCCGCTAGGTAATCTATATACTCCAAATGACCACTAGGGAGCCTACATAGTCCAAATGCCCGCTAGGTAACCTAGGTAGTCCAAGGGCCTGCTAGGAAACCTACATAGTCCTAGTGCCCCCTAGTTAACCTACATTCTCCAAGTGCCCGATAGGGAAACTACAGAGTCAATGTGCCCGCTAGGTAACCTGAATAGTCCAAGTGCCCGATAGGGAACCTACATAATCCAAGTGCCCGCTAGGGAACCTACATAGTCCAAGTGCCCGTTAGTTAACCTGGATAGTCCAAGTGCCCGCTTGGTAACCTAGATGGTACAACAGCCCGCTAGGTAACCTACATACTCCAAGAACCCACAAGGTAACGTAGATAGTTCATGTGCCAGCTAGGTAACCTAGATAGTCCAAGTGTCCGCTAGGGAACCTACAAAGTCTAAGTGCCCACAAGATTATCTATATAGTCCAAATGCCCGCTAGGGAATCTACATAGTCCAAGGGCCCGCTAGTTAACGTAGATAGTCCAAGTGCCGCTAGTTAATCTACATAGTCCAAGGGCCCGCTAGTTAACCTACATAGTCCAAGTACGGGCTAGTTAACCTAGATCGTCCAAGTGCCCGGTAGGTAACCTACATAGTCCATGGGCCCGCTAGTTAACCTACATAGTCCAAGGGCCCGCTAGGTAACCTACAAAGTCTAAGTGCCCCCTAGGTTATCTATATAGTCCAAATGCCCCCTAGGGAACCTACATAGTCCAAGTGCCCGTTCGTTAACCTACATAGTCCAAGTGCCCGCTAGGTAACCTAGATAATCCAGGGCCCACTAGTTAACCTACATAGTCCAAGTGCCCGGTAGTTAACTTACATAGTTCAAGTGTCCGTAGGGAACATACAGAGTCCAAGTGCCCGCTAGGGAACCTACATAGTCCAAGTGCCCGTTCGTTAACCTACATAGTCCAAGTGCCCGCTAGGTAACCTAGATAGTCCAGGGCCCACTAGTTAACCTACATAGTCCAAGTGCCCGGTAGTTAACTTACATAGTTCAAGTGTCCGTAGGGAACATACAGAGTCCAAGTGCCCGCTAGGGAACCTACATAGTCCAAGTGCCCGTTCGTTAACCTACATAGTCCAAGTGCCCGCTAGGTAACCTAGATAGTCCAGGGCCCACTAGTTAACCTACATAGTCCAAGTGCCCGGTAGTTAACTTACATATTTCAAGTGTCCGTAGGGAACATACAGAGTCCAAGTGCCCGCTAGGGAACCTACATAGTCCAAGTGCCCGCTAGGCAATCTACATAGTCCAAGGGCCCCCTAGTTAATGTATAGAGTCCAAGTGCCGCGAGTTAATCTACATATTCCAAGGGCCCGCTAGTTAACCTACATAATCCAAGTACTCGCTAGTTAACCTAGATCGTCCAAGTGTCCGCTAATTAATCTACATAGTACAAGTGCCCGCTAGGGAACCTAGATAGTGCAAGTGCCCGCTCTGGAACCTACATAGTCCAAGTGACTGCTAGGGAACCTACATAGTCCAAGTGCCCGCTCCAGAACATACATAGTCCAAGTGCGCGCTAGGGAATCTACATAATCCAAGTGCCCAATAGTTAATGTATATAGTCCAAGTGCGGCTAGTTAATCTACATAGTCCAAGGGCCCGCTAGTTAACCTACATAGTCCACGTACCGCTAGTTAACCTAGATCGTCCAAGTGCCCACTATGTAACCTACATAGTCCAAGGGTCCGCTAGTTAACCTACATAGTCCAAGGGCCCGCTAGTTAACCTACATAGTCCAAGTGCCCGTGAGGTAACCTACACATTTCAAGTGTCCACTAGGTTACCTACATAGTCCAAGTGCCCGCTAGTAACCAATATAGTCCAAATGTCCGCTAGTTAACCGAGATAGTCGAAGTGCCCGCTAGTTAACCTAGATAGACAAAGTGCCCGCTAGAGAACCTATCTAGTCCAAGTACCCGCTAGGAAACGTACAGAGTCCAAGTGCCCGCTAGGTAACGTACATAGTCTAAGTGCCCGCTAGGTAACGTAGATAGTCCAAGGGCCTGCTAGGGAACATACATAGTCCAAGTGCCCGATAGGGAACCTACATAATCCAACTGCCCCCTCGGGAACCTAGATAGTCCAGGGCCCACTAGGGAACCTACATAGTCCAAGTGCCCGCTAGGCAATCTGCATAGTCCAAGGGCCCGCTAGTTAATGTAGATAGTCCAAGTGCCCGCTAGGGAATCTATATAATCCAAGGGCCCGCTAGTTAATGTAGATAGTCCAAGTGCCGCTAGTTAATCTACATAGTCCAAGGGTCCGCTAGTTAACCTACATAGTCCAAGGGCCCGCTAGTTAACCTACATAGTCCAAGTGCCCGCTAGGCAATCTACATAGTCCAAGGGTCCGCTAGTTAACCTAGATAGTCCAAGGGCCCGCTAGTTAACCTACATAGTCCAAGTGCCCGCGAGATAACCTAGACATTTCAATTCACCACTAAGTAACCTACATTGTCCAAGTGCCCGTTCGTTAAACTAGATAGTCCAAGTGCCCGTTAGTAACCAATATAGTCCAAATGCCCTCTAGGGACCCTAATAGTCCAAATGTCCGCTAGTTAACCTAGATAGTCCAAGTGCCCGATAGTTAACCGAGATAATCAAGTGCCCGCTAGGGAACCTATCTAGTCCAAGTACCCACTAGGAAACGTACATAGTCCAAGTGCCCGCTAGGAAACGTACATAGTCTAAGTGCCCGCTAGGTAACGTAGATAGTCCAAGGGCCTGCTAGGGAACATACATAGTCCACGTGCCTGCTAGGTAACCTACATAGTCCAAGTGCCCACTAGTTAACCTACATAGTCCAGGTTCCCCCTAGGTAACCTAGATAGTCCAAGGGCCCGCTAGGTAACCTACATTGTCTTAGTGCCCCCTAGTTAACCTACATTCTCCAAGTGCCCCATAGGGACCCTACATAGTCAAAGTGCCCGCTAGGTAACCTACATGATCCAAATGCCCGTTAGTTAACCTACATAGTCCAAGTGCCCGATAGGGAACCTACATAATCCAAGTGCCCGCTAGGGAACCTACATAGTCCAAGTGCCTGTTCGTTAACCTAGATAGTCCAAGTGCCCGCTGGTAACCTACATAGTCTAAGGGCCCGCTAGGTAACCTTGATAGTCCAAGTGCCTTCTAGTTACCCTACATAGTCGAAGTGCCCGCTAGGTAACCTACATGGTCCAAATGCCCGTTAGTTAACCTACATAGTCCAAGTGCCCGCTAGTTAACCTAGATCGTCCAAGTGCCCACTATGTAACCTACATAGTCCAAGGGTCCGCTAGTTAACCTACATAGTCCAAGGGCCCGCTAGTTAACCTACATAGTCCAAGTGCCCGTGAGGTTACCTACACATTTCAAGTGTCCACTACATTACCTACATAGTCCAAGTGCCCGCTAGTAACCAATATAGTCCAAATGTCCGCTAGTTAACCGAGATAGACGAAGTGCCCGCTAGTTAACCTAGATAGACAAAGTGCCCGCTAGAGAACCTATCTAGTCCAAGTACTCGCTAGGAAACGTACAGAGTCCAAGTGCCCGCTAGGTAACGTACATAGTCTAAGTGCCCGCTAGGTAACGTAGATAGTCCAAGGGCCTGCTAGGGAACATACATAGTCCAAGTGCCCGATAGGGAACCTACATAATCCAAGTGCCCGCTCGGGAACCTAGATAGTCCAGGGCCCACTAGGGAACCTACATAGTCCAAGTGCCCGCTAGGCAATCTGCATAGTCCAAGGGCCCGCTAGTTAATGTAGATAGTCCAAGTGCCCGCTAGGGAATCTATATAATCCAAGGGCCCGCTAGTTAATGTAGATAGTCCAAGTGCCGCTAGTTAATCTACATAGTCCAAGGGTCCGCTAGTTAACCTACATAGTCCAAGGGCCCGCTAGTTAACCTACATAGTCCAAGTGCCCGCTAGGCAATCTACATAGTCCAAGGGTCCGCTAGTTAACCTAGATAGTCCAAGGGCCCGCTAGTTAACCTACATAGTCCAAGTGCCCGCGAGGTAACCTAGACATTTCAATTCACCACTAAGTAACCTACATTGTCCAAGTGCCCGTTCGTTAAACTAGATAGTCCAAGTGCCCGTTAGTAACCAATATAGTCCAAATGCCCACTAGGGGCCCTAATAGTCCAAATGTCCGCTAGTTAACCTAGATAGTCCAAGTGCCCGATAGTTAACCGAGATAATCAAGTGCCCGCTAGGGAACCTATCTAGTCCAAGTACCCACTAGGAAACGTACATAGTCCAAGTGCCCGCTAGGAAACGTACATAGTCTAAGTGCCCGCTAGGTAACGTAGATAGTCCAAGGGCCTGCTAGGGAACATACATAGTCCACGTGCCTGCTAGGTAACCTACATAGTCCAAGTGCCCACTAGTTAACCTACATAGTCCAGGTTCCCCCTAGGTAACCTAGATAGTCCAAGGGCCCGCTAGGTAACCTACATTGTCTTAGTGCCCCCTAGTTAACCTACATTCTCCAAGTGCCCCATAGGGACCCTACATAGTCAAAGTGCCCGCTAGGTAACCTACATGATCCAAATGCCCGTTAGTTAACCTACATAGTCCAAGTGCCCGATAGGGCACCTACATAATCCAAGTGCCCGCTAGGGAACATACATAGTCCAAGTGCCTGTTCGTTAACCTAGATAGTCCAAGTGCCCGCTGGTAACCTACATAGTCTAAGGGCCCGCTAGGTAACCTTGATAGTCCAAGTGCCTTCTAGTTAACCTACATAGTCGAAGTGCCCGCTAGGTAACCTACATGGTCCAAATGCCCGTTAGTTAACCTACATAGTCCAAGTGCCCGCTAGGGAACCTACATAGTCCAAGTGCCCGTTAGTTAACCTTGATAGTCCAAGTGCCCGCTTGGTAACCTAGATGGTACAACAGCCCGCTAGGTAACCTTCATACTCCAAGAACCCACAAGGTAACGTAGATAGTTCATGTGCCAGCTAGGTAACCTAGATAGTCCAAGTGTCTGCTAGGTAACCTACAAAGTCTAAGTGCCCGCTAGATTATCTATATAGTCCAAATGCCCGCTAGGGAATCTACATAGTCCAAGGGCCCGCTAGTTAAAGTAGATAGTCCAAGTGCCGCTAGTTAATCTACATAGTCCAAGGGCCCGCTAGTTAACCTACATAGTCCAAGTACCCGCTAGTTAACCTAGATCGTCCAAGTGCCCGGTAGGTAACCTACATAGTCCAAGGGCCCGCTAGTTAAACTACATAGTCCAAGGGCCCGCTAGGTAACCTACAAAGTCTAAGTGTCCCCTAGGTTATCTATATAGTCCAAATGCCCCCTAGGGAACCTACATAGTCCAAGTGCCCGTTCGTTAACCTACATAGTCCAAGTGCCCGCTAGGTAACCTACATAGTCCAAGTACCCGCTAGTTAACCTAGATCGTCCAAGTGCCCGGTAGGTAACCTACATAGTCCATGGGCCCGCTAGTTAACCTACATAGTACAAGGGCCCGCTAGGTAACCTACAAAGTCTAAGTGCCCCCTAGGTTATCTATATAGTCCAAATGCCCCCTAGGGAACCTACATAGTCCAATTGCCCGTTCTTTAACCTACATAGTCCAAGTGCCCGCTAGGTAACCTAGATAGTCCAAGGCCCACTAGTTAACCTACATAGTCCAAGTGCCCGGTAGTTAACTTACATAGTTTAAGTGTCCGTAGGGAACATACAGAGTCCAAGTGCCCGCTAATGAACCTACATAGTCCAAGTGCCCGCTAGGCAATCTACATAGTCCAAGGACCCGCTAGTTAATGTAGAGAGTCCAAGTGCCGCGAGTTAATCTACATAGTCCAAGGGCCCGCTAGTTAACCTACATAATCCAAGTACTCGCTAGTTAACCTAGATCGTCCAAGTGTCCGCTAATTAATCTACATAGTACAAGTGCCCGCTAGGGAACCTACATAGTCCAAGTGACTGCTAGGGAACCTACATAGTCCATGTGCCCGCTCCGGAACATACATAGTCCAAGTGCCCGCTAGGGAATCTACATAATCCAAGTGCCCAATAGTTAATGTATAAAGTCCAAGTGCGGCTAGTTAATCTACATAGTCCAAGGGCCCGCTAGTTAACCTACATAGTCCACGTACCGCTAGTTAACCTAGATCGTCCAAGTGCCCACTATGTAACCTACATAGTCCAAGTGTCCGCTAGTTAACCTACATAGTCCAAGGGCCCGCTAGTTAACCTACATAGTCCAAGTGCCCGTGAGGTAACCTACACATTTCAAGTGACCACTAGGTTACCTACATAGTCCAAGTGCCCGCTAGTAACCAATATAGTCCAAATGTCCGCTAGTTAACCTAGATAGTCGAAGTGCCCGCTAGTTAACCTAGATAGACCAAGTGCCCGCTAGAGAACCTATCTAGTCCACGTACCCGCTAGGAAACGTACAGAGTCCAAGTGCCCGCTAGGTAACGTACATAGTCTAAGTGCCCGCTAGGTAACGTAGATAGTCCAAGGGCCTGCTAGGGAACATACATAGTCCAAGTGCCCGATAGGGAACCTACATAATCCAAGTGCCCGCTCGGGAACCTAGATATTCCAGGGCCCGCTAGGGAACCTACATAGTCCAAGTGCCCGCTAGGCAATCTACATAGTCCAAGGGCCCGCTAGTTAATGTAGATAGTCCAAGTGCCCGCTAGGGAATCTACATAATCCAAGGGCCCGCTAGTTAATGTAGATAGTCCAAGTGTCGCTAGTTAATCTACATCGTCCAAGGGTCCGCTAGTTAACCTACATAGTCCAAGTGCCCGCTAGGCTATCTACATAGTCCAAGGGCCCGCTAGTTAATGTAGATAGTCCAAGTGCCTGCTAGGGAATCTATATAATCCAAGGGCCCGCTAGTTAATGTAGATAGTCCAAGTGCCACTAGTTAATCTACATAGTCCAAGTGCCCGCTAGTTAACCTAAACCGTCCAAGTGCCCGCTAGTTAACCTAGATAGTCCTAGTGCCCGTTAGTTAACCTAGAGAGTCCAAGTGCCCACTAGGGGACGTACTTAGTCCAAGTGCCCGTTAGCTAACCTAGATAGTCCAAGTGCCCGTTAGTTAACATTGATCATCCAAGTGCCCGCTAGTTAACCTGGATAGTTCAAGTGCACGCTAGTTAACCTAGATAGTCCAAGAGCCCTCTAGTTAACCTAGATCGTCCAAGTGCCCGCTAAGATACCTAGACAGTCCAAGTGCCCGTTAAGTTACCTAGATAGTCCAAGTGCCCGCTAGGTAACCTACTTAGTCCAAGTTCCCGCTAGGTAACCTAGATAGTCCAAGTGCCCGTTACCTAACCTAGATAGTCCAATTGCCCGCTATGCAACATACATAGTCCAAGTGCCCGTTCGTTAACCTAGAAGTCCAAGTGTCCGCTAGTTAACCTAGATAGTCCAAGGGCCCGCTAGTTAACCTACATAGTCCAAGTGCCCAGTAGTTAACTTACATAGTTCAAGTGTCCATAGGGAACATACAGAGTCCAAGTGCCCGCTAGGGAACATACATAGTCCAAGGGCCCGCTAGTTAATGTAGATAGTCCAAGTTCCGCTAGTTAATCTACATAGTTCAAGGGCCCGCTGGTTAACCTACATAGTCCAAGTACCCGCTAGTTAACCTAGATCGTCCAAATGTCCGCTAGTTAACCTACATAGTACAAGTGCCCACTAGGGAATCTAGTTAGTCCAAGTGCCCGCTCTGGAACCTACATAGTCCAGGTGCCTCCTAGGGAACCTACATAGTCCAAGTGCCCGCGCTGGAACATACATAGTCCAAGTGCCCGCTAGGGAATCTACATAGTCCAAGGGCCCGCTAGTTAACGTAGATAGTCCAAGTGCCGCTAGTTAATCTACATAGTCCAAGGGCCCGCTAGTTAACCTACATAGTCCAAGGGCCCGCTAGTTAACCTAGATCGTCCAAGTGCCCGCTAGGTAACCTACATAGTCCAAGGCCCCGCTAGTTAACCTACATAGTCCAAGGGCACGCTAGTTAACCTACATCGTCCAAGGGCCCGCTAGTTAACCTAGATAGTCCAAGTGCCCGCTAGGTAACCTACATAGTCCAAGTGCCCGCTAGGTAACCTAGACAGTTCAAGTGACCACTAGGTTACCTACATAGTCCAAGTGCCTGTTCGTTAACCTACATAGTCCAAATGCCCACTAGGTAACCAATATAGTCCAAATGCCCGCTAGGGGCCCTAATATTCCAAATGCCCGCTAGTTAACCTAGATAGTCCAAGTGTTCGCTAGTTAACCTTGATAATCCAAATGCCCGCTAGTTAACCTAGATAGACCAAGTGCCCGCTAGGGAATTTATCTAGTCCAAGTACCCGCTAGGAAACGTACATAATCCAAGTGCCCGCTAGGTAACGTAGATAGTCCAAGTGCCCGCTAGGGAACGTAAATAGTCCAAGTGCCCGCTAGGTAACCTAGATGGTCCAAGGGCTCGCTAGTTAACCTACACAGTCCAAGTGCCTGCTAGGTAACCTAGATTGTCCAAGTGCCCACTAGTTAACCTACATAGTCCAGGTTCCCCATAGGTAACCTAGATAGTCCAAGGGCCCGCTAGGTAACCTACATAGTCCAAATGCCCGATAGGGAACCTACATAGTCCAAGTGCCCGCTAGGTAACCTACATAGTCCAAATCCCGCTAGTTAACCTACATAGTCCAAGTGCCCGATAGGGAACCAACATAATCCAAGTGCCCGCTAGGGAACCTACATTGTCCAAGTGCCCGTTAGGTAACCTAGATAGTCCAAATGCCCGCTAGGGCACCCACATAATCCAAGTGCCCGCTAGGGAACTTACATAGTCCAAGGACCCGCTAGGGAACCTACATAGTCCAAGTGCCCGTTAGTTAACCTAGATAGTCCCAGTGCCCGCTAGGTAACGTATATAGTCCAACAGCCCAGTAGGTAACCTACATAATCCAAGTACCCGCTAGGTAACGTAGATAGTTCAAGTGCCAGCTAGGTAACCTAGATAGTCCAAGAGCCCGCTAGGTAACCTACAAAGTCTAAGAGCCCGCTAGGTAATCTATATACTCCAAATGACCACTAGGGAGCCTACATAGTCCAAATGCCCACTAGGTAACCTAGGTAGTCCAAGGGCCTGCTAGGAAACCTACATAGTCCTAGTGCCCCCTAGTTAACCTACATTCTCCAAGTGCCCGATAGGGAACCTACAGAGTCAAAGTGCCCGCTAGGTAACCTGAATAGTCCAAGTGCCCGATAGGGAACCTACATAATCCAAGTGCCCGCTAGGGAACCTACATAGTCCAAGTGCCCGTTAGTTAACCTGGATAGTCCAAGTGCCCGCTTGGTAACCTAGATGGTACAACAGCCCGCTAAGTAACCTACATACTCCAAGAACCCACAAGGTAACGTAGATAGTTCATGTGCCAGCTAGGTAACCTAGATAGTCCAAGTGTCCGCTAGGGAACCTACAAAGTCTAAGTGCCCACAAGATTATCTATATAGTCCAAATGCCCGCTAGGGAATCTACATAGTCCAAGGGCCCGCTAGTTAACGTAGATAGTCCAAGTGCCGCTAGTTAATCTACATAGTCCAAGGGCCCGCTAGTTAACCTACATAGTCCAAGTACCCGCTAGTTAACCTAGATCGTCCAAGTGCCCGGTAGGTAACCTACATAGTCCATGGGCCCGCTAGTTAACCTACATAGTCCAAGGGCCCGCTAGGTAACCTACAAAGTCTAAGTGCCCCCTAGGTTATCTATATAGTCCAAATGCCCCCTAGGGAACCTACATAGTCCAAGTGCCCGTTCGTTAACCTACATAGTCCAAGTGCCCGCTAGGTAACCTAGATAGTCCAGGGCCCACTAGTTAACCTACATAGTCCAAGTGCCCGGTAGTTAACTTACATAGTTCAAGTGTCCGTAGGGAACATACAGAGTCCAAGTGCCCACTAGGGAACCTACATAGTCCAAGTGCCCGTTCGTTAACCTACATAGTCCAAGTGCCCGCTAGGTAACCTAGATAGTCCAGGGCCCACTAGTTAACCTACATAGTCCAAGTGCCCGGTAGTTAACTTACATAGTTCAAGTGTCCGTAGGGAACATACAGAGTCCAAGTGCCCGCTAGGGAACCTACATAGTCCAAGTGCCCGCTAGGCAATCTACATAGTCCAAGGGCCCCCTAGTTAATGTATAGAGTCCAAGTGCCGCGAGTTAATCTACATATTCCAAGGGCCCGCAAGTTAACCTACATAATCCAAGTACTCGCTAGTTAACCTAGATCGTCCAAGTGTCCGCTAATTAATCTACATAGTACAAGTGCCCGCTAGGGAACCTAGATAGTGCAAGTGCCCGCTCTGGAACCTACATAGTCCAAGTACTGCTAGGGAACCTACATAGTCCAAGTGCCCGCTCCAGAACATACATAGTCCAAGTGCGCGCTAGGGAATCTACATAATCCAAGTGCCCAATAGTTAATGTATATAGTCCAAGTGCGTCTAGTTAATCTACATAGTCCAAGGGCCCCTAGTTAACCTACATAGTCCACGTACCGCTAGTTAACCTAGATCGTCCAAGTGCCCACTATGTAACCTACATAGTCCAAGGGTCCGCTAGTTAACCTACATAGTCCAAGGGCCCGCTAGTTAACCTACATAGTCCAAGTGCCCGTGAGGTAACCTACACATTTCAAGTGTCCACTAGGTTACCTACATAGTCCAAGTGCCCGCTAGTAACCAATATAGTCCAAATGTCCGCTAGTTAACCGAGATAGTCGAAGTGCCCGCTAGTTAACCTAGATAGACAAAGTGCCCGCTAGAGAACCTATCTAGTCCAAGTACCCGCTAGGAAACGTACAGAGTCCAAGTGCCCGCTAGGTAACGTACATAGTCTAAGTGCCCGCTAGGTAACGTAGATAGTCCAAGGGCCTGCTAGGGAACATACATAGTCCAAGTGCCCGATAGGGAACCTACATAATCCAAGTGCCCGCTCGGGAACCTAGATAGTCCAGGGCCCACTAGGGAACCTACATAGTCCAAGTGCCCGCTAGGCAATCTGCATAGTCCAAGGGCCCGCTAGTTAATGTAGATAGTCCAAGTGCCCGCTAGGGAATCTATATAATCCAAGGGCCCGCTAGTTAATGTAGATAGTCCAAGTGCCGCTAGTTAATCTACATAGTCCAAGGGTCCGCTAGTTAACCTACATAGTCCAAGGGCCCGCTAGTTAACCTACATAGTCCAAGTGCCCGCTAGGCAATCTACATAGTCCAAGGGTCCGCTAGTTAACCTAGATAATCCAAGTGCCCGCTAGGGAACCTACATAGTCCAAGTGCCTGTTCGTTAACCTAGATAGTCCAAGTGCCCGCTGGTAACCTACATAGTCTAAGGGCCCGCTAGGTAACCTTGATAGTCCAAGTGCCTTCTAGTTAACCTACATAGTCGAAGTGCCCGCTAGGTAACCTACATGGTCCAAATGCCCGTTAGTTAACCTACATAGTCCAAGTGCCCGCTAGGGAACCTACATAGTCCAAGTGCCCGTTAGTTAACCTTGATAGTCCAAGTGCCCGCTTGGTAACCTAGATGGTACAACAGCCCGCTAGGTAACCTTCATACTCCAAGAACCCACAAGGTAACGTAGATAGTTCATGTGCCAGCTAGGTAACATAGACTGTCCAAGTGTCTGCTAGGTAACCTACAAAGTCTAAGCGCCCGCTAGATTATCTATATAGTCCAAATGCCCGCTAGGGAATCTACATAGTCCAAGGGCCCGCTAGTTAAAGTAGATAGTCCAAGTGCCGCTAGTTAATCTACATAGTCCAAGGGCCCGCTAGTTAACCTACATAGTCCAAGTACCCGCTAGTTAACCTAGATCGTCCAAGTGCCCGGTAGGTAACCTACATAGTCCAAGGGCCCGCTAGTTAAACTACATAGTCCAAGGGCCCGCTAGGTAACCTACAAAGTCTAAGTGTCCCCTAGGTTATCTATATAGTCCAAATGCCCCCTAGGGCACCTACATAGTCCAAGTGCCCGTTCGTTAACCTACATAGTCCAAGTGCCCGCTAGGTAACCTACATAGTCCAAGTACCCGCTGTTTAACCTAGATCG
The DNA here is from genome assembly GCF_050624435.1 of Tenrec ecaudatus. Classification (NCBI taxonomy): domain Eukaryota; kingdom Metazoa; phylum Chordata; class Mammalia; order Afrosoricida; family Tenrecidae; genus Tenrec; species Tenrec ecaudatus. The sequence continues at coordinate 108,815,348 of NC_134534.1, read as the reverse complement.
TCCAAGTGCCCGGTAGGTAACCTACATAGTACAAGGGCCCGCTAGTTAACCTACATAGTCCAAGGGCCCGCTAGGTAACCTACAAAGTCTAAGTGCCCCCTAGGTTATCTATATAGTCCAAATGCCCCCTAGGGAACCTACATAGTCCAAGTGCCCGTTCGTTAACCTACATAGTCCAAGTGCCCGCTAGGTAACCTAGATAGTCCAGGGCCCAATAGTTAACCTACATAGTCCAAGTGCCCGGTAGTTAACTTACATAGTTCAAGTGTCCGTAGGGAACATACAGAGTCCAAGTGCCCGCTAGGGAACCTACATAGTCCATGTGCCCGCTAGGCAATCTACATAGTCCAAGGGCCCGCTAGTTAATGTAGAGAGTCCAAGTGCCGCGAGTTAAACTACATAGTCCAAGGGCCCGCTAGTTAACCTACATAATCCAAGTACTCGCTAGTTAACCTAGATCATCCAAGTGTCCGCTAATTAATGTACATAGTACAAGTGCCCGCTAGGGAACCTACATAGTGCAAATGCCCGCTCTGGAACCTACATAGTCCAAGTGACTGCTTGGGAACCTACATAGTCCAAGTGCCCGCTCCGGAACATACATAGTCCAAGTGCCCGCTAGGGAATCTATGTAATCCAAGTGCCCAATAGTTAATGTATATAGTCCAAGTGCGGCTAGTTAATCTACATAGTCCAAGGGCCCGCTAGTTAACCTACATAGTCCACGTACCGCTAGTTAACCTAGATCGTCCAAGTGCCCACTATGTAACCTACATAGTCCAAGGGTCCGCTAGTTAACCTACATAGTCCAAGGGCCCGCTAGTTAACCTACATAGTCCAAGTGCCCGTGAGGTAACCTACACATTTCAAGTGACCACTAGGTTACCTACATAGTCCAAGTGCCCGCTAGTAACCAATATAGTCCAAATGTCCGCTAGTTAACCTAGATAGTCGAAGTGCCCGCTAGTTAACCTAGATAGTCGAAGTGCCCGCTTGTTAACCTAGATAGACCAAGTGCCCGCTAGAGAACCTATCTAGTCCAAGTACCCGCTAGGAAACGTACAGAGCCCAAGTGCCCGCTAGGTAACGTAGATAGTCCAAGGGCCTGCTAGGGAACATACATAGTCCAAGTGCCCGATAGGGAACCTACATAATCCAAGTGCCCGCTCGGGAACCTAGATAGTCCAGGGCCCGCTAGGGAACCTACATAGTCCAAGTGCCCTCTAGGCAATCTACATAGTCCAAGGGCCCGCTAGTTAATGTAGATAGTCCAAGTGCCCGCTAGGGAATCTACATAATCCAAGGGCCCGCTAGTTAATGTAGATAGTCCAAGTGTCGCTAGTTAATCTACATAGTCCAAGGGTCCGCTAGTTAACCTACATAGTCCAAGGGCCCGCTAGTTAACCTACATAGTCCAAGTGCCCGCTAGGCTATCTACATAGTCCAAGGGCCCGCTAGTTAATGTTGATAGTCCAAGTGCCCGCTAGGGAATCTATATAATCCAAGGGCCCGCTAGTTAATGTAGATAGTCCAAGTGCCGCTAGTTAATCTACATAGTCCAAGGGTCCGCTAGTTAACCTACATAGTCCAAGGGCCCGCTAGTTAACCTACATAGTCCAAGTGCCCGCTAGGCAATCTACATAGTCCAAGGGTCCGCTAGTTAACCTAGATAGTCCAAGGGCCCGCTAGTTAACCTACATAGTCCAAGTGCCCGCGAGGTAACCTAGACATTTCAATTCACCACTAGGTAACCTACATAGTCCAAGTGCCCGTTCGTTAAACTAGATAGTCCAAGTGCCCGCTAGTAACCAATATAGTCCAAATGCCCACTAGGGGCCCTAATAGTCCAAATGTCCGCTAGTTAACCTAGATTGTCCAAGTGCCCACTAGTTAACCTAGATAACCAAGGGCCCGCTAGGGAAACTATCTAGTCCAAGTACCCACTAGGAAACGTACATAGTCCAAGTGCCCGCTAGGAAACGTACATAGTCTTAGTGCCCGCTAGGTAACGTAGATAGTCCAAGGGCCTGCTAGGGAACATACATAGTCCACGTGCCTGCTAGGTAACCTACATAGTCCAAGTGCCCATTAGTTAACCTACATAGTCCAGGTTCCCCCTAGGTAACCTAGATAGTCCAAGGGCCCGCTAGGTAACCTACATTGTCTTAGTGCCCCCTAGTTAACCTACATTCTCCAAGTGCCCCATAGGGACCCTACATAGTCAAAGTGCCCGCTAGGTAACCTACATGGTCCAAATGCCCGCTAGTTAACCTACATAGTCCAAGTGTCCGATAGGGAATCTACATAATCCAAGTGCCCGCTAGGGAACCTACATAGTCCAAGTGCCCGTTAGTTAACCTAGATAGTCCAAGTGCCCGCTAGGTAACCTAGATAGTCCAACAGCCCGGTAGGTAACCTACATACTCCAAGTACCCGCTAGGTAACGTAGATAGTTCAAGTGCCTGCTAGGTAACCTAGATAGTCCAAGTGCCCGCTAGGTAACCTACAAAGTCTAAGTGCCCGCTAAGTAATCTATGTAGTCCAAATAACCGCTAGGGAGCCTAAATAGTCCAAATGCCCGCTAGGTAACCTAGATAGTCTAAGGGCCCGCTAGGTAACCTACATAGTCCTAGTGCCCCCTAGTTCACCTACATTTTCGAAGTGCCCGATAGGGAACCTACATAGTCCAAGTGCCCGCTAGGAAACCTACATAGTCCAAGTGCCTGATAGGGAACCTACAAAGTCTAAGCGCCCGCTAGATTATCTATATAGTCCAAATGCCCGCTAGGGAATCTACATAGTCCAAGGGCCCGCTAGTTAAAGTAGATAGTCCAAGTGCCGCTAGTTAATCTACATAGTCCAAGGGCCCGCTAGTTAACCTACATAGTCCAAGTACCCGCTAGTTAACCTAGATCGTCCAAGTGCCCGGTAGGTAACCTACATAGTCCAAGGGCCCGCTAGTTAAACTACATAGTCCAAGGGCCCGCTAGGTAACCTACAAAGTCTAAGTGTCCCCTAGGTTATCTATATAGTCCAAATGCCCCCTAGGGCACCTACATAGTCCAAGTGCCCGTTCGTTAACCTACATAGTCCAAGTGCCCGCTAGGTAACCTACATAGTCCAAGTACCCGCTGTTTAACCTAGATCGTCCAAGTGCCCGGTAGGTAACCTACATAGTACAAGGGCCCGCTAGTTAACCTACATAGTCCAAGGGCCCGCTAGGTAACCTACAAAGTCTAAGTGCCCCCTAGGTTATCTATATAGTCCAAATGCCCCCTAGGGAACCTACATAGTCCAAGTGCCCGTTCGTTAACCTACATAGTCCAAGTGCCCGCTAGGTAACCTAGATAGTCCAGGGCCCAATAGTTAACCTACATAGTCCAAGTGCCCGGTAGTTAACTTACATAGTTCAAGTGTCCGTAGGGAACATACAGAGTCCAAGTGCCCGCTAGGGAACCTACATAGTCCAAGTGCCCGCTAGGCAATCTACATAGTCCAAGGGCCCGCTAGTTAATGTAGAGAGTCCAAGTGCCGCGAGTTAAACTACATAGTCCAAGGGCCCGCTAGTTAACCTACATAATCCAAGTACTCGCTAGTTAACCTAGATCATCCAAGTGTCCGCTAATTAATGTACATAGTACAAGTGCCCGCTAGGGAACCTACATAGTGCAAATGCCCGCTCTGGAACCTACATAGTCCAAGTGACTGCTTGGGAACCTACATAGTCCAAGTGCCCGCTCCGGAACATACATAGTCCAAGTGCCCGCTAGGGAATCTATGTAATCCAAGTGCCCAATAGTTAATGTATATAGTCCAAGTGCGGCTAGTTAATCTACATAGTCCAAGGGCCCGCTAGTTAACCTACATAGTCCACGTACCGCTAGTTAACCTAGATCGTCCAAGTGCCCACTATGTAACCTACATAGTCCAAGGGTCCGCTAGTTAACCTACATAGTCCAAGGGCCCGCTAGTTAACCTACATAGTCCAAGTGCCCGTGAGGTAACCTACACATTTCAAGTGACCACTAGGTTACCTACATAGTCCAAGTGCCCGCTAGTAACCAATATAGTCCAAATGTCCGCTAGTTAACCTAGATAGTCGAAGTGCCCGCTAGTTAACCTAGATAGTCGAAGTGCCCGCTTGTTAACCTAGATAGACCAATGGCCCGCTAGAGAACCTATCTAGTCCAAGTACCCGCTAGGAAACGTACAGAGCCCAAGTGCCCGCTAGGTAACGTAGATAGTCCAAGGGCCTGCTAGGGAACATACATAGTCCAAGTGCCCGATAGGGAACCTACATAATCCAAGTGCCCGCTCGGGAACCTAGATAGTCCAGGGCCCGCTAGGGAACCTACATAGTCCAAGTGCCCTCTAGGAAATCTACATAGTCCAAGGGCCCGCTAGTTAATGTAGATAGTCCAAGTGCCCGCTAGGGAATCTACATAATCCAAGGGCCCGCTAGTTAATGTAGATAGTCCAAGTGTCGCTAGTTAATCTACATAGTCCAAGGGTCCGCTAGTTAACCTACATAGTCCAAGGGCCCGCTAGTTAACCTACATAGTCCAAGTGCCCGCTAGGCTATCTACATAGTCCAAGGGCCCGCTAGTTAATGTTGATAGTCCAAGTGCCCGCTAGGGAATCTATATAATCCAAGGGCCCGCTAGTTAATGTAGATAGTCCAAGTGCCGCTAGTTAATCTACATAGTCCAAGGGTCCGCTAGTTAACCTACATAGTCCAAGGGCCCGCTAGTTAACCTACATAGTCCAAGTGCCCGCTAGGCAATCTACATAGTCCAAGGGTCCGCTAGTTAACCTAGATAGTCCAAGGGCCCGCTAGTTAACCTACATAGTCCAAGTGCCCGCGAGGTAACCTAGACATTTCAATTCACCACTAGGTAACCTACATAGTCCAAGTGCCCGTTCGTTAAACTAGATAGTCCAAGTGCCCGCTAGTAACCAATATAGTCCAAATGCCCACTAGGGGCCCTAATAGTCCAAATGTCCGCTAGTTAACCTAGATTGTCCAAGTGCCCACTAGTTAACCTAGATAACCAAGGGCCCGCTAGGGAAACTATCTAGTCCAAGTACCCACTAGGAAACGTACATAGTCCAAGTGCCCGCTAGGAAACGTACATAGTCTTAGTGCCCGCTAGGTAACGTAGATAGTCCAAGGGCCTGCTAGGGAACATACATAGTCCACGTGCCTGCTAGGTAACCTACATAGTCCAAGTGCCCATTAGTTAACCTACATAGTCCAGGTTCCCCCTAGGTAACCTAGATAGTCCAAGGGCCCGCTAGGTAACCTACATTGTCTTAGTGCCCCCTAGTTAACCTACATTCTCCAAGTGCCCCATAGGGACCCTACATAGTCAAAGTGCCCGCTAGGTAACCTACATGGTCCAAATGCCCGCTAGTTAACCTACATAGTCCAAGTGTCCGATAGGGAATCTACATAATCCAAGTGCCCGCTAGGGAACCTACATAGTCCAAGTGCCCGTTAGTTAACCTAGATAGTCCAAGTGCCCGCTAGGTAACCTAGATAGTCCAACAGCCCGGTAGGTAACCTACATACTCCAAGTACCCGCTAGGTAACGTAGATAGTTCAAGTGCCTGCTAGGTAACCTAGATAGTCCAAGTGCCCGCTAGGTAACCTACAAAGTCTAAGTGCCCGCTAAGTAATCTATGTAGTCCAAATAACCGCTAGGGAGCCTAAATAGTCCAAATGCCCGCTAGGTAACCTAGATAGTCTAAGGGCCCGCTAGGTAACCTACATAGTCCTAGTGCCCCCTAGTTCACCTACATTTTCGAAGTGCCCGATAGGGAACCTACATAGTCCAAGTGCCCGCTAGGAAACCTACATAGTCCAAGTGCCTGATAGGGAACCTACATAATCCAAGTGCCCGCTAGTTGACCTACATAGTCCAAGTGCCTGCTAGGTAACCTAGATAATACTAGTGCCCGCTAGGGAACCTTCATAGTCCTAGTGCCATCTAGGTAACCTAGATAGTCCAAGTGCCCGCTAGTTAACCTAGATAGTCCTAGTGCCCGTTAGTTAATCTAGAGTGTCCAAGTGCCCACTAGGGGACGTACTTAGTCCAAGTGCCCGTTAGCTAACCTAGATAGTCCAAGTGCCCGCTAGTTAACATTGATCATCCAAGTGCCCTCTAGTTAACCTAGATAGTCCAAGTGCACGCTAGTTAACCTACATAGTCCAAGGGCCCGCTAGTTAACCTAGATAGTCCAAGTGCCCGCTGGGTAACTTACATTGTCCAATTTTCAGCTAGGTAACCTAGATACTCAAAGTGCCCGTTACCTAACCTAGATAGTCCAAGTGCCCGATAAACAACCTACATAGTCCAAGTGCCCGTTCGTTAACCTAGAAGTCCAAGTGCCCGCTAGGTAACCTAGACAGTCCAAGTGCCCCCTAGGTTACCTGCATATTCCAAGTGCCTGTTCGTTAACCTAGATAGTCCAAGTGACCACTAGGTAACCTACTTAGTCTAAATGCCCGCTAGGTAACTTATATAGTCCAAGTGCCCGCTAGGTAACTTAGATAGTCCAAGGGCCCGCTCGTTAACCTATATAGTCCAAGGGCTCACTTGTTAATTTTGATACTCCAAGTGCCCGCTAGTTAACCTAAATCATCCAAGTGCCCGCTAGTTAACCCAGATAGTCCTAGTGCCCGTTCGTTAACCTAGAGAGTCCAAGTGCCCACTAGGGGACGTACTTAGTACAAGTGCCCGTTAGCTAACCTAGATAGTCCAAGTGCCCGCTAGTTAACATTGATCATCCAAGTGCCCGCTAGTTAACCTAGATAGTCCAAGAGCCTCTAGTTAACCTAGATCGTCCAAGTGCCCGCTAAGAAACCTAGACAGTCCAAGTGCCCATTAAGTAACCTAGATAGTCCAAGTGCACGCTAGGTAACCTACTATGTCCAAGTTCCCGCTAGGTAACCTAGATAGTCCAATTGCCCGCTACGCAACATACATATTCCAAGTGCCCGTTCGTTAACCTAGAAGTCCAAGTGTCCGCTAGTTAACCTAGATAGTCCAAGGGCCCGCTAGTTAACCTACATAGTCCAAGTGCCCGGTAGTTTAATTACATAGTTCAAGTGTCCATAGGGAACATACACAGCCCAAGTGTCCGCTAGGTAACATACATAGTCCAAGTGCCCGCTAGGGAATCTACATAGTCCAAGGGCCCGCTAGTTAATGTAGATAGTCCAAGTTCCGCTAGTTAATCTACATAGTTGAAGGGCCCGCTAGTTAACCTACATAGTCCAAATACCCGCTAGTTAACCTAGATGGTCCAAATGTCCGCTAGTTAACCTACATAGTACAAATGCCCGCTAGGGAATCTAGTTAGTCCAAGTGCCCGCTCTGGAACCTACATAGTCGAAGTGCCTGCTAGGGAACCTACATAGTACAAGTGCCCACGCTTGAACATACATAGTCCAAGTGCCCGCTAGGGAATCTACATAGTCCAAGGGCCCGCTAGTTAACGTAGATAGTCCAAGTGCCGCTAGTTAATCTACATAGTCCAAGGGCCCGCTAGTTAACCTACATAGTCCACGTACCGCTAGTTAACCTAGATCGTCCAAGTGCCCACTATGTAACCTACATAGTCCAAGGGTCCGCTAGTTAACCTATATAGTCCAAGGGCCCGCTAGTTAACCTACATAGTCCAAGTGCCCGTGAGGTAACCTACACATTTCAAGTGACCACTAGGTTACCTACATAGTCCAAGTGCCCGCTAGTAACCAATATAGTCCAAATGTCCGCTAGTTAACCTAGATAGTCGAAGTGCCCGCTAGTTAACCTATCTAGTCCAAGTACCCGCTAGGAAACGTACAGAGTCCAAGTGCCCGCTAGGTAACGTACATAGTCGAAGTGCCCGCTAGGTAACGTAGATAGTCCAAGGGCCTGCTAGGGAAAATACATAGTCCAAGTGCCCGAAAGGGAACCTACATAATCCAAGTGCCCGCTAGGTAACCTACAGAGTCTAAGTGCCCGCTAGGTTATCTATATTGTCCAAATGCCCGCTAGGGAACCTACATAGTCGAAGTGCCTGCTCCTTAACCTAGATAGTCCAAGTGCCCGCTAGGAAACCTACATAGTCCAAGGGCCCGCTAGGTAACCTAGATACTCCAAGTGCCCCCTAGGTAACCTAGAGTCCAAGTGTTCGCTAGTTAACCTACATAGTTCATGTGCCCGCTAGGTAAACTAGATAATCCAAGTGCCCGCTATGGAACATACATAGTCCAAGTGCATGCTAGTTAACTTAGATAGTCCAAGTGCCCGCTAGTTAACCTAGATAGTCCAAGTGCCCGCTAGGTAACCTACATGGTCCAAATGCCCGCTAGTTAACCTACATAGTCCAAGTGTCCGATAGGGAATCTACATAATCCAAGTGCCCGCTAGGGAACCTACATAGTCCAAGTGCCCGTTAGTTAACCTAGATAGTCCAAGTGCCCGCTAGGTAACCTAGATAGTCCAACAGCCCGGTAGGTAACCTACATACTCCAAGTACCCGCTAGGTAACGTAGATAGTTCAAGTGCCTGCTAGGTAACCTAGATAGTCCAAGTGCCCGCTAGGTAACCTACAAAGTCTAAGTGCCCGCTAAGTAATCTATGTAGTCCAAATAACCGCTAGGGAGCCTAAATAGTCCAAATGCCCGCTAGGTAACCTAGATAGTCTAAGGGCCCGCTAGGTAACCTACATAGTCCTAGTGCCCCCTAGTTCACCTACATTTTCGAAGTGCCCGATAGGGAACCTACATAGTCCAAGTGCCCGCTAGGAAACCTACATAGTCCAAGTGCCTGATAGGGAACCTACATAATCCAAGTGCCCGCTAGTTGACCTACATAGTCCAAGTGCCTGCTAGGTAACCTAGATAATACTAGTGCCCGCTAGGGAACCTTCATAGTCCTAGTGCCATCTAGGTAACCTAGATAGTCCAAGTGCCCGCTAGTTAACCTAGATAGTCCTAGTGCCCGTTAGTTAATCTAGAGTGTCCAAGTGCCCACTAGGGGACGTACTTAGTCCAAGTGCCCGTTAGCTAACCTAGATAGTCCAAGTGCCCGCTAGTTAACATTGATCATCCAAGTGCCCTCTAGTTAACCTAGATAGTCCAAGTGCACGCTAGTTAACCTACATAGTCCAAGGGCCCGCTAGTTAACCTAGATAGTCCAAGTGCCCGCTGGGTAACTTACATTGTCCAATTTTCAGCTAGGTAACCTAGATACTCAAAGTGCCCGTTACCTAACCTAGATAGTCCAAGTGCCCGATAAACAACCTACATAGTCCAAGTGCCCGTTCGTTAACCTAGAAGTCCAAGTGCCCGCTAGGTAACCTAGACAGTCCAAGTGCCCCCTAGGTTACCTGCATATTCCAAGTGCCTGTTCGTTAACCTAGATAGTCCAAGTGACCACTAGGTAACCTACTTAGTCTAAATGCCCGCTAGGTAACTTATATAGTCCAAGTGCCCGCTAGGTAACTTAGATAGTCCAAGGGCCCGCTCGTTAACCTATATAGTCCAAGGGCTCACTTGTTAATTTTGATACTCCAAGTGCCCGCTAATTAACCTAAATCATCCAAGTGCCCGCTAGTTAACCCAGATAGTCCTAGTGCCCGTTCGTTAACCTAGAGAGTCCAAGTGCCCACTAGGGGACGTACTTAGTCCAAGTGCCCGTTAGCTAACCTAGATAGTCCAAGTGCCCGCTAGTTAACATTGATCATCCAAGTGCCCGCTAGTTAACCTAGATAGTCCAAGAGCCTCTAGTTAACCTAGATCGTCCAAGTGCCCGCTAAGAAACCTAGACAGTCCAAGTGCCCATTAAGTAACCTAGATAGTCCAAGTGCACGCTAGGTAACCTACTATGTCCAAGTTCCCGCTAGGTAACCTAGATAGTCCAATTGCCCGCTACGCAACATACATATTCCAAGTGCCCGTTCGTTAACCTAGAAATCCAAGTGTCCGCTAGTTAACCTAGATAGTCCAAGGGCCCGCTAGTTAACCTACATAGTCCAAGTGCCCGGTAGTTTAATTACATAGTTCAAGTGTCCATAGGGAACATACACAGCCCAAGTGTCCGCTAGGTAACATACATAGTCCAAGTGCCCGCTAGGGAATCTACATAGTCCAAGGGCCCGCTAGTTAATGTAGATAGTCCAAGTTCCGCTAGTTAATCTACATAGTTGAAGGGCCCGCTAGTTAACCTACATAGTCCAAATACCCGCTAGTTAACCTAGATGGTCCAAATGTCCGCTAGTTAACCTACATAGTACAAATGCCCGCTAGGGAATCTAGTTAGTCCAAGTGCCCGCTCTGGAACCTACATAGTCGAAGTGCCTGCTAGGGAACCTACATAGTACAAGTGCCCACGCTTGAACATACATAGTCCAAGTGCCCGCTAGGGAATCTACATAGTCCAAGGGCCCGCTAGTTAACGTAGATAGTCCAAGTGCCGCTAGTTAATCTACATAGTCCAAGGGCCCGCTAGTTAACCTACATAGTCCACGTACCGCTAGTTAACCTAGATCGTCCAAGTGCCCACTATGTAACCTACATAGTCCAAGGGTCCGCTAGTTAACCTATATAGTCCAAGGGCCCGCTAGTTAACCTACATAGTCCAAGTGCCCGTGAGGTAACCTACACATTTCAAGTGACCACTAGGTTACCTACATAGTCCAAGTGCCCGCTAGTAACCAATATAGTCCAAATGTCCGCTAGTTAACCTAGATAGTCGAAGTGCCCGCTAGTTAACCTATCTAGTCCAAGTACCCGCTAGGAAACGTACAGAGTCCAAGTGCCCGCTAGGTAACGTACATAGTCGAAGTGCCCGCTAGGTAACGTAGATAGTCCAAGGGCCTGCTAGGGAAAATACATAGTCCAAGTGCCCGAAAGGGAACCTACATAATCCAAGTGCCCGCTCGGGAACCTAGATAGTCCAGGGCCCGCTAGGGAACCTACATAGTCCAAGTGCCCGCTAGGCAATCTACATAGTCCAAGGGCCCGCTAGTTAATGTAGATAGTCCAAGTGCCCGCTAGGGAATCTACATAATCCAAGGGCCCGCTAGTTAATGTAGATAGTCCAAGTGTCGCTAGTTAATCTACATAGTCCAAGGGCCCGCTAGTTAATGTAGATAGTCCAAGTGCCCGCTAGGGAATCTACATAATCCAAGGGCCCGCTAGTTAATGTAGATAGTCCAAGTGTCGCTAGTTAATCTACATAGTCCTAGGGTCCGCTAGTTAACCTACATAGTCCAAGGGCCCGCTAGTTAACCTACATAGTCCAAGTGCCCGCTAGGCTATCTACATAGTCCTAGGGCCCGCTAGTTAATGTAGATAGTCCAAGTGCCCGCTAGGGAATCTATATAATCCAAGGGCCCGCTAGTTAATGTAGATAGTCCAAGTGCCGCTAGTTAATCTACATAGTCCAAGGGTCCGCTAGTTAACCTACATAGTCCAAGGGCCCGCTAGTTAACCTACATAGTCCAAGTGCCCGCTAGGCAATCTACATATTCCAAGGGTCTGCTAGTTAAACTAGATAGTCCAAGGGCCCGCTAGTTAACCTACATAGTCCAAGTGCCCGCGAGGTAACCTAGACATTTCAATTCACCACTAGGTAACCTACATAGTCCAAGTGCCCGTTCGTTAAACTAGATAGTCCAAGTGCCCGCTAGTAACCAATATAGTCCAAATGCCCATTAGGGGCCCTAATAGTCCAAATGTCCGCTAGTTAACCTAGATAGTCCAAGTGCCCGCTAGTTAACCTAGATAACCAAGTGCCCGCTAGGGAACCTATCTAGTCCAAGTACCCACTAGGAAACGTACATAGTCCAAGTGCCCGCTAGAAACGTACATAGTCTAAGTGCCCGCTAGGTAACGTAGATAGTCCAAGGGCCTGCTAGGGAACATACATAGTCCACGTGCCTGCTAGGTAACCTACATAGTCCAAGTGCCCACTAGTTAACCTACATAGTCCAGGTTCCCCCTAGGTAACCTAGATAGTCCAAGGGCCCGCTAGGTAACCTACATTGTGTTAGTGCCCCCTAGTTAACCTACATTCTCCAAGTGCCCCATAGGGACCCTACATAGTCAAAGTGCCCGCTAGGCAACCTACATGGTCCAAATGCCCGTTAGTTAACCTACATAGTCCAAGTGCCCGATAGGGAACCTACATAATCCAAGTGCCCGCTAGGGAACCTACATAGTCCAAGTGCCCGTTAGTTAACCTGGATAGTCCAAGTGCCCGCTTGGTAACCTAGATGGTACAACAGCCCGCTAGGTAACATACATACTCCAAGAACCCACAAGGTAACGTAGAGAGTTCATGTGCCAGCTAGGTAACCTAGATAGTCCAAGTGTCCGCTAGGTAACCTACAAAGTCTAAGTGCCCGCTAGATTATCTATATAGTCCAAATGCCCGCTAGGGAATCTACATAGTCCAAGGGCCCGCTAGGTAACTTAGATAGTCCAAGGGCCCTCTAGTTAACCTACATAGTCCAAGGGCTCACTTGTTAATTTTGATACTCCAAGTACCCGCTAGTTAACCTAAATCATCCAAGTGCCCGCTAGTTAACCCAGATAGTCCTAGTGCCCGTTCGTTAACCTAGAGAGTCCAAGTGCCCACTAGGGGACGTACTTAGTCCAAGTGCCCGTTAGCTAACCTAGATAGTCCAAGTGCCCGCTAGTTAACATTGATCATCCAAGTGCCCGCTAGTTAACCTAGATAGTCCAAGAGCCTCTAGTTAACCTAGATCGTCCAAGTGCCCGCTAAGAAACCTAGACAGTCCAAGTGCCCATTAAGTAACCTAGATTGTCCAAGTGCACGCTAGGTAACCTACTATGTCCAAGTTCCCGCTAGGTAACCTAGATAGTCCAATTGCCCGCTACGCAACATACATATTCCAAGTGCCCGTTCGTTAACCTAGAAATCCAAGTGTCCGCTAGTTAACCTAGATAGTCCAAGGGCCCGCTAGTTAACCTACATAGTCCAAGTGCCCGGTAGTTTAATTACATAGTTCAAGTGTCCATAGGGAACATACACAGCCCAAGTGTCCGCTAGGTAACATACATAGTCCAAGTGCCCGCTAGGGAATCTACATAGTCCAAGGGCCCGCTAGTTAATGTAGATAGTCCAAGTTCCGCTAGTTAATCTACATAGTTGAAGGGCCCGCTAGTTAACCTACATAGTCCAAATACCCGCTAGTTAACCTAGATGGTCCAAATGTCCGCTAGTTAACCTACATAGTACAAATGCCCGCTAGGGAATCTAGTTAGTCCAAGTGCCCGCTCTGGAACCTACATAGTCGAAGTGCCTGCTAGGGAACCTACATAGTACAAGTGCCCACGCTTGAACATACATAGTCCAAGTGCCCGCTAGGGAATCTACATAGTCCAAGGGCCCGCTAGTTAACGTAGATAGTCCAAGTGCCGCTAGTTAATCTACATAGTCCAAGGGCCCGCTAGTTAACCTACATAGTCCACGTACCGCTAGTTAACCTAGATCGTCCAAGTGCCCACTATGTAACCTACATAGTCCAAGGGTCCGCTAGTTAACCTACATAGTCCAAGTGCCCGCGAGGTAACCTAGACATTTCAATTCACCACTAGGTAACCTACATAGTCCAAGTGCCCGTTCGTTAAACTAGATAGTCCAAGTGCCCGCTAGTAACCAATATAGTCCAAATGCCCACTAGGGGCCCTAATAGTCCAAATGTCCGCTAGTTAACCTAGATAGTCCAAGTGCCCGCTAGTTAACCTAGATAACCAAGTGCCCGCTAGGGAACCTATCTAGTCCAAGTACCCACTAGGAAACGTACATAGTCCAAGTGCCCGCTAGGAAACGTACATAGTCTAAGTGCCCGCTAGGTAACGTAGATAGTCCAAGGGCCTGCTAGGGAACATACATAGTCCACGTGCCTGCTAGGTAACCTACATAGTCCAAGTGCCCACTAGTTAACCTACATAGTCCAGGTTCCCCCTAGGTAACCTAGATAGTCCAAGGGCCCGCTAGGTAACCTACATTGTGTTAGTGCCCCCTAGTTAACCTACATTCTCCAAGTGCCCCATAGGGACCCTACATAGTCAAAGTGCCCGCTAGGCAACCTACATGGTCCAAATGCCCGTTAGTTAACCTACATAGTCCAAGTGCCCGATAGGGAACCTACATAATCCAAGTGCCCGCTAGGGAACCTACATAGTCCAAGTGCCCGTTAGTTAACCTGGATAGTCCAAGTGCCCGCTTGGTAACCTAGATGGTACAACAGCCCGCTAGGTAACATACATACTCCAAGAACCCACAAGGTAACGTAGAGAGTTCATGTGCCAGCTAGGTAACCTAGATAGTCCAAGTGTCCGCTAGGTAACCTACAAAGTCTAAGTGCCCGCTAGATTATCTATATAGTCCAAATGCCCGCTAGGGAATCTACATAGTCCAAGGGCCCGCTAGTTAACGTAGATAGTCCAAGTGCCGCTAGTTAATCTACATAGTCCAAGGGCCCGCTAGTTAACCTACATAGTCCAAGTACCCGCTAGTTAACCTAGATCGTCCAAGTGCCCGGTAGGTAACCTACACAGTCCAAGGGCCCGCTAGTTAACCTACATAGTCCAAGGGCCCGCTAGGTAACCTACAATGTCTAAGTGCCCCCTAGGTTATCTATATAGTCCAAATGCCCCCTAGGGAACCTACATAGTCCAAGTGCCCGTTCGTTAACCTACATAGTCCAAGTGCCCGCTAGGTAACCTAGATAGTCCAGGGCCCACTAGTTAACCTACATAGTCCAAGTGCCCGGTAGTTAACTTACATAGTTCAAGTGTCCGTAGGGAACATACAGAGTCCAAGTGCCCGCTAGGGAACCTACATAGTCCAAGTGCCCGCTAGGCAATCTACATAGTCCAAGGGCCCGCTAGTTAACGTAGATAGTCCAAGTGCCGCTAGTTAATCTACATAGTCCAAGGGCCTGCTAGTTAACCTACATAGTCCAAGTACCCGCTAGTTAACCTAGATCGTCAAAGTCCCCGCTAGGTAACCTACATAGTCCAAGGGCCCGCTAGTTAACCTACATAGTCCAAGGGCCCGCTAGATAATCTACATCGTCCAAGGGCCCGCTAGTTAACCTACATAGTCCAAGTGCCCGCTAGGTTACCTAGACAGTTCAAGTGACCACTAGGTTACCTACATAGTCCAAGTGCCTGTTCATTAACCTACATAGTCCAAATGTCCGCTAGTTAACCTAGATAGTCCAAATGCCCGCTAGTTAACCTAGATAATCCAAGTGTTCGCTAGTTAACTTAGATAGTCCATGTGCCCGCTAGTTAACCTAGATAGACCAAGTGCCCGCTAGGGAACCTATCTAGTCCAAGTACGCACTAGGAAACGTACATAGTCCAAGTGCCCACTAGGTAACGTAGATAGTCCAAGTGCCCGCTAGTTAAACTAGATGGTCCAAGGGCTCGCTAGTTAACCTACATAGTCCAAGTGCCTGCTAGGTAACCTAGATAGTCCAAGGGCCCACTAGTTAACCTACATAGTCCAGGTTCCCCCTAGGTAACCTAGATAGTCCAAGGGCCCGTTAGGTAACCTAGATAGTCCAAATGCCCGCTAGGGAACCCACATAGTCCAAGGGCCCGCTAGGGAACCTACATAGTCCAAATGCCCGTTAGTTAATCTAGATAGTCCCAGTGCCCGCTAGGTAACCTAGATTGTCCAACAGCCCGGTAGGTAACCTACATAATCCAAGTACCCGCTAGGTAACGTAGATAGTTCAAGTGCCAGCTAGGTAACCTAGATAGTCCAAGTGCCCGCTAGGTAACCTACAAAGTCTAAGTGCCCGCTAGGTAATCTATATACTCAAAATGACCACTAGGGAGCCTACATAGTCCAAATGCCCGCTAGGTAATCTAGGTAGTCCATGGGCCCGCTAGGAAACCTACATAGTCCTAGTGCCCCCTAGTTAACCTACATTCTCCAAGTGCCCGATCGGGAACCTACAGAGTCCAAGTGCCCGCTAGGTAACCTACATAGTCCAAGTGCCCGATAGGGAACCTACATAATCCAAGTGCCCGCTAGGGAACCTACATAATCCAAGTGCCCGTTAGTTAACCTAGATAGTCCAAGTGCCCGCTTGGTAACCCAAATAGTCCAACAACCCGCTAGGTAACCTACATACTCCAAGAACCCACAAGGTAACGTAGATAGTTCATGTGCCAGCTAGATAACCTAGATAGTCAAAGTGTCTGCTAGGTAACCTACAAAGTCTAAGCGCCCGCTAGATTATCTATATAGTCCAAATGCCCGCTAGGGAATCTACATAGTCCAAGGGCCTGCTACTTAACGTAGATAGTCCAAGTGCCGCTAGTTAATCTACATAGTCCAAGGGCCCGCTAGTTAACCTACATAGTCCAAGTACCCGCTAGTTAACCTAGAGAGTCCAAGTGCCCACTAGGGGACGTACTTAGTCCAAGTGCCCGTTAGCTAACCTAGATAGTCCAAGTGCACGCTAGTTAACATTGATCATCCAAGTGCCCGCTAGTTAACCTAGATAGTCCAAGAGCCTCTAGTTAACCTAGATCGTCCAAGTGCCCGCTAAGAAACCTAGACAGTCCAAGTGCCCGTTAAGTTACCTACATAGTCCAAGTGCCCGCTAGGTAACCTACTTAGTCCAAGTTCCCGCTAGGTAACCTAGATAGTCCAATTGCCCGCTACGCAACATACATAGTCCAAGTGCCCGTTCATTAACCTAGAAGTCCAAGAGTCCGCTAGTTAACCTAGATAGTCCATGGGCCCGCTAGTTAACCTACATAGTCCAAGTGCCCGGTAGTTTAATTACATAGTTCAAGTGTCCATAGGGAACATACACAGCCCAAGTGTCCGCTAGGTAACATACATCGTCCAAGTGCCCGCTTCGGGAATCTACATATCCAAGGGCCCGCTAGTTAATGTAGATAGTCCAAGTTCCGCTATTTAATCTACATAGTTGAAGGGCCCGCTAGTTAACCTACATAGTCCAAATACCCGCTAGTTAACCTAGATGGTCCAAATGTCCGCTAGTTAACCTACATAGTACAAATGCCCGCTAGGGAATCTAGTTAGTCCAAGTGCCCGCTCTGGAACCTACATAGTCGAAGTGCCTGCTAGGGAACCTACATAGTACAAGTGCCCACGCTGGAACATACATAGTCCAAGTGCCGCTAGTTAATCTACATAGTCCAAGGGCCCGCTAGTTAACCTACATAGTCCAAGTACCCGCTAGTTAACCTAGATCGTCCAAGTGCCCGCTAGGTAACCTACATAGTCCAAGGGCCCGCTAGTTAACCTACATAGTCAAAGGGCCCGCTAGATAACCTACATCGTCCAAGGGCCCGCTAGTTAACCTAGATAGTCCAAGTGCCCGCTAGTTAACCTACATAGTCCAAGTGTCCGCTAGGTAACCTAGACAGTTCAAGTGACCACTAGGTTACCTACATAGTCCAAGTGCCTGTTCGTTAACCTACATAGTCCAAATGCCCGCTAGGTAACCAATATAGTCCAAATGCCCGCTAGGGGCCCTAATAGTCCAAATGTCCGCTAGTTAACCTAGATAGTCAAAGTGTTCGCTAGTTAACTTAGATAGTCCAAGTGCCCGCTAGTTAACCTAGATAGACCAAGTACCCGCTAGGGAACCTATCTAGTCCAAGTACGCGCTAGGAAACGTACATAGTCCAAGTGCCCACTAGGTAACGTAGATAGTCCAAGTTCCCGCTAGTTAAACTAGATGGTCCAAGGGCTCGCTAGTTAACCTACATAGTCCAAGTGCCTGCTAGGTAACCTAGATAGTCCAAGTGCCCACTAGTTAACCTACATAGTCCAGGTTCCCCCTAGGTAACCTAGATAGTCCAAGTGCCCGCTAGGTAACCTACATAGTCCAAATGCCCGCTAGGTAACCTACATAGTCCAAGTGACCGATAGGGAACCTATATAATCCAAGTGCCCGCTAGGGAACCTATATTGTCCAAGTGCCCGTTAGGTAACCTAGATAGTCCAAATGCCCGCTAGGGAACCCACATAGTCCAAGGGCCCACTAGGGAACCTACATAGTCCAAGTGCCCGTTAGTTAACCTAGATAGTCCCAGTGCCCGCTAGGTAACCTAGATAGTCCAACAGCCCGGTAGGTAACCTACATAATCCAAGTACCCGCTAGGTAACGTAGATAGTTCAAGTGCCAGCTAGGTAACCTAGATAGTCCAAGTGCCCGCTAGGTAACCTACAAAGTCTAAGTGCCCGCTAGGTAATCTATATACTCAAAATGACCACTAGGGAGCCTACATAGTCCAAATGCCCGCTAGGTAATCTAGGTAGTCCATGGGCCCGCTAGGAAACCTACATAGTCCTAGTGCCCCCTAGTTAACCTACATTCTCCAAGTGCCCGATAGGGAACCTACAGAGTCCAAGTGCCCGCTAGGTAACCTACATAGTCCAAGTGCCCGATAGGGAATCTACATAGTCCAAGGGCCTGCTAATTAACGTAGACAGTCCAAGTGCCGCTAGTTAATCTACATAGTCCAAGGGCCCGCTAGTTAACCTACATAGTCCAAGTACCCGCTAGTTAACCTAGATCGTCCAAGTGTCCGCTAATTAACCTACATAGTCCAAGTGCCCGCTCTGGAACCTAGATAGTCCAAGTGACTGCTAGGGAACTAAACATAGTCCAAGTGCCCGATCCGGAACATACATAGTCCAAGAGCCCGCTAGGGAATCTACATAATCCAAGTGCCCGCTAGTTAATGTAGATAGTCCAAGTGCCGCTAGTTAATCTACATAGTCCAAGGGCCCGCTAGTCAACCTACATTGTCCAAGTACCCGCTAGTTTCCCTAGATCGTCCAAGTGCCCACTATGTAACCTACATAGTCCAAGGGTCCGCTAGTTAACCTACATAGTCCAAGGGCCCGCTAGTTAAACTACATAGTGCAAGTGCCCGCGAGGTAACCTAGACATTTCAAGTGACCACTAGGTAACCTACATAGTCCAAGTGCCCGTTCGTTAACCTACATAGTCAAAGTGCCCGCTAGTAACCAATATAGTCCAAATGCCCGCTAGGGGCCCTAATAGTCCTAATGTCCGCTAGTAAACCTAGATAGTCCAAGTGCCCGCTAGTTAACCTAGATAGATCAAGTCCCCGCTAGGGAACCTATCTAGTCCAAGTACCCGCTAGGAAACGTACATAGTCCAAGTGCCCGCCAGGTAACGTACATAATCTAAGTGCCGATAGGTAACGTAGATAGTCCAAGGGCCTGCTAGGGAACATACACAGTCCACGTGCCTGCTAGGTAACCTAGATAGTCCAAGTGCCCACTAGTTAACCTACATAGTCCAGGTTCCCCCTAGGTAACCTAGATAGTCCAAGGGCCCGCTAGGTAACCTACATTGTCTTAGTGCCCCCTAGTTAACCTACATTCTCCAAGTGCCCGATAGGGAACCTACATAATCAAAGTGCCCGCTAGGTAACCTACATGGTCCAAATGCCCGCTAGTTAACCTACATAGTCCAAGTGCCCGATAGGGAACCTACATAATCCAAGTGCACGCTAGGGAACCTACATAGTCCAAGTGACCGTTCGTTAACCTAGATAGTCCAAGTGCCCGTTAGGTAACCTATATAGTCAAAGTGCCCGCTAGGTAACCTAGATAGTCCGAGGGCCGGCTAGTTAACCTACATAGTCCAAGGGCTCACTTGTTAACATTGATAGTCCAAGTGCCTGCTAGTAAACGTAGATCGTCCAAGTGCCCGCTAGTTAACCTAGATTGTCCAAGGGCCCCCTAGTTAGCCTTCATAATCCAAGTTCCCGATAGGTAACCTAGGTATTCCAAGTGCCCGTTCGGTAACCTAGATAGTCCAAGTGCACTTTAGGGAACCTAGATAGTCCAAGGGCCCGCTAGTAAACCTACATAGTCCATGGGCCCGCTAGTTAACCTTCATAGAGCAAGTGTCCGCTACTTAACCTACATATTCCAAGTGCCCGCTAGTTAACCTACACAATCTAAGTGCCCGTTGGCTAACCTAGATAGTCCAAGGGACCGCTAGTTGACCTACATAGTCCAAGTACCCCTCTAGTTAACCTAGATAGTCCAAGTGCCTACTAGGTAACTTACATAGTGCAAGTGTCCGCTAGTTAACCTACATATTCCAAGTACCCGCTAGTTAACATAGATAGTCCAAGTGCCTGCTAGGGAACGTACATAGTCCAAGTGCCCGATAAGTAACCTAGATACTGCTAATTCCCCCTAGTTAACCTAGATAGTTCAAGTACCCGCTAGGTAACCTATGTCTTCCAAGAGCCCCCTAGTTTGCCTACATAGTCCAATTGCCCCGTAGTTAACCTACATTATCTAAGTGTCCGTTGGCTAACCTAGATACTCCAAGGGCCTGCTAATTGACCTACATAGTCCAAGTGCCAGCTAGGTAACCTGGATAGTACAAGTGCCCTCTAGGGAACCTAGATAGTCCATGTGCCTGTTAGCTAACCTCGATAGTGCAAGTGGCGGCTAGGAAACATACATAGTCCAAGTGCCCTCTAGGTAACCTAGATAGTCCAAGTGCCCGGTAGTTAATCTAGATAGTCCAATTGCCCACTAGGGGACGTACATAGTCCAATTGCACGTTAGCTAACCTAGATAGTCGAAGTGTCCGCTAGTTAACCTACATAGTCCAAGTGCCCGTTCGTTAACCTAGATAGTCCAAGTGCCCGCTGGTAACCTACATAGTCCAAGGGCCCGCTAGGTAACCTTGATAATCCAAGTGTCTTCTAGTTAACCTACATAATCCAAGTGCCCGCTAGGTAACCTACATAGTCCAAGTGCCCGTTCGTTAACCTAGATAGTCCAAGTGCCCGCTGGTAACCTACATAGTCCAAGGGCCCGCTAGGTAACCTTGATAGTCCAAGTGCCTTCTAGTTAACCTACAAAATCCAAGTGCCCGCGAGGTAACCTACATAGTCCAAGTGCCCGTTCGTTAACCTACATAGTCCAAGTGCCCGCTAGGTAACGTAGATAGCCCAAGTGCCCGCTAGTAAACGTACATAGTCCAAGTGCCCACTAGGTATCCTAGACAGTGCAATTGCCCGCTAGTTAACCTAGACAGTCCAAGTACCCGCTAGGGAACCTACATAGTCCAAGTGCCCGCTAGGGAACCTTCATAGTCCAAGTGCCCGCTAGGGAACCTACATAGTCCAGTGCCTGTTAGGTAACCTAGATAGTCCAATTGACGGTTAGCTAACCTAGATAGTCGAAGTGTCCGCTAGTTAACCTACATAGTCCACGTGCTTGCTAGGTAACCTAGATAGTCCAAGTGCCCGCTAGGCATCATTCATAATCCAAGTGCCTGCTAGGTAAACTAGATAGTCCAAGTGCCCGCTAGTTAACCTAGATAGTCCTAGTGCCCGTTAGTTAACCTAGATAGTCCAAGTGCCCACTAGGGGACGTACATAGTCCAAGTGCCCGCTAGTTAACCTACATAGTCCAAGGTCCGTTAGTTAACCTAGATAGTCCAAGTGCCCGCTAGTTAACCTATATAGTACAAGGGCCCACTAGTTGACCTAGATAGTCCAAGTGCCCGCTAGTTAACCTAGATAGTCAAAGTGCCCGCTAGTTAATCTAAGTAGTACAAATGTCTGATAGGGATCCTACATAGTCCAAGTGCCCGCTAGTTAACCTACATTGTCCAAGGTCCGCTAGTTAACTTAGATAGTCCAAGTGCCCGCTAGGTAACCTAAGTAGTCCAAACGTCCGATAGGAATCCTACATAGTCCAAGTGCCCGCTAGGTAACCTACATAGTCCAAGGGCCCGTTCGTTAACCTAGATAGTCCAAGTGCCCGCTAGGAAATCTACATAGTCCAAGAGCCCGCTAGGTAAACTAGATAGTGCAAGTGCCCGCTAGGTAACCTAGAGTCCAATTGCTCGCTAGTTAACCTACATAGTCCAAGTACTCGCTAAGCAACCTACATAGTCCAAGTGCCCGTTCGTTAACCTAGAAGTCCAAGTGCCCGCTAGGTAACCTAGACAGTCCAAGTGCCCGCTAGGTTACCTGCATATTCCAAGTGCCCGTTCGTTAACAAAGATAGTCCAAATGCCCACTATGTAACCTATATAGTCCAAGTGCCCGCTAGGTAACCTAGATAGTCCAAGGGCCCGCTAGTAAACCTACATATTCCAAGGGCTCCCTTGTTAACTTTGATAGTCCAAGCGCCCGCTAGTTAACCTAGATCGTCCAAGTGCCCGCTAGTTAACCTAGATTGTCCAAGTGCCCGCTAGGGATCCTTCATAATCCAAGTGCCTGCTAGGTAACCTAGATAGTACAAGTGCTCGCTAGTTACCCTAGATAGTCCTAGTGCCCGTTAGTTAACCTAGATAGTCCAATTGCCCACTAGGGGACGTACATATTCCAAGTGCCCGCCAGGTAACCTAGATAGTCCAAGTGCGCGCTAGGGTATGTACATAGTCCAAGTGCCTGCTAGGAAACCTAGATAGTCCAAGTGCCCGCTATTTAACCTACATAGTCAAATTGCCCGCTAGTTAACCTAAGTAGTACAAATGTCTGATAGGGATCCTACATAGTCCAAGTGCCCATTCGTTAACCTAGATAGTCAAAGTGCCCGCTAGCTAACCTACATAGTCCAAGTTCCCGCTTAGTAACCTTAATAGTCCAAATGCCAGCTAGGGAAACGACATAGTCCAAGTGCCTGGTAGTTAACCTAGATAGTCCAAGTGCCTGCTAGTAAACCTACATAATCCATGGGCCCGCTAGTTAACCTACGTAGTCCAAGTCCCCGCTAGGTAATCTAGACACTCCAAGTGACCATGATGTTACCTACATAGTCTAAGTGCCCGCTAGGTAACCTAGATAGTCCAAGTGCCCGCTAGTTAACCTACATAGTCCAAGTGCCTGCTAGGAAAACTACATAGTCCAAGTGACCACTAGGTAACCTAGACAGTCCAATTGCCCGCTAGTTAACCTAGACAGTCCAAGTACCTGATAGGGAACCTACATAGTCCAAGTGCCCGCTGGGAACCTACATAGTCCAAGTGCTCGCTAGGCAACCTACATAGTCCATGTGCCCGTTAGTTAACCTAGATAGTTAAAGTGCCTGCTAGGTAACCTAAATAGTCCAAATGCCCGCTAGGGAACATACAGAGTACAAGTGCCCACTAGGTAACCTAGATAGTCCAATTGCCTGTTAGCTAACCTAGATAGTCGAAGTGTCCGCTAGTTAACCTACATAGTCCAAGTGCCCGTTCGTTAACCTAGATAGTCCAAGTGCCCGCTGGTAACCTACATAGTCCAAGGGCCCGCTAGGTAACCTTGATAGTCCAAGTGCCTTCTAGTTAACCTACATAATCCAAGTGCCCGCTAGGTAACCTACATAGTCCAAGTGCCCGTTTGTTAACCTAGATTGTCCAAGTGCCCGCTGGTAACCTACATAGTCCAAGGGCCCGCTAGGTAACCTTGATAGTCCAAGTGCCTTCTAGTTAACCTACATAATCCAAGTGCCCGCTAGGTAACCTACATAGTCCAAGTGCCCGTTCGTTAACCTACATAGTCCAAGTGCCCGCTAGGTAACGTAGATAGCCCAAGTGCCCGCTAGGAAACGTACATAGTCCAAGTGCCCACTAGGTAACCTAGACAGTCCAATTGCCCGCTAGTTAACCTATACAGTCCAAGTACCCGCTAGGGAACCTACATAGTCCAAGTGCCCGCTAGGGAACCTTCATAGTCCAAGTGCCCGTTAGTTAACCTAGATAGTCAAAGTGCCTGCTAGGTAACCTAAATAGTCCAAGTGCCCGCTAGGGAACTTACATAGTCCAAGTGCCTGCTAGGTAACATAGATAGTCCAATTGCCGGTTAGCTAACCTAGATAGTCGAAGTGTCCGCTAGTTAACCTACATAGTCCAAGTGTCCGTTCGTTAACCGAGATAGGCCAAGTGCCCGCTAGGTAACCTAGACAGTCCAAGTGCCCGCTAGATTACCTACATAGTCCAAGTGCACGTTCGTTAACCTAGATAGTCCAAGTGCCCGCTGGTAACCTACATAGTCCAAGGGCCCGCTAGGTAACCTTGATAGTCCAAGTGCCTTCTAGTTAACCTACATAGTCCAAGTGCCCTCTAGGTAACCTACATAGTCCAAGTGCCCACTAGGTAACGTAAGAAATCCAAATGCCCGCTAGGGAAACTACTTAGTCCATGTGCCCGCTAGTTAACCTAGATAGTCCAAGTGCCCGCTAGTAAACCTAGATAGTCCAAGGGCCCGCTAGTTAATCTAGATAGTCCAAGTGCTCGCTAGTTAACCTAGATAGTCCAAGTGCCCGCTAGTTAACCTAGATAGTCCAAGGGCCCGCTAGATAACCTTGATAGTCCAAGTGCCCGCTAGTGTATGTACATAGTTCAAGTGCCCGCTAGGTAACCTAGATAGTCCAAGGTCCTGCTTGTTAACCTACATAGTCCAATGCCCGATAGGGAACCTACATAGTCCAAGTGCCCGCTGAGGAACCTACATAGTCCAAGTGCCCGATAGGGAACCTCTATATTCCAAGTGCCCGTTAGGGAACCTAGATAGTCCAAGTGCCCATAGGGAACTTATGTTGTCCAAGTGCCCCCTAGGGAACCTACATAGTCTAAGTGCCCGCTAGGGAACCTGCATTGTGCAAGTGCCCGCTAGTTAACCTAGATAGTCCAAGTGCCCGGTAGGTTACCTAGACAGTCCAAGTGCCCGCTAGTTAACGTATATAGCCAGGTGCCCGATAGGGAACCTACATAATCCAAGTGCCCGATAGGGAACCTACATAATACAAGTTCCCTCTAGTTAACCTACATAGTGCAAGGGCCCGCTAGTTAACCTAGATCGTGCAAGTGTCCGCTAGTTAACCTACATAGAACACGTACTTAATAGGTAACCTAGATAGTCCAAGTGCCCACTAGGCATCCTTCATAATCCAAGTGCCTGCTAGGTAAACTAGATAGTCCAAGTGCCCGCTAGTTAACCTAGATAGTCCAAGTGCCCGCTAGTTAACCTACATAGTCCAAGGTCCGTTAGTTAACCTAGATAGTCTAAGTGCCCGCTAGTTAACCTACATTGTATAAGGGCCCACTAGTTGACCTAGATAGTCCAAGTGCCCGCTAGTTAACCTAGATAGTCAAAGTGCCCGCTAGTTAACCTAAGTAGTACAAATGTCCGATAGGGATCCTACATAGTCCAAGTGCCCGCTAGTGTAGCTACATAGTCCAAGGTCCGCTAGTTAACATAGATAGTCCAAGTGCCCGCTAGGTAACCTAAGTAGTCCAAATGTCCGATAGGAATCCTACATAGTCCAAGTGCCCGCTAGGTAACCTACATAGTCCAAGTGCCCGTTCGTTAACCTAGATAGTCCAAGTGCCCGCTAGGAAATCTACATAGTCCAAGGGCCCGCTAGGTAAACTAGATAGTGCAAGTGCCCGCTAGGTAACCTAGAGTTCAAGTGCTCGCTAGTTAACCTACATAGTCCAAGTGCCCGCTATGTAACCTAGATAGTCAAAGTGCCCGTTAGGAAACCTAGATAGTCCAAGTGCCCGCTAAGCAACCTACATAGTCCAAGTGCCCGTTCGTTAACCTAGATGTCCAAGTGCCCGCTAGGTAACCTAGACAGTCCAATTGCCCGCTAGGTTACCTGCATATTTCAAGTGCCCGTTCGTTAACAAAGATAATCCAAGTGCCCACTAGGTAACCTATATAGTCCAAGTGCCCGCTAGGTAACCTAGATAGTCCAAGGGCCCGCTAGTAAACCCACATATTCCAAGGGCTCCCTTGTTAACTTTGATAGACCGAGTGCCCGCTAGTTAACCTAGATCGTCCAAGTGCCCGCTAGTTAACCTAGATTGTCCAACTGCCCGCTAGGGATCCTTCCTAATCCAAGTGCCTGCTAGGTAACCTAGATAGTACAAGTGCTCGCTAGTTACCCTAGATAGTCCTAGTGCCCGTTAGTTAACCTAGATAGTCCAATTGCCCACTAGGGGACGTACATAGTCCAAGTGCCCACCAGGTAACCTAGATAGTCCAAGTGCGCGCTAGGGTATGTACATAGTCCAAGTGCCTGCTAGGAAACCTAGATAGTCCAAGTGCCCGCTATTTAACCTACATAGTCAAATTGCCCGCTAGTTAACCTAAGTAGTACAAATGTCTGATAGGGATCCTACATAGTCCAAGTGCCCATTCGTTAACCTAGATAGTCAAAGTGCCCGCTAGGTAACCTAGACTGTCCAAGTGCCCGCTAGGTTACCTACATAGTCCAAGTGCCCGTTCGTTAACCTAGATAGTCCGAGTGCCCGCTAGGTTACCTAGACAATCCAAGTGCCCGCTAGTTAACCTACATATTCCAATGCCCGATAGGGAACCAACATAATCCAAGTGCCCGATAGGGATACTACATAATCCAAGGGCCCACTAGGGAACGGACATAGTCCATGTGCCCGCTAGGCAACCTACATAGTCCAAGGGCCCTTTAGATAACCTAGATAGTCAAAGTGCCTGCTAGTTAACCTAGATAGTCCAAGTGCCCGCTAGGTAACCTACATAGTCCAAGTTCCCGCTTGGTAACCTTAATAGTCCAAATGCCAGCTAGGGAAACGACATAGTCCAAGTGCCCGGTAGTTAACCTAGATAGTCCAAGTGCCTGCTAGTAAATCTACATAATCCATTGGCCCGCTAGTTAACCTACGTAGTCCAAGTCCCCGCTAGGTATCCTAGACAGTCCAAGTGACCATTATGTTACCTACATAGTCCAAGTGACCACTAGGTAACCTAGACAGTCCAATTGCCCGCTAGTTAACCTAGACAGTCCAAGTACCCGATAGGGAACCTACATAGTCCAAGTGCCCGCTGGGAACCTACATAGTCCAAGTGCTCGCTAGGCAACCTACATAGTCCAAGTGCCCGTTAGTTAACCTAGATAGGTAAAGTGCCTGCTAGGTAACCTAAATAGTCCAAATGCCTGCTAGGGAACCTACATAGTCCAAGTGTCCACTAGGTAACCTAGAGAGTCCAATTGCCCGTTAGCTAACCTAGATAGTCGAAGTGTCCGCTAGTTAACCTACATAGTCCAAGTGCCCGTTGGTTAACCTAGATAGTCCAAGTGCCCGCTGGTAACCTACATAGTCCAAGGGCACGCTAGGTAACCTTGATAGTCCAAGTGCCTTCTAGTTAACCTACATAGGGCCAGTGCCCGCTAGGTAACCTACATAGTCCAAGTGCCCGTTCGTTAACCTACATAGTCCAAGTGCCCGCTAGGTAACGTAGATAGCCCAAGTGCCCGCTAGGAAACGTACATAGTCCAAGTGCCCTCTAGGTAACCTAGATAGTCCAAGTGCCCGCTAGTTAACCTACATAGTCCAAGTGCCTGCTAGGTAAACTACATACTCCAAGTGCCCACTAGGTAACCTAGACAGTCCAATTGCCCGCTAGTTAACCTAGACAGTCCAAGACCCGATAGGGATCCTACATAGTCCAAGTGCCCGCTAGGGAACGTTCATAGTCCAAGTGCCCGTTAGTTAACCTAGATAGTCAAAGTGCCTGCTAGGTAACCTAAATAGTCCAAGTGCCCGCTAGGGAACCTACATAGTCCAAGTGCCTGCTAGGTAACCTAGATAGTCCAATTGCCGGTTAGCTAACCTAGATAGTCGAAGTGTCCGCTAGTTAACCTACATTGTCCAAGTGTCCGTTCGTTAACCGAGATAGGCCAAGTGCCCGCTAGGTAACCTAGACAGTCCAAGTGCCCGCTAGGTTACCTACATAGTCCAAGTGCACGTTCGTTAACCTAGATAGTTCAAGTGCCCGCTGGTAACCTACATAGTCCAAGGGCCCGCTAGGTAACCTTGATAGTCCAAGTGCCTTCTAGTTAACCTACATAGTCCAAGTGCCCGCTAGGTAACCTACATAGTCCAAATGCCCACTTGGTAACCTAAGAAATCCAAATGCCCGCTAGGGAAACTACATAGTCCATGTGCCCGCTAGTTAACCTAGATAGTCCAAGTGCCCGCTAGTAAACCTAGATAGTCCAAGGGCCCGCTAGTTAATCTAGATAGTCCAAGTGCTCGCTAGTTAACCTAGATAGTCCAAGTGCCCGCTAGTTAACCTAGATAGTCCAAGGGCCCGCTAGATAACCTCGATAGTCCAAATGCCCGCTAGTGTATATACATAGTTCAAGTGCCCGCTAGGTAACCTAGATAGTCCAAGGTCCTGCTAGTTAACCTATATAGTCCAATGCCCGATAGGGAACCTACATAGTCCAAGTGCCCGCTGAGGAACCTACATAGTCCAAGTGCCCGATAGGGAACCTCTATATTCCAAGTGCCCGTTAGGGAACCTAGATAGTCCAAGTGCCCATAGGGAACTTATGTAGTCCAAGTGCCCCCTAGGGAACCTACATAGTCAAAGTGCCCGCTAGGGAACCTGCATTGTGCAAGTGCCCGCTAGTTAACCTAGATAGTCCAAGTGCCCGCTAGGTTACCTAGACAGTCCAAGTGCCCGCTAGTTAACCTACATAGTCCAAGTGCCCGATAGGGAACCTACATAATCCAAGTGCCCGATAGGGAACCTACATATTCCAAGTTCCCGCTAGTTAACCTACATAGTGCAAGGGCCCCCTAGTTAACCTAGATCGTGCAAGTGTCCGCTAGTTAACCTACATAGTCCACGTGCCTACTAGGTAACCTAGTTAGTCCTAGTGCCCGTTAGTTAACCTAGATAGTCCAAGTGCCCACTAGGGGACGTACATAGTCCTAGTGCCCGCTAGTTAACCTACATAGTCCAAGGTCCGTTAGTTAACCTAGATAGTCCAAGTGCCCGCTAGTTAACCTACATAGTACAAGGGCCCACTCTTGACCTAGATAGTCCAAGTGCCCGCGAGTTAACCAAGATAGTCAAAGTGCCCGCTAGTTAACCTATGTAGTACAAATGTCCGATAGGGATCCTACATAGTCCAAGTGCCCGCTACTTAACCTACATAGTCCAAGGTGCGCTAGTTAACTTAGATAGTCCAAGTGCCCGCTAGGTAACCTAAGTAGTCCAAACGTCCGATAGGAATCTTACATAGTCCAAGTGCCCGCTAGGTAACCTACATAGTCCAAGTGCCCGTTCGTTAACCTAGATAGTCCAAGTGCCCGCTAGGAAATCTACATAGTCCAAGGGCCCGCTAGGTAAACTAGATAGTGCAAGTGCCCGCTAGGTAACCTAGAGTCCAAGTGCTCGCTAGTTAACCTACATAGTCCAAGTGCCCGCTATGTAACCAAGATAGTCAAAGTGCCCGTTAGGAAACCTAGATAGTCCAAGTGCCCGCTAGTAAACCTACATATTCCAAGGGCTCACGTGTTAACTTTCATAGTCCAAGTGCCCGCTAGTTAAACTAGATCGTCCAGGTGCCCGCTCGTTAACCTAGATTGTCCAAGTGCCCGTTAGGGATCCTTCATAATCCAAGTGCCCGTTAGTTAACCTAGATAGTCCAATTGCCCACTAGGGGACGTACATAGTCCAAATGCCCGCCAGGTAACCTAGATAGTCCGAGTGCGCACTAGGGTATGTACATAGTCCAAGTGCCTGCTAGGAAACCTAGATAGTCCAAGTGCCCGCTATTTAACCTACATAGTCAAATTGCCCGCTAGTTAACCTAAGTAGTACAAATGTCTGATAGGGATCCTACATAGTCCAAGTGCCCATTCGTTAACCTAGATAGTCAAAGTGCCCGCTAGGTAACCTAGACTGTCCAAGTGCCCGCTAGGTTACCTACATAGTCCAAGTGCCCGTTCGTTAACCTAGATAGTCCGAGTGCCCGCTAGGTTACCTAGACAGTCCAAGTGCCCGCTAGTTAACATACATATTCCAAGTGCCCGATAGGGAACCAACATAATCCAAGTGCCCGATAGGGAACCTACATAATCCAAGGGCCCGCTAGGCAACCTACATAGTCCAAGGGCCCTTTAGTTAAGCTAGATAGTCAAAGTGCCTGCTAGTTAACCTAGATAGTCCAAGTGCCCGCTAGGTAACCTACATAGTCCAAGTTCCCGCTTGGTAACCTTAATAGTCCAAATGCCCACTAGGGAAACGAAATAGTCCAAGTGCCCGGTAGTTAACCTAGATAGTCCAAGTGCCTGCTAGTAAACCTACATAATCCATGGGCCCGCTAGTTAACCTACATAGTCCAAGTCCCCGCTAGGTATCCTAGACAGTCCAAGTGACCATTATGTTACCTACATAGTCCAAGTGCCCACTAGGTAACCTAGATAGTCCAAGTGCCCGCTAGTTAACCTACATAGTCCAAGTGCCTGCTAGGTAAACTACATAGTCCAAGTGCCCACTAGGTAACCTTGACAGTCCAATTAGCCACTAGTTAACCTAGACAGTCCAAGTACCCGACAGGGAACCTACATAGTCCAAGTGCCCGCTGGGAACCTACATAGTCCAAGTGCTCGCTAGGCAACCTACATAGTCCAAGTGCCCGTTAGTTAACCTAGATAGTCAAAGTGCCTGCTAGATAACCTAAATAGTCCAAATGCCCGCTAGGGAACCTACATAGTCCAAGTGCCCACTAGGTAACCTAGATAGTCCAATTGCCCGTTAGCTAACCTAGATAGTCGAAGTGTCCGCTAGTTAACCTACATAGTCCAAGTGCCCGTTCGTTACCCTAGATAGTCCAAGTGCCCGCTGGTAACCTACATAGTCCAAGGGCCCGCTAGGTAACCTTGATAGTCCAAGTGCCTTCTAGTTAACCTACATAGTCCAAGTGCCCGCTAGGTAACCTACATAGTCCAAGTGCCCGCTAGGTAACGTAGATAGCCAAAGTGCCCGCTAGGAAACGTACATAGTCCAAGTGCCCTCTAGGTAACCTAGATAGTCCAAGTGCCCGCTAGTTAATCTACATAGTCCAAGTGCCTTCTAGGTAAACTACATACTCCAAGTGCCCACTAGGTAACCTAGACAGTCCAATTGCCCGCTACTTAACCTAGACAGTCCAAGTACCCGATAGGGGACCTACATAGTCCAAGAGCCCGCTAGGGAACCTTCATAGTCCAAGTGCCCGTTAGTTAACCTAGATAGTCAAAGTGCCTGCTAGGTAACCTAAATAGTCCAAGTGACCGCTAGGGAACCTACATAGTCCAAGTGCCTGCTAGGTAACCTAGATAGTCCAATTGCCGGTTAGCTAACCTAGATAGTTGAAGTGTCCGCTAGTTAACCTACATAGTCCATGTGTCCGTTCGTTAACCGAGAGAGGCCAAGTGCCCGCTAGGTAACCTAGACAGTCCAAGTGCCCGCTAGGTAACCTACATAGTCCAAGTGTACGTTCGTTAACCTAGATAGTCCAAGTGCCCGCTGGTAACCTACATAGTCCAAGGGCCCTCTAGGTAACCTTGATAGTCCTAGTGCCTTCTAGTTAACCTACATAGTCCAAGTGACCGCTAGGAAACCTACATAGTCCAAGTGCCCACTAGGTAACCTAAGAAATTAAAATGCCCGCTAGGGAAACTACATAGTCCAAGTGCCCGCTAGTTAACCTAGATAGTCCAAGTGCCCGCTACTAAACATAGATAGTCCAAGTGCCCGCTAGTTAATCTAGATAGTCCAAGTGCTCGCTAGTTAACCTAGATAGTCCAAGTGCCCGCTAGTTAACCTAGATAGTCCAAGGGCCCGCTAGATAACCTCGATAGTCCAAGTGCCCGCTAGTGTATGTACAAAGTTCAAGTGCCCGCTAGGTAACCTAGATAGTCCAAGGTCCTGCTAGTTAACCTACATAGTCCAATGCCCGATAGGGAACCTACATAGTCCAAGTGCCCGATGAGGGACCTACATAGTCCAAGTGCCCGATAGGGAACCTCTATATTCCAAGTGCCCGTTAGGGAACCTAGATAGTCCAAGTGCCCATAGGGAACTTATGTAGACCAAGTGCCCCCTAGGGAACCTACATAGTCAAAGTGCCCGCTAGGGAACCTGCATTGTGCAAGTGCCCGCTAGTTAACCTAGATAGTCCAAGTGCCCGCTAGGTTACCTAGACAGTCCAAGTGCCCGCTAGTCAACCTACATTGTCCAAGTGCCCGATAGGGAACCTACGTAATCCAAGTGCCCGATACGGAACCTACATAATCCAAGTTCCCGCTAGTTAACCTACATAGTGCAAGGGCCCGCTAGTTAACCTAGATCGTGCAAGTGTCTGCTAGTTAACCTACATAGTCCACGTGCCTACTAGGTAACCTAGATAGTCCAAGTGCCCGCTAGGCATCCTTCATAATCCAAGTGCCTGCTAGGTAAACTAGATAGTCCAAGTGCCCGCTAGTTAACCTAGATAGTCCTAGTGCCTGTTAGTTAACCTAGATAGTCCAAGTGCCCACTAGGGGACGTACATAGTCCAAGTGCCCGCTAGTTAACCTACATAGTCCAAGGTCCGTTAGTTAACCTAGATAGTCCAAGTGCCCACTAGTTAACCTACATAGTCCAAGTGCCCACTAGGTAACCAAATAGTCCAAGTGCCCGTTCGTTAACCTACATAGTCCAAGTGCCCGCTAGGTAACGTAGATAGCCCAAGTGCCCGCTAGGAAACGTACATAGTCCAAGTGCCCTCTAGGTAACCTAGATAGTCCACGTGCCCGCTAGTTAACCTACATAGTCCAAGTGCCTGCTAGGTAAACTACATACTCCAAGTGCCCACTAGGTAACCTAGACAGTCCAATTGCCCGCTAGTTAACCTAGACAGTCCAAGTACCCGCTAGGGAACCTACATAGTCCAATAGCCCGCTAGGGAACCTTCATAGTCCAAGTGCCCGTTAGTTAACCTAGATAGTCAAAGTGCCTGCTAGGTAACCTAAATAGTCCAAGTGCCCGCTAGGGAACCTACATAGTCCATGTGCCTGCTAGGTAACCTAGATAGTCCAATTGCCGGTTAGCTAACCTAGATAGTCGAAGTGTCCGCTAGTTACCCTACATAGTCCAAGTGTCCGTTCGTTAACCTAGATAGTCCAAGTGCCCGCTGGTAACCTACATAGTCCAAGGGCCCTCTAGGTAACCTTGATAGTCCAAGTGCCTTCTAGTTAACCTACATAGTCCAAGTGCCCGCTAGGTAACCTACATAGTCCAAGTGCCCACTAGGTAACCTAAGAAATTAAAATGCCCGCTAGGGAAACTACATAGTCCAAGTGCCCGCTAGTTAACTTAATAGTCCAAGTGCCCGTTAGGAAACATAGATAGTCCAAGGGCCCGCTAGTTAATCTAGATAGTCCAAGTGCTCGCTAGTTAACCTAGATAGTCCAAGGGCCCGCTAGATAACCTCGATAGTCCAAGTGCCCGCTAGTGTATGTACACAGTTCAAGTGCCCGCTAGGTAACCTAGATAGTCCAAGGTCCTGCTAGTTAACCTACATAGTCCAATGCCCGATAGGGAACCTACATAGTCCAAGTGCCCGCTGAGGAACCTACATAGTCCAAGTGCCCGATAGGGAACCTCTATATTCCAAGTGCCCGTTAGGGAACCTAGATAGTCCAAGTGCCCATAGGGAACTTATGTAGACCAAGTGCCCCCTAGGGAACCTACATAGTCAAAGTGCCCGCTAGGGAACCTGCATTGTGCAAGTGCCCGCTAGTTAACCTAGATATTCCAAGTGCCCGCTAGGTTACCTAGACAGTCCAAGTGCCCGCTAGTCAACCTACATAGTCCAAGTGCCCGATAGGGAACCTACATAATCCAAGTGCCCGATACGGAAACTACATAATCCAAGTTCCCGCTAGTTAACCTACATAGTGCAAGGGCCCGCTAGTTAACCTAGATCATGCAAGTGTCTGCTAGTTAACCTACATAGTCCACGTGCCTACTAGGTAACCTAGATAGTCCAAGTGCCCGCTAGGCATCCTTCATAATCCAAGTGCCTGCTAGGTAAACTAGATAGTCCAAGAGCCCACTAGTTAACCTAGATAGTCCTAGTGCCTGTTAGTTAACCTAGATAGTCCAAGTGC
The DNA here is from genome assembly GCF_050624435.1 of Tenrec ecaudatus. Lineage (NCBI taxonomy): Eukaryota > Metazoa > Chordata > Mammalia > Afrosoricida > Tenrecidae > Tenrec > Tenrec ecaudatus. The sequence continues at coordinate 108,781,352 of NC_134534.1, read as the reverse complement.
CCACTAGGGGACGTACATAGTCGAAGTGCCCGCTAGTTAACCTACATAGTCCAAGGTCCGTTAGTTAACCTAGATAGTCCAAGTGCCGGCTGGTTAACCTACATAGTACAAGGGACCACTAGTTGACCTAGATAGTCCAAGTGCCCGCTAGTTAGCCTAGATAGTCAAAGTGCCCGCTAGTTAACCTATGTAGTACAAATGTCCGATAGGGATCCTACATAGTCCAAGTGCCCGCTAGTTAACCTACATAGTCCAAGGTCCGCTAGTTAACTTAGATAGTCCAAGCACCCGCTAGGTAACCTAAGTAGTCCAAACGTCCGATAGGAATCCTACATAGTCCAAGTGCCCGCTAGGTAACCTACATAGTCCAAGTGCCCGATCGTTAACCTAGATAGTCCAAGTGCCCGCTAGGAAATCTACATAGTCCAAGGGCCCGCTAGGTAAACTAGATAGTGCAAGTGCCCGCTAGGTAACCTAGAGTCCAAGTGCTCGCTAGTTAACCTACATAGTCCAAGTGCCCGCTATGTAACCAAGATAGTCACAGTGCCCGTTAGGAAACCTAGATAGTCTAAGTGCCCGCTAGGTAACTTATATTGTCCAAGTTCCCGCTAGGTAACCTACATACTCAAATTGCCCATTACCTAACCTAGATAGTCCAAGTGCCCGCTAAGCAAACTACATAGTCCAAGTGCCCGTTCGTTAACCTAGAAGTCCAAGTGCCCGCTAGGTAACCTAGACAGTCCAAGTGCCCGCTAGGTTACCTGCATATTCCATGTGCCCGTTCGTTAACAAAGATAGTTCAAGTGCCCACTAGGTAACCTATATAGTCCAAGTGCCCGCTAGGTAACCTAGATAGTCCAAGGGCCCGCTAGTAAACCTACATATTCCAAGGGCTCACTTGTTAACTTTGATAGTCCAAGTGCCCGCTAGGAAACGTACATAGTCCAAGTGCCCTCTCGGTAACCTAGATAGTCCAAGTGCACGCTAGTTAACCTACATAGTCCAAGTGCCTGCTAGGTAAACTACATACTCCAAGTGCCCACTAGGTAACCTAGACAGTCCAATTGCCCGCTAGTTAACCTAGACAGTCCAAGTACCCGCTAGGGAACCTACATAGTCCAAGTGCCCGCTAGGGAACCTTCATAGTCCAAGTGCCCGTTAGTTAACCTAGATAGTCAAAGTGCCTGCTAGGTAACCTAAATAGTCCAAGTGCCCGCTAGGGAACCTACATAGTCCAAGTGCCTGCTAGGTAACCTAGATAGTCCAATTGCCGGTTAGCTAACCTAGATAGTTGAAGTGTCGCTAGTTAACCTACATAGTCCAAGTGTCCGTTGGTTAACCGAGAGAGGCCAAGTGCCCGCTAGGTAACCTAGACAATCCAAGTGCCCGCTAGGTTACCTACATAGTCCAAGTGCACGTTCGTTAACCTAGATAGTCCAAGTGCCCGCTGGTAACCTACATAGTCCAAGGGCCCTCTAGGTAACCTTGATAGTCCAAGTGCCTTCTAGTTAACCTACATAGTCCAAGTGCACTCTAGGTAACCTACATAGTCCAAGTGCCCACTAGGTAACCTAAGAAATTTAAATGCCCGCTAGGGAAACTACATAGTCCAAGTGCCCGCTAGGTAACCTAGATAGTCCAAGTGCCCGCTAGTAAACATAGATAGTCCAAGGGCCCGCTAGATAACCTCGATAGTCCAAGTGCCCGCTAGTGTATGTACATAGTTCAAGTGCCCGCTAGGTAACCTAGATAGTCCAAGGTCCTGCTAGTTAACCTACATAGTCCAATGCCCGATAGGGAACCTACATAGTCCAAGTGCCCGCTGAGGAACCTACATAGTCCAAGTGCCCGATAGGGAACCTCTATATTCCAAGTGCCCGTTAGGGAACCTAGATAGTCCAAGTGCCCATAGGGAACTTATGTAGACCAAGTGCCCCCTAGGGAACCTATATAGTCAAAGTGCCCGCTAGGGAACCTGCATTGTGCACGTGCCCGCTAGTTAACCTAGATATTCCAAGTGCCCGCTAGGTTACCTAGACAGTCCAAGTGCCCGCTAGTCAACCTACATAGTCCAAGTGCCCGATAGGGAACCTACATAATCCAAGTGCCCGATACGGAACCTACATAATCCAAGTTCCCGCTAGTTAACCTACATAGTGCAAGGGCCCGCTAGTTAACCTAGATCATGCAAGTGTCTGCTAGTTAACCTACATAGTCCACGTGCCTGCTATGTAACCTACATAGTGCATGTGTCCGCTAGTTAACCTACATAGTCCAAGTGCCCGTTAGTTAACCTAGATAGTCCAAGTGCCCGCTAGATAACCTATATAGTCCAACAGCCCGCTAGGTAACCTACATACTCCAAGAACCCGCTAGGCAACGTAGATAGTTCAAGTGCCAGCTAGGTAACCAAGATAGTCCAAGTGCCCGCTAGGTTATCTATATAGTCAAAATGCCCGCCTGGGAACCTACATAGTCCAAGTGCACGCTAGGTAATCTAGATAATCCAAGTGCTCGCTAGTTAACCTATATCGTCCAAGTGCCTGCTGGGTAACCTAGATAGTCGAAGGGCTTGCTAGTTAACCTACATAGTCCAAGTGCCCGATAGGGAACCTACATAGTGCAAGTGTCCGCTAGTTAACCTACATACTCCAAGCGCCCGCTAGTTAACCTAGATAGTCCAAGTGCCCGTTGGGTAACCTACATAGGGCAAGTGTCCGCTAGTTAACCTAAGTAGTCCAAGGGCCCGCAGGTTAACATACATAGTCCAAGTGCCGGTAGTTAACTTACAGAGTTCAAGTGTCTGTAGGGAACATACATAGTCCAAGTGTCCGCTAGGGAACGTACATGGTCCAAGTATCCGCTAGGGAACCTACATAGTCCAAGTTCCCGCTAGGGAATCTACATAGTCCAAGGGCCCGCTAGTTAACGTAGATAGTCCAAGTGCTGCTACTTAATCTACATAGTCCCAGGGCCCGCTAGTTAAACTACATAGTCCAAGTACCCGCTAGTTAACCTAGATCGTCCTAGTGCCCGCTAGTTAACCTACATAGTCCAAGTGCCTGCTAGGTAACCTAGATAGTCCAAGTTCCCACTAGTTCACCTACATAGTCCAAGTGCCCGATCGTTAACCTAGAAGTCCAATTGCCCGCTATGTAACCTAGACAGTCCAAGTGCCCGCTAGCTTACCTGCATAGTCCAAGTGCCCACTAGGTAACCTTGACAGTCCAATTAGCCACTAGTTAACCTAGACAGTCCAAGTACCCGACAGGGAACCTACATAGTCCAAGTGCCCGCTGGGAACCTACATAGTCCAAGTGCTCGCTAGGCAACCTACATAGTCCAAGTGCCCGTTAGTTAACCTAGATAGTCAAAGTGCCTGCTAGATAACCTAAATAGTCCAAATGCCCGCTAGGGAACCTACATAGTCCAAGTGCCCACTAGGTAACCTAGATAGTCCAATTGCCCGTTAGCTAACCTAGATAGTCGAAGTGTCCGCTAGTTAACCTACATAGTCCAAGTGCCCGTTCGTTACCCTAGATAGTCCAAGTGCCCGCTGGTAACCTACATAGTCCAAGGGCCCGCTAGGTAACCTTGATAGTCCAAGTGCCTTCTAGTTAACCTACATAGTCCAAGTGCCCGCTAGGTAACCTACATAGTCCAAGTGCCCGCTAGGTAACGTAGATAGCCAAAGTGCCCGCTAGGAAACGTACATAGTCCAAGTGCCCTCTAGGTAACCTAGATAGTCCAAGTGCCCGCTAGTTAATCTACATAGTCCAAGTGCCTTCTAGGTAAACTACATACTCCAAGTGCCCACTAGGTAACCTAGACAGTCCAATTGCCCGCTACTTAACCTAGACAGTCCAAGTACCCGATAGGGGACCTACATAGTCCAAGAGCCCGCTAGGGAACCTTCATAGTCCAAGTGCCCGTTAGTTAACCTAGATAGTCAAAGTGCCTGCTAGGTAACCTAAATAGTCCAAGTGACCGCTAGGGAACCTACATAGTCCAAGTGCCTGCTAGGTAACCTAGATAGTCCAATTGCCGGTTAGCTAACCTAGATAGTTGAAGTGTCCGCTAGTTAACCTACATAGTCCATGTGTCCGTTCGTTAACCGAGAGAGGCCAAGTGCCCGCTAGGTAACCTAGACAGTCCAAGTGCCCGCTAGGTAACCTACATAGTCCAAGTGTACGTTCGTTAACCTAGATAGTCCAAGTGCCCGCTGGTAACCTACATAGTCCAAGGGCCCTCTAGGTAACCTTGATAGTCCTAGTGCCTTCTAGTTAACCTACATAGTCCAAGTGACCGCTAGGAAACCTACATAGTCCAAGTGCCCACTAGGTAACCTAAGAAATTAAAATGCCCGCTAGGGAAACTACATAGTCCAAGTGCCCGCTAGTTAACCTAGATAGTCCAAGTGCCCGCTACTAAACATAGATAGTCCAAGTGCCCGCTAGTTAATCTAGATAGTCCAAGTGCTCGCTAGTTAACCTAGATAGTCCAAGTGCCCGCTAGTTAACCTAGATAGTCCAAGGGCCCGCTAGATAACCTCGATAGTCCAAGTGCCCGCTAGTGTATGTACAAAGTTCAAGTGCCCGCTAGGTAACCTAGATAGTCCAAGGTCCTGCTAGTTAACCTACATAGTCCAATGCCCGATAGGGAACCTACATAGTCCAAGTGCCCGATGAGGGACCTACATAGTCCAAGTGCCCGATAGGGAACCTCTATATTCCAAGTGCCCGTTAGGGAACCTAGATAGTCCAAGTGCCCATAGGGAACTTATGTAGACCAAGTGCCCCCTAGGGAACCTACATAGTCAAAGTGCCCGCTAGGGAACCTGCATTGTGCAAGTGCCCGCTAGTTAACCTAGATAGTCCAAGTGCCCGCTAGGTTACCTAGACAGTCCAAGTGCCCGCTAGTCAACCTACATTGTCCAAGTGCCCGATAGGGAACCTACGTAATCCAAGTGCCCGATACGGAACCTACATAATCCAAGTTCCCGCTAGTTAACCTACATAGTGCAAGGGCCCGCTAGTTAACCTAGATCGTGCAAGTGTCTGCTAGTTAACCTACATAGTCCACGTGCCTACTAGGTAACCTAGATAGTCCAAGTGCCCGCTAGGCATCCTTCATAATCCAAGTGCCTGCTAGGTAAACTAGATAGTCCAAGTGCCCGCTAGTTAACCTAGATAGTCCTAGTGCCTGTTAGTTAACCTAGATAGTCCAAGTGCCCACTAGGGGACGTACATAGTCCAAGTGCCCGCTAGTTAACCTACATAGTCCAAGGTCCGTTAGTTAACCTAGATAGTCCAAGTGCCCACTAGTTAACCTACATAGTCCAAGTGCCCACTAGGTAACCAAATAGTCCAAGTGCCCGTTCGTTAACCTACATAGTCCAAGTGCCCGCTAGGTAACGTAGATAGCCCAAGTGCCCGCTAGGAAACGTACATAGTCCAAGTGCCCTCTAGGTTACCTAGATAGTCCAAGTGCCCGCTAGTTAACCTACATAGTCCAAGTGCCTGCTAGGTAAACTACATACTCCAAGTGCCCACTAGGTAACCTAGACAGTCCAATTGCCCGCTAGTTAACCTAGACAGTCCAAGTACCCGCTAGGGAACCTACATAGTCCAATAGCCCGCTAGGGAACCTTCATAGTCCAAGTGCCCGTTAGTTAACCTAGATAGTCAAAGTGCCTGCTAGGTAACCTAAATAGTCCAAGTGCCCGCTAGGGAACCTACATAGTCCATGTGCCTGCTAGGTAACCTAGATAGTCCAATTGCCGGTTAGCTAACCTAGATAGTCGAAGTGTCCGCTAGTTACCCTACATAGTCCAAGTGTCCGTTCGTTAACCTAGATAGTCCAAGTGCCCGCTGGTAACCTACATAGTCCAAGGGCCCTCTAGGTAACCTTGATAGTCCAAGTGCCTTCTAGTTAACCTACATAGTCCAAGTGCCCGCTAGGTAACCTACATAGTCCAAGTGCCCACTAGGTAACCTAAGAAATTAAAATGCCCGCTAGGGAAACTACATAGTCCAAGTGCCCGCTAGTTAACTTAATAGTCCAAGTGCCCGTTAGGAAACATAGATAGTCCAAGGGCCCGCTAGTTAATCTAGATAGTCCAAGTGCTCGCTAGTTAACCTAGATAGTCCAAGGGCCCGCTAGATAACCTCGATAGTCCAAGTGCCCGCTAGTGTATGTACACAGTTCAAGTGCCCGCTAGGTAACCTAGATAGTCCAAGGTCCTGCTAGTTAACCTACATAGTCCAATGCCCGATAGGGAACCTACATAGTCCAAGTGCCCGCTGAGGAACCTACATAGTCCAAGTGCCCGATAGGGAACCTCTATATTCCAAGTGCCCGTTAGGGAACCTAGATAGTCCAAGTGCCCATAGGGAACTTATGTAGACCAAGTGCCCCCTAGGGAACCTACATAGTCAAAGTGCCCGCTAGGGAACCTGCATTGTGCAAGTGCCCGCTAGTTAACCTAGATATTCCAAGTGCCCGCTAGGTTACCTAGACAGTCCAAGTGCCCGCTAGTCAACCTACATAGTCCAAGTGCCCGATAGGGAACCTACATAATCCAAGTGCCCGATACGGAAACTACATAATCCAAGTTCCCGCTAGTTAACCTACATAGTGCAAGGGCCCGCTAGTTAACCTAGATCATGCAAGTGTCTGCTAGTTAACCTACATAGTCCACGTGCCTACTAGGTAACCTAGATAGTCCAAGTGCCCGCTAGGCATCCTTCATAATCCAAGTGCCTGCTAGGTAAACTAGATAGTCCAAGAGCCCACTAGGTAACCTAGATAGTCCTAGTGCCTGTTAGTTAACCTAGATAGTCCAAGTGCCCACTAGGGGACGTACATAGTCGAAGTGCCCGCTAGTTAACCTACATAGTCCAAGGTCCGTTAGTTAACCTAGATAGTCCAAGTGCCCGCTAGTTAACCTACATAGTACAAGGGACCACTAGTTGACCTAGATAGTCCAAGTGCCCGCTAGTTAGCCTAGATAGTCAAAGTGCCCGCTAGTTAACCTATGTAGTACAAATGTCCGATAGGGATCCTACATAGTCCAAGTGCCCGCTAGTTAACCTACATAGTCCAAGGTCCGCTAGTTAACTTAGATAGTCCAAGCGCCCGCTAGGTAACCTAAGTAGTCCAAACGTCCGATAGGAATCCTACATAGTCCAAGTGCCCGCTAGGTAACCTACATAGTCCAAGTGCCCGTTCGTTAACCTAGATAGTCCAAGTGCCCGCTAGGAAATCTACATAGTCCAAGGGCCCGCTAGGTAAACTAGATAGTGCAAGTGCCCGCTAGGTAACCTAGAGTCCAAGTGCTCGCTAGTTAACCTACATAGTCCAAGTGCCCGCTATGTAACCAAGATAGTCACAGTGCCCGTTAGGAAACCTAGATAGTCTAAGTGCCCGCTAGGTAACTTATATTGTCCAAGTTCCCGCTAGGTAACCTACATACTCAAATTGCCCATTACCTAACCTAGATAGTCCAAGTGCCCGCTAAGCAAACTACATAGTCCAAGTGCCCGTTCGTTAACCTAGAAGTCCAAGTGCCCGCTAGGTAACCTAGACAGTCCAAGTGCCCGCTAGGTTACCTGCATATTCCATGTGCCCGTTCGTTAACAAAGATAGTTCAAGTGCCCACTAGGTAACCTATATAGTCCAAGTGCCCGCTAGGTAACCTAGATAGTCCAAGGGCCCGCTAGTAAACCTACATATTCCAAGGGCTCACTTGTTAACTTTGATAGTCCAAGTGCCCGCTAGGAAACGTACATAGTCCAAGTGCCCTCTCGGTAACCTAGATAGTCCAAGTGCACGCTAGTTAACCTACATAGTCCAAGTGCCTGCTAGGTAAACTACATACTCCAAGTGCCCACTAGGTAACCTAGACAGTCCAATTGCCCGCTAGTTAACCTAGACAGTCCAAGTACCCGCTAGGGAACCTACATAGTCCAAGTGCCCGCTAGGGAACCTTCATAGTCCAAGTGCCCGTTAGTTAACCTAGATAGTCAAAGTGCCTGCTAGGTAACCTAAATAGTCCAAGTGCCCGCTAGGGAACCTACATAGTCCAAGTGCCTGCTAGGTAACCTAGATAGTCCAATTGCCGGTTAGCTAACCTAGATAGTTGAAGTGTCGCTAGTTAACCTACATAGTCCAAGTGTCCGTTGGTTAACCGAGAGAGGCCAAGTGCCCGCTAGGTAACCTAGACAATCCAAGTGCCCGCTAGGTTACCTACATAGTCCAAGTGCACGTTCGTTAACCTAGATAGTCCAAGTGCCCGCTGGTAACCTACATAGTCCAAGGGCCCTCTAGGTAACCTTGATAGTCCAAGTGCCTTCTAGTTAACCTACATAGTCCAAGTGCCCTCTAGGTAACCTACATAGTCCAAGTGCCCACTAGGTAACCTAAGAAATTTAAATGCCCGCTAGGGAAACTACATAGTCCAAGTGCCCGCTAGGTAACCTAGATAGTCCAAGTGCCCGCTAGTAAACATAGATAGTCCAAGGGCCCGCTAGATAACCTCGATAGTCCAAGTGCCCGCTAGTGTATGTACATAGTTCAAGTGCCCGCTAGGTAACCTAGATAGTCCAAGGTCCTGCTAGTTAACCTACATAGTCCAATGCCCGATAGGGAACCTACATAGTCCAAGTGCCCGCTGAGGAACCTACATAGTCCAAGTGCCCGATAGGGAACCTCTATATTCCAAGTGCCCGTTAGGGAACCTAGATAGTCCAAGTGCCCATAGGGAACTTATGTAGACCAAGTGCCCCCTAGGGAACCTATATAGTCAAAGTGCCCGCTAGGGAACCTGCATTGTGCACGTGCCCGCTAGTTAACCTAGATATTCCAAGTGCCCGCTAGGTTACCTAGACAGTCCAAGTGCCCGCTAGTCAACCTACATAGTCCAAGTGCCCGATAGGGAACCTACATAATCCAAGTGCCCGATACGGAACCTACATAATCCAAGTTCCCGCTAGTTAACCTACATAGTGCAAGGGCCCGCTAGTTAACCTAGATCATGCAAGTGTCTGCTAGTTAACCTACATAGTCCACGTGCCTGCTATGTAACCTACATAGTGCATGTGTCCGCTAGTTAACCTACATAGTCCAAGTGCCCGTTAGTTAACCTAGATAGTCCAAGTGCCCGCTAGATAACCTATATAGTCCAACAGCCCGCTAGGTAACCTACATACTCCAAGAACCCGCTAGGCAACGTAGATAGTTCAAGTGCCAGCTAGGTAACCAAGATAGTCCAAGTGCCCGCTAGGTTATCTATATAGTCAAAATGCCCGCCTGGGAACCTACATAGTCCAAGTGCACGCTAGGTAATCTAGATAATCCAAGTGCTCGCTAGTTAACCTATATCGTCCAAGTGCCTGCTGGGTAACCTAGATAGTCGAAGGGCTTGCTAGTTAACCTACATAGTCCAAGTGCCCGATAGGGAACCTACATAGTGCAAGTGTCCGCTAGTTAACCTACATACTCCATGCGCCCGCTAGTTAACCTAGATAGTCCAAGTGCCCGCTGGGTAACCTACATAGTGCAAGTGTCCGCTAGTTAACCTAAGTAGTCCAAGGGCCCGCAGGTTAACATACATAGTCCAAGTGCCGGTAGTTAACTTACAGAGTTCAAGTGTCTGTAGGGAACATACATAGTCCAAGTGTCCGCTAGGGAACGTACATGGTCCAAGTATCCGCTAGGGAACCTACATAGTCCAAGTTCCCGCTAGGGAATCTACATAGTCCAAGGGCCCGCTAGTTAACGTAGATAGTCCAAGTGCTGCTAGTTAATCTACATAGTCCCAGGGCCCGCTAGTTAAACTACATAGTCCAAGTACCCGCTAGTTAACCTAGATCGTCCTAGTGCCCGCTAGTTAACCTACATAGTCCAAGTGCCTGCTAGGTAACCTAGATAGTCCAAGTTCCCACTAGTTCACCTACATAGTCCAAGTGCCCGATCGTTAACCTAGAAGTCCAATTGCCCGCTATGTAACCTAGACAGTCCAAGTGCCCGCTAGCTTACCTGCATAGTCCAAGTGCCCGTTCGTGAACCTAGATATTCCAAGTGCCTGCTAGCGAACCCATATTATCCAAGTGCTATCTAGCTAACCTAGATAGTCCAAGGGCCCACTAGTTAACCTACATAGTCCTAGGGCTCACTTATTAACTTTGATAGTTCAAGTGCCCATTAGTTAACCTAGATCGTCCAAGTGCCCGCTAGTTAACCTAGATCGTCCAAGTACTGGCTAGTTAACCTACATCGTCCAAGGGCCCAAGAGTTAACTTAGATCGTCCAAGTGTCCTCCAGTTCACCTACATAGTCCAAGTTCCCCCTAGGTAACCTCCATAGTGCAAGTGTCTGCTAGGTAACCTACATAGTCCAAGTGCCAGCTAGATAACGTACATAGTCCAAGTGCCCGCTAGGGAACGTACACAGTCCAAGTGCCCGCTTGTTAACCTACATAGTCCAAGTGCCTGCTAGGTAACCTAGATATTCCAAGGGCCCGCTAGATAACCTACATTGTCCTAGTGCCCCCTAGTTAACATACATTCTCCAAGTGCCCCACAGGGAACCTACATAGTCCAAGTGCCCGCTAGGTAACCTACATAGTCCAAGTGCCCAATAGGGAACCTAAATAATCCAAGTGCCCGCTAGGGAAGCTACATATTCCAAGTGCCCGTTAGGTAACCTAGATAGTCCAAATGTCCGCTAGGGAACCCACATAGTCCAAGTGCCTTCTAGGGAACTTACATAGTCAAAAGGCCCGCTAGGGAACCTACATAGTCCTAGTGACCCCTAGTTAACCTACATTCTCCAAGTGCCCGATAGGTAACCTACATAGTCCAAGTGCCCGTTAGTTAACCTAGATAGTCCAAGGGACCACTATTTAACCTAGATAGTCCAAGTGTCCTCTAGTTAAAGTACATAGTCCAAGTGCCCGCTAGTTAACCTATATACTAAGTGCCCGCTACGTAACCTAGATAGTCGAAGGGTACGCTAGTTAACCTACATAGTCCAAGCGCCAGCTAGGCAACATAGATAGTCCAAGTGCCCGCTAAGGAACCTACATAGTCCAAGTGCACGCTAGTTAACCTAGATAGTCCAATGCCCGTTAGTTAATCTAGATAGTCCAAGTGCCTACTAGGTAACCTACATAGTGCAAGTGTCCACTAGTTAACCTACATATTCCAAGTGCCCGCTAGTTAAAATAGATATTCGAAGTGCCTGCTAGGGAACGTACATAATCCAAGTGCCCGCTAGGTAACCTAGATAGTGCAAGTGCGCGCTAGTTAACCTAGATAGTTCAAGTACCCGCATGGTAACCTAGATCGTCCAAGTGCCCCCTATTTAGCCTACATAGTCCAAGTGCCCGCTAGGTAACCTAGATAGTCCAAGTGCCCGTTCGGTAACCTAGATAGTCCAAGTGCCCTTTAGGGAACCTAGATAGTCCAAGGCCCCGCTAATAAACCTACAAAGTCCAAGTGCCCGATAGGGAACCTACATAATCCAAGTGCCCACTAGGGAACCTACATAGTCCAAGTGCCCGTTAGGTAACCTAGATAGTCCAAATGCCCGCTAGGGAACCCACATAGTCCAAGTGCCCGTAAGGGAACTTACATAGTCCAAGGGCCCGCTAGGGAACCTACATAGTCCAAGGGCCCGCTAGGGAACCTACATAGTCCAAGTGCCCGTTAGTTAACCTAGATAGTCCAAGCGCACGCTTGGTAACCTAGATAGTCCAACAGCCCACTAGGTAACCACATACTCCAAGAACCCGCTAGGTAACGTAGATAGTTCAAGTGCCAGCTAGGTAACCTAGAAAGTCCAACTGCCCGCTAGGTAACCTACAAAGTCTAAGTGCCCGCTAGGTTATCTATATAGTCCAAATGCCCGCTAGGGAATCTACATAGTCCAAGGGCCCGCTAGTTAACATAGATACTCCAAGTGCCGCTAGTTAATCTACATAGTCCAAGAGCCCACTAGTTAACCTACATAGTCCAAGTACCCGCTAGTTAACCTAGATCGTCCAAGTGCCCGCTAGGTAACCTACATAGTCCATGGGCCCGCTAGTTAACCTACATAGTCCAAGGGCCCGCTAGGTAACCCAGATAGTCCAAAGGCCCGCTAGTTAACCTACATAGTCCAAGCGCCCGCTAGGTAAACTAGAAAATCCAAGTGCCCGCTAGTTAACCTATATCGTCCAAGTGCCCGCTAGTTAACCTAGATCGTACAAGTGTCCGCTAGTTAACCTACATAGTCCAAGTGCCAGTTAGCTAACCTAGATAGTCCTAGGGGCCGCTAGTTGACCTACATAATCCAAGTGCCCGCTAGGTAACGTAGATAATCCAAGTGCCCGCTAGGGAACCTTCATAGTCCAAGTGCCAGCTAGGTAACCTAGATAGTCCTAGTGCCCGTTAGTCAACCTAGAGTGTCCAAGTGCCCACCAGGGGACGTACTTATTCCATGTGCCCGTTAGATAACCTAGATAGTTCAAGTGCCCGCTAGTTAACATTGATCATCCAAGAGACCACTAGTTAAACTAGATAGTCCAAGTGCCCTCTAGTTAGCCCTGATCATCCAAGTGCCCGCTAGTTAACCTACATAGTCCAAGGGCCTGCTAGTTAACCTACGTAGTCGAAGGTCCGCTAGTTAACCTAGATAGTCCAAGTGCTCGCTAGTTAACCTACATAGTACAAGGGCCCGCTAGTTGACCTAGATAGTCTAAGTGCCTGCTAGTTCACCTAGATAGTCGAAGTGCCCGCTAGGTAACCTAAGTAGTCCAAATGTCCGATAGGGATCCTACATAGTCCAAGTGCCCGCTAGGTAAACTACATAGTCCAAGTGCCTGTTCGTTAACCTAGATAGTCCAAGTGCCCCCTAGGTAACCTAGATAATCCAAGTGCCTGCTAGGTAACCTAGAGTCCAAGTGCTCGCTAGTTAACCTACATACTCTAAGTGCCCGCCATGTAACTTAGATAGTCCAAGTGCCCGCTAGGTAACTTACATTGTCCAATTCCCGCTAGGTAACCTAGATACTCAAATTGCCCGTTACCTAACCTACATAGTTCAAGTGCCCGTTCGTTAACCTAGAAGTCCAAGTGCCCGCTAGGCAACCTAGACAGTCCAAGTGCCCGCTAGGTTACCTGCATATTCCAAGTGCCCGTTCGTTAACCTAGATAGTACAAGTGCGCACTAGGTAACCTACATAGTCCAAGTGCCCGCTAGGTAAACTATATAGACCAAGTGCCCGCTAGGTAACCTAGATAGTCCAAAGGCCGCTAGTTATCCTACATAGTCCAAGGGCTCACTTGTTAACTTTGATAGTCCAAGTGCCCGCTAGTTAACCTTGATCGTCCAAGTGTCCTCTAGTTAACCTACATAGTCCAAGGGCCCACTAGTTAACCTAGGTAGTCCAAGTGCCCACTAGTTAACCTATATACCAAGTGCCCGCTACGTAACCTAGATAGTCCAAGGGCACGCTAGTTAACCTACATATTCCAAGTGCCCGCTAGGCAACCTAGATAGTAGAAGTGCCCGCTAAGGAACTTACATAGTCCAAGTGCACGCTAGTTACCCTAGATAGTCCAAGTGCCCGCTAGTTAAACTAGATAGACAAGTGCCTGCTAGGTAACCTACATAGTGCAAGTGTCCGCTAGTTAACCTACATATTCCAAGTGCCCGCTAGTTAACATAGATAGTCCAAGTGCCCACTAGGGAACGTACATAGTCCAAGTTCCCGCTAGGTAATCTAGATAGTCCAAGTGCCCGTTCGGTAACCTAGATAGTCGAAGTACCCTTTAGGGAACCCAGATAGTCCATGGGCCCTCTAGTAAACCTACATAGTCCATGGGCCCGCTAGTTAACCTACATATTCCAAGTACCCGCTAGTTAACCTACATAATCTAAGTGCCCGTTAGCTATCCTAGATAGTCCAAGGGCCCCCTTGTTGACCTACATAGTCTAAGTGCCAGCTAGGTAACCTAGATAGTACAAGTGCCCGCTAGGGAACCTAGATAGTCCAAGTGCCTGTTAGCTAACCTAGATAGTCCAAGTGGCGACTAGGTAACCTACATAGTCCAAGTGCCCGTTCGTTAACCTAGATAATCCAAGTGCCCGCTAGGTAACCTAGACATTCAAAGTGCCCGCTAGTTAACCTACATAGTCCAAGTGCCCGATAGGGAACCTACATAATCAAAGTGCCCTCTAGGCAACCTACATAGTCCAAGTGCCCGTTACTTAACCTAGATAGTCAAAGTGCCTGATAGGTAACCTAGATAGTCCAAGTGAATGCTAGGTAATCTACATAGTCCAAGTGCCCGCTAGGTAACCTAAATAGTCCAAATGCCCGCTAGGGAAACTACATAGTCCAAGTGCCCGCTAGTTAACCAAGATAGTCCAAGTGCCTGCTAGTAAACCTACATAATCCATGGGCCCGCTAGTTAACCTACATAGTGCAAGGGCCCTCTAAATAACCTAGATCGTGCAAGTGTCCGCTAGTTAACCTATATAGTCCAAGTGCCCGCTAGTTAACCTATATAACAAGTGCCCGCTACGTAACCTAGATAGTCCAAGGGCACGCTAGTTAACCTGCATAGTACAAGTGCCCTCTAGGCAACCTAGATAGTCCATGTGCCCGCTAAGGAACCTATATAGTCCAAGTGCACGCTAGTTAACCTAGATAGTCCAAATGCCAGCTAGTTAACCTAGATAGTCCAAGTGCCTGCTAGTAAACCTACATAATCCATGGGCCCACTAGTTAACCTACATAGTGCAAGGGCCCGCAAGTTAACCTAGATCGTGCAAGTGTCCGCTAGTTAACCTATATAGTCCAAGTGCCCGCTAGTTAATCTATATACCAAGTGCCCGCTAAGTAACCTAGATAGTCCAAGGGCACGCTAGCTAACCTACATAGTACAAGTGCCCGCTAGGCAACCTAGATAGTCCAAGTGCCCGCTAGCGAACGTACATAGTCCCAGTGCCCGCTAGGTAACCTAGATAGTGCAAGTGCCCGCTAGTTAACCTAGAAAGTTCAAGTACCCGCTAGGTAACCTAGATCGTCCAAGGGCCCCCTAATTTGCCCACATAGTCCAACTGCCCTTTAGGTAACCTAGATATTCCCAGTGCCCGTTCGATAACCTAGATAGTCCATGTGCCCTTTAGGCAAACTAGGTAGTCCAAGCGCCTGTTAGTAAACCTACATAGTCCATGGGCCCGCTAGTTAACCTACATATTCCAAGAGCTCACAAGTTAACCTACATAATCTAAGTGCCCGTTAGTTAACCTAGATAGTCCAAGGGACCGCTAGTTGACCTACATAGTCCAAGTGCCAGCTAGGTATCTTAGATTGTACAAGTGCCCGCTAAGGAACCTAAATAGTACAAGTTCCTGTTAGCTAACCTAGATAGTCCAAGTGGCGGCTAGGTAACCTACATAGTCCATGTGCCCGTTCGTTAACCTAGATAATACAAGTGCCCGCTAGGTAACCTAGACAGTCCAAGTGCCCGCTAGTTAACCTACATAGTCCAAGTGCCCGAAAGGGAACCTTCATAATGCAAGTGCCCGCTAGGGAACCTACATAGTCCAAGTGCCCGCTAGGCAACCTACATAGTCCAAGTGCCCGTAAGTTAACCTAGATAGTCAAAGTGCCTGCTAGGTAACCTAGATAGTCCAAGTGCTCGCTAGTTAACCTACATAGTCCAAGTGCCCGCTTGGTATCCTAAATAGTCCAAAAGCCCGCTAGGGAAACTACATAGTCCAAGTGCCCGCTAGTTAACCTGGATAGTCCAAGTGCTTGCTGGTAAACCTCATAATCCATGGGCCCCTAGTTAACCTACATTGTGCAAGGGCCCGCTAGTTAACCTAGATCGTGTAAGTGTCCGCTAGTTAACCTACATAGTCCAAGTGCCCGCTAGGTAACCTAGATAGTCCATGTGCCCGCTAGTTAACCTAGATAGTCCTAGTGCCCGTTAGTTAACCTAGATAGTCCAAGTGCCCACTAGGGGACGTACATAGTCCAAGTGCCCGCTAGGTAACCTAGATAGTTCTAGTGCCCGTTACCTAACTTAGATAGTCCAAATGCCCGCTAGGCAACCTACATAGTCCAAGTGCCCGATCGTTAACCTAGAAGTCCAAGTGTCCGCTATGTAACCAAGACAGTCCAAGTGCCCGCTAGGTTACCTGCATAGTCCAAGTGCTCGTTCGTTAACCTAGATATTCCAAGTGCCTGCTAGGGAACCTATATAGTCCAAGTGCTATCTAGCTAACCTAGATAGTCCAAGGGCCCGCTAGTTAACCTACATAGTCCTAGGGCTCGCTTGTTAACTTTGATAGTCCAAGTGCCCCTTAGTTAACCTAGATCGTCCAAGTGCTCGCTAGTTAACCTAGATCGTCCAAGTACTGGCTAGTTAACCTACATCGTCCAAGGGCCCACTAGTTAACCTAGATCGTCCAAGTGTCCTCCAGTTCACCTACATAGTCCAAGTTCCCCCTAGGTAACCTCCATAGAGCAAGTGCCCGCTAGGTAACCTACATAGTGCAAGTGTCCGCTAGTTAACCTAAGTAGTCCAAGGGCCCGCTAGTTAACATACAAAGTCCAAGTGCCCCGTAGTTAACTTACATAGTTCAAGTGTCCGTAGGGAACATACATAGTCCAAGTGCCCGTTAGGGAACATATATAGTCCAAGTGCCCGCTAGGAAACCTACTTAGTCCAAGTGCTGCTAGTTAATCTACATATTCCAAGGGCCCGCTAGTTAACCTACATAGTCCAAATACCCGCTAGTTAACCTAGATCATCCATGTGTCCGCTAGTTAACCTACAGAGTCCAAATGCCCGCTAGGGAACCTAGATAGTCCAAGTGCCCGCTCTGGAACCTACATAGTCCAAGTGCCTGCTAGGGAACCTACATAGTCCAAGTGCCCGCTCTGGAACATATATAGTCCAAGTGCCCGCTAGGGAATCTACATAGTCCAAGAGCCCACTAGTTAACGTAGATAGTCCAAGTGCCGCTAGTTAATCTACATAGTCCAAGGGCCCGCTAGTTACCCTACATAGTCCAAGTACCCGCTAGTTAACCTAGATCGTCCTAGTGCCCGCTAGTTAACCTACATAGTCCAAGGGCCCGCTAGTTAACCTACATAGTCCAAGGGCCCATTAGTTAACCTACATCGTCCAACGGCCCGCTAGTTAACCTACTTAGTCCAAGTGTCCACTAGTTAACCTACATAGTCCAAGTGCCCGCTGGGTAAGCTAGACAGTTCAAGACATCACTAGGTTACCTACATAGTCCAAGTGCCTTGTCGTTAACCTACATAGTCCAAGTGCTTCTAGTTAATCTACATATTCCAAGGGCCCGCTAGTTAACCTACATAGTCCAAGTACCCGCTAGTTAACCTAGATCATCCAAGTGTCCGCCAGTTAACCTACAGACTCCAAGTGCCCGCTAGGGAACCTAGATAGTCCAAGTGCCCGCTAGTTAACATAGATAGTCCAAGTACCCGCTAGGTAACGTAGATAGTCCAAGTGCCCACTAGGGAACGTACATAGTCCAAGTGCCCGCTAGGTAACCTAGATAGTCCAAGTGCCCACTCTTTAACCTACATAGTCCAAGTGCCTGCTAGGTAACCTAGATAGTCCAAGTGCCCACTAGTTAACCTACATAGTCCAAGTGCCTGCTAGGTAACCTAGATAGTCCAAGTGCTCGATAGGGAACCTACATAGTCCAAGTGCCCGCTAGGGAACTTACATAGTCCAAGGGCCCGCTAGGGAACCTATATAATCCAAGTGCCCGTTATTTAACCTAGATAGTCCAAGTGCCCGCTAGATAACCTATATAGTCCAACAGCCCGCTAGGTAACCTACATACTCCAAGAACCCGCTAGGCAACGTAGATAGTTCCAGTGCCAGCAAGGTAACCAAGATAGTCCAAGTGCCCGCTAGGTTATCTATATAGTCAAAATGCCCGCCTGGGAACCTACATAGTCCAAGTGCCCGCTAGGTAACCTAGATAATCCAAGTGCCCGCTAGTTAACCTATATCGTCCAAGTGCCAGCTAGTTAACCTAGATCGTCCAAGTGCCCGCTAGTTAACCTACATAGTCAATGGGCCCGCTATTTAATCTAGAGAGTGCAAGTGCCCGCTAGTTAACCTACATAGTCCAAGTGCCTGCTGGGTAACCTAGATAGTCGAAGGGCTTGCTAGTTAACCTACATATTCCAAGTGCCCGCTAGGTAACCTACATAATGCAAGTGTCCGCTAGTTAACCTACATACTCCATGCGCCCGCTAGTTAACCTAGATAGTCCAAGTGCCCGCTGGGTAAGCTACATAGTGCAAGTGTCCGCTAGTTAACCTAAGTAGTCCAAGGGCCCGCAGGTTAACATACATAGTCCAAGTGCCCGGTAGTTAACTTACAGAGTTCAAGTGTCTGTAGGGAACATACATAGTCCATGTGTCCGCTAGGGAACGTACATGGTCCAAGTGTCCGCTAGGGAACCTACATAGTCCAAGTTCCCGCTAGGGAATCTACATAGTCCAAGGGCCCGCTAGTTAACGTAGATAGTCCAAGTGCTGCTAGTTAATCCACATAGTCCAAGGAGCCGCTAGTTAAACTACATAGTCCAAGTACCCGCTAGGGAACCTACATAGTCGAAGTGCCCGCTCTGGAACACACATAGTCCAAGTGCCTGCTAGGGAATCTACATAGTCCAAAGGCCCGCTAGTTAACGTAGATAGTCCAAGTACCCGCTTGTTATCCTAGATCATCCATGTGTCCGCTAGTTAACCTACAGAGTCGAAGTGCCCACTAGGGAACCTAGATAGTCCAAGTGCCCGCTAGTTACCTAGATAGTCCAAGTGCCCGCTAGGTAACCTACATAGTGCAAGTGTCCGCTAGGGAACTTACATAGTCCAAGCGCCCGCTAGTTAACCTAGATATTCCAAGTGCCCGCTAGGTAACCTACATAGTGCAAGTGTCCGCTTGTTAACCTAAGTAGTCCAAGGGCCCGCTACTTAACATACATAGTCCAAGTGCCCGCTAGTTAACCTACATAGTCCAAGTGCCCGGTCGTTAGCCTAGAAGTCCAAGTGCCCGCTATGTAACCTAGACAGTCCAAGTGCCCGCTAGGTTACCTGCATAGTCCAAGTGCCCGTTCATTAACCTAGATATTCCAAGTGCCTGCTAGGGAACCTATATAGTCCAAGTGCTATCCAGCTAACCTAGATCGTCCAAGTGCCCGCTAGTTAACCTAGATCGTCCAAGTACTGGCTAGTTAACCTACATCGTCCAAGGGCCCACTCGTTAACCTAGATCGTACAAGTGTCCTCCAGTTAACCTTCATAGTCCAAGTTCCCCCTAGGTAACCTCCATAGTGCAAGTGTCTGCTAGGTAACCTACATAGTCCAAGGGCCCGCTGGTTAACCTAGATAGTCCAAGTGTCCGCTAGGTAACCTACGTAGTGCAAGTGTCCGCTAGTTAACCTAAGTAGTCCATGGGCCCGCTAGTTAACATACATAGTCCAAGTACCCAGTAGTTAACTTACATAGTTCAAGTGTCCGTAGGGAACATACATAGTCCAAGTGCCCGCTAGGGAACATATATAGTCCAAGTGCCCGCTAGGGAACCTACATAGCCCACGTGCTGCTAGTTAATCTACATATTCCAAGGGCCCGCTAGTTAACCTACATAGTCCAAGTTCCCGCTAGTTAACCTAGATCATCCAAGTGTCCGCTAGTTAAACTACAGAGTCCAAGTGCCCGCTAGGGAACCTAGATAGTCCAAGTGCCCGCTCTGGAACCTACATAGTCCAAGTGCCCGCTCTGGAACCTACATAGTCCAAGTGCCTGCTAGGGAACCTACATAGTCCAAGTGCCCGCTCTGGAACATATATAGTCCAAGTGCCCGCTAGGGAATCTACATAGTCCAAGAGCCCACTAGTTAACGTAGATAGTCCAAGTGCCGCTAGTTAATCTACATAGTCCAAGGGCCCGCTAGTTAACCTACATAGTCCAAGTACCCGCTAGTTAACCTAGATCGTCCTAGTGCCCGCTAGTTAACCTACATAGTCCAAGGGCCCGCTAGTTAACCTACATAGTCCAAGGGCCCGCTAGTTAACCTACATCGTCCAAAGGCCCGCTAGTTAACCTACTTGGTCCAAGTGTCCACTAGTTAACCTACATAGTCCAAGTGCCCGCTGGGTAAGCTAGACAGTTCAAGACACCACTAGGTTACCTACATAGTCCAAGTGCCTTGCGTTAACCTACATAGTCCAAGTGCTTCTAGTTAATCTACATATTCCAAGGGCCCGCTAGTTAACCTACATAGTCCAAGTACCCGCTAGTTAACCTAGATCATCCAAGTGTCCGCTAGTTAACCTACAGACTCCAAGTGCCCGCTAGGGAACCTAGATAGTCCAAGTGCCCGCTAGTTAACATAGATAGTCCAAGTACCCGCTAGGTAACGTAGATAGTCCAAGTGCCCGCTAGGGAACCTACATAGCCCAAGTGCTGCTAGTTAATCTACATATTCCAAGGGCCCGCTAGTTAACCTACATAGTCCAAGTACCCGCTAGTTAACCTAGATCATCCAAGTGTCCGCTAGTTAACCTACAGACTCCAAGTGCCCGCTAGGGAACCTAGATAGTCCAAGTACCCGCTAGGTAACGTAGATAGTCCAAGTGCCCGCTAGGGAACCTACATAGCCCAAGTACTGCTAGTTAATCTACATATTCCAAGGGCCCGCTAGTTAACCTACATAGTCCAAGTTCCCGCTAGTTAACCTAGATCATCCAAGTGTCCGCTAGATAAACTACAGAGTCCAAGTGCCCGCTAGGGAACCTAGATAGTCCAAGTGCCCCCTCTAGAACCTACATAGTCCAAGTGCCCGCTCTTGAACCTACATAGTCCAAGTGCCTGCTAGGGAACCTACATAGTCCAAGTGCCCGCTCTGGAACATATATAGTCCAAGTGCCCGCTAGGGAATCTACATAGTCCAAGAGCCCACTAGTTAACGTAGATAGTCCAAGTGCCGCTAGTTAATCTACATAGTCCAAGGGCCCGCTAGTTAACCTACATAGTCCAAGTACCCGCTAGTTAACCTAGATCGTCCTAGTGCCCGCTAGTTAACCTACATAGTCCAAGGGCCCGCTAGTTAACCTACATAGTCCAAGGGCCCGCTAGTTAACCTACATCGTCCAACGGCCCGCTAGTTAACCTACTTAGTCCAAGTGTCCACTAGTTAACCTACATAGTCCAAGTGCCCGCTGGGTAAGCTAGACAGTTCAAGACACCACTAGGTTACCTACATAGTCCAAGTGCCTTGCGTTAACCTACATAGTCCAAGTTCTTCTAGTTAATCTACATATTCCAAGGGCCCGCTAGTTAACCTATATAGTCCAAGTACCCGCTAGTTAACCTAGATCATCCAAGTGTCCGCTAGTTAACCTATAGACTCCAAGTGCCCGCTAGGGAAACTAGATAGTCCAAGTGCCCGCTAGTTAACATGGATAGTCCAAGTACCCGCTAGGTAACGTAGATAGTCCAAGTGCCCACTAGGGAACGTACATAGTCCAAGTGCCCGCTAGGTAACCTAGATAGTCCAAGTGCCCACTAGTTAACCTACATAGTCCAAGTGCCTGCTAGGTAACCTAGATAGTCCAAGTGCTCGATAGGGAACCTACATAGTCCAAGTGCCCGCTAGGGAACTTACATAGTCCAAGGGCCCGCTAGGGAACATACATAGTCCAAGTGCCCGTTAGTTAACCTAGATAGTCCAAGTGCCCGCTAGATAACCTATATAGTCCAACAGCCCGCTAGGTAACCTACATACTCCAAGAACCCGCTAGGCAACGTAGATAGTTCAAGTGCCAGCTAGGTAACCAAGATAGTCCAAGTACCCGCTAGGTTTTCTATATAGTCAAAATGCCCGCCTGGGAACCTACATAGTCCAAGTGCCCGCTAGGTAACCTAGATAATCCAAGTGCCCGCTAGTTAACCTATATCGTCCAAGTGCCAGCTAGTTAACCTAGATCGTCCAAGTGCCCGCTAGTTAACCTACATAGTCAATGGGCCCGCTATTTAACCTAGAGAGTGCAAGTGCCCGCTAGTTAACCTACATAGTCCAAGTGCCTGCTGGGTAACCTAGATAGTCGAAGGGCTTGCTAGTTAACCTACATAGTCCAAGTGCCCGCTAGGTAACCTACATAGTGCAAGTGTCCGCTAGTTAACCTACATACTCCAAGCGCCCGCTAGTTAACCTAGATAGTCCAAGTGCCCGCTGGGTAACCTACATAGTGCAAGTGTCCGCTAGTTAACCTAAGTAGTCCAAGGGCCCGCAGGTTAACATACATAGTCCAAGTGAACGGTAGTTAACTTACAGAGTTCAAGTGTCTGTAGGGAACATACATAGTCCATGTGTCCGCTAGGGAACGTACATGGTCCAAGTGTCCGCTAGGGAACCTACATAGTCCAAGTTCCCGCTAGGGAATCTACATAGTCCAAGGGCCCGCTAGTTAACGTAGATAGTCCAAGTGCTGCTAGTTAATCTACATAGTCCAAGGAGCCGCTAGTTAAACTACATAGTCCAAGTACCCGCTAGTTAACCTAGATCATCCAGTGTCCGCTAGTTAACCTACATAGTCCAAGTGCCCGCTAGGGAACCTACATAGTCGAAGTGCCCGCTCGGGAACATACATAGTCCAAGTGCCTGCTAGGGAATCTACATAGTCCAAAGGCCCGCTAGTTAACGTAGATAGTCCAAGTACCCGCTAGTTAACCTAGATCATCCAAGTGTCCGCTAGTTAACCTACAGAGTCGAAGTGCCCACTAGGGAACCTAGATAGTCCAAGTGCCCGCTAGTTACCTAGATAGTCCAAGTGCCCGCTAGGTAACCTACATAGTGCAAGTGTCCGCTAGGGATCTTACATAGTCCAAGCGCCCGCTAGTTAACCTAGATAGTCCAAGTGCCCGCTAGGTAACCTACATAGTGCAAGTGTCCGCTTGTTAAC
Source organism: Tenrec ecaudatus (assembly GCF_050624435.1). Lineage (NCBI taxonomy): Eukaryota > Metazoa > Chordata > Mammalia > Afrosoricida > Tenrecidae > Tenrec > Tenrec ecaudatus. The sequence goes on along the minus strand of NC_134534.1, from coordinate 108,758,336 downwards.
CTAAGTAGTCCAAGGGCCCGCTAGTTAACATACATAGTCCAAGTGCCCGGTAGTTCACTTACATAGTTCAAGTGTCCGTAGGGAACATACATAGTCCAAGTGCCCGCTAGGGAACATATATAGTCCAAGTGCCCACTAGGGAAACTACATAGTCCAAGTGCTGCTAGTTAATCTACATATTCCAAGGGCCCGCTAGTTAACCTACATAGTCCAAGTACCCGCTAGTTAACCTAGATCATCCAAGTGTCCGCTCGTTAACCTACAGAGTCCAAGTGCCCGCTAGGGAACCTAGATAGTCCAAGTGCCCGCTCTGGAACCTACATAGTCCAAGTGCCTGCTAGGGAACCTACATAGTCCAAGTGCCCGCTCTGGAACATATATAGTCCAAGTGCCAGCTAGGGAATCTACATAGTCCAAGGGCCCACTAGTTAATGTAGATAGTCCAACTGCCGCTAGTTAATCTACATAGTCCAAGGGCCCGCTAGTTAACCTACATAGTCCAAGTACCCGCTAGTTAACCTAGATCATCCAGTGTCCGCTAGTTAACCTACATAGTCCAAGTGCCCGCTAGGGAACCTACATAGTCGAAGTGCCCGCTCTGGAACATACATAGTCCAAGTGCCCGCAAGGGAATCTACATAGTCCAAAGGCCCGCTAGTTAACGTAGATAGTCCAAGTACCCGCTAGTTAACCTAGATCATCCAAGTGTCCGCTAGTTAACCTACAGAGTCGAAGTGCCCGCTAGGGAACCTAGATAGTCCAAGTGCCCGCTAGTTACCTATATAGTCCAAGTGCCCGCAAGATAACCTACATAGTGCAAGTGTCCGCTAGGGAACTTACATAGTCCAAGCGCCCGCTAGTTAACCTAGATAGTCCAAGTGCCCGCTAGGTAACCTACATAGTGCAAGTGTCCGCTTGTTAACCTAAGTAGTCCAAGGGCCCGCTAGTTAACATACATAGTCCAAGTGCCCGGTAGTTAACTTACATAGTTCAAGTGTCCGTAGGGAACATACATAGTCCAAGTGCCCGCTAGGGAACATATATAGTCCAAGTGCCCACTAGGGAAACTACATAGTCCAAGTGCTGCTAGTTAATCTACATATTCCAAGGGCCCGCTAGTTAACCTACATAGTCCAAGTACCCGCTAGTTAACCTAGATCATCCAAATGTCCGCTAGTTAACCTACAGAGTCCAAGTGCCCGCTAGGGAACGTAGATAGTCCACGTGCCCGCTCTGGAACCTACATAGTCCAAGTGCCTGCTAGGGAACCTACATAGTCCAAGTGCCCACTCTGGAACATATATAGTCCAAGTGCCAGCTAGGGAATCTACATAGTCCAAGGGCCCACTAGTTAATGTAGATAGTCCAAGTGCCGCTAGTTAATCTACATAGTCCAAGGGCCCGCTAGTTAACCTACATAGTCCAAGTACCAGATAGTTAAACTAGATCGTCCTAGTGCCCGCTAGTTAACCTACATAGTCCAATGGCATGCTAGGTAACCTAGATAGTCCAAGTGCCCACTAGTTAACCTACATAGTCCAAGTGCCCGGTCGTTAGCCTAGAAGTCCAAGTGCCCGCTATGTAACCTAGACAGTCCAAGTGCCCGCTAGGTTACCTGCATAGTCCAAGTGCCCGTTCGTTAACCTAGATATTCCAAGTGCCTGCTAGGGAACCTATATAGTCCAAGTGCTATCCAGCTAACCTAGATAGTCCAAGGGCCCGCTAGTTAACCTACATAGTCCTAGGGCTCGCTTGTTAACTTTGATAGTCCAAGTGCCCCTTAGTTAACTTAGATCGTCCAAGTTCCCGCTAGTTAACCTAGATCGTCCAAGTACTGGCTAGTTAACCTACATCTTCCAAGGGCCCACTCGTTAACCTAGATCGTACAAGTGTCCTCCAGTTAACCTACATAGTCCAAGTTCCCCCTAGGTAACCTCCATAGTGCAAGTGTCTGCTAGGTAACCTACATAGTCCAAGGGCCCGCTGGTTAACCTAGATAGTCCAAGTGCCCGCTAGGTAACCTACATAGTGCAAGTGTCCGCTAGTTAACCTAAGTAGTCCAAGGGCCCGCTAGTTAACATACATAGTCCAAGTGCCCAGTAGTTAACTTACATAGTTCAAGTGTCCGTAGGGAACATACATAGTCCAAGTGCCCGCTAGGGAACATATATAGTCCAAGTGCCCGCTAGGGAACCTACATAGCCCAAGTGCTGCTAGTTAATCTACATATTCCAAGGGCCCGCTAGTTAACCTACATAGTCCATGTTCCCGCTAGTTAACCTAGATCATCCAAGTGTCCGCTAGTTAAACTACAGAGTCCAAGTGCCCGCTAGGGAACCTAGATTGTCCAAGTGCCCCCTCTGGAACCTACATAGTCCAAGTGCCTGCTAGGGAACCTACATAGTCCAAGTGCCCACTCTGGAACCTACATAGTCCAAGTGCCTGCTAGGGAACCTACATAGTCCAAGTGCCCGCTCTGGAACATATATAGTCCAAGTGCCCGCTAGGGAATCTACATAGTCCAAGAGCCCACTAGTTAACGTAGCTAGTCCAAGTGCCGCTAGTTAATCTACATAGTCCAAGGGCCCGCTAGTTAACCTACATAGTCCAAGTACCCGCTAGTTAACCTACATCGTCCTAGTGCCCGCTAGTTAACCTACATAGTCCAAGGGCCCGCTAGTTAACCTACATAGTCCAAGGGCCCGCTAGTTAACCTACATCGTCAAACGGCCCGCTAGTTAACCTACTTAGTCCAAGTGTCCACTAGTTAACCTACATAGTCCAAGTGCCCGCTGGGTAAGCTAGACAGTTCAAGACACCACTAGGTTACCTACATAGTCCAAGTGCCTTGCGTTAACATACATAGTCAAAGTGCTTCTAGTTAATCTACATATTCCAAGGGCCCGCTAGTTAACCTACATAGTCCAAGTTCCCGCTAGTTAACCTAGATCATCCAAGTGTCCGCTAGTTAACCTACAGACTCCAAGTGACCGCTAGGGAACCTAGATAGTCCAAGTGCCCGCTAGTTAACATAGATAGTCCAAGTACCCGTTAGGTAACGTAGATAGTCCAAGTGCCCACTAGGGAACGTACATAGTCCAAGTGCCCGCTAGGTAACCTAGATAGTCCAAGTGCCCACTAGTTAACCTACATAGTCCAAGTGCCTGCTAGGTAACCTAGATAGTCCAATTGCTCGATAGGGCACCTACATAGTCCAAGTGCCCGCTAGGGAACTTACATAGTCCAAGGGCCCGCTAGGGAACCTACATAGTCCAAGTGCCCGTTAGTTAACCTAGATAGTCCAAGTGCCCGCTAGATAACCTATATAGTCCAACAGCCCGCTAGGTAACCTACATACTCCAAGAACCCGCTAGGCAACGTAGATAGTTCAAGTGCCAGCTAGGTAACCAAGATAGTCCAAGTACCCGCTAGGTTATCTATATAGTCAAAATGCCCGCCTGGGAACCTACATAGTCCAAGTGCCCGCTAGGTAACCTAGATAATCCAAGTGCCCGCTAGTTAACCTATATCGTCCAAGTGCCAGCTAGTTAACCTAGATCGTCCAAGTGCCTGCTAGTTAACCTACATAGTCAATGGGCCCGCTATTTAACCTAGAGAGTGCAAGTGCCCGCTAGTTAACCTACATAGTTCAAGTGCCTGCTGAGTAACCTAGATAATCGAAGGACTTGCTAGTTAACCTACATAGTCCAAGTGCCCGCTAGGTAACCTACATAGTGCAAGTGTCCGCTAGTTAACCTACATACTCCAAGCGCCCGCTAGTTAACCTAGATAGTCCAAGTGCCCGCTGGGTAACCTACATAGTGCAAGTGTCCGCTAGTTAACCTAAGTAGTCCAAGGGCCCGCAGGTTAACATACATAGTCCAAGTGAACGGTAGTTAACTTACAGAGTTCAAGTGTCTGTAGGGAACATACATAGTCCATGTGTCCGCTAGGGAACGTACATGGTCCAAGTGTCCGCTAGGGAACCTACATAGTCCAAGTTCCCGCTAGGGAATCTACATAGTCCAAGGGCCCGCTAGTTAACGTAGATAGTCCAAGTGCTGCTAGTTAATCTACATAGTCCAAGGAGCCGCTAGTTAAACTACATAGTCCAAGTACCTGCTAGTTAACCTAGATCATCCAGTGTCCGCTAGTTAACCTACATAGTCCAAGTGCCCGCTAGGGAACCTACATAGTCGAAGTGCCCGCTCTGGAACATACATAGTCCAAGTGCCCGCTAGGGAATCTACATAGTCCAAAGGCCCGCTAGTTAACGTAGATAGTCCAAGTACCCGCTAGTTAACCTAGATCATCCAAGTGTCCGCTAGTTAACCTACAGAGTCGAAGTGCCCGCTAGGGAACCTAGATAGTCCAAGTGCCCGCTAGTTACCTAGATAGTCCAAGTGCCCGCTAGATAACCTACATAGTGCAAGTGTCCGCTAGGGAACTTACATAGTCCAAGCGCCCGCTAGTTAACCTAGATAGTCCAAGTGCCCGCTAGGTAACCTACATAGTGCAAGTGTCCGCTTGTTAACCTAAGTAGTCCAAGGGCCCGCTAGTTAACATACATAGTCCAAGTGCCCGGTAGTTCACTTACATAGTTCAAGTGTCCGTAAGGAACATACATAGTCCAAGTGCCCGCTAGGGAACATATATAGTCCAAGTGCCCGCTAGGGAACCTACATAGTCCAAGTGCTGCTAGTTAATCTACATATTCCAAGGGCCCGCTAGTTAACCTACATAGTCCAAGTACCCGCTAGTTAACCTAGATCATCCAAGTGTCCGCTAGTTAACCTACAGAGTCCAAGTGCCCGCTAGGGAACCTAGATAGTCCAAGTTCCCGCTCTGGAACCTACATAGTCCAAGTGCCTGCTAGGGAACCTACATAGTCCAAGTGCCCGCTCTGGAACATATATAATCCAAGTGCCAGCTAGGGAATCTACATAGTCCAAGGGCCCACTAGTTAATGTAGATAGTCCAAGTGCCGCTAGTTAATCTACATAGTCCAAGGGCCCGCTAGTTAACCTACATAGTCCAAGTACCCGCTAGTTAAACTAGATCGTCCTAGTGCCCGCTAGTTAACCTACATAGTCCAAGGGCATGCTAGGTAACCTAGATAGTCCAAGTGCCCACTAGTTAACCTACATAGTCCAAGTGCCCGGTCGTTAACCTAGAAGTCCAAGTGCTCGCTATGTAACCTAGACAGTCCAAGTGCCCGCTAGGTTACCTGCATAGTCCAAGTGCCCGTTCGTTAACCTAGATATTCCAAGTGCCTGCTAGGGAACCTATATAGTCCAAGTGCTATCTAGCTAACCTAGATAGTCCAAGGGCCCGCTAGTTAACCTACATAGTCCTAGGGCTCGCTTGTTAACTTTGATAGTCCAAGTGCCCCTTAGTTAACCTAGATCGTCCAAGTGCCCGCTATTTAACCTAGATCGTCCAAGTACTGGCTAGTTAACCTACATCGTCCAAGGGCCCACTCGTTAACCTAGATCCTACATGTGTCCTCCAGTTAACCTACATAGTCCAAGTTCCCCCTAGGTAACCTCCATAGTGCAAGTGTCTGCCTGGTAACCTACATAGTCCAAGCGCCCGCTGGTTAACCTAGATTGTCCAAGTGCCCGCTAGGTAACCTACATAGTGCAAGTGTCCGCTAGTTAACCTAAGTAGTCCAAGGGCCCGCTAGTTAACATACATAGTCCAAGTGCCCAGTAGTTAACTTACATAGTTCAAGTGTCCGTAGGGAACATACATAGTCCAAGTGCCCGCTAGGGAACATATATAGTCCAAGTGCCCGCTAGGGAACCTACATAGCCCAAGTGCTGCTAGTTAATCTACATATTCCAAGGGCCCGCTAGTTAACCTACATAGTCCAAGTTCCCGCTAGTTAACCTAGATCATCCAAGTGTCCGCTAGTTAAACTACAGAGTCCAAGTGCCCGCTAGGGAACCTAGATAGTCCAAGTGCCCCCTCTGGAACCTACATAGTCCAAGCGCCTACTAGGGAACCTACATAGTCCAAGTGCCCGCTCTGGAACATATATAGTCCAAGTGCCCGCTAGGGAATCTACATAGTCCAAGGGCCCAGTAGTTAACGTAGATAGTCCAAGTACCGCTAGTTAATCTACATAGTCCAAGGGCCCGCTAGTTAACCTACATAGTCCAAGTACCCGCTAGTTAACCTAGATCATCCTAGTGCCCGCTAGTTAACCTACATAATCCAAGGGCCCGCTAGTTAACCTACATAGTCCAAGGGCCCGCTAGTTAACCTACATCGTCCAACGGCCTGCTAGTTAACCTACTTAGTCCAAGTGCCCGCTAGTTAACCTAGATCATCCAAGTGTACGCTAGTTAACCTACAGAGTCCAAGTGCTCGCTAGGGAACCTAGATAGTCCAAGTGCCCGCTAGTTAACATAGATAGTCCAAGTACCCGCTAGGTAACGTAGATACTCCAAGTGCCCACTAGGGAACGTACATAGTCCAAGTGCCCGCTAGGTAACCTAGATAGTCCAAGGGCCCGCCAGATAACCTACATTGTCCTAGTGCCCCCTAGTTAACATACATTCTCCAAGTGCCCCACAGGGAACCTACATAGTCCAAGTGCCCGCTAGGTAACCTACATAGTCCAAATGCCCGCTAGTTAACCTACATAGTCCATGTGCCCGATAGGGAACCTACATAATCCAAGTTCCCGCTAGCGAAGCTACATATTCCAAGTGCCCGTTAGGTAACCTAGATAGTCCAAATGTCCGCTAGGGAACGCACATAGTCCAAGTGCCCGCTAGGGAACTTACATAGTCAAAAGGCCCGCTAGGGAACCTACATAGTCCTAGTGACCCCTAGTTAACCTACATTCTCCAAGTGCCCGATAGGTAACCTACATAGTCCAAGGGCCCTCTAGGGAACCTACATAGTCCTAGTGCCCGTTAGTTAACTAGATAGTCCAAGTGCCCGCTAGATAACCTATATAGTCCAACAGCCCGCTAGGTAACCTACATATTCCAAGAACCCGCTAGGCAACATAGATAGTTCAAGTGCCAGCTAGGTAACCAAGATAGTCCAAGTGCCCGCTAGGTTGTCTATATAGTCAAAATGCCCGCGTGGGAACCTACATAGTCCAAGTGCCCGCTAGGCAACCTAGATAATCCAAGTGCCCGCTAGTTAACCTATATCATCCAAGTGCCAGCTAGTTAACCTAGATCGTCCAAGTGCCCGTTAGTTAACCTACATAGTCAATGGGCCCGCTATTTAACCTAGAGAGTGCAAGTGCCCGCTAGTTAACCTACATAGTCCAAGTGCCTGCTGGGTAACCTAGATAATCGAAGGGCTTGCTAGTTAACCTACATAGTCCAAGTGCCCGCTAGGTAACCAACATAGTGCAAGTGTCCGCTAGTTAACCTAAGTAGTCCAAGGGCCCGCAGGTTAACATACATAGTCCAAGTGCACGGTAGTTAACTTACAGAGTTCAAGTGTCTGTAGGGAACATACATAGTCCAAGTGTCCGCTGGGGAACGTACATGGTCCTAGTGTCCGCTAGGGAACCTACATAGTCCAAGTTCCCGCTAGGGAATCTACATAGTCCAAGGGCCCGCTAGTTAACGTAGATAGTCCAAGTGCTGCTAGTTAATCTACATAGTCCAAGGGCCCGCTAGTTAACGTAGATAGTCCAAGTACCCGCTAGTTAACCTACATAGTCCAAGGGCCCGCTAGGTAACGTAGACAGTTAAATTGACCACTAGGTTACCTACATAGTCCAAGTGCCCGCTAGGTAACCTGTATAGTACAAATGCCCACTAGGGACCCTAATAGTCCACGTGACCACTAGTTATCCTAGATAATCCAAGAGCTTGCTAGTTAACCTATATAGTCCAAGTGCCCGATAGGGAACCTACATAGTCCAAGTGCCCGCTATTTAACATAAATAGTCCAAGTACCCACTAGGAAACCTACATAGTCCAAGTGCCCGCTAGTTAACGTACATAGTCCAAATGCCCGCTAGGTAACGTAGATAGTCCTAGTGCCCGCTAGGGAACGTACATAGTCCAAGTGCCCGCTAGGTAACCTAGATAGTCCAAGTGCCCGCTAGTTAACCTACATAGTCCAATTGCCTGCTAGGTACCCTAGATAGTCCAAGTGCCCACTAGTTAACCTACATAGTCCAAGTGCCCGATCGTTAACCTAGAAGTCCAAGTGCCCGCTATGTAACCTAGACAGACCAAGTGCCCGCTAGGTTACCTGCATAGTCCAAGTGCCCGTTCGTTAACCTAGATATTCCAAGTGCCTTCTAGGGAACCTATATATTCCAAGTGCTATCTAGCTAACCTAGATAGTCCAAGGGCCCGCTAGTTAACCTACATAGTCCTAGGGCTCGCTTGTTAACTTTGATAGTCCAAGTGCCCCTTAGTTAACCTAGATCGTCCAAGTGCCCGTTAGTTAACCTAGATCGTCCAAGTACTGGCTAGTTAACCTACATCGTCCAACGGCCCACTAGTTAACCTAGATCGTCCATGTGTCCTCCAGTTAACCTACATAGTCCAAGTTCCCCCTAGGTAACTTCCATAGTGCAAGTGTCTGCTAGGTAACCTACATAATCCAAGCGTCCACTGGTTAACCTAGATAGTCCAAGTGCCCGCTAGGTAACCTACATAGTGCAAGTGTCCGCTAGTTAACCTAAGTAGTTCAATGACCCGCTAGTTAACATACATAGTCCAAGTGCCCGGTAGTTAACTTACATAGTTCAAGTGTCCGTAGGGAACATGCATAGTCCAAGTGCCCGCTAGGAAACATATATAGTCCAAGTGCCCCCTAGGGAACCTACATAGTCCAAGTGCTGCTAGTTAATCTACATATTCCAAGGGCCCGCTAGTTAAGCTACAGAGTCCAAGTACCCGCTAGTTAACCTAGATCGTCCAAGTGTCCGCTATTTAACCTAAGAAGTCCAAGGGCCCGCTAGTTAACATACATAGTCCAAGTGTCCGGTAGTTAACTTACATAGTTCAAGTGTCCGTAGGGAACATACATAGTCCAAGTGCCCGCTAGGGAACCTACATAGTCCAAGTGCTGCTTGTTAATCTACATATTCCAAGGGCCAGCTAGTTAACCTACATAATCCAAGTACCCGCTAGTTAACCTAGATCATCCAAGTGTCCGCTAGTTAACCTACAGAGTCCAAGTGCCCGCTAGGGAACCTAGATAGTCCAAGTGCCCGCTAGGTAACCTAGATAGTCCAAGTAACCGCTAGGTAACTTAGATAGTCCAAGTGCCCACTAGGGAACGTACATAGTCCAAGTGCCCGCTATGTAACCTAGATAGTCCAAGTGCCCACTAGTTAACCTACATAGTCCAAGTGCCTGCTAGGTAACCTAGATAGTCCAAGTGCCCGATAGGGAACCTAAATAGTCAAAAATGCCCGCTAGTTAACGTACATAGTCCAAGTGCCAGCTAGATAACGTACATAGTCTCAGTGCCCGCTAGGGAACGTACACAGTCGAACTGCCCGCTAGTTAACCTACATAGTCCAAGTGCCTGCTAGGTAACCTAGATAGTCCAAGGGCCCGCTAGATAACCTACATTGTACTAGTGCCCCCTAGTTAACATACATTCTCCAAGTGCCCCACAGGGAACCTACATAGTCCAAGTGCCCGCTAGGTAACCTACATAGTCCAAATGCCCGCTAGTTAACCTACATAGTCCAAGTGCCCGATAGGGAACCTACATAATCTAAGTGCCCGCTAGGGAAGCTACATATTCCATGTGCCCTTTAGGTAACCTAGAGAGTCCAAATGTTTGCTAGGGAACCCACATAGTCCAAGTGCCCGCTAGGGAACTTACATAGTCAAAAGGCCCGCTAGGGAACCTACATAGTCCTAGTGACCCCTAGTTAACCTACATTCTCCAAGTGCCCGATAGGTAACCTACAAAGTCCAAGGGCCTGCTAGGGAACCTACATAGTCCAAGTGCCCGGTAGTTAACCTAGATAGTCCAAGTGCCCGCTAGATAACCTATATAATCCAACAGCCCGCTAGGTAACCTACATACTCCAAGAACCCGCTAGGCAACGTAGATAGTTCAAGTGCCAGCTAGGTAACCAAGATAGTCCAAGTGCCCGCTAGGTAACCTACATAGTACAAGTGTCCGCTAGTTAACCTACATACTCCAAGCGGCCGCTAGTTAACCTAGATAGTCCAAGTGCCTGCTGGGTAACCTACATAGTGCAAGTGTCCGCTAGTTAACCTAAGTAGTCCAAGGGCCCGCACGTTAACATACATAGTCCAAGTGAACGGTAGTTAACTTACAGAGTTCAAGTGTCTGTAGGGAACATACATAGTCCAAGTGTCCGCTAGGGAACGTACATGGTCCAAGTGTCCGCTAGCGAACCTACATAGTCCAAGTTCCCGCTAGGGAATCTACATAGTCCAAGGGCCTGCTAGTTAAACTACATAGTCCAAGTACCCGCTAGTTAATCTAGATCGTCCTAGTGCCCGCTAGTTAACCGACATAGTCCAAGTGCCTGCTAGGTAACCTAGATAGTCCAAGTGCCCACTAGTTAACCTACATAGTCCAAGTGCCCGATCATTAACCTAGAAGTCCAAGTGCCCGCTATGTAACCTAGACAGTCCATGTGCCCGCTAGGTTACCTTCATAGTCCAAGTGCCCGTTCGTTAACCTAGATATTCCAAGTGCCTGCTAGGGAACCTATATAGTCCAAGTGCTATCTAGCTAACCTAGATAGTCCAAGGGCCCGCTAGTTAACCTACATAGTCCTAGGGCTCGCTTGTTAACTTTGATAGTCCATGTGCCCCTTAGTTAACCTAGATCGTCCAAGTGCCCGCTAGTAAACCTAGATCGTCCAAGTACTGGCTAGTTAACCTACATCGTCCAAGGGCCCATAGTTAACCTAGATCGTCCAAGTGTCCTCCAGTTAACCTACATAGTCCAAGTTCCCCCAAGGTAACCTCCATAGTGCAAGTGTCTGCTAGGTAACCTACATAGTCCAAGCGCCCGCTGGTTAACCTAGATAGTCCAAGTGACCGCTAGGTACCAACATAGTGCAAGTGTCCGCTAGTTAACCTAAGTAGTCCAAGGGCCCGCTAGTTAACATACATAGTCCAAGTGCCCGGTAGTTCACTTACATAGTTCAAGTGTCCGTAGGGAACATACATAGTCCAAGTGCCCGCTAGGGAACTTACATAGTCCAAGTGCTGCTAGTTAATCTACATATTCCAAGGGCCCTCTAGTTAACCTACATAGTCCAAATACCCGCTAGTTAACCTAGATCATCCAAGTGACCGCTAGTTAACCTACAGAGTCCAAGTGCCCGCTAGGGAACCTAGATAGTCCAAGTGCCCGCTCTGGAACGTACATAGTCCCAGTGCCTGCTAGGGAACCTACATAGTCCAAGTACCCGCTCTGGAACATATATAGTCCAAGTGCACGCTAGGGAATCTACATAGTCCAAGGGCCAACTAGTTAACGTAGATAGTCCAAGTGCCGCTAGTTAATCTACATAGTCCTAGGGCCCGCTAGTTAACCTACATAGTCCAAGTACCCGCTAGTTAACCTAGATCGTCCTAGTGCCCGCTAGTTAACCTACATAGACCAAGGGCCCGCTAGTTAACCTACATAGTCCAATGGCCCGCTAGTTAACCTACATCGTCCAACGGCCCGCTAGTTAACCTACTTAGTCCAAGTGTCCACTAGTTAACCTACATAGTCCAAGTGCCCGCTGGGTAAGCTAGACAGTTCAAGACACCACTAGGTTACCTACATAGTCCAAGTGCCTTGTCGTTAACCTACATAGTCCAAGTGCCCGCTAGGTAACCTATATAGTTCAAATGCCCGCGAGGGACCCTAATAGTCCAAGTGCCCACTAGTTATCCTGGATAGTCCAAGTGCTCGCTAGTTAACCTAGATAGTCCAAGTGCCCGATAGGGAACCTACATTGTCCAAGTGCCCGCTAGTTAACATAGATATTCCAAGTACCCGCTAGGTAACGTAGATAGTCCAAGTGCCAACTAGGGAATGTACATAGTCCAAGTGCCCGCTAGGTAACCTAGATAATCCAAGTGCCCACTAGTTAACCTACATAGTCCAAGTGCCTGCTAGGTAACCTAGATAGTCCAAGTGCCCGATAGGGAATCTACATAGTCAAAGTGCCCGCTAGTTAACGTACATAGTCCAAGTGCCAGCTAGATAACGTACATAGTCCAAGTGCCCGCTAGTTAACCTACATAGTCCAAGTGCCTGCTAGGTAACCTAGATAGTCCAAGGGCCCGCTAGATAACCTACATTGTCCTAGTGCCCCCTAGTTAACATACATTCTCCAAGTGCCCCACAGGGAACCTACATAGTCCAAGTGCCCGCTAGGTAACCTACATAGTCCAAATGCCCGCTAGTTAACCTACATAGTCCAAGTGCCCGATAGGGAACCTACATAATCTAAGTGCCCGCTAGGGAAGCTACATATTCCAAGTGCCCGTTAGGTAACCTAGATAGTCCAAATGTCCGCTAGGGAACCCACATATTCCAAGTGCCCGCTAGGGAACTTACATAGTCAGAAGGCCCGCTAGGGAACCTACATAGTCCTAGTGACCCCTAGTTACCCTACATTCTCCAAGTGCCCGATAGGTAACCTACATAGTGCAAGTGTCCGCTAGTTAACCTAAGTAGTCCAAGGGCCCGTTAGTTAACATACATAGTCCAAGTGCCCGGTAGTTAACTTACAGAGTTCAAGTGTCTGTAGGGAACATACATAGTCCAAGTGTCCGCTAGGGAACGTACATGGTCCAAGTGTCCGCTAGGGTACCTACATAGTCCAAGTTCCAGCTAGGGAATCTACATAGTCCAAGGGCCCGCTAGTTAACGTAGATAGTCCAAGTGCTGCTAGTTAATCTACATAGTCCAAGGGGCCGCTAGTTAAACTACATAGTCCAAGTGCCCGTTCTGGAACCTACATAGTCCAAGTGCATGCTAGGGAACCTACATAGTCCACGTGCCCGCTCTGGAACATACATAGTCCAAGTGCCCGCTAGGGAATCTACATAGTCCAAGGGCCCGCTAGTTAACGTAGATAGTCCAAGTACCCGCTAGTTAACCTAGATCATCCAAGTGTCCGTTAGTTAACCTACATAGTCCAAGTGCCCGCTAGGGAACCTAGATAGTCCAAGTGCCCGCTCTGGAACCTACATAGTCCAAGTGCCTGCTAGGGAACCTACATAGTCGAAGTGCCCGCTCTGGAACATACATAGTCCAAGTGCCCGCTAGGGAATCTACATAGTCCAAGGGCCCGCTAGTTAACGTAGATAGTCCAAGTACCCGCTAGTTAACCTAACTCGTCCAAGTGCCCACTAGTTAACCTACATAGTCCAAGGGCCCGCTAGGTAACGTAGACAGTTAAATTGACCACTAGGTTACCTACATAGTCCAAGTGCCTGTTCGTTAACCTACATAGTCCAAGTGCCCACTAGGTAACCTATATAGTACAAATGCCCACTAGGGACCCTAATAGTCCACGTGACCACTAGTTATCCTAGATAATCCAAGAGCTTGCTAGTTAACCTATATAGTCCAAGTGCCCGATAGGGAACCTACATAGTCCAAGTGCCCGCTATTTAACATAGATAGTCCAAGTACCCAATAGGAAACGTACATAGTCCAAGTGCCCGTTAGTTAACGTACATAGTCCAAATGCCCGCTAGGTAAAGTAGATATTCCTAGTGCCCGCTAGGGAACGTACATAGTCCAAACGCCCGCTACGTAACCTAGATAGTCCAAATGTCTGCTAGGGAACCCACATAGTCCAAGTGCCCGCTAGGGAACTTACATAGTCAAAAGGCCCGCTAGGGAACCTACATAGTCCTAGTGACCCCTAGTTAACCTACATTCTCCAAGTGCCCGATAGGTAACCTACATAGTCCAAGGGCCTGCAAGGGAACCTACATAGTCCAAGTGCCCGTTAGTTAACCTAGATAGTCCAAGGGCCCGCTAGATAACCTATATAGTCCAACAGCCCGCTAGGTAACCTACATACTCCAAGAACCCGCTAGGCAACGTAGATAGTTCAAGTGCCAGCTAGGTAACCAAGATAGTCCAAGTGCCCGCTAAGTTATCTATATAGTCAAAATGCCCGCCTGGGAACCTACATAGTCCAAGTGCCCGCTAGGTAACCTAGATAATCCAAGTGCTCGCTAGTTAACTTATATCGTCCAAGTGCCCGCTAGTTAACCTACATAGTCAATGGGCTCGCTATTTAACCTAGAGAGTGCAAGTGCCCGCTAGTTAACCTACATAGTCCAAGTGCCTGCTGGGTAACCTAGATAGTCGAAGGGCTTGCTAGTTAACCTACATAGTCCAAGTGCCCGCTAGGTAACCTACATAGTGCAAGTGTCCGTTAGTTAACCTACATACTCCAAGCGCCCGCTAGTTAACCTAGATAGTCCAAGTGCCCGCTGGGTAACCTACATAGTGCAAGTGTCCACTAGTTAACTTAAGTAGTCCAAGGGCGCGCAGGTTAACATACATAGTCCAAGTGCCCGGTAGTTAACTTACAGAGTTCAAGTGTCTGTAGGGAACATACATAGTCTAAGTGTCCGCTAGGGAACGTACATTGTCCAAGTGTCCGCTAGGGAACCTACATAGTCCAAGTTCCCGCTAGGGAATCTACATAGTCCAAGGGCCCGCTAGTTAACGTAGATAGTCCAAGTGCTGCTAGTTAATCTACATAGTCCAAGGGCCCGCTAGTTAAACTACATAGTCCAAGTACCCGCTAGTTAACCTAGATCATCCAAGTGTCCGCTAGTTAACCTACATAGTCCAAGTGCCCGCTAGGGAACCTACATAGTCCAAGTGCCTGCTAGGGAACCTACATAGTCAAAGTGCCCGCTCTGGAACATACATAGTCCAAGTGCCCGCTAGGGAATCTACATAGTCCAAGGGCCCGCTAGTTAACGTAGATAGTCCAAGTGCTGCTAGATAATCTACATAGTCCAAGGGCCCGCTAGTTAAACTACATAGTCCAAGTACCCACTAGTTAACCTAGATCATCCAAGTGTCCGCTAGTTAACCTACAGAGTCCAAATGCCCGCTAGGGAACCTAGATAGTCCAAGTGCCCGCTCTGGAACCTACATAGTCCAAGTGCCTCCTAGGGAACCTACATAATCCAACTGCCCGCTCTGGAACATATATAGTCCAAGTGCCCGCTAGGGAATCTACATAGTCCAAGGGCCAACTAGTTAACAGAGATAGTCCAATTGCCGCTAGTTAATCTACATAGTACAAGGGCCCGCTAGTTAACCTACATAGTCCAAGTACCCGCTAGTTAACTTAGATCGTCCTAGTGCCCGCTAGTTAACCTACATAGTCCAAGTGCCTGCTAGGTAACCTAGATAGTCCAAGTGCCCACTAGTTAACCTACATAGTCCAAGTGCCCGATCGTTAACCTAGAAGTCCAAGTGCCCGCTATGTAACCTAGACAGTCCAAGTGCCCTCTAGGTTACCTGCATAGTCCAAGTGCCCGTTCGTTAACCTAGATATTCCAAGTGCCTGCTAGGGAACCTACATAGTCCAAGTGCCCGCTAGGTAACCTAGATAATCCAAGTGCCCGCTAGTTAATCTATATCGTCCAAGTGCCCGCTAGTTTACCTAGATCGCCCAAGTGCCCGCTAGTTAACCTACATAGTCAATGGGCCCGCTATTTAACCTACATAGTGCAAGAGCCCGCTAGCTAACCTAGATAATCCAAGTGCCCGCTAGTTAACCTATATCGTCCAAGTGCCCGCTATTTAACCTAGATCGTGCAAGTGTCCGCTAGTTAACCTACATAGTCCACGTGCCAGTTAGCTAACCTAGATAGTCCAAGGGCCCGCTACTTGACCTACATAGTCCGAGTGCCCGCTGGGTAACCTAGATAATCCAAGTGCCCGCTAGTTAACCTAGATAGTCCTAGTGCCCGTTAGTTAACCTAGATAGTCCAAGTACCCACTAGGGGACGTACTTAGTCCATGTGCCCGTTAGCTAACCTAGATAGTCCAAGTGCCCGCTAGTTAACTTTGATCATCCAAGTGCCCGCTAGTTAACCTAGATAGTCCAAGTGCACGCTAGTTAACCTAGATAGTCCAAGTGCCCTCTAGTTAACCTAGATCGTCCAAGTGCCCGCTAGTTAACCTACATAGTCCAAGGTCCGCTAGTTAACCTAGATAGTCCAAGTGCTCGCTAGTTAACCTACATAGTACAAGGGCCCACTAGTTGACCTAGATAGTCCAAGTGCCCACTAGTTAACCTAGATGGTGCAAGTGCCCGCTAGGTAACCAAAAATGTCCAAGTGCCCGCTAGGTTACCTACATAGTCCAAATACCCGTTCGTTAACCTAGATAGTCCAAGTGCCCGCTAGGAAACCTACATAGTCCTAGGGCCCGCTAGGTAACCTAGATAGTCCAAGTGCCCGCTAGGAAACCTAGAATCCAAGTGCTCGCTAGTCAACCTACATAGTCCAAGTGCCCGCTATGTAACCTAGATAGTCAAAGTGCCCGTTAGGTAACCTAGATATTCCAAGTGCCGGCTAGGTAACTTACATTGTCCAAGTTCCCGCTGGGTAACCTAGATAGTCTAAGTGCCCGTTACCTAACCTAGATAGTCCAAGTGCCCGCTAGGCAACCTACATAGCCCAAGAGCCCGTTTGTTAACCTAGAAGTCCAAGTGCCTGTTAGGTAACCTAGACAGTCCAAGTGCCCGCTAGGTTACCTGCATATTCCAAGTGCCCGTTCGTTAACCCAGATAGTCCAAGTGCCCACTAGGTAACCTACATAGTCCAAGTGCCTGCCAGGTAACCTATATAGTCCAAGTGCCCGCTAGGTAACCCAGATAGTCCAAGGGCCCGCTAGTTAACCTACATAGTCCAAGGGCTCACTTGTTAACTTTGATAGTCCAAGTGCCCGCTAGTTAACCTAGATCGTCCAAGTGCCCGCTAGTTAACCTAGGTTGTCCAAGTGCCCGCTAGTTAACCTACATAGTCCAAGGGCTCACTAGTTAACCTAGATAGACCAAGTGTCCTCTAGTTAATCTACATAGTCCAAGTGCCCGCTAGTTAACCTATATACCAAGTGCCCGCTACGTAACCTAGATATTCCAAGGGCACGCTAGTTAACCTATATTGTCCAAGTGCTCACTAGGCAAACTAGATAGTCCAAGTGCCCGCTAAGGAACCTACATAGTCCAAGTGCCCGCTAGTTAACCTAGATAGTCCAAGTGCCTGCTAGGTAACCTACATAGTGCAAGTGTCCGCTAGGGAACGTACATAGTCCAAGTGCGTGCTAGGTAACCTAGATACTGCAAGTGCCCGCTAGTTAACCTAGATAATTCAAGTACCCGCTAGGTAACCTAGATCGTCCAAGGGCCCCCTAGTTAGCCTACATAGTCCAAGTGCCCGTTCGGTAACCTAGATAGTCCAAGTGCCCTTTAGGGAATCTAGATAGTCCAAGGGCCCGCTAGTAAACCTACATAGTCCATGGGCCCGCTAGTTAACCTAGATCATCCAACTGCCCGTTAGTTACTTAGATTGTCCAAGTGCCCGCTAGTTAACCTACATAGTCCATGGGCTCACTAGTTAACCTAGATAGTCCAAGTGTCCTCTAGTTAATCTACATAGTCCAAGTGCCCGTTAGTTAACATAGATAGTCAAAGTGCCCGCTAGGCAACCTAGATAGTCCAAGTGCCCGCTAAAGAACCTACATAGTCCAAGTGCCCGCTAGTTAACCTAGATTGTCCAAGTGCCTGCTAGGCAACCTACATAGTGCAAGTGTCCGCTACTTAACATACATATTCCAAGTGCTCGCTAGTTAACCTACATAATCTAAGTGCCCGTTAGCTAACCTAGATAGTTCAAGGGCCCGCTAGTTGACCTACATAGTCCAAGTGCCAGCTAGATAACCTAGATAGTCCAAGTGCTCGCTAGTTAACCTAGATAGTAGAAGTGCCCGCTAGTTAACCTAGATAGACCAAGTTCCCGCTAGGGAACCTATCTAGTCCAAGTACCCGCTATGAAACCTACATAGTCCAAGTGCCCGCTAGGTAACGTACATAGTCCAAGTGCCCGCTAGGTAACGTAGATAGTCCAAGTGCCCGCTAGTTAACCTACATAGTCCAAGTGCCTGCTAGGTAACCTAGATAGTCCAAGTGCCCACTAGTTAACCTACATAGTCCAGGTTCCCCCTAGGTAACCTAGATAGTCCAAGGGCCCGCTAGGTAACCTACATTGTCCTAGTGCCCCCTAGTTAACCTACATTCTCCAAGTGCCCAATAGGGAACCTACATAATCCAAGTGCCAGCTAGGTAAACTACAAAGTCCTAAAGCCCGCTAGTTAACCTACATAGTCCAAGTGCCCGTTAGGGAACCTACATAGTGCAAGTGTCTGCTAGTTAACCTAAGTAGTCCAAGGGCCCGCTAGTTAACATACATAGTCTAAGTGCCCGGTAGTTAACTTACAAAGTTCAATGTGATCGTAGGGAACATTCATAGCCCAAGTGCCCGCTAGGGAACCTACATAGTCCAAGGGCCCGCTAGTTAACGTAGATAGTCCAAGTGCCACTAGTTAATCTACATAGTCCAAGGGCCCCCTAGTTAACCTACATAGTCCAAGTACCCGCCACTTAACCTAGATCGTCCTAGTGCCAGCTAGTTAACCTACATAGTCCAATGGCCCGCTAGTTAACCTACATAGTCCATGGGCCCGCTAGGTAACGTAGACAGTTAAAGTGACCACTAGGTTAACTACATAGTCCAAGTGCCTGTTCGTTAACCTACATAGTCCAAGTGCCCGCTAGGTAACCTAGATTGTCCAAGTTCCCACTAGTTAACCTACATAGTCCAAGTTCTCCTTGGGAACCTAGATAGTCCAAGGGCCCGCTAGGTAACCTATATTGTCCTAGTGTCCCCTAGTTAACCTACATTCTCCATGTCCCCGCTAGGGAACCTACATAGTTCAAGTGCCCACTCTGGAACGTAAATAGTCCAAGTGCCACTAGTTAATCTACATAGTCCAAGGGCCCGCTATTAACCTACATAGTCCAAGTACCCGCTAGTTTACCTAGATCGTCCAAGTGCACGCTAGTTAACCTACATAGTCCACGTGCCAGTTAGCTAACCTAGATAGTTCAAAGGCCCGCTACTTGACCTACATTGTCCAAGTGCCCGCTGGGTAACCTAGATAATCCAAGTGCCCGCTAGTTAACCTAGATAGTCCTAGTGCCCGTTAGTTAACCTAGATAGTCCAAGTGCCCACTAGGGGACGTACTTAGTCCATGTGCCCTTTAGCTAACCTAGATAGTCCAAGTGCCCGCTAGTTAACATTGATTATCCAAGTGCCCGCTAGTTAACCTAGATAGTCCAAGTGCACGCTAGTTAACCTAGATAGTCCAAGTGCCCTCTAGTTAAACTAGATCGTCCAAGTTCCCGCTAGTTAACCTACATAGTCCAAGGGCCCGCTAGTTAACCTACGTAGTCCAAGGTCCGCTAGTTAACCTAGATAGTCCAAGTGCTCGCTAGTTAACCTACATAGTACAAGGGCCCACTCGTTGACCTAGATAGTCCAAGTGCCCGCTAGTTAACCTAGATGGTACAAGTGCCCGCTACGTAACCTAAGTAGTCCAAATGTCCGATAAGGATCCTACATAGTCCATTTGTCCGCTGGGTAACCTACATAGTCCAAGTGCCCGTTCGTTAACCTAGATGGTACAAGTGGCCGCTAGGTAGCCTAGACTGTCCAAGTGCCCGCTAGGTTACCTACATAGTCCAAATACCCGTTCGTTAACCTAGATAGTCCAAGTGCCCGCTAGGAAACCTACATAGTCCTAGGGCCCGCTAGGTAACCTAGATAGTCCAAGTGCCCGCTAGGAAACCTAGAATCCAAGTGCTCGCTAGTTAACCTACATAGTCCAAGTGCCCGCTATGTAACCTAGATAGTCAAAGTGCCCGTTAGGTAACCTAGATATTCCAAGTGCCGGCTAGGTAACTTACATTGTCCAAATTCCCACTAGGTAACCTAGATAGTCCAAGTGCCCATTACCTAAGCTAGATAGTCCAAGTGACCGCTAGGCAACATATATAGCCCAAGAGCCCGTTCGTTAACCTAGAAATCCAAGTGCTTGTTAGGTAACCTAGACAGTCCAAGTGCCCGCTAGGTTACCTGCATATTCCAAGTGCCCGTTCGTTAGCCTAGATAGTACAAGTGCACACTAGGTAACCTACATAGTCCAAGGGCTCACTTGTTATCTTTGATAGTCCAAGTGCCCACTAGTTAACCTACATAGTCCAAGGGCTCACTAGTTAACCTAGATAGTCCAAGTGTCCTATAGTTAAACTACATAGTCCAAGTGCCCGCTAGTTAACCTATATACCAAGTGCCCGCTACGTAACCTAGATATTCCAAGGGCACGCTAGTTAACCTATATCGTCCAAGTGCCCGCTAGGCAAACTACATAGTCCAAGTGCCCGCTAAGGAACCTACATAGTGCAAGTGCCCGCTAGTTTACCTAGATAGTCCAAGTGCCTGCTAGGTAACCTACATAGTGTAAGTGTCCGCTAGTTAACCTACATATTCCAAGTGCCCGCTAGTTAACATAGATAGCCCAAGTGCCCGCTAGGGAACGTACATAGTCCAAGTGCCCGCTAGGTAACCTAGATAGTTCAAGTACCCGCTAGGTAACCTAGATCGTCCAAGGGCCCCCTAGTTAGCCTACATAGTCCAAGTGCCCGTTTGGTAACCTAGATAGTCCAAGTGCCCTTTAGGGAATCTAGATATTCCAAGGGCCCGCTAGTAAATCTACATAGTCCATGGGCCCGCTAGTTAACCTTCATAGTCCAAGGGCTCGCTTGTTAACTTTGATAGTCCAAGTGCCTCTTAGATAACCTAGATCGTCCAAGTGCCCGCTAGTTAACCTACATAGTCCAAGGGCCCACTAGTTAACCTAGATCGTCCAAGTGTCCTCTAGTTAACCTACATAGTCCAAGGGCCCGCTAGTTATCCTACATAGTCCACGTGCCCGCTCTGGAACCTACGTAGTCCAAGTGCCTGCTAGGGAACCTACATAGTCGAAGTGCCTGCCCTGGAACATACATAGTCCAAGTGCCAGCTAGGGAATCTACATAGTCCAAGGGCCCGCTAGTTAACATAGATAATCCAATTGCCGCTAGTTAATCTACATAGTCCAAAGGCCCGCTAGTTAACCTACATAGTCCAAGTACCCGCTAGTTTACCTAGATCGTCCAAGTGCACGCTAGTTAACCTACATAGTCCAAGGGCCCGCTAGTTAACCTACATAGTCTAAGGACCCGCTAGTTAACCTACATCGTCCAAGGGCCCACTAGTTAACCTAGATAGTCCAAGTGCCCGCTAGTTAACCTACATAGTCCAAGTGCCCGCTAGGTAACCTAGACAGTTCAAGTGACCACTAGGTTACCTACATAGTCCAAGTGCCTGTTCGTTCACCTACATAGTCCAAGTGCCCGCTAGGTAACCTATATAGTCCAAATGCCCGCTAGTTAACCTAGATAGACCAAGTGCCTGCTAGGGAACCTAACTAGTCGAAGTGCCCCATAGGGAACTTACATAGTCCAAGGGCCCGCTAGGGAACCTACGTAGTCCAAGTGCTCGTTTGTTAACCTAGATAGTCCAATGACTGCTAGGTAACCTAGATAGTCCAACAGCCCGCTAGGTAACCTACATACTCCAAGAACCCGCTAGGCAACGTAGATAGTTCAATGCCAGCTAGGTAACTTAGATAGTCCAAGTGCCCGCTAGGTAACCTACAAAGTCTAAGTGCCCACTAATTTATCTATATAGTCGAAATGCCCGCTAAGCAACCTACATAGTCCAAGTGCCCGCTAGGTAACCTAGATAATCAAAGTGTCTGCTAGTTAACCTATATCGTCCAAGTGCCCCCTAGTTAACCTAGATCGTCCAAGTGCCCGCTAGTTAACCTACATAGTGCAATAGCCCGCTAGCTAACCTAGATAATCCAAGTGCCCGCTAGTTAACCTATATCGTCCAAGTGCCCGCTAGTTAACCTAAATCGTCCAAGTGCCCGCTAGTTAACCTACATAGTCAATGGGCCCGCTAGTTAACCTACATAGTGCAAGAGCCCGCTAGTTAACCTAGATCGTGCAGGTGTCCGCTAGTTAACCAACATAGTCCACGTGCCAGTTAGCTAACCTAGAGAATTCAAAGGCCCGCTACTTGACCTACATAGTCCAAGTGCCCGCTGGGTGACCTAGATAATCAAAGTGCCCGCTAGTTAACCTAGATAGTCCTAGTGCCCGTTAGTTAACCTAGATAGTCCAAGTGCTCACTAGGGGACGTACTTAGTCTATGTGCCCGTTAGCTAACCTAGATAGTCCAAGTGCCCGCTAGTTAACATTGATTATCCAAGTGCCCGCTAGTTAACCTAGATAGTCCAAGTGCACGCTAGTTAACCTAGATAGTCCAAGTGCACGCTAGTTAACCTAGATAGTCCAAGTGCCCTCTAGTTAACCTAGATCGTCCAAGTGCCTGCTAGTTAACCTACATAGTCCAAGGGCCCGCTAGTTAACCTAGATGGTACAAGTGCCCGCTACGTAACCTAAGTAGTCCAAATGTCCGATAGGGATCCTACATAGTCCATGTGCCCGCTGGGTAACCTACATAGTCCAAGTGCCCTTTCGCTAACCTAGATGGTACAAGTGCCCGCTAGGTAACCTAGAATGTCCAAGTGCCCGCTAGTTTACCTACATAGTGCAAACACCCGATCGTTAACCTAGATAGTCCATGTGCCCGCTAGGAAACCTACATAGTCCTAGGGCCCGCTAGGTAACCTAGATAGTCCAAGTGCCCGCTAGGAAACCTAGAATCCAAGTGCTCGCTAGTCAACCTACATAGTCCAAGTGCCCGCTATGTAACCTAGATAGTCAAAGTGCCCGTTAGGTAACCTAGATATTCCAAGTGCCGGCTAGGTAACTTACATTGTCCAAGTTCCCGCTGGGTAACCTAGATAGTCCAAGTGCCCGTTACCTAACCTAGATAGTCCAAGTGCCCGCTAGGCAACCTACATAGCCCAAGAGCCCGTTTGTTAACCTAGAAGTCCAAGTGCCTGTTAGGTAACCTAGACAGTCCAAGTGCCCGCTAGGTTACCTGCATATTCCAAGTGCCCGTTCGTTAACCCAGATAGTCCAAGTGCCCACTAGGTAACCTACATAGTCCAAGTGCCTGCCAGGTAACCTATATAGTCCAAGTGCCCGCTAGGTAACCCAGATAGTCCAAGGGCCCGCTAGTTAACCTACACAGTCCAAGGGCTCACTTGTTAACTTTGATAGTCCAAGTGCCGGCTAGGTAACTTACATTGTCCATGTTCCCGCTGGGTAACCTAGATAGTCCAAGTGCCCGTTACCTAACCTAGACAGTCCAAGTGCCCGCTAGGCAACATACATAGCCCAAGAGCCCGTTCTTAACCTATAAATCCAAGTGCCTGTTAGGTAACCTAGACAGTCCAAGTGCCCGCTATGTTACCTGCATATTCCAAGTGCCCGTTCGTTAACCTAGGTAGTCCAAGTGCCCACTAGGTAACCTACATAGTCCTAGGGATCACTTGTTATCTTTGACAGTCGAAGTGCGCGCTAGTTAACCTACATCATCCAAGTACCCGCTAGTTAACCTAGATTGTCCAAGTGCCCGCTAGTTAACCTACATAGTCCAAGGGCTCACTAGTTAACCTAGATTGACCAAGTGTCCTCTAGTTAATCTACATAGTCCAAGTGCCCGCTAGTTAACCTATATACCATGTGCCCGCTATGTAACCTAGATATTCCAAGGGCACGCTAGTTAACCTATATCATCCAAGTGCCCGCTAGGCAAACTAGATATTCCAAGTGCCCGTTAAGGAACCTACATAGTACAAGTGCCCGCTAGTTAACCTAGATAGTCCAAGTGCCTGCTAGGTAACCAACATAGTGCAAGTGTCCGCTAGTTAACCTACATATTCCAAATGCCCGCTAGTTAACATAGATAGCCCAAGTGCCCGCTAGGGAACATACATGGTCCAAGTGCCCGCTAGGTAACCTAGATACTGCAAGTGACCGCTAGTTAACCTAGATAGTTCAAGTACCCACTAGGTAACCTAGATCGTCCAAGGGCCCCCTAGTTAGCATACATAGTCCAAGTGCCCGTTCGGTAACCTAGATAGTCCAAGTGCCCTTTAGGGAATCTACATAGTCCAAGGGCCCGCTAGTAAACCTACATAGTCCATGGGCCCGCTAGTTAACCTTAATAGTGCAAGTGTCCGCTACTTAACGTACATATTCCAAGTGCTCGCTAGTTAACCTACATAATCTAAGTGCCCGTTAGCTAACCTAGATAGTCCAAGGGTCCGCTAGTTGACCTACATAGTCCAATGCCGGCTAGGTAACCTAGATAGTACAAGTGCCCGTTAGAGAACCTAGATAGTCCAAGTGCCTGTGAGCTAACCTAGATAGTCCAAGTGGCGGCTAGGTAACCTACATAGTCTAGTGCCCGTTCGTTAACCTAGATAATCCAAGTGCCCACTAGGTAACCATGACAGTCCAAGTGCACGCTAGTTAACCTACATAGTCCTAGTGCCCGATAGGGAACCTACATAGTCCAAGAGCTCGCTAGTTAACCGACATAGTACAAGGGCCCACTAGTTGACCCAGATAGTCCAAGTGCCCGCTAGTTAACCTAGATGGTACAAGTGCCAGCTACGTAACCTAAGTAGTCCAAATGTCCGATAGGGATCCTACATAGTCCATGTGCCCGCTGGGTAACCTACATAGTCCAAGTGCCCTTTCGCTAACCTAGATGGTACAAGTGCCCGCTAGGTAACCTAGACTGTCCAAGTGCCCGCTAGTTTACCTACATAGTCCAAATACCCGATCGTTAACCTAGATAGTCCAAATGCCCGCTAGGAAACCTACATAGTCCTAGGGCCCGCTAGGTAACCTAGATAGTCCAAGTGCCTGCAAGGAAACCTAGAATCCAAGTGGTCACTAGTCAACCTACATAGTCCAAGTGCCCGCTATGTAACCTAGATAGTCAAAGTGCCCGTTAGGTAACCTAGATATTCCAAGTGCCGGCTAGGTAACTTACATTGTCCAAGTTCCCGCTGGGTAACCTAGATAGTCCAAGTGCCCGTTACCTAACCTAGATAGTCCAAGTGCCCGCTAGGCAACATACATAGCCCAAGAGCCCGTTCGTTAACCTAGAAATCCAAGTGCCTGTTAGGTAACCTAGACAGTCCAAGTGCCCGCTAGGTTACCTGCATATTCCAAGTGCCCGTTCGTTAACCTAGGTAGTCCAAGTGCCCACTAGGTAACCTACATAGTCCTAGGGATCACTTGTTATCTTTGACAGTCCAAGTGCCCGCTAGTTAACCTACATCATCCAAGTGCCCGCTAGTTAACCTACATAGTCCAAGGGCTCACTAGTTAACCTAGATAGACCAAGTGTCCTCTAGTTAATCTACATAGTCCAAGTGCCCGCTAGTTAACCTATATACCATGCGCCCGCTATGTAACCTAGATATTCCAAGGGCACGCTAGTTAACCTATATCATCCAAGTGCCCGCTAGGCAAACTAGATATTCCAAGTGCCCGCTAAGGAACCTACATAGTCCAAGTGCCCGCTAGTTAACCTAGATAGTCCAAGTGCCTGCTAGGTAACCAACATAGTGCAAGTGTCCGCTAGTTAACCTACATATTCCAAGTGCCCGCTAGTTAACATAGATAGCCCAAGTGCCCGCTAGGGAACGTACATAGTCCAAGTGCCCGCTAGGTAACCTAGATAGTTCAAGTACCCGCTAGGTAACCTAGATCGTCCAAGGGCCCCCTAGTTAGCCTACATAGTCCAAGTGCCCGTTTGGTAACCTAGATAGTCCAAGTGCCCTTTAGGGAATCTAGATATTCCAAGGGCCCGCTAGTAAATCTACATAGTCCATGGGCCTGCTAGTTAACCTTCATAGTCCAAGGGCTCGCTTGTTAACTTTGATAGTCCAAGTGCCCCTTAGATAACCTAGATCGTCCAAGTGCCCGCTAGTTAACCTACATAGTCCAAGGGCCCACTAGTTAACCTAGATCGTCCAAGTGTCCTCTAGTTAACCTACATAGTCCAAGGGCCCGCTAGTTATCCTACATAGTCCACGTGCCCGCTCTGGAACCTACGTAGTCCAAGTGCCTGCTAGGGAACCTACATAGTCGAAGTGCCTGCCCTGGAACATACATAGTCCAAGTGCCAGCTAGGGAATCTACATAGTCCAAGGGCCCGCTAGTTAACATAGATAATCCAATTGCCGCTAGTTAATCTACATAGTCCAAAGGCCCGCTAGTTAACCTACATAGTCCAAGTACCCGCTAGTTTACCTAGATCGTCCAAGTGCACGCTAGTTAACCTACATAGTCCAAGGGCCCGCTAGTTAACCTACATAGTCTAAGGACCCGCTAGTTAACCTACATCGTCCAAGGGCCCACTAGTTAACCTAGATAGTCCAAGTGCCCGCTAGTTAACCTACATAGTCCAAGTGCCCGCTAGGTAACCTAGACAGTTCAAGTGACCACTAGGTTACCTACATAGTCCAAGTGCCTGTTTGTTAACCTACATAGTCCAAGTGCCCGCTAGGTAACCTATATAGTCCAAATGCCCGCTAGTTACCCTAGATAGACCAAGTGCCTGCTAGGGAACCTAACTAGTCGAAGTGCCCGATAGGGAACTTACATAGTCCAAGGGCCCGCTAGGGAACCTACGTAGTCCAAGTGCTCATTTGTTAACCTAGATAGTCCAATGACTGCTAGGTAACCTAGATAGTCCAACAGCCCGCTAGGTAACCTACATACTCCAAGAACCCGCTAGGCAACGTAGATAGTTCAATGCCAGCTAGGTAACTTAGATAGTCCAAGTGCCCGCTAGGTAACCTACAAAGTCTAAGTGCCCACTAATTTATCTATATAGTCGAAATGCCCGCTAAGCAACCTACATAGTCCAAGTGCCCGCTAGGTAACCTAGATAATCAAAGTGTCCGCTAGTTAACCTATATCGTCCAAGTGCCCCCTAGTTAACCTAGATCGTCCAAGTGCCCGCTAGTTAACCTACATAGTGCAATAGCCCGCTAGCTAACCTAGATAATCCAAGTGCCCGCTAGTTAACCTATATCGTCCAAGTGCCCGCTAGTTAACCTAAATCGTCCAAGTGCCCGCTAGTTAACCTACATAGTCAATGGGCCCGCTAGTTAACCTACATAGTGCAAGAGCCCGCTAGTTAACCTAGATCGTGCAGGTGTCCGCTAGTTAACCAACATAGTCCACGTGCCAGTTAGCTAACCTAGAGAGTTCAAAGGCCCGCTACTTCACCTACATAGTCCAAGTGCCCGCTGGGTGACCTAGATAATCAAAGTGCCCGCTAGTTAACCTAGATAGTCCTTGTGCCCGTTAGTTAACCTAGATAGTCCAAGTGCTCACTAGGGGACGTACTTAGTCTATGTGCCCGTTAGCTAACCTAGATAGTCCAAGTGCCCGCTAGTTAACATTGATTATCCAAGTGCCCGCTAGTTAACCTAGATAGTCCAAGTGCACGCTAGTTAACCTAGATAGTCCAAGTGCCCGCTAGTTAACCTAGATAGTCCAAGTGCACGCTAGTTAACCTAGATAGTCCAAGTGCCCTCTAGTTAACCTAGATCGTCCAAGTGCCTGCTAGTTAACCTACATAGTCCAAGGGCCCGCTAGTTAACCTACATAGTCCAAGGTCCGCTAGTTTACCTAGATAGTCCAAGTGGTCGCTAGTTAACCGACATAGTACAAGGGCCCACTAGTTGACCTAGATAGTCCAAGTGCCCGCTAGTTAACCTAGATGGTACAAGTGCCTGCTACGTAACCTAAGTAGTCCAAATGTCCGATAGGTATCCTACATAGCCCATGTGCCCGCTGGGTAACCTACATAGTCCAAGTGCCCTTTCGCTAACCTAGATGGTACAAGTGCCCGCTAGGTAACCTAGACTGTCCAAGTGCCCGCTAGTTTACCTACATAGTCCAAATACCCGATCGTTAACCTAGATAGTCCACGTGCCCGCTAGGAAACCTACATAGTCCTAGGGCCCGCTAGGTAACCTAGATAGTCCAAGTGCCCGCTAGGAAACCTAGAATCCAAGTGCTCGCTAGTCAACCTACATAGTCCAAGTGCCCGCTATGTAACCTAGATAGTCAAAGTGCCCGTTAGGTAACCTAGATATTCCAAGTGCCGGCTAGGTAACTTACATTGTCCAAGTTCCCGCTGGGTAACCTAGATAGTCCAAGTGCCTGTTACCTAACCTAGATAGTCCAAGTGCCCGCTAGGCAACCTACAAGCCCAAGAGCCCGTTTGTTAACCTAGAAGTCCAAGTGCCTGTTAGGTAACCTAGACAGTCCAAGTGCCCGCTAGGTTACCTGCATATTCCAAGTGCCCGTTCGTTAACCCAGATAGTCCAAGTGCCCACTAGGTAACCTACATAGTCCAAGTGCCTGCCAGGTAACCTATATACTCCAAGTGCCCGCTAGGTAACCCAGATAGTCCAAGGGCCCGCTAGTTAACCTACATAGTCCAAGGGCTCACTTGTTAACTTTGATAGTCCAAGTGCCGGCTAGGTAACTTACATTGTCCAAGTTCCCGCTGGGTAACCTATATAGTCCAAGTGCCCGTTACCTAACCTAGACAGTCCAAGTGCCCGCTAGGCAACATACATAGCCCAAGAGCCCATTCGTTAACCTATAAATCCAAGTGCCTGTTAGGTAACCTAGACAGTCCAAGTGCCCGCTAGGTTACCTGCATATTCCAAGTGCCCGTTCGTTAACCTAGGTAGTCCAAGTGCCCACTAGGTAACCTACATAGTCCTAGGGATCACTTGTTATCTTTGACAGTCCAAGTGCGCGCTAGTTAACCTACATCATCCAAGTACCCGCTAGTTAACCTAGATTGTCCAAGTGCCCGCTAGTTAACCTACATAGTCCAAGGGCTCACTAGTTAACCTAGATTGACCAAGTGTCCTCTAGTTAATCTACATAGTCCAAGTGCCCGCTAGTTAACCTATATACCATGTGCCCGCTATGTAACCTAGATATTCCAAGGGCACGCTAGTTAACCTATATCATCCAAGTGCCCGCTAGGCAAACTAGATATTCCAAGTGCCCGCTAAGGAACCTACATAGTACAAGTGCCCGCTAGTTAACCTAGATAGTCCAAGTGCCTGCTAGGTAACCAACATAGTGCAAGTGTCCGCTAGTTAACCTACATATTCCAAATGCCCGCTAGTTAACATAGATAGCCCAAGTGCCCGCTAGGGAACATACATGGTCCAAGTGCCCGCTAGGTAACCTAGATACTGCAAGTGACCGCTAGTTAACCTAGATAGTTCAAGTACCCACTAGGTAACCTAGATCGTCCAAGGGCCCCCTAGTTAGCATACATAGTCCAAGTGCCCGTTCGGTAACCTAGATAGTCCAAGTGCCCTTTAGGGAATCTACATAGTCCAAGGGCCCGCTAGTAAACCTACATAGTCCATGGGCCCGCTAGTTAAC
The DNA here is from genome assembly GCF_050624435.1 of Tenrec ecaudatus. Lineage (NCBI taxonomy): Eukaryota > Metazoa > Chordata > Mammalia > Afrosoricida > Tenrecidae > Tenrec > Tenrec ecaudatus. The sequence continues at coordinate 108,728,763 of NC_134534.1, read as the reverse complement.
CTTCATAGTGCAAGTGTCCGCTACTTAACGTACATATTCCAAGTGCTCGCTAGTTAACCTACATAATCTAAGTGCCCGTTAGCTAACCTAGATAGTCCAAGGGTCCGCTAGTTGACCTACATAGTCCAATGCCGGCTAGGTAACCTAGATAGTACAAGTGCCCGTTAGAGAACCTAGATAGTCCAAGTGCCTGTGAGCTAACCTAGATAGTCCAAGTGGCGGCTAGGTAACCTACATAGTCTAGTGCCCGTTCGTTAACCTAGATAATCCAAGTGCCCACTAGGTAACCATGACAGTCCAAGTGCACGCTAGTTAACCTACATAGTCCAAGTGCCCGATAGGGAACCTACATAGTCCAAGAGCTCGCTAGTTAACCGACATAGTACAAGGGCCCACTAGTTGACCCAGATAGTCCAAGTGCCCGCTAGTTAACCTAGATGGTACAAGTGCCAGCTACGTAACCTAAGTAGTCCAAATGTCCGATAGGGATCCTACATAGTCCATGTGCCCGCTGGGTAACCTACATAGTCCAAGTGCCCTTTCGCTAACCTAGATGGTACAAGTGCCCGCTAGGTAACCTAGACTGTCCAAGTGCCCGCTAGTTTACCTACATAGTGCAAATACCCGATCGTTAACCTAGATAGTCCATGTGCCCGCTAGGAAACCTACATAGTCCTAGGGCCCGCTAGGTAACCTAGATAGTCCAAGTGCCCGCTAGGAAACCTAGAATCCAAGTGCTCGCTAGTCAACCTACATAGTCCAAGTGCCCGCTATGTAACCTAGATAGTCAAAGTGCCCGTTAGGTAACCTAGATATTCCAAGTGCCGGCTAGGTAACTTACATTGTCCAAGTTCCCGCTGGGTAACCTAGATAGTCCAAGTGCCCGTTACCTAACCTAGATAGTCCAAGTGCCCGCTAGGCAACCTACATAGCCCAAGAGCCCGTTTGTTAACCTAGAAGTCCAAGTGCCTGTTAGGTAACCTAGACAGTCCAAGTGCCCGCTAGGTTACCTGCATATTCCAAGTGCCCGTTCGTTAACCCAGATAGTCCAAGTGCCCACTAGGTAACCTACATAGTCCAAGTGCCTGCCAGGTAACCTATATAGTCCAAGTGCCCGCTAGGTAACCCAGATAGTCCAAGGGCCCGCTAGTTAACCTACATAGTCCAAGGGCTCACTTGTTAACTTTGATAGTCCAAGTGCCGGCTAGGTAACTTACATTGTCCAAGTTCCCGCTGGGTAACCTAGATAGTCCAAGTGCCCGTTACCTAACCTAGACAGTCCAAGTGCCCGCTAGGCAACATACATAGCCCAAGAGCCCGTTCGTTAACCCATAAATCCAAGTGCCTGTTAGGTAACCTAGACAGTCCAAGTGCCCGCTAGGTTACCTGCATATTCCAAGTGCCCGTTCGTTAACCTAGGTAGTCCAAGTGCCCACTAGGTAACCTACATAGTCCTAGGGATCACTTGTTATCTTTGACAGTCCAAGTGCCCGCTAGTTAACCTACATCATCCAAGTACCCGCTAGTTAACCTAGATTGTCCAAGTGCCCGCTAGTTAACCTACATAGTCCAAGGGCTCACTAGTTAACCTAGATTGACCAAGTGTCCTCTAGTTAATCTACATAGTCCAAGTGCCCGCTAGTTAACCTATATACCATGTGCCCGCTATGTAACCTAGATATTCCAAGGGCACGCTAGTTAACCTATATCATCCAAGTGCCCGCTAGGCAAACTAGATATTCCAAGTGCCCGCTAAGGAACCTACATAGTACAAGTGCCCGCTAGTTAACCTAGATAGTCCAAGTGCCTGCTAGGTAACCAACATAGTGCAAGTGTCCGCTAGTTAACCTACATATTCCAAATGCCCGCTAGTTAACATAGATAGCCCAAGTGCCCGCTAGGGAACATACATGGTCCAAGTGCCCGCTAGGTAACCTAGATACTGCAAGTGACCGCTAGTTAACCTAGATAGTTCAAGTACCCACTAGGTAACCTAGATCGTCCAAGGGCCCCCTAGTTAGCATACATAGTCCAAGTGCCCGTTCGGTAACCTAGATAGTCCAAGTGCCCTTTAGGGAATCTACATAGTCCAAGGGCCCGCTAGTAAACCTACATAGTCCATGGGCCCGCTAGTTAACCTTCATAGTGCAAGTGTCCGCTACTTAACGTACATATTCCAAGTGCTCGCTAGTTAACCTACATAATCTAAGTGCCCGTTAGCTAACCTAGATAGTCCAAGGGTCCGCTAGTTGACCTACATAGTCCAATGCCGGCTAGGTAACCTAGATAGTACAAGTGCCCGTTAGAGAACCTAGATAGTCCAAGTGCCTGTGAGCTAACCTAGATAGTCCAAGTGGCGGCTAGGTAACCTACATAGTCTAGTGCCCGTTCGTTAACCTAGATAATCCAAGTGCCCACTAGGTAACCATGACAGTCCAAGTGCACGCTAGTTAACCTACATAGTCCTAGTGCCCGATAGGGAACCTACATAGTCCAAGAGCTCGCTAGTTAACCGACATAGTACAAGGGCCCACTAGTTGACCCAGATAGTCCAAGTGCCCGCTAGTTAACCTAGATGGTACAAGTGCCAGCTACGTAACCTAAGTAGTCCAAATGTCCGATAGGGATCCTACATAGTCCATGTGCCCGCTGGGTAACCTACATAGTCCAAGTGCCCTTTCGCTAACCTAGATGGTACAAGTGCCCGCTAGGTAACCTAGACTGTCCAAGTGCCCGCTAGTTTACCTACATAGTCCAAATACCCGATCGTTAACCTAGATAGTCCAAATGCCCGCTAGGAAACCTACATAGTCCTAGGGCCCGCTAGGTAACCTAGATAGTCCAAGTGCCTGCAAGGAAACCTAGAATCCAAGTGCTCGCTAGTCAACCTACATAGTCCAAGTGCCCGCTATGTAACCTAGATAGTCAAAGTGCCCGTTAGGTAACCTAGATATTCCAAGTGCCGGCTAGGTAACTTACATTGTCCAAGTTCCCGCTGGGTAACCTAGATAGTCCAAGTGCCCGTTACCTAACCTAGATAGTCCAAGTGCCCGCTAGGCAACATACATAGCCCAAGAGCCCGTTCGTTAACCTAGAAATCCAAGTGCCTGTTAGGTAACCTAGACAGTCCAAGTGCCCGCTAGGTTACCTGCATATTCCAAGTGCCCGTTCGTTAACCTAGGTAGTCCAAGTGCCCACTAGGTAACCTACATAGTCCTAGGGATCACTTGTTATCTTTGACAGTCCAAGTGCCCACTAGGTAACCTACATAGTCCTAGGGATCACTTGTTATCTTTGACAGTCGAAGTGCGCGCTAGTTAACCTACATCATCCAAGTACCCGCTAGTTAACCTAGATTGTCCAAGTGCCCGCTAGTTAACCTACATAGTCCAAGGGCTCACTAGTTAACCTAGATTGACCAAGTGTCCTCTAGTTAATCTACATAGTCCAAGTGCCCGCTAGTTAACCTATATACCATGTGCCCGCTATGTAACCTAGATATTCCAAGGGCACGCTAGTTAACCTATATCATCCAAGTGCCCGCTAGGCAAACTAGATATTCCAAGTGCCCGCTAAGGAACCTACATAGTACAAGTGCCCGCTAGTTAACCTAGATAGTCCAAGTACCTGCTAGGTAACCAACATAGTGCAAGTGTCCGCTAGTTAACCTACATATTCCAAATGCCCGCTAGTTAACATAGATAGCCCAAGTGCCCGCTAGGGAACATACATGGTCCAAGTGCCCGCTAGGTAACCTAGATACTGCAAGTGACCGCTAGTTAACCTAGATAGTTCAAGTACCCCCTAGGTAACCTAGATCGTCCAAGGGCCCCCTAGTTAGCATACATAGTCCAAGTGCCCGTTCGGTAACCTAGATAGTCCAAGTGCCCTTTAGGGAATCTACATAGTCCAAGGGCCCGCTAGTAAACCTACATAGTCCATGGGCCCGCTAGTTAACCTTCATAGTGCAAGTGTCCGCTACTTAACGTACATATTCCAAGTGCTCGCTAGTTAACCTACATAATCTAAGTGCCCGTTAGCTAACCTAGATAGTCCAAGGGTCCGCTAGTTGACCTACATAGTCCAATGCCGGCTAGGTAACCTAGATAGTACAAGTGCCCGTTAGAGAACCTAGATAGTCCAAGTGCCTGTGAGCTAACCTAGATAGTCCAAGTGGCGGCTAGGTAACCTACATAGTCTAGTGCCCGTTCGTTAACCTAGATAATCCAAGTGCCCACTAGGTAACCATGACAGTCCAAGTGCACGCTAGTTAACCTACATAGTCCAAGTGCCCGATAGGGAACCTACATAGTCCAAGAGCTCGCTAGTTAACCGACATAGTACAAGGGCCCACTAGTTGACCCAGATAGTCCAAGTGCCCGCTAGTTAACCTAGATGGTACAAGTGCCAGCTACGTAACCTAAGTAGTCCAAATGTCCGATAGGGATCCTACATAGTCCATGTGCCCGCTGGGTAACCTACATAGTCCAAGTGCCCTTTCGCTAACCTAGATGGTACAAGTGCCCGCTAGGTAACCTAGACTGTCCAAGTGCCCGCTAGTTTACCTACATAGTCCAAATACCCGATCGTTAACCTAGATAGTCCAAATGCCCGCTAGGAAACCTACATAGTCCTAGGGCCCGCTAGGTAACCTAGATAGTCCAAGTGCCTGCAAGGAAACCTAGAATCCAAGTGGTCACTAGTCAACCTACATAGTCCAAGTGCCCGCTATGTAACCTAGATAGTCAAAGTGCCCGTTAGGTAACCTAGATATTCCAAGTGCCGGCTAGGTAACTTACATTGTCCAAGTTCCCGCTGGGTAACCTAGATAGTCCAAGTGCCCGTTACCTAACCTAGATAGTCCAAGTGCCCGCTAGGCAACATACATAGCCCAAGAGCCCGTTCGTTAACCTAGAAATCCAAGTGCCTGTTAGGTAACCTAGACAGTCCAAGTGCCCGCTAGGTTACCTGCATATTCCAAGTGCCCGTTCGTTAACCTAGGTAGTCCAAGTGCCCACTAGGTAACCTACATAGTCCTAGGGATCACTTGTTATCTTTGACAGTCCAAGTGCCCACTAGGTAACCTACATAGTCCTAGGGATCACTTGTTATCTTTGACAGTCGAAGTGCGCGCTAGTTAACCTACATCATCCAAGTACCCGCTAGTTAACCTAGATTGTCCAAGTGCCCGCTAGTTAACCTACATAGTCCAAGGGCTCACTAGTTAACCTAGATTGACCAAGTGTCCTCTAGTTAATCTACATAGTCCAAGTGCCCGCTAGTTAACCTATATACCATGTGCCCGCTATGTAACCTAGATATTCCAAGGGCACGCTAGTTAACCTATATCATCCAAGTGCCCGCTAGGCAAACTAGATATTCCAAGTGCCCGCTAAGGAACCTACATAGTACAAGTGCCCGCTAGTTAACCTAGATAGTCCAAGTACCTGCTAGGTAACCAACATAGTGCAAGTGTCCGCTAGTTAACCTACATATTCCAAATGCCCGCTAGTTAACATAGATAGCCCAAGTGCCCGCTAGGGAACATACATGGTCCAAGTGCCCGCTAGGTAACCTAGATACTGCAAGTGACCGCTAGTTAACCTAGATAGTTCAAGTACCCACTAGGTAACCTAGATCGTCCAAGGGCCCCCTAGTTAGCATACATAGTCCAAGTGCCCGTTCGGTAACCTAGATAGTCCAAGTGCCCTTTAGGGAATCTACATAGTCCAAGGGCCCGCTAGTAAACCTACATAGTCCATGGGCCCGCTAGTTAACCTTCATAGTGCAAGTGTCCGCTACTTAACGTACATATTCCAAGTGCTCGCTAGTTAACCTACATAATCTAAGTGCCCGTTAGCTAACCTAGATAGTCCAAGGGTCCGCTAGTTGACCTACATAGTCCAATGCCGGCTAGGTAACCTAGATAGTACAAGTGCCCGTTAGAGAACCTAGATAGTCCAAGTGCCTGTGAGCTAACCTAGATAGTCCAAGTGGCGGCTAGGTAACCTACATAGTCTAGTGCCCGTTCGTTAACCTAGATAATCCAAGTGCCCACTAGGTAACCATGACAGTCCAAGTGCACGCTAGTTAACCTACATAGTCCTAGTGCCCGATAGGGAACCTACATAGTCCAAGAGCTCGCTAGTTAACCGACATAGTACAAGGGCCCACTAGTTGACCCAGATAGTCCAAGTGCCCGCTAGTTAACCTAGATGGTACAAGTGCCAGCTACGTAACCTAAGTAGTCCAAATGTCCGATAGGGATCCTACATAGTCCATGTGCCCGCTGGGTAACCTACATAGTCCAAGTGCCCTTTCGCTAACCTAGATGGTACAAGTGCCCGCTAGGTAACCTAGACTGTCCAAGTGCCCGCTAGTTTACCTACATAGTCCAAATACCCGATCGTTAACCTAGATAGTCCAAATGCCCGCTAGGAAACCTACATAGTCCTAGGGCCCGCTAGGTAACCTAGATAGTCCAAGTGCCTGCAAGGAAACCTAGAATCCAAGTGGTCACTAGTCAACCTACATAGTCCAAGTGCCCGCTATGTAACCTAGATAGTCAAAGTGCCCGTTAGGTAACCTAGATATTCCAAGTGCCGGCTAGGTAACTTACATTGTCCAAGTTCCCGCTGGGTAACCTAGATAGTCCAAGTGCCCGTTACCTAACCTAGATAGTCCAAGTGCCCGCTAGGCAACATACATAGCCCAAGAGCCCGTTCGTTAACCTAGAAATCCAAGTGCCTGTTAGGTAACCTAGACAGTCCAAGTGCCCGCTAGGTTACCTGCATATTCCAAGTGCCCGTTCGTTAACCTAGGTAGTCCAAGTGCCCACTAGGTAACCTACATAGTCCTAGGGATCACTTGTTATCTTTGACAGTCCAAGTGCCCGCTAGTTAACCTACATCATCCAAGTGCCCGCTAGTTAACCTAGATTGTCCAAGTGCCCGCTAGTTAACCTACATAGTCCAAGGGCTCACTAGTTAACCTAGATAGACCAAGTGTCCTCTAGTTAATCTACATAGTCCAAGTGCCCGCTAGTTAACCTATATACCATGCGCCCGCTATGTAACCTAGATATTCCAAGGGCACGCTAGTTAACCTATATCATCCAAGTGCCCGCTAGGCAAACTAGATATTCCAAGTGCCCGCTAAGGAACCTACATAGTCCAAGTGCCCGCTAGTTAACCTAGATAGTCCAAGTGCCTGCTAGGTAACCAACATAGTGCAAGTGTCCGCTAGTTAACCTACATATTCCAAGTGCCCGCTAGTTAACATAGATAGCCCAAGTGCCCGCTAGGGAACGTACATAGTCCAAGTGCCCGCTAGGTAACCTAGATAGTTCAAGTACCCGCTAGGTAACCTAGATCGTCCAAGGGCCCCCTAGTTAGCCTACATAGTCCAAGTGCCCGTTTGGTAACCTAGATAGTCCAAGTGCCCTTTAGGGAATCTAGATATTCCAAGGGCCCGCTAGTAAATCTACATAGTCCATGGGCCTGCTAGTTAACCTTCATAGTCCAAGGGCTCGCTTGTTAACTTTGATAGTCCAAGTGCCCCTTAGATAACCTAGATCGTCCAAGTGCCCGCTAGTTAACCTACATAGTCCAAGGGCCCACTAGTTAACCTAGATCGTCCAAGTGTCCTCTAGTTAACCTACATAGTCCAAGGGATCGCTAGTTATCCTACATAGTCCACGTGCCCGCTCTGGAACCTACGTAGTCCAAGTGCCTGCTAGGGAACCTACATAGTCGAAGTGCCTGCCCTGGAACATACATAGTCCAAGTGCCAGCTAGGGAATCTACATAGTCCAAGGGCCCGCTAGTTAACATAGATAATCCAATTGCCGCTAGTTAATCTACATAGTCCAAAGGCCCGCTAGTTAACCTACATAGTCCAAGTACCCGCTAGTTTACCTAGATCGTCCAAGTGCACGCTAGTTAACCTACATAGTCCAAGGGCCCGCTAGTTAACCTACATAGTCTAAGGACCCGCTAGTTAACCTACATCGTCCAAGGGCCCACTAGTTAACCTAGATAGTCCAAGTGCCCGCTAGTTAACCTACATAGTCCAAGTGCCCGCTAGGTAACCTAGACAGTTCAAGTGACCACTAGGTTACCTACATAGTCCAAGTGCCTGTTTGTTAACCTACATAGTCCAAGTGCCCGCTAGGTAACCTATATAGTCCAAATGCCCGCTAGTTACCCTAGATAGACCAAGTGCCTGCTAGGGAACCTAACTAGTCGAAGTGCCCGATAGGGAACTTACATAGTCCAAGGGCCCGCTAGGGAACCTACGTAGTCCAAGTGCTCATTTGTTAACCTAGATAGTCCAATGACTGCTAGGTAACCTAGATAGTCCAACAGCCCGCTAGGTAACCTACATACTCCAAGAACCCGCTAGGCAACGTAGATAGTTCAATGCCAGCTAGGTAACTTAGATAGTCCAAGTGCCCGCTAGGTAACCTACAAAGTCTAAGTGCCCACTAATTTATCTATATAGTCGAAATGCCCGCTAAGCAACCTACATAGTCCAAGTGCCCGCTAGGTAACCTAGATAATCAAAGTGTCCGCTAGTTAACCTATATCGTCCAAGTTCCCCCTAGTTAACCTAGATCGTCCAAGTGCCCGCTAGTTAACCTACATAGTGCAATAGCCCGCTAGCTAACCTAGATAATCCAAGTGCCCGCTAGTTAACCTATATCGTCCAAGTGCCCGCTAGTTAACCTAAATCGTCCAAGTGCCCGCTAGTTAACCTACATAGTCAATGGGCCCGCTAGTTAACCTACATAGTGCAAGAGCCCGCTAGTTAACCTAGATCGTGCAGGTGTCCGCTAGTTAACCAACATAGTCCACGTGCCAGTTAGCTAACCTAGAGAGTTCAAAGGCCCGCTACTTCACCTACATAGTCCAAGTGCCCGCTGGGTGACCTAGATAATCAAAGTGCCCGCTAGTTAACCTAGATAGTCCTTGTGCCCGTTAGTTAACCTAGATAGTCCAAGTGCTCACTAGGGGACGTACTTAGTCTATGTGCCCGTTAGCTAACCTAGATAGTCCAAGTGCCCGCTAGTTAACATTGATTATCCAAGTGCCCGCTAGTTAACCTAGATAGTCCAAGTGCACGCTAGTTAACCTAGATAGTCCAAGTGCCCGCTAGTTAACCTAGATAGTCCAAGTGCACGCTAGTTAACCTAGATAGTCCAAGTGCCCTCTAGTTAACCTAGATCGTCCAAGTGCCTGCTAGTTAACCTACATAGTCCAAGGGCCCGCTAGTTAACCTACATAGTCCAAGGTCCGCTAGTTAACCTAGATAGTCCAAGTGGTCGCTAGTTAACCGACATAGTACAAGGGCCCACTAGTTGACCTAGATAGTCCAAGTGCCCGCTAGTTAACCTAGATGGTACAAGTGCCCGCTACGTAACTTAAGTAGTCCAAATGTCCGATAGGTATCCTACATAGTCCATGTGCCCGCTGGGTAACCTACATAGTCCAAGTGCCCTTTCGCTAACCTAGATGGTACAAGTGCCCGCTAGGTAACCTAGACTGTCCAAGTGCCCGCTAGTTTACCTACATAGTCCAAATACCCGATCGTTAACCTAGATAGTCCACGTGCCCGCTAGGAAACCTACATAGTCCTAGGGCCCGCTAGGTAACCTAGATAGTCCAAGTGCCCGCTAGGAAACCTAGAATCCAAGTGCTCGCTAGTCAACCTACATAGTCCAAGTGCCCGCTATGTAACCTAGATAGTCAAAGTGCCCGTTAGGTAACCTAGATATTCCAAGTGCCGGCTAGGTAACTTACATTGTCCAAGTTCCCGCTGGGTAACCTAGATAGTCCAAGTGCCCGTTACCTAACCTAGATAGTCCAAGTGCCCGCTAGGCAACCTACATAGCCCAAGAGCCCGTTTGTTAACCTAGAAGTCCAAGTGCCTGTTAGGTAACCTAGACAGTCCAAGTGCCCGCTAGGTTACCTGCATATTCCAAGTGCCCGTTCGTTAACCCAGATAGTCCAAGTGCCCACTAGGTAACCTACATAGTCCAAGTGCCTGCCAGGTAACCTATATAGTCCAAGTGCCCGCTAGGTAACGCAGATAGTCCAAGGGCCCGCTAGTTAACCTACATAGTCCAAGGGCTCACTTGTTAACTTTGATAGTCCAAGTGCCGGCTAGGTAACTTACATTGTCCAAGTTCCCGCTGGGTAACCTAGATAGTCCAAGTGCCCGTTACCTAACCTAGACAGTCCAAGTGCCCGCTAGGCAACATACATAGCCCAAGAGCCCGTTCGTTAACCTATAAATCCAAGTGCCTGTTAGGTAACCTAGACATTCCAAGTGCCCGCTATGTTACCTGCATATTCCAAGTGCCCGTTCGTTAACCTAGGTAGTCCAAGTGCCCACTAGGTAACCTACATAGTCCTAGGGATCACTTGTTATCTTTGACAGTCGAAGTGCGCGCTAGTTAACCTACATCATCCAAGTACCCGCTAGTTAACCTAGATTGTCCAAGTGCCCGCTAGTTAACCTACATAGTCCAAGGGCTCACTAGTTAACCTAGATTGACCAAGTGTCCTCTAGTTAATCTACATAGTCCAAGTGCCCGCTAGTTAACCTATATACCATGTGCCCGCTATGTAACCTAGATATTCCAAGGGCACGCTAGTTAACCTATATCATCCAAGTGCCCGCTAGGCAAACTAGATATTCCAAGTGCCCGCTAAGGAACCTACATAGTACAAGTGCCCGCTAGTTAACCTAGATAGTCCAAGTGCCTGCTAGGTAACCAACATAGTGCAAGTGTCCGCTAGTTAACCTACATATTCCAAATGCCCGCTAGTTAACATAGATAGCCCAAGTGCCCGCTAGGGAACATACATGGTCCAAGTGCCCGCTAGGTAACCTAGATACTGCAAGTGACCGCTAGTTAACCTAGATAGTTCAAGTACCCACTAGGTAACCTAGATCGTCCAAGGGCCCCCTAGTTAGCATACATAGTCCAAGTGCCCGTTCGGTAACCTAGATAGTCCAAGTGCCCTTTAGGGAATCTACATAGTCCAAGGGCCCGCTAGTAAACCTACATAGTCCATGGGCCCGCTAGTTAACCTTCATAGTGCAAGTGTCCGCTACTTAACGTACATATTCCAAGTGCTCGCTAGTTAACCTACATAATCTAAGTGCCCGTTAGCTAACCTAGATAGTCCAAGGGTCCGCTAGTTGACCTACATAGTCCAATGCCGGCTAGGTAACCTAGATAGTACAAGTGCCCGTTAGAGAACCTAGATAGTCCAAGTCCCTGTGAGCTAACCTAGATAGTCCAAGTGGCGGCTAGGTAACCTACATAGTCTAGTGCCCGTTCGTTAACCTAGATAATCCAAGTGCCCACTAGGTAACCATGACAGTCCAAGTGCACGCTAGTTAACCTACATAGTCCAAGTGCCCGATAGGGAACCTACATAGTCCAAGTGCTCGCTAGTTAACCGACATAGTACAAGGGCCCACTAGTTGACCCAGATAGTCCAAGTGCCCGCTAGTTAACCTAGATGGTACAAGTGCCAGCTACGTAACCTAAGTAGTCCAAATGTCCGATAGGGATCCTACATAGTCCATGTGCCCGCTGGGTAACCTACATAGTCCAAGTGCCCTTTCGCTAACCTAGATGGTACAAGTGCCCGCTAGGTAACCTAGACTGTCCAAGTGCCCGCTAGTTTACCTACATAGTCCAAATACCCGATCGTTAACCTAGATAGTCCAAATGCCCGCTAGGAAACCTACATAGTCCTAGGGCCCGCTAGGTAACCTAGATAGTCCAAGTGCCTGCAAGGAAACCTAGAATCCAAGTGCTCGCTAGTCAACCTACATAGTCCAAGTGCCCGCTATGTAACCTAGATAGTCAAAGTGCCCGTTAGGTAACCTAGATATTCCAAGTGCCGGCTAGGTAACTTACATTGTCCAAGTTCCCGCTGGGTAACCTAGATAGTCCAAGTGCCCGTTACCTAACCTAGATAGTCCAAGTGCCCGCTAGGCAACATACATAGCCCAAGAGCCCGTTCGTTAACCTAGAAATCCAAGTGCCTGTTAGGTAACCTAGACAGTCCAAGTGCCCGCTAGTTAACCTACATAGTCCAAGGGCTCACTAGTTAACCTAGATAGACCAAGTGTCCTCTAGTTAATCTACATAGTCCAAGTGCCCGCTAGTTAACCTATATACCATGTGCCCGCTATGTAACCTAGATATTCCAAGGGCACGCTAGTTAACCTATATCATCCAAGTGCCCGCTAGGCAAACTAGATATTCCAAGTGCCCGCTAAGGAACCTACATAGTCCAAGTGCCCGTTACTTAACCTAGATAGTCCAAGTGCCTGCTAGGTAACCAACATAGTGCAAGTGTCCGCTAGTTAACCTACATATTCCAAGTGCCCGCTAGTTAACATAGATAGCCCAAGTGCCCGCTAGGGAACATACATAGTCCAAGTGCCCGCTAGGTAACCTAGATACTGCAAGTGACCGCTAGTTTACCTAGATAGTTCAAGTACCCGCTAGGTAACCTAGATCGTCCAAGGGCCCCCTAGTTAGCATACATAGTCCAAGTGCCCATTCGGTAACCTAGATAGTCCAAGTGCCCTTTAGGGAATCTAGATAGTCCAAGGGCCCGCTAGTAAACCTACATAGTCCATGGGCCCGCTAGTTAACCTTCATAGTGCAAGTGTCCGCTACTTAACGTACATATTCCAAGTGCTCGCTAGTTAACCTACATAATCTAAGTGCCCGTTAGCTAACCTAGATAGTCCAAGGGTCCGCTAGATGACCTATATAGTCCAAGTGCCGGCTAGGTAACCTAGATAGTACAAGTGCCCGTTAGAGAACCTAGATAGTCCAAGTGCCTGTTAGCTAACCTAGATAGTCCAAGTGGCGGCTAGGTAACCTACATAGTCTAGTGCCCGTTCATTAACCTAGATAATCCAAGTGCCCACTAGGTAACCATGACAGTCCAAGTGCACGCTAGTTAACCTACATAGTCCAAGTGCCCGATAGGGAACCTACATAATCCAAGTGCCCGCTAGATAACCTACATAGTCCAAGTGCCCGTTAGTTAACCTAGATAGTCAAAGTGCCTGCTAGGTAACCTAGATAGTCCAAGTGCCCGCTAGGTAACCTACATAGTCAAAGTGCCCGCTAGGTAACCTAAATAGTCCAAATGCCCGCTAGGGAAACTACATAGTCCAAGTGCCCGCTAGTTAACCTAGATAGTCCAAGTGCCTGCTAGTAAACCTAGATAGAACAAGTCCCCGCTAGGAAATCTATCTAGTCCAAGTACCCACTGGGAAACGTACATAGTCCAAGTGCCCGCTAGGTAACGTACATAATCCAAGTGCCCGCTAGGTAACGTAGATAGTCCAAGTGCCCGCTAGGGAACGTACATAGTCCAAGTACCCGCTAGGTAACCTAGATAGTCCAAGTGCCTGCTAGTTAACCTACATAGTCCAAGTGTCTGCTAGGTAACCTAGATAGTCCAAGTGCCCACTAGTTAACCTACATAGTCCAGGTTCCCCATAGGTAACCTAGATAGTCCAAGGGCCCGCTAGGTAACCTACATTGTCCTAGTGCCCCCTAGTTAACCTACATTCTCCAAGTGTCCGATAGGGAACCTACATAGTCCAAGTGCCCGCTAGGTTACCTACATAGTCCAAATGCCCGCTAGTTAACCTACATAGTCCAAGTGCCCGTTAGGGAACCTACATAGTGCAAGTGTCTGCTAGTTAACCTAAGTAGTCCAAGGGCCCGATAGTTAACATACATTGTCCAAGTGCCCGGTAGTTAACTTACATAGTTCATGTGTCCGTAGGGAACATTCATAGTCCAAGTGCCCGCTATGGAACCTACATAGTCCAACTGCCCGCTAGGGAACCTACGTAGTCCAAGGGCCCACTAGTTAATGTAGATAGTCCAAGTGCCGCTAGTTAATCTACATAGTCCAAGGACCCGCTAATTAACCTACATAGTCCAAGTACCCGCTAGTTACCCTAGATCGTCCTAGTGCACGCTAGTTAACCTACATAGTCCAAGGGCCCGCTAGTTAACCTACATAGTCCAAAGTCCCGCTAGGTAACGTAGACAGTTAAAGTGACCACTAGGTTACCTACATAGTCCAAGTGCCTGTTCGTTAACCTACATAGTCCAAGTGCCCGCTAGGTAACCTATATAGAACAAATGCCCGCTAGGGACCCAAATAGTCCAAGTGCCCGCTAGTTAACCTAGATAGTCCAAGTGCCCGATAGGGAACCTAGATAGTCTAAGTGCCCGCTAGTTAACATAGATAGTCCAAGTACCCGCTAGGAAACGTACATAGTCCAAGTGCCCGCTAGTTAACGTACATAGTCCAAGTGCCCGCTAGTTAACCTACATAGTCCAATTGCCTGCTAGGTAACCTAGATAGTCCAAGTGCCCGCTAGGGAACGTAGATAGTCCAAGTGCCCGCTAGGGAACGTACATAGTCCAAGTGCCCGCTAGGTAACGTAGATAGTCCAAGTGCCCGCTAGGGAACGTACATAGTCCAAGTGCCCGCTAGGTAACCTAGATAGTCCAAGTGCCCGCTAGTTAACCTACATAGTCCAAGTGCCTGCTTGGTAACCTAGATAGTCCAAGTGCCCACTAGTTAACCTACATAGTCCACGTTCTCCATAGGTAACGTAGATAGTCCAAGGGCCCGCTAGGTAACCTACATTGTCCTAGTGTCCTCTAGTTAACCTACATTTTCCAAGTGCCCGCTAGGGAACCTACATAGTTCAAGTGCCCGCTCTGGAACATACATAGTCCAAGTGCCCGCTAGGGAATCTACATAGTCCAAGGGCCCGCTAGTTAATGTAGATAGTCCAAGTGCCGCTAGTTAATCTACATAGTCCAAGGGCGCGCTAGTTAACCTACATAGTCCAAGTAACCGCTAGTTAACCTAAATCGTCCTAGTGCCCGCTAGTTAACCTACATAGTCCAAGTTCTCAATAGGTAACCTAGATAGTCCAACAGCCTGGTAGGTAACCTACATACTCCAAGTACCCGCTAGGTAACGTAGATAGTTCAAGTGCCAGCTAGGTAACCTAGATAGTCCAAGTGCCCGGTAGGTAACCTACAAAGTCTAAGTGCCCGCTAGGTAATCTATATAGTCCAAATGCCCGCTATGGAGCCTACATAGTCCAAATGCTCGCTAGGTAACCTAGATAGTCAAAGGGTCCGCTAGTTAACCTACATAGTCCTAGTGCCCCCTAGTTAACCTACATTCTCCAAATGCCCGATAGGGAACCTACATAGTCCAAGTGCCCGCTAGGTAACCTACATAGTCCTAGTGCCCCCTAGTTATCCTACATTCTCCAAGTGTCCGCTAGGGAACCTACATAGTCCAAGTGCCCATTAGGTAAACTAGATAGTCCAAATGCCCGCCAGGAAACCCACATAGTCCAAGTGCCCGCTAGGGAACTTACATAATCCAAGGGCCTGCTAGGGAACCTACATAGTCCAAGTGCCCGTTAGTTAACCTAGATAGTCCAAGTGCCCGCTAGGTAACCTTCAAAGTCTAACTGCCCGCTAGGTTATCTATATAGTCCAAGTGCCCGCTAGGGAACCTACATAGTCCAAGTGCCCGCTAGTTAACCTAGATCGTCCAAGTGCCCGCTAGTTAACCTACATAGTCAATGGCCCCGCTCGTTAACCTATATAGTGCAAGAGCCCACTAGTTAACCTTGATCGTGCAAGTGTCCGCTAGTTAACCTACATAGTCCACGTGCCAGTTAGCTAACCTAGATAATCCAAGGGCCAACTAGTTGACCTACATAGTCCAAGTGCCCGCTGGTAACCTAGATAAACCAAGTGCCCGCTAGGGAACCTTCATAGTCCAAGTGCCAGTTAGGTAACCTAGATAGTTCAAGTGCCCGCTAGTTAACGTAGATAGTTCTAGTGCCCGTTAGTTTACCTTCATAGTCCAAGTGCCCACTAGGGGACGTACTTAGTCCATGTGCCCGTTAGCTAACCTAGATAGTCCAAGTGCCCGCTAGTTAACATTGATCATCCAAGTGCCCGCTAGTTAACCTACATAATCTAAGTGCCCGCTAGGGACCCTACATAGTCCAAGTGCCCGCTAGGGAACCTACATAGTCCAAGTGCCCGCTAGTTAACCTACAAAGTCCAAGTGCCCGCTACGTAACCTAGACAGTTCAAGTGACCACTAGGTTACCTACATAGTCAAATTGCCAGTTCGTTAACCTACATAGTCCAAGTGCCCGCTAGGTAACCAATATAGTCCAAATGCCCGCTAGTTAACCTAGATAGTCCAAGTGCTCGCTAGTTAACCTAGATTGTCCTAGTGCCCGCTAGTTAACCTAGATAGAACAAGTCCCCGCTAGGAAATCTATCTAGTCCAAGTACCCGCTGGGAAACGTACATAGTCCAAGTGCCCGCTAGGTAACGTACATAGTCCAGTCCCCGCTAGGTAACGTAGATAGTCCAAGTGCCCGCTAGGGAACGTACATAGTCCAAGTACCCGCTAGGTAACCTAGATAGTCCAAGTGCCTGCTAGTTAACCTACATAGTCCAAGTGTCTGCTAGGTAACCTAGATAGTCCAAGTGCCCACTAGTTAACCTACATAGTCCAGGTTCCCCCTAGGTAACCTAGATAGTCCAAGGGCCCGCTAGGTAACCTACATTGTCCTAGTGCCCCCTAGTTAACCTACATTCTCCAAGTGTCCGATAGGGAACCTACATAGTCCAAGTGCCCGCTAGGTTACCTACATAGTCCAAATGCCCGCTAGTTAACCTACATAGTCCAAGTGCCCGTTAGGGAACCTACATAGTGCAAGTGTCTGCTAGTTAACCTAAGTAGTCCAAGGGCCCGCTAGTTAACATACATTGTCCAAGTGCCCGGTAGTTAACTTGCATAGTTCAAGTGTCCGTAGGGAACATTCATAGTCCAAGTGCCTGCTAGGGAACCTACATAGTCCAACTGCCCGCTAGGGAACCTACGTAGTCCAAGGGCCCACTAGTTAATGTAGATAGTCCAAGTACCGCTAGTTAATCTACATAGTCCAAGGACCCGCTAATTAACCTACATAGTCCAAGTATCCGCTAGTTAACCTAGATCGTCCTAGTGCCCGCTAGTTAACCTACATAGTCCAAGGGCCCGCTAGTTAACCTACATAGTCCAAAGGCCCGCTAGGTAACGTAGACAGTTAAAGTGACCACTAGGTTACCTACATAGTCCAAGTGCCTGTTCGTTAACCTACATAGTCCAAGTGAACGCTAGGTAACCTATATAGAACAAATGCCCGCTAGGGACCCTAATAGTCCAAGTGCCCGCTAGTTAACCTAGATAGTCCAAGTGCCCGATAGGGAACCTAGATAGTCTAAGTGCCCGCTAGTTAACATACATAGTCCAACTACCCGCTAGGAAACGTACATAGTCAAAGTGCCCGCTAGTTAACGTACATAGTCCAAGTGCCCGCTAGTTAACCTACATAGTCCAATTGCCTGCTAGGTAACCTAGATAGTCCAAGTGCCCACTAGTTAACCTACATAGTCCAAGTTCTCCCTAGGGAACCTAGATAGTCCAAGGGCCCGCTAGGTAACCTACATTGTCCTAGTGTCCTCTAGTTAACCTACATTCTCCAAGTGCCTGCTAGGGAACCTACATAGTTCAAGTGCCCGCTCTGGAACATACATAGTCCAAGTGCCCGCTAGGGAATCTACATAGTCCAAGGGCCCGCTCGTTAATGTAGATAGTCCAAGTGCTGCTAGTTAATCTACATAGTCCAAGGGCGCGCGAGTTAACCTACATAGTACAAGTACCAGCTAGTTAACCTAGATTGTCCTAGTGCCCGCTAGTTAACCTACATAGTCCAAGTTCTCCCTAGGTAACCTAGATAGTCCAAGGGCCCGCTAGGTAACCTACATTGTCCTAGTGTCCCCTAGTTAACCTACATTCTCCAAGTGTCTTCTAGGGAACCTACATAGTCCAAGTGCCCGCTAGTTAACCTAGATAATCCAAGTGCCTGCCAGTAAACCTACATAATCCATGAGCCCGCTAGTTAACGTAGACAGTTAAAGTGACCACTAGTTTACCTACATAGTCCAAGTGCCTGTTCGTTAACCTACATAGTCCAAGAGCCTGCTAGGTAACCTATATAGTACAAATGCCCGCTAGGGAACCTAATAGTCCAAGTGCCCGCTAGTTATCCTAGATAGTCCAAGAGCTCGCTAGTTAACCTAGATAGTCCTAGTGCCCGTTAGTTTACCTCGATAGTCCAAGTGCCCGATAGGGAACCTACATAGTCCAAGTGCCCACTAGTTAACATAGATAGTCCAAGTACCCGCTAGGAAACATACATAGTCCAAGTGCCCGCTAGTTAACGTACATAGTCCAAGTGTCCGCTAGGTAACGTAGATAGTCCAAGTGCCCGCTAGGGAACGTACATAGTCCAAGTGCCCACTAGGTAACCTAGATAGTCCAAGTGCCCGCTAGTTAACCTACATAGTCCAAGTGCCTGCTAGGTAACCTAGATAGTCCAAGTGCCCACTAGTTAACCTACATAGTCCACGTTCTCCATAGGTAACCTAGATAGTCCAAGGGCCGCTAGGTAACCTACATTGTCCTAGTGTCCTCTAGTTAACCTACATTCTCCAAGTGCCCGCTAGGGAACCTACATAGTTCAAGTGCCCGCTCTGGAACATACATAGTCCAAGTGCCCGCTAGGGAATCTACATAGTCTAAGGGCCCG
Organism: Tenrec ecaudatus; assembly: GCF_050624435.1. NCBI lineage: Eukaryota > Metazoa > Chordata > Mammalia > Afrosoricida > Tenrecidae > Tenrec > Tenrec ecaudatus. Next base: position 108,710,010 of record NC_134534.1, on the reverse strand, counting down.
CTAGTTAATGTAGATAGTCCAAGTGCCGCTAGTTAATCTACATTGTCCAAGGGCGCGCTAGTTAACCTACATTGTCCAAGTAACCGCTAGTTAACCTAAATCGTCCTAGTGCCCGCTAGTTAACCTACATAGTCCAAGTTCTCCCTAGGTAACCTAGATAGTCCAACAGCCCGGAAGGTAACCTACATACTCCAAGTACCCGCTAGGTAACGTAGATAGTTCAAGTGCCAACTAGGTAACCTAGATAGTCCAAGTGCCCGGTAGGTAACCTACAAAGTCTAAGTGCCCGCTAGGTAATCTATATAGTCCAAATGCCCGCTAGGGAGCCTACATAGTCCAAATGCCCGCTAGGTAACCTAGATAGTCAAAGGGTCCGCTAGTTAACCTACATAGTCCTAGTGCCCCCTAGTTAACCTACATTCTCCAAATGCCCGATAGGGAACCTACATAGTCCAAGTGCCCGCTAGGTAACCTACATAGTCCTAGTGCCCCCTAGTTAACCTACATTCTCCAAGTGTCCTCTAGGGAACCTACATAGTCCAAGTGCCCGTTAGGTAACCTAGATAGTCCAAATGCCCGCCAGGAAACCCACATAGTCCAAGTGCCCGCTAGGGAACTTACATAGTCCAAGGGCCTGCTAGGGAACCTACATAGTCCAAGTGCCCGTTAGTTAACCTAGATAGTCCAAGTGCCCGCTAGGTAACCTTCAAAGTCTAACTGCCCGCTAGGTTATCTATATAGTGCAAGTGCCCGCTAGGGAACCTACATAGTCCAAGTGCCCGCTAGTTAGCCTATATCATCCAAGTGCCCGCTAGTTAACCTAGATCGTCCAAGTGCCCGCTAGTTAACCTACATAGTCAATGGCCCCGCTAGTTAAACTATATAGTGCAAGAGCCCACTAGTTAACCTTGATCGTGCAAGTGTCCGCTAGTTAACCTTGATCGTGCAAGTGTCCGCTAGTTAACCTACATAGTCCACGTGCCAGTTAGCTAACCTAGATAATCCAAGGGCCCACTAGTTGACCTACATAGTCCAAGTGCCCGCTGGTAACCTAGATAAACCAAGTGCCCGCTAGGGAACCTTCATAGTCCAAGTGCCAGTTAGGTAACCTAGATAGTTCAAGTGCCCGCTAGTTAACCTAGATAGTCCTAGTGCCCGTTAGTTTACCTTGATAGTCCAAGTGCCCACTAGGGGACGTACTTAGTCCATGTGCCCGTTAGCTAACCTAGATAGTCCAAGTGTCCGCTAGTTAACATTGATCATCCAAGTGCCCGCTAGTTAACCTACATAATGTAAGTGCCCGCTAGAGACCCTACATAGTCCAAGTGCCCGCTAGGGAACCTACATAGTTCAAGTGCCCGCTAGGCAACCTACACAGTCCAAGTGCCCGTTAGTTAAGCTACATAATCTAAGTGCCCGCTAGGGACCCTACATAGTCCAAGTGCCCTCTAGGGAACCTACATAGCCCAAGTGCCCGCTAGGCAATCTACACAGTCCAAGTGCCCGTTAGTTAACCTAGATAGTCAAAGTGCCTGCTAGGAAACCTAGATAGTCCAAGTGCCCGCTAGTTAACCTAGATAGTCCAAGGGCCCGCTAGTTAACATACATAGTCCAAGGGCCAGGTAGTTAACTTACATAGTTCAAGTGTCCTTAGGGGACATACATAGTCCAAGTGCCCGCTAGGGAACATCCATAGTCCAAGTGCCTGTTAGTAAACCTACATAATCCATGGGCCCACTAGTTAACCTACGTAGTGCAAGGGCCCGCTAGTTAACCTAGATCGTGCAAGTGTCTGCTAGTTAACCTACATATTCCAAGTGGCCGCTAGGTAACCTAGATAGTCCAAGTGCCCGCTAGGGATCCTTCATAATCCAAGTGCCTGCTAGGTAACTTAGAAAGTCCAAGTGCCCGCTAGTTAACCTAGATAGTCCTAGTGCGCGTTAGTTAACCTAGATAGTCCAAGTGCCCACTACCGCACGTACATAGTCCAAGTGCCCGCTAGGTAACCTAGATAGTCAAAGTGCCCGCTAGGGATCCTTCATAATCCAAGTGCCTGCTAGGCAACCTAGATAGTCCAAGTTCCCGCTAGGTAACCTAGATAGTCCAAGTGCCCGTTACCTAACCTAGACAGTCCAAGTGGCCGCTAGGCAACCTACATAGTCCAAGTGCCCATTCGTTAACCTAGAATTCCAAGTGCACGCTATGTATCCTAGACAGCAAAAGTGTCCGCTATGTAACCTAGACAGTCCAAGTGCCCGTTCGTTAATATAGATAGTCCAATTGCCCGCTAGGGAACCTATATAGTCCAAGTTCTATCTAGGTAACCTACATAGTCCAAGGGCCCACTAGTTAACCTACATAGTCCAAGGGCTCGCTTGTTAACTTTGATAGTCCAAGGGCCCCATAGTTAACCTAGATCGTCCAAGTGCCCGCTAGTTAACCTAGATCATCCAAGTACTGGCTAGTTAACCTACATAGTCCAAGGGCTCACTAGTTAACCTAGAACGTCCAAGTGTCCTCTAGTCAACCTACATAGTCCAAGTGCCCGCTAGGTAACCTACATAGTGCAAGTGTCTGCTAGGTAAACTACATAGTCCAAGTGCCCGCTAGGTAACCTAGACAGTTCAAGTGACCACTAGGTTACCTACATAGTCCAAGTGCCTGTTCGTTAACCTACATAGTCCAAGTGCCCGCTAGGTATCCTATATAGTCCAAATGCCCGCTAGGGACCCTAATAGTCCAAGTGCCCACTAGTTCTCCTAGATAGTCCAAGTGCTCGCTAGTTATCCTAGATAGACCAAGTGACCGCTAGGGAACCTACCTAGTTCAAGTGCCCGATAGGGAAATTACATAGTGCAAGGCCCGCTAGGGAACTTACATAGTCCAAGTGCCCGTTAGTTAACCTAGATAGTCCAATGCCTGCTAGGTAACCTAGATAGTCCAACAGCCCCCTAGGTAACCTACATACTCCAAGTGGCCGCTAGGCAACCTACATAGTCCAAGTGCCCATTCGTTAACCTAGAATTCCAAGTGCACGCTATGTATCCTAGACAGCAAAAGTGTCCGCTATGTAACCTAGACAGTCCAAGTGCCCGTTCGTTAACATAGATAGTCCAAGTGCCCGCTAGGGAACCTATATAGTCCAAGTGCTATCTAGGTAACCTACATAGTCCAAGGGCCCGCTAGTTAACCTACATAGTCCAAGGGCTCGCTTGTTAACTTTGATAGTCCAAGTGCCCCATAGTTAACCTAGATCGTCCAAGTGCCCGCTAGTTAACCTAGATCATCCAAGTACTGGCTAGTTAACCTACATAGTCCAAGGGCTCACTAGTTAACCTAGAACGTCCAAGTGTCCTCTAGTCAACCTACATAGTCCAAGTGCCCGCTAGGTAACCTACATAGTGCAAGTGTCTGCTAGGTAAACTACATAGTCCAAGTGCCCGCTAGGTAACCTAGACAGTTCAAGTGACCACTAGGTTACCTACATAGTCCAAGTGCCTGTTCGTTAACCTACATCGTCCAAGTGCCCGCTAGGTATCCTATATAGTCCAAATGCCCGCTAGGGACCCTAATAGTCCAAGTGCCCACTAGTTCTCCTAGATAGTCCAAGTGCTCGCTAGTTATCCAAGATAGACCAAGTGACCGCTAGGGAACCTACCTAGTTCAAGTGCCCGATAGGGAAATTACATAGTGCAAGGGCCCGCTAGGGAACTTACATAGTCCAAGTGCCCGTTAGTTAACCTAGATAGTCCAATGCCTGCTAGGTAACCTAGATAGTCCAACAGCCCCCTAGGTAACCTATATACTCCAAGAACCCGCTAGGCAACGTAGATAGTTCAAGTGCCAGCTAGGTAACCTACAAAGTCTAAGTGCCCTCTAGGTTATCTATATAGTCCAAATGCCCGTTAGGGAAGCTACATAGTCCAAGTGCCCGCTAGGAAACCTAGATAATCCAAGTGCCCGCTAGTTAACCTATATCGTCCAAGTGCCCGCTAATTAACCTAGATCGTCCAAGTGCACGCAAGTTAACCTACATAGTCAATGGGCCCGCTAGTTAACCTACATAGTGCAAGAGCCTGCAGCTAACCTAGGTAATCCAAGTGCCCGCTAGTTAACCTATATCGTCCACGTGCCCGCTAGTTTACCTAGATCGTCCAAGTGTCCGCTAGTTAACCTACATAGTCAATGGGCCCGCTAGTTAACCTACATAGTGCAAGAGCCAGCTAGGGAACCTAGATCGTTCAAGTGTCCGCTAGTTAACCTACATAGTCCACGTGCCAGTTAGCTAACCTAGATAGTCCAAGGGCCCGCTAGTTGACCTACATAGTCCAAGTGCCCGCTGGGTAACCTAGATAATCCAAGTGCCCGCTAGGTAACCTAGATAGTCCAAGTGCCAGCTAAGTAACCTAGATAGTCAAAGTGCCCGCTAGTTAACCTAGATAGTCATAGTGCCCGTTAGTTTACATAGATAGTCCAAGTGCCCACTAGGGGACGTACTTAGTCCATGTGCCCGTTAGCTAACCTAGATCGTCCAACTGCCGGCTAGTTAACATTGATCATCCAAGTGCCCGCTAGTTAACCTAAATAGTCCAAGTGCAAGCTAGTTAACCTACATAGTCCAAGGTCCCTCTAGTTAACCTAGATCGTCCAAGTGCCCGCTAGTTAACCTACATAGTCCAAGGGCCCTCTAGTTAATCCACATAGTCCAAGGACCGCTAGTTAACCTAGATAGTCCAAGTGCTCGCTAGTTAACCTAGATGGTACAAGTGCCCGCTAGGTAACCTAAGTAGTCCAAATGTCCGATAGGGATCCTAAATAGTCCAAGTGCCCGCTGGGTAACCTACATAGTCCAAGTGCCCGTTCGTTAACCTAGATAGTCCAAGTGCCCACTAGTTAACCTACATAGTCCAAGTTCTCCCTAGGTAACATAGATAGTCCAAGGGCCCGCTAGGTAACCTATATTGTCCTAGTGTCCCCTAGTTAACCTACATTCTCTAAGAGCCCGCTAGGGAACCTACATAGTCCTAGTGCCCGCTAGGTAACTTACATAGTCCAAATGCCCGCTAGTTAACCTACATAGTCCAAGTGTCCGATAGGGAACCTAGACAGTCCAAGTGCCCGCTAGGTTACCTGCATATTCCAAGTGCCCGTTCGTTAACCTACATAGTCCAAGAGCCCGCTAGGTAACCAATATAGTCCAAATGCCCGCTTGGGGCCCTAATAGTCCAAATGCCCGCTAGTTAACCTAGATAGTCCAATTGCTCGCTAGTTAACCTAGATAGTCCAAGTGCCCCCTAGTTAACCTAGATAGACCAAGTGCCCGCTAGGGAACCTATGTAGTCCAAGTACCCGCTAGGAAACGTACATAGTCCAAGTGCCCGCTAGGTAATTTACATAGTCCAAGTGCCCTTCTAGGTAACGTAGATAGTCCAAGTGCCCGCTAGGGAACGTACATAGTCCAAGTGCCTGCTAGGTAACCTAGATAGTCCACGTGCCCGCTAGTTAACCTACATAGTCCAAGTGCCTGCTAGGTAACCTAGATCGTCCAAGTATCCGCTAGTTAACCTACATAGTCCACGTGCCAGTTAGCTAACCTAGATAGTCCAAGGGCCCGCTAGTTGACCTAAATAGTCCAAGTGCCCGCTGGGTAACCTAGATAATCCAAGTGCCCGCTAGGTAACCTAGATAGTCAAAGTGCCAGCTAAGTAACCTAGATAGGCCAAGTGCCCGCTAGTTAACCTAGATAGTCATAGTGCCCGTTAGTTTACATAGATAGTCCAAGTGCCCACTAGGGGACGTACTTAGTCCATGTGCCCATTAGCTAACCTAGATAGTCCAACTGCCCGCTAGTTAACATTGATCATCCAAGTGCCCGCTAGTTAACCTAAATAGTCCAAGTGCACGCTAGTTAACCTAGATAGTCCAAGGTCCCTCTAGTTAACCTAGATCGTCCAAGTGCCCGCTAGTTAACCTACATAGTCCAAGGGCCCTCTAGTTAATCCACATAGTCCAAGGTCCGCTAGTTAACCTAGATGGTACAAGTGCCCGCTAGGTAACCTAAGTAGTCCAAATGTCCGATAGGGATCCTACATAGTCCAAGTGCCCGCTGGGTAACCTAAATAGTCCAAGTGCCCGTTCGTTAACCTAGATAGTCCAAGTGCCCGCTAGGTAACCTAGACTGTCCACGTGCCCGCTAGGTTACCTACATAGTCCAAGTGCCCGTTAGGTTACCTGCATATTCCAAGTGCCCGTTCGTTAACCTAGATAGTCCAAGTGCCCACTAGGTAACCTACATAGTCCAAGTGCCCGCTAGTTAACCTATATAGTTCAAGTGCCCGCTAGGTAACCCAGATAGTCCAAGGGCCCGCTAGTTAACCTACATAGTGCAAAGACCCGCTAGTTAACCTACATTGTCCAAGGGCCCGCTAGTTAACCTAGATAGTTCAAGTGCCCGCTAGTTAACCTAAATAGTCCAAGTGCCCGCTAGGTAACCTAGACAGTTCAAGTGACCACTAGGTTACCTACATAGTCCAAATGCCCATTCGTTAACCTACATAGTCCAAGTGCCCGCTACGTAACCAATATAGTCCAAATGCCCGCTAGGGGCCCTAATAGTCCAAATGCCCGCTAGTTAACCTAGATAGTCCAAGTGCTCGCTAGTTAACCTAGATAGTCCAAGTGCCCGCTAGTAACCTAGATAGACCAAGTGCCCGCTAGGGAACCTATCTAGTCCAAGTCCCCGCTAGGGAATCTACATAGTCCAAGTGCCCGCTAGGTAACGTACATAGTCCAAGTGCCCGCTAGGTAACGTAGATAGTCCAAGAGCCCGCTAGGGAACGTATATAATCCAAGTGCCTACTAGGTAACCTAGATAGTCCAAGTGCCCACTAGTTAACCTACATAGTCCAGGTTCCCCCTAGGTAACCTAGATAGTCCAAGGACCCGCTAGGTAACCTACATTGTCCGAGTGCCCCCTAGTTAACCTACATTGTCCAAGTGCCTGATAGGGAACCTACATAGTCCAAGTGACCGCTAGGTAACCTACATAGTCCAAATGCCCGCTAGTAAAACTACATAGTCCAAGTTCCCGATAGGGAACCTACATAGTGCAAGTGTCCGCTAGTTAACCTAAGTAGTCCAAGGGCCCGCTAGTTAACATACATAGTCCAAGTGCCCTGTAGTTAACTTACATAGTTCAAGTGTCCGTAGGGAACATTCATAGTCCAAGTGCTCGTTAGGGAAACTACATAGTCCAAGTGCCTGCTAGGGAACCTACGTAGTCCAAGTGCCCGCTAGGGAATCTACATAGACCAAGGGCCCGCTAGTTAGCGTAGATAGTCCAAGTGCTGCTAGTTAATCTACATAGTCCAAGGGCCCGCTAGTTAACCTACATATTCCAAGTACCTGCAAGTTAACCTAGATCGTCCAAGTGTCTGCTAGTTAACCTACATAGTCCAAGTGCCCGCTAGGGAACCTACATAGTCCAAGTGCCTGCTAGGGAACCTACATAGTCCAAGTGCCCGCTCTTGGACCTACATAGTCCAAGTGCACGCTAGGGAATCTACATAGTCCAAGGGCCCACAAGTTAATGTAGATAGTCCAAGTGCCGCTTGTTAATCTATATAGTCCAAGTGCCGCTTGTTAATCTATATAGTCCAAGGGCCCGCTAGTTAACCTACATAATTCACGTACCCGCTAGTTAACCTAGATCGTCCAAGGGACCGCTAGTTAACCTACATCGTTCAAGGGCACGCTAGTTAACCTTGATAGGCCAAGTGCCCGCTAGTTAACCTACATAATCCACTGCCCTAAAGGGAACCTACATAATCCAAGTGCCCGCTAGGGAACCTACATAGTCCAAGTGCTCGCTAGGTAACCTACATAGTCCAAGTGTCCCCGCTTGGTAACCTAAATAGTCCAAATGCCCGCTAGGGAAACTACATAGTCCAAGTGCCCGCTAGTTAACCTAGATAGTCCAAGTGCCTGCTAGTAAACCTACATAATCCATGGGCCCGCTAGTTAACCTACATAGTGTAAGGGACGCTAGTTAACCTAGATCGTGCAGTTCGCTAGTTAACCTACATAGTCCAAGTGCCCGCTAGGTAACCTAGATAGTCCAAGTGGCGGCTAGTTAACCTAGATAGTCCAAGTGCCCAATAGGGGACGTACATAGTCCAAATGCCCGCTAGGTAACCTAGATAGTTCTAGTGCCCGTTACCTAACCTAGATAGTCCAAGTGCCCGCAAGGCAACCTACATAGTCCAAGTGCCCGTTCGTTAACCTAGAAGTCCAAGTGCCCGCTATGTAACCTAGACAGTCCAAGTGCCCTCTATGTAACCTAGACAGTCCAAGTGCCCACTAGGTTACCTGTATAGTCCAAGTGCCCGTTCGTTAACCTAGATAGTGCAAGTGCCCGCTAGGGAACCTATATAGTCCAAGTGCTATCTAGGTAACCTAGATGGTCCAAGGACCCGCTAGTTAACCTACATAGTCCAAGGGCTCGCTTGTTAACTTTGATAGTCCAAGTGCCCCTTAGTTAACCTAGATCGTCCAGGTGCCCGCCAGTTAACCTAGATCGTTCAAGTACTGGCTAGTTAACCTACATAGTCCAAGGGCCCACTAGTTAACCTAGATCGTCCAAGTGTCCTCTAGTTAACCTACATAGTCCAAGTGCCCGCTAGGTAACCTACATAGTGCAAGTGTCTGCTAGGTAACCTACATAGTCCAAGTGCCCGCTAGTTAAAATAGATTGTCCATGAGCCCGCTAGGGAAGGTACATAGTCCAAGTGCTCCTAGGTAACCTAGAGAGTGAACGTGCCCGCTAGTTAACCTACATAGTCCAAGTGCCTGCTAGGTAACCTAGATAGTCGAAGGACCTGCTAGTTAACCTACATAGTCCAAGTGCCCGATAGGTAACCTACATAGTGCAAGTATCCGCTTGTTAACCTACATAGTCCAAGCGCCCGCTGGTTAACCTAGATAGTCCAAGTGCCCGCTAGCTAACCTACATAGTGCAAGTGTCCGCTAGTTAACCTAAGTAGTCCAAGGGCCCGCAGGTTAACATACATAGTCCAAGTGTTCGGTAGTTAACTTAAATAGTTCAAGTGTCCGAAGGGAACATACATAGTCCAAGTCTCCGCTAGGGAACATACATAGTCCAAGTGCCCGCTAGGGAATCTACATAGTCCAAGTGCCCGCTAGGGAATCTACATAGTCCAAGGGCCCACTAGTTCACATAGATCGTCCAAGTGCTGCTAGTTAATCTACATAATCCATGGGCCCGCTAGTTAACCTACATAGTCCAAGTACCCGCTAGTTAGCCTAGATCATCCAAGTGTCCGCTAGTTAACCTACATGGGCCAAGTGCCCGCTAGGGAACCTAGATAGTCCAAGTGCACGCTCTGGAACCTACATAGTCCAAGTGCATGCTAGGGAACCTACATAGTCCAAGTGCCCGCTCTGGAACATACATAGTCCAAGTGCCCGCTAGGGAATCTACATAGTCCAAGGGCCCGCTAGTTAACATAGATAGTCCAAGTGCCGCTAGTTAATCTACATTGTCCAAGGGCCCGCTAGTTAACCTACATAGTCCAAGTACCCGCTAGTTAACCTAGATCGTCCTAGTGCCCGCTAGTTAACCTACATTGTACAAGGGCCCGCTAGTTAACCTACATAGTCCAAGGGCCCGCTAGGTAACGTAGACAGTTAAAGTGACCACTATGTTACCTACATAGTCCAAGTGCCTGTTCGTTAACCTACATAATCCAAGTGCCTGCTAGGTATCCTTTATAGTACAAATGCCCGCTAGGGACTCTAATAGTCCATGTGCCCGCTAGTTATCCTAGATAGTCCAAGAGCTCGCTAGTTATCCTAGATAGTCAAAGTGCCCGATAGGGAACCTAGATAGTCCAAGTGCCCGCTAGTTAACATAGATAGTCCAAGTACCCTCTAGGAAACCTACATAGTCCAAGTGCCCGCTAGTTAACGTACATAGTTCAAGTGCCCGCTAGGTAACGTAGATAGTCCAAGTGCCCGCTAGGGATCGTACATAGTTCAAGTGCCCGCTAGGTAACCTAGATAGTCCTAGTGCCCGCTAGTTAACCTACATAGTCCAAGTGCCTGCTAGGTAACTTAGATAGTCCAAGTGCCCACTAGTTAACCTACATAGTCCAAGTTCTCCCTAGGTAACCTAGATAGTCCAAGGGCCCGCTAGGTAACCTATATTGTCCTAGTGTCCCCTAGTTAACCTACATTCTCCAAGTGCCCGCTAGGGAACCTACATAGTTCAAGTTCCCGCTCTGGAACATACATAGTCCAAGTGCCCGCTAGGGAATCTACATAGTCCAAGGGCCCGCTAGTTAACGTAAATTGTCCAAGTACCCGCTAGTAAACCTAGATTGTCCTAGTGCCCGATAGTTTACCTACATAGTCCAAGTTCTCCCTAGGTAACCTAGATAGTCCAAGAGCCCGCTAGGTAACCTACATTGTCCTAGTGTCCCCTAGTTAACCTACATTCTTCAAGTGCCTTCTAGGGAACCTACATAGTCCAAGTGCCCGCTAGGTAACTTACATAGTCCAAATGCCCGCTAGTTAACCTACATAGTCCAAGTGCCCGATAGGGAACCTAGACAGTCCAAGTGCCCGCTAGGTTACCTGCATATTCCAAGTGCCCGTTCGTTAACCTACATAGTCCAAGAGCCCGCTAGGTAACCAATATAGTCCAAATGCCCGCTAGGGGCCCAAATAGTCCAAATGCCCGCTAGTTAACCTAGATAGTCCAATTGCTCGCTAGTTAACCTAGATAGTCCAAGTGCCGCCTAGTTAACCTAGATAGACCAAGTGCCCGCTAGGGAACCTATCTAGTCCAAGTACCCGCTAGGAAACGTACATAGTCCAAGTGCCCGCTAGGTAATGTACATAGTCCAAGTGCCCGCTAGGTAACGTAGATAGTCCAAGTGCCCGCTAGGGAACGTACATAGTCCAAGTGCCCGCTAGGTAACATAGATAGTCCAAGTGCCCGCTAGTTAACCTACATAGTCCAAGTGCCTGCTAGGTAACCTAGATAGTCCAAGTGCCCACTAGTTAACCTACATAGTCCAGGTTCCCCCTAAGTAACCTAGATAGTCCAAGGGTCCGCTAGGTGACCTACATTGTCCTAGTGCCCCCTAGTTAACCTACATTCTCAAGTGCCCGATAGGGAACCTACATAGTCCAAGTGCCCGTTAGGTAACCTAGATAGTCCAAGTGCCCGCTAGGTAACCTACATAGTGCAAGTGTCCGCTAGTTAACTTAAGTAGTCCAAGGGCCCGTTAGTTAACATACATAGTCCAAGTGCCCGGTAGTTAACTTACAGAGTTCAAGTGTCTGTAGGGAACATACATAGTCCAAGTGTCCGCTAGGGAACGTACATGGTCCAAGTGTCCGCCAAGGAACCTACATAGTCCAAGTTCCCGCTAGGGAATTTACATAGTCCAAGGGCCCGCTAGTTAACGTAGATAGTCCAAGTGCTGCTAGTTAATCTACATAGTCCAAGGGCCCGCTAGTTAAACTACATAGTCCAAGTACCCGCTACTTAACCTAGATCATCCAAGTGTCCGCTAGTTAACCTACATAGTCCAAGTGCCCGCTAGGGAACCTAGATAGTTCAAGTGCCCGCTCTGGAACCTACATAGTCCAAGTGCCTGCTAGGGAACCTACATAGTCGAAGTGCCCGCTCTGGAACATACATAGTCCAAGTGCCCGCTAGGGAATCTACATAGTCCAAGGGCCAGCTAGTTAACGTAGATAGTCCAAGTACCCGCTAGTTAACCTAGATCGTCCAAGTGCCCACTAGTTAACCTACATAGTCCAAGGGCCCGCTAGGTATCGTAGACAGTTAAATTGACCACTAGGTTACCTACATAGTCCAAGTGCCTGTTCGTTAACCTACATAGTTCAAGAGCCCGCTAGGTAACCAATATAGTCCAAATGCCCGCTAGGGGCCCAAATAGTCCAAATGCCCGCTAGTTAACCTAGATAGTCCAATTGCTCGCTAGTTAACCTAGATAGTCCAAGTGCCCCCTAGTTAACCTAGATAGACCAAGTGCCCGCTAGGGAACCTATCTAGTCCAAGTACCCGCTAGGAAACGTACATAGTCCAAATGCCCGCTAGGTAATGTACATAATCCAAGTGCCCGCTAGGTAACATAGATAGTCCAAGTGCCCGCTAGTTAACCTACATAGTCCAAGTGCCTGCTAGGTAACCTAGATAGTCCAAGAGCCCACTAGTTATCCTACATAGTCCAGGTTCCCCCTAAGTAACCTAGATAGTCCAAGGGTCCGCTAGGTAACCTACATTGTCCTAGTTCCCCCTAGTTAACCTACATTCTCAAGTGCCCGATAGGGAATCTACATAGTCCAAGTGCCCGCTAGGGAATCTACATAGTCCAAGGGCCCGCCAGTTAACGTAGATAGTCCAAGTGCTGCTAGTTAATCTACATAGTCCATGGGTCCGCAGGTTAACCTACATAGTCCAAGTACCCGCTATTATCCTAGATCATCCAAGTGTCCGCTAGTTAACCTACATAATCCAAGTGCCCGCTAGGGAACCTAGATAGTCCAAGTGCCCGCTCTGGAACCTACATAGTCCAAGTGCATGCTAGGGAACCTACATAGTCCAAGTGCCCGCTGTGGAACATACATAGTCCAAGTGCCCTCTAGGGAATCTACATAGTCCAAGGGCCCGCTAGTTAACGTAAAGAGTCCAAGTGCCACTAGTTAATCTACATAGTCCAAGGGCCCGCTAGTTAACCTACATAGTCCAAGTACCCGCTAGTTAACCTAGATCGTCCTAGTGCCCGCTAGTTAACCTACATAGTCCAAGGGCCTGCTAGGGAATCTACATAGTCCAAGTGCCCGCTAGGGATTCTACATAGTCCATGGGACCCCTAGTTAACCTACATACCCAAGTACCCGCTAGTTAGCCTAGATCATCCAAGTGTCCGCTAGTTAACCTAATTAGTCCAAGTGCCCGCTAGGGAACCTACATAGTCCAAGTGCCCGTTCTGGAACCTACATAGTCCAAGTGCATGCTAGGGAACCTACATAGTCCAAGTACCCGCTCTGGAACATACATAGTCCAAGTGCCCGCTAGGGAATCTACATAGTCCAAGGGCCCGCTAGGGAATCTACATAGTCCAAGGGCCCGCTAGTTAACATAGATAGTCCAAGTGCTGCTAGTTAATCTACATAGTCCATGGGCCCGCTAGTTAACCTACATAGTCCAATACCCGCTAGTTAGCCTAGATCATCCAAGTGTCCGCTAGTTAACCTATATAGTCCAAGTGCCCGCTCTGGAACCTACATAGTCCAAGTGCATGCTAGGGAACCTACATAGTCCAAGTGCCCCCTCTGGAACATACATAGTCCAAGTGCCCGCTAGGGAATCTACATAGTCCAAGGGCCCGCTAGTTAACATAGATAGTCCAAGTGCCGCTAGTAAATCTACATAGTACAAGTACCCGCAAGGTAACCTAGGTCGTCGTAGTGCCCGCTAGTTAACCTACATAGTCCAAGGGCCCGCTAGTTAACCTACATAGTCCAAGGGCCCGCTAGGTAACGTAGACAGTTAAAGTGACCACTAGGTTACCTACATAGTCCAAGTACCTGTTCGTTAACCTACATAGTCCAACTGCCTGCTAGGTACCCTTTATAGTACAAATGCCCGCTAGGGACCCTAATAGTCCATGTGCCCGCTAGTTATCCTAGATAGTCAAAGAGCTCGCTAGTTAACCTAGATAGTCCAAGTGCCCGATAGGGAACCTACATAGTCGAAGTGCCCGCTAGTTAACATAGATAGTCCAAGTACCCTCTAGGAAAAGTACATAGTCCAAGTGCCCGCTAGTTAACGTACATAGTCCATGTGCCCGCTAGGTAACGTAGATAGTCCAAGTGCCCGCTAGGGAACGTACATAGTTCAAGTGCCCGCTAGGTAACCTAGATAGTCCAAGTGCCCGCTAGTTAACCTACATAGTCCAAGTGCCTGCTAGGTAACCTAGATAGTCCAAGTGCCCACCAGTTAACCTACATAGTCCAAGTTCTCCCTACGTAACCTAGATAGTCCAAGGGCCAGCTAGGTAACCTACATTGTCCTAGTGTCCCCTAGTTAACCTACATTCTCCAAGTGCCTTCTAGGGAACCTACATACTCCAAGTACCCGCTAGGTAACGTAGATAGTTCAAGTGCCAGCTAGGTAACCTAGATAGTCCAAGTGCCCGCGAGGTAACCGACAAAATCTAAGTGCCCACTAGGTAATCTATATAGTCCAAATGCCCGCTTGGGAGCCTACACAGTCCAAACGCCCGCTAGGTAACTTAGATAGTCCAAGGGCTCGCTAGGTAACCTACATAGTCCTAGTGCCCCCTAGTTAACCTACATTCTCAAAGTGCCCGATAGGGAACCTACATAGTCCAAGTGCCCGCTAGGTAACTTACATAGTCCAAATTCCCGCTAGTTAACCTACATATTCCAAGTGCCCGATAGGGAACCTATATAATCAAGTGCTCGCTAGGGAACCTACATAGTCCAAGTGCCCGTTAGGTAACCTAGACAGTCCAAGTGCCCGCTAGGTTACTTGCATATTCCAAGTGCCAGTTCGTTAACCTACATAGTCCAAGTGCCCGCTAGGTAACCAATATAGTCCAAATGCCCGCTAGGGGCCCTAATAGTCCAAATGCCCGCTAGTTAACCTAGATAGTCCAAGTGCTCGCTAGTTAACCTAGATTGTCCAAGTGCCCCCTAGTTAACCTAGATAGACCAAGTGCCCACTAGGGAACCTATCTAGTCCAAGTACCCGATAGGAAACGTACATAGTCCACGTGCCCGCTAGGTAATGTATATAGTCCACGTGCCCGCTAGGTAACGTAGATAGTCCAAGTGCCCGCTAGGGAACGTACATAGTCCAAGTGCCCGCTAGGTAACCTAGACAGTCCAAGTGCCCGCTAGTTAACCTACATAGTCCAAGTGCCTGCTAGGTAACCTAGATAGTCCATGTGCCCACTAGTTAACCTACATAGTCCAGGTTCCCCCTAAGTAACCTAGATAGTCCAAGGGTCCGCTAGGTAACCTACATTGTCCTAGTGCCCCCTAGTTAACCTACATTCTCCAAGTGCCCGATAGGGAACCTACATAGTCCATGTGCCCACTAGGGAACCTACATAGTCCAAGTGCCCGATAGGGAACCTATATAATCAAGTGTCCGCTAGGGAACCTACATAGTCCAAGTGCCCGTTAGGTAACCTATATAGTCCAAGTGCCCGCTAGGTAACCTACATAGTGCAAGTGTCCTCTAGTTTACCTAAGTAGTCCAAGGGCCTGTTAGTTAACATACATAGTCCAAGTGCCCGGTAGTTAACTTACATAGTTCAAGTGTCCATAGGGAACATTCATATTCCAAGTGCCCGCTAGGGAACATACATAGTCCAAGTGCCCGCTAGGGAACCTACGTAGTCCAAGTGCCCGCTAGGGAATCTACATAGTCCAAGGGCCCGCTAGGGAATCTATATAGTCCAAGTGGCCGCTAGGGAATCTACATAGTCCAAGGGCCCGCTAGTTAACGTAGATCGTCCAAGTGCTGCTAGTTAATCTACATAGTCCATGGGCCCGCTAGTTAACCTACATAGTCCAAGTACCCGCTAGTTAGCCTAGATCATCCAAGTGTCCGCTAGTTAACCTACATAGTCCATGTGCCCGTTAGGGAACCTAGATAGTCCAAGTTCCCGCTCTGGAACCTACATAGTCCAAGTGCATGCTAGGGAACCTACATAGTCCAAGTGCCCGCTCTGGAACATACATAGTCCATGTGCCCGCTAGGGAATCTACATAGTCCAAGGGCCCGCTAGTTAACATAGATAGATCAAGTGCCGCTAGTTAATCTACATTGTCCAAGGGCCCGCTAGTTAACCTACATAGTCCAAGTACCCGCTAGTTAACCTAGATCGTCCTAGTGCCCGCTAGTTAACCTACATAGTCCAAGGGCCCGCTAGTTAACCTACATAGTCCAAGGGCCCGCTAGGTAACGTAGACAGTTAAAGTGACCACTAGGTTACCTACATAATCCAAGTGCCTGTTTGTTAACCTACATAGTCCTAGTGCCTGCTAGGTAACCTTTATAGTACAAATGCCCGCCAGGGACCCTAATAGTCCATGTGCCCGCTAGTTATCCTAGATAGTCCAAGAACTCGCTAGTTAACCTAGATAGTCCAAGTGCCGATAGGGAACCTACATAGTCGAAGTCCCCGCTAGTCAACATAGATAGTCCAAGTACCCTCTAGGAAACGTACATAGTCGGAGTGCCCGCTAGTTAACGTACATAGTCCAAGTGCTCGCTAGGTAACGTAGATAGTCCAAGTGCCCGCTAGGGAACGTACATAGTTCAAGTGCCCACTAGGTACCCTAGATAGTCAAAGTGCCCACTAGTTAACCTACATAGTCCAAGTTCTCCCTAGGTAACCTAGATAGTCCAAGTGCCCACTAGTTAACCTACATAGTCCAAGTTCTCCCTAGATAACCTAGATAGTCCAAGGGCCCGCTAGGAAACCTATATTGTCCTAGTGTCCCCTAGTTAACCTACATTCTCCAAGTGCCCGCTAGGGAACCTACATAGTTCAAGTGCCCGCTCTGGAACATACATAGTCCAAGTGCCCGCTAGGGAATCTACATAGTCCAAGGGCCCGCTAGTTAACGTAAATAGTCCAAGTGCCGCTAGTTAATCTACATAGTCCAAGGGCCCACTAGTTAACCTACGTAGTCCAAGTACCCGCTAGTTAAACTAGATTGTCCTAGTGCCCGCTAGTTTACCTACATAGTCCAAGTTCTCCCTAGTTAACCTACATAGTCCAAGTTCTCCCTAGGTAACCTAGATAGTCCAAGGGCCCCTAGGTAACCTACATTATCCTAGTGTCCCCTAGTTAACCTACATTCTCCAAGTGCCTCTAGGGAACCTACATAGTCCAAGTGCCCGTTAGTTAACCTAGATAGTCCAAGTGCCCGCTAGGTAACCTAGATAGTCCAACAGCCCGGTAGGTAACCTACATACTCCAAGTACCCGCTAGGTAACGTAGATAGTTGAAGTGCCAGCTAGGTAACCTAGATAGTCCAAGTGCCCGCTAGGTAACCTACAAAATCTATGTGCCCGCTAGGTATTCTATATAGTCCAAATGCCCGCTAGGGAGCCTACACAGTCCAAATGCCCGCTAGGTAACTTAGATAGTCCAAACGCCCGCTAGGTAACCTACATAGTCCTAGTGCCCCCTAGTTACACTACATTCTCAAAGTGCCCGATAGGGAACCTACATTGTCCAAGTGCCCGCTAGGTAACTTACATAGTCCAAATGCCCGCTAGTTAACCTACATAGTCCAAGTGCCCGACAGGGAACCTATATAATCAAGTGCCCGCTAGGGAACCTACATAGTCCAAGTGCCCGTTAGGTAACCTAGACAGTCCAAGTGCCCGCTAGGTTACCTGCATATTCCAAGTGCCCGTTCGTTAACCAACATTGTCCAAGTGCCCGCTAGGTAACCAATATAGTCTTAATGCCCGTTAGGGGCCCTAATAGTCCAAATGCCCTCTAGTTAACCTAGATAGTGCAAGTGCTCGCTAGTTAACCTAGATAGTCCAAGTGCCCCCTAGTTAACCTAGATAGACCAAGTGCCCTCTAGGGAACCTATCTAGTCCAAGTACCCGCTAGGAAACGTACATAATCCACGTGCCCACTAGGTAATTTACATAGTCCAAGTGCCCGTTAGGTAACGTAGATAGTCCAAGTGCCCGCTAGTTAACCTACATAGTCCAAGTGCCTGCTAGGTAACCTAGATAGTCCATGTGCCCACTAGTTAACCTACATAGTCCAGGTTCCCCCTAAGTAACCTAGATAGTCCAAGGGTCCGTTAGATAACCTACATTGTCCTAGTGCCTCCTAGTTAACCTACATTCTCCAAGTGCCCTATAGGGAACCTACATAGTCCAAGTGCCCACTAGGTAACCTACATAGTCCAAGTGCCCGATAGAGAACCTATATAATCAAGTGCCCGCTAGGGAACCTACATAGTCCAAGTGCCCGTTAGGTAACCTAGATAGTCCAAGTGCCCGCTAGGTAACCTACATAGTGCAAGTGTCCGCTAGTTAACCTAAGTAGTCCAAGGGCCCGTTAGTTAACATACATAGTCCAAGTGCCCGGGATGTTAATTTACATAGTTCAAGTGTCCATAGGGAACATTCATAGTCCAAGTGCCCGCTAGGGAACCTACATAGTCCAAGTGCCCGCTAGGGAACCTACGTAGTCCAAGTGCCCGCTAGGGAATCTACATAGTCCAAGGGCCCGCTAGGGAATCTACATAGTCCAAGGGCTGCTAGTTAATCTACATAGTCCAAGGGCCCGCTAGTTAACCTACATAGTCCAAGTACCCGCTAGTTAACCTAGATCATCCAAGTGCCCGCTAGGTAACCTACATAGTCCAAGGGCCCGCTAGTTAACCTAGATAGTCCAAGTGCCCGCTAGTTAACCTACATAGTCCAAGTGCCTGCTAGGTAACCTAGACAGTTCAAGTGACCACTAGGTTACCTACATAGTCCAAGTGCCTGTTCGTTAACCTACATAGTCCTAGTGCCTGCTAGGTAACCTTTATATTACAAATGCCCGCTAGGGACCCTAATAGTCCATGTGCCCGCTAATTATCCTAGATAGTCCAAGAACTCGCTATTCAACCTAGATAGTCCAAGTGTCCTCTAGTTAACCTAGATAGACCAAGTGCCCGCTAGGGAACCTATCTAGTCCAAGTACCCGCTAGGAAACGTACATAGTCCAAGTGCTAGCTAGGTAACATAGATAGTCCAAGTGCCCGCTAGGGAACGTACATAGTCCAAGTGCCCGCTAGTTAACCTACAAAGTCCAAGTGCCCGCTAGGTAACCTAGACAGTTAAAGTGACCACTAGGTTACCTACATAGTCCAAGTGCCTGTTCGTTAACCTACATAGTCCAAGTGCCTGCTAGGTAACCTTTATAGTACAAATGCCCACTAGGGACCCTAATAGTCCATGTGCCCGCTAGTTATCCTAGATAGTCCAATAGCTCGCTAGTTAACCTAGATAGTCCAAGTGCCCGATAGGGAACCTACATAGTCCACGTGCACGCTAGTTAACATAGATAGTCCAAGTACCCTCTAGGAAACGTACATAGTCCAAGTGCCCGCTAGTTAACGTACATAGTCCAAGTGCCCGCTAGGTAACGTAGATAGTCCAAGTGCCCGCTAGGGAACGTACATAGTTCAAGTGCCCGCTAGGTAACCTAGATAGTCCAGGTTCCCACTAGTTAACTTACATAGTCCAAGTTCTCCCTAGGTAACCTAGATAGTCCAAGGGCCCGCTAGGTAACCTATATTGTCCTAGTGTCCCCTATTTAACCTTCATTCTCCAAGTGCACGCTATGGAACCTACATAGTTCAAGTGCCCGCTCTGGAACATACATAGTCCAAGTGCCCGCTAGGGAATCTACATAGTCCAAGGGCCCGCTAGTTAACGTAAATAGTACAAGTGCCGCTAGTTAATCTACATAGTCCAAGGGCCCGGTAGTTAGCCTACATAGTCCAAGTACCCGCTAGTTAAGTTAAATCGTCCTAGTGCCCGCTAGTTAACCTACATAATCCAGGTTCCCCCTAAGTAACCTAGATAGTCCAAGGGTCTGCTAGGTAACCTACATTGTCCTAGTGCCTCCTAGTTAACCTTCATTCTCAAAGTGCCCGATAGGGAACCTACATAGTCCAAGTGCCCACTAGATAACTTACATAGTCCAAATGCCTGCTAGTTAACCTACATAGTCCAAGTGCCCGATAGGGAACCTAGACAATCCTAGTGCCCGCTAGGTTACCTGCATATTCCAAGTGCCCGTTCGTTAACCGACATAGTCCAAGGGCCCGCTAGGTAACCAATATAGTCCAAATGCCCGCTAGGGGCCCTAATACTCCAAATGCCCGCTAGTTAACCTAGATAGTCCAAGTGCTCGCTAGTTAACCTAGATAGTCGAAGTGCCCCCTAGTTAACCTAGATAGACCAAGTGCCCGCTAGGGAATCTATCTAGTCCAAGTACCCGCTAGGAAACGTACATAATCCAAGTGCCCGCTAGGTAATGTACATAGTCCAAGTGCCCGCTAGGTAACGCAGATAGTCCAAATGCACGCTAGGGAACGTACATAGTCCAAGTGCCCGCTAGGTAACCTACATAGTCCAAGTGCCTGCTAGGTAACCTAGATAGTCCAAGTGCCCACTAGTTAACCTACATAGTCCAGGTTCCCCCTAAGTAAGCTAGATAGTCCAAGGGTCCGCTAGGTAACCTACATTGTCCTAGTGCCCCCTAGTAAACCTACATTCTCCAAGTGCCCGATAGGGAACCTACATAGTCCAAGTGCCCACTAGGTAACCTACATAGTCCAAAGTGCCTGATAGGGAACCTATATAATCAAGTGCCCGCTAGGGAAACTACATAGTCCAAGTGCCCGCTAGGTAACCTACATAGTGCAAGTGTCCGCTAGTTAACCTAAGTAGTCCAAGGGCCCGTTAGTTAACATACATAGTCCAAGTGCCCGGTAGTTAACTTACATAGTTCAAGTGTCCATAGGGAACATTCATTGTCCAAGTGCCCGCTAGGGAACCTACATAGTCCAATTGCCCGCTAGGGAACCTACGTTGTCCAAGTGCCCGCTAGGGAATCTACATATTCCAAGGGCCCGCTAGGGAATCTACATAGTCCAAGTGCCCGCTAGGGAATCTACATAGTCCAAGGGCCCGCTAGTGAACGTAGATAGTCCAAGTGCTGCTAGTTAATCTACATAGTCCATGGGCCCGCTAGTTAACCTACATAGTCCAAGTACCCGCTAGTTAGCCTAGATCATCCAAGTGTCCGCTAGTTAACCTACATAGTCCAAGGGCCCGCTAGGGAACCTAGATAGTCCAGTGCCCACTCTGGAACCTACATAGTCCAAGTGCATGCTAGGGAACCTACATAGTCCAAGTGCCCGCTCTGGAACATACATAGTCCAAGTGCCCGCTAGGGAATCTACATAGTCCAAGGGCCCACTCGTTAACATAGATAGTCCAAGTGCCGCTAGTTAATCTACATTGTCCAAGGGCCCGCTAGTTAAACTACATAGTCCAAGTACCCGCTAGTTAACCTAGATCGTCCTAGTGCCCGCTAGTTAACCTACATAGTCCAAGGGCCCGCTAGTTAACCTACATAGTCCAAGGGCCCTCTAGGTAACGTAGACAGTTAAAGTGACCACTAGGTTACCTACATAGTCCAAGTGCCTGTTCGTTAACCTACATAGTCCAAGTGACTGCTAGGTAACTTTTTTGGTACAAATGCCCACTAGGGACCCTAATAGTCCATGTGCCCGCTAGTTATCCTAGATAGTCCAAGTGCCCGATAGGGAACCTACATAGTCCAAGTGCCCGCTAGTTAACGTACATAGTCCAAGTGCCCGCTAGGTAACGTAGATAGTCCAAGTGCCCGCTATGGAACGTACATAGTTCAATGCCCGCTAGGTAACCTAGATAGTACAAGTGCCCGCTAGTTAACCTACATAGTCCAAGTGCCTGTTAGGTAACCTAGATAGTCCAATGCCCACTAGTTAACCTATATAGTCCAAGTTCTCCCTAGGTAACCTAGATAGTCCAAGGGCCCGCTAGGTAACCTATATTGTCCTAGTGTCCCCTAGTTAACATACATTCTCCAAGTGCCTTCTAGGGAACTTACATAGTCCAAGTGCCCGTTAGTTAACCTAGATAATCCAAGTGCCCGCTAGGTAACCTAGATAGTCCAACAGCCCGGTAGGTAACCTACATACTCCAAGTACCCGCTAGGTAACGTAGATAGTTCAAGTGCCCGCTAGGTAATCTATATAGTCCAAAAGCCCGCTAGGGAGCCTACACAGTCCAAATGCCCGCTAGGTAACTTAGATAGTCCAAGGGCCCGCTAGGTAACCTACATAGTCCTAGTGCCCCCTAGTTAACCTACATTCTCAAAGTGCCCGATAGGGAACCTACATAGTCCAAGTGCCCGCTAGGTAACTTACATAGTCCAAATGCCCGCTAGTTAACCTACATAGTCCAAGTGCCCGATAGGGAACCTTGACAGTCCAAGTGCCCGCTAGGTTACCTGCATATTCCAAGTGCCCGTTCGTTAACCTACATAGTCCAAGTGCCCGCTAGGTAACCAATATAGTCCAAATGCCCGCTAGGGGCCCTAATAGTCCAAATGCCCGCTAATTAACCTAGATAGTCCAAGTGCTCGCTAGTTAACCTAGATAGTCCAAGTGCCCCCTAGTTAACCTAGATAGACCAAGGGCCCGCTAGGGAACCTATCTCGTCCAAGTACCCGCTAGGAAACGTACATAGTCCAAGTGCCCGCTAGGTAATGTACATAGTCCAAGTGCCCGCTAGGTAACGCAGATAGTCCAAGTGCCCGCTAGGGAACGTACATAGTCCAAGTGCCCGCTAGGTAACCTCGATAGTCCATGTGCCCGCTAGTTAACCTACATAGTCCAGGTTCCCCCTAAGTAACCTAGATAGTCCAAGGGTCCGCTAGGTAACCTACATTGTCCTAGTGCCCCCTAGTTAACCTACATTCTCCAAGTGCCCGATAGGGAACCTACATAGTCCAAGTGCCCACTAGGTAACCTACATAGTCCAAGTGCCCGATAGGGGACCTATATAATCAAGTGCCCGCTAGGGAACCTACATAGTCCAAGTGCCCATTAGGTAACCTAGATAGTCCAAGTGCCCGCTAGGTAACCTACATAGTGCAAGTGTCCGCTAGTTAACCTAAGTAGTCCAAGGGCCCGTTAGTTAACATACATAGTCCAAGTGCCCGGTAGTTAACTTACATAGTTCAAGTGTCCATAGGGAACATTCATAGTCCAAGTGCCCGCTAGGGAACCTACATAGTCCAAGTGCCCGCTAGGGAACCTAAGTAGTCCAAGTGCCCGCTAGGGGATCTACATAGTCCAAGGGCCCGCTAGGGAATCTACATAGTCCAAGTGCCCGCTAGGCAATCTACATAGTCCAAGGGCCCGCTAGTTAACGTAGATAGTCCAAGTGCTGCTAGTTAATCTACATAGTCCATGGGCCCGCTTGTTAACCTACATAGTCCAAGTACCCGGTAGTTAGCCTAGATCATCCAAGTGTCCGCTAGTTAACCTACATAGTCCAAGTGCCCGCTAGGGAACCTAGATAGTCCAAGTGCCCGCTCTGGAACCTACATAGTCCAAGTGCATGCTAGGAAACCTACATAGTCCAAGTGCCCGCTAGGGAATCTAAATAATCCAAGGGCCTGCTAGTTAACATAGATAGTCCAAGTGCCGCTAGTTAACCTACATAGTCCAAGTACCCGCTAGTTAACCTAGATCGTCCTAGTGCCCGCTGGTTAACCTACATAGTCCAAGGGCCCGCTAGGTAACTTAGACAGTTAAAGTGATCACTAGGTTACCTACATAGTCCAAGTGCCTGTTCGTTAACCTACATAGTCCAAGTGCCTGCTAGGTAACCTTTATAGTACAAATGCCCGCAAGGGACCCTAATAGTCCATGTGCCCGCTAGTTATCCTAGATAGTCCAAGAGCTCGCTTGTTAACCTAGATAGTTCAAGTGCCCGATAGGGAACCTACATAGTCCAAGTGCCCGGTAGTTAACTTACATAGTTCAAGTGTCCATAGGGAACATTTATAGTCCAAGTGCCCGCTAGGGAACCTACATAGTCCAAGTGCCCGCTAGGGAACCTACGTAGTCCAAGTGCCCGCTAGGGAATCTACATATTCCAAGGGCCCGCTAGGAAATCTACATAGTCCAAGTGCCCTCTAGGGAATCTACATAGTCCAAGGGCCCGCTAGTTAACGTAGATAGTCAAAGTGCTGCTAGTTAATCTACATAGTCCAAGTACCCGCTAGTTAGCCTAGATCATCCAAGTGTCCGCTAGTTAACCTACATAGTCCATGTGCCCGCTAGGGATCCTAGATAGTGCAAGTGCCCGCTCTGGAACCTACATAGTCCAAGTGCATGCTAGGGAACCTACATAGTCCTAGTGCCCGCTCTGGAACATACAAAGTCCAAGTGCCCGCTAGGGAATCTACATAGTCCAAGGGCCCACTAGTTAACATAGATAGTCTAAGTGCCGCTAGTTAATCTACATTGTCCAAGGGCCCGCTAGTTAACCTACATAGTCCAAGTACCCGCTAGTTAACCTAGATCGTCCTAGTGCCCGCTAGTTAACCTACATAGTCCAAGGGCCCGCTAGTTACCCTACATAGTCCAAGGGCCCGCTAGGTAACGTAGACAGTTAAAGTGACCACTAGGTTACCTCCATAGTCCAAGTGCCTGTTCGTTAACCTACATAGTCCAAGTGCCTGCTAGGTAACCTTTATAGTACAAATTCCCGCTAGAGACCCTAATAGTCCATGTGCCCGCTAGTTATCCTAGATAGTCCAAGTGCCCGATAGGGAACCTACATAGTCCAAGTGCCCGCTAGTTAACATAGATAGTCCAAGTACCCTCTAGGAAACGAACATAGTCCAAGTGCCGCCCAGTTAACGTACATAGTCCAAGTGCCCGCTAGGTAACATAGATAGTCCAAGTGCCCGCTAGGGAACGTACATAGTTTAAGTGCCCGCTAGGTAACCTAGATAGTCCAAGTGCCCGCTAGTTAACCTACATAGTCCAAGTGCCTGCTAGGTAACCTAGATAGTCCAAGTGCCCACTAGTTAACCTATATAGTTCAAGTTCTCCCTAGGTAACCTAGATAGTCCAAGGGCCCGCTAGGTAACATAGATAGTCCAACAGCCCGGTAGGTAACCTACATACTCCAAGTACCCGCTAGGTAACGTAGATAGTTCAAGTGCCAGCTAGGTAACCTAGATAGTCCAAGTGCCCGGTAGGTAACCTACAAAATCTAAGTGCCCGCTAGGTAATCTATATAGTCCAAATCCCCGCTAGGGAGCCTACACAGTCCAAATGCCCGCTAGGTAACTTAGATAGTCCAAGGGCCCGCTAGGTAACCTACATAGTCCTAGTGCCCCCTAGTTAACCTACATTCTCAAAGTGCCCGATAGGGAACCTACATAGTCCAAGTGCCCGCTAGGTAACTTACATAGTCCAAATGCCCGCTAGTTAACCTACATAGTCCAATTGCCCGATAGGGAACCTAGACAGTCCAAGTGCCCGCTAGGTTACCTGCATATTCCAAGTGCCCGTTCGTTAACCTAAATAGTCCAAGTGCCCGCTGGGTAACCAATATGCTCCAAATGCCCGCTAGGGGCCCTAATAGTCCAAATGCCCGCTAATTAACCCAGATAGTCCAAGTGCTCGCTAGTTAACCTAGATAGTCCAAGTGCCCCCTAGTTAACCTAGATAGACCAAGTGCCCGTTAGGGAACCTATCTAGTCAAAGTACCCGCTAGGAAACGTTCATAGTCCAAGTGCCCGATAGGTAATGTACATAGTCCAAGTGCCCGCTAGGTAACGCATATAGTCCAAGTGCCCGCTAGGGAACCTACATAGTCCAAGTGCCCGCTAGGTAACGCAGATAGTCCAAGTGCCCGCTAGGGAACGTACATAGTCCAAGTGCCCGCTAGGTAACCTAGATAGTCCAAGTGCCCGCTAGGTAACCTACATAGTCCAAGTGCCTGCTAGGTAACCTAGATAGTCCATGTGCCCACTAGTTAACCTACATAGTCCAAGTTCTCCCTAGGTAACCTAGATAGTTCAAGGGCGCGCTAGGTAACCTACATTGTCCTAGTGTCCCCTAGTTAACCTAAATTCTCCAAGTGCCTTCTAGGGAACCTACATAGTCCAAGTGCCCGTTAGTTAACCTAGATAGTCCATGTGCCCGCTATGTAACCTAGATAGTCCAACAGCCCGGTAGGTAACCTACATACTCCAAGTACCCCCTAGGTAAAGTAGATAGTTCAAGTGCCAGCTAGGTAACCTAGATAGTCCAAGTGCGCGTTAGGTAACCTACAAAATCTAAGTGCCCGCTAGGTAATCTATATAGTCCAAATGCCCGCTAGGGAGCCTACACAGTCCAAATGCCCGCTAGGTTACTTAGATAGTCCAAGGGCCCGCTAGGTAACCTACATAGTCCTAGTGCCCCCTAGTTAACCTTCATTCTCAAAGTGCCCCATAGGGAACCTACATAGTCCATGTGCCCGCTAGGTAACTTACATAGTCCAAATGCCCGCTAGTTAACCTACATAGTCCAAGTGCCCGATAGGGAACCTAGACAGTCCAAGTGCCCGCTAGGTTACCTGCATATTCCAAGTGCCTCTTCGTTAACTTACAAAGTCCAAGTGCCCGCTAGGTAACCAATATAGTCCAAGTGCCCGCTAGGGGCCCTAATACTCCAAATGCCCGCTAGTTAACCTAGATAGTCCAAGTGCTCCCTAGTTAACCTAGATAGTCCAAGTTCCCCCTAGTTAACCTAGATAGACCAAGTGCCCGCTAGGGAGCCTATCTAGTCCATGTACCCGCTAGGAAACGTACATAGTCCAAGTGCCCGCTAGGTAATGTACATAGTCCAAGTGCCCGCTAGGTAACGCAGACAGGCCAAATGCCCGCTAGGGAACGTACATAGTCCAAGTGCCCGCTAGGTAACCTAGATAGTCCATGTGCCCGCTAGTTAACCTACATAGTCCAAGTGCCTGCTAGGTAACCTAGATAATCCAAGTGCCCTCTAGTTAACCTACATAGTCCAGGTTCCCCCTAAGTAACCTAGATAGTCCAAGGGTCCGCTAGGTAACCTGCATTGTCCTAGTGCCCCCTAGTTAACCTACATTCTCCACGTGCCCGATAGGGAACCTACATAGTCCAAGTGCCCGATAGGGAACCTATATAATCAAGTGCCCGCTAGGGAACCTACATAGTCCAAGTGCCCGCATGGGAATCTACATAGTCCAAGGGCCCGCTAGGGAATCTACATAGTCCAAGTGCCCGCTAGGGAATCTACATAGTCCAAGTGCCCGCTAGGTAACGCAGATAGTCCAAGTGCCCGCTAGGTAACCTACATAGTCCAAGTGCCTGCTAGGTAACCTAGATAGTCCATGTGCCCACTAGTTAACCTACATAGTCCAAGTTCTCCCTAGGTAACCTAGATAGTTCAAGGGCGCGCTAGGTAACCTACATTGTCCTAGTGTCCCCTAGTTAACCTAAATTCTCCAAGTGCCTTCTAGGGAACCTACATAGTCCAAGTGCCCGTTAGTTAACCTAGATAGTCCAAGTGCCCGCTAGGTTACCTGCATATTCCAAGTGCCCGTTCGTTAACCTTCATAGTCCAAGTGCCCGCTAGGTAACCAATATAGTCCAAATGCCCGCTAGGAGCCCTAATACTCCAAATGCCCGCTAGTTAACCTAGATAGTCCAAGTGCTCGCTAGTTAACCTAGATTGTCCAAGTGCCCCCTAGTTCACCAAGATAGACAAAGTGCCCGCTAGGGAACCTATCTAGTCCAAGTACCCGCTAGGAAACGTACATAGTCCAAGTGCCCGCTAGGTAATGTACATAGTCCAAGTGCCCGCTAGGTAACGCAGATAGTCCAAATGCCCGCTAGGGAACGTACATAGTCCAAGTGCCCGCTAGGTAACCTAGATAGTCCAAGTGCCCGCTAGTTAACCTACATAGTCCAAGTGACTGCTAGGTAACCTAGATAGTCCAAGTGCCCACTAGTTAACCTACATAGTCCAGGTTCCCCCTAAGTAACCTAGATAGTCCAAGGGTCCGCTAGGTAACCTACATTGTCCTAGTGCCCCCTAGTTAACCTACATTCTCCAAGTGCCCGATAGGGAACCTACATAGTCCAAGTGCCCACTAGGTAACCTACATAGTTCAAGTGCCCGATAGGGAACCTATATAATCAAGTGCCCGCTAGGGAACCTACATAGTCCAAGTGCCCGTTAGGTAACCTAGATAGTCCAAGTGCCCGCTAGGTAACCTACATAGTGCAAGTGTCCGCTAGTTAACCTAAGTAGTCCAAGGGCCCGTTAGTTAACATACATAGTCCAAGTGCCCGGAAGTTAACTTACATAGTTCAAGTGTCCATAGGGAACATTCATAGTCCATGTGCCCGTAGGGAACCTACATAGTCCAAGTGCCCGCTAGGGAACCTACGTAGTCCAAGTGCCCGCTAGGGAATCTACATAGTCCAAGGGCCCGCTAGGGAATCTACATAGTCCAAGTGTCCGCTAGGGAATCTACATAGTCCAAGGGCCCGCTAGTTAACGTAGATAGTCCAAGTGCTGCTAGTTAACCTACATAGACCAAGTTCGCGCTAGGTAACCTAGGAAGTTCAAGTGACCACTAGGTTACCTACATAGTCCAAGTAACTGTTCGTTAACCTACATAGTCCAAATGCCCACTAAGTAACCAATATAGTCCAAATGCCCGCTAGGGGCCCTAATACTCCAAATGCCCGCTAGTTAACCTAGATAGTCCAAGTGCTCACTAGTTAACCTAGATAGTCCAAGTGCCCCCTAGTTAACCTAGATAGTCCAAGTGCCCGCTAGTTAACCTACATAGTCCAAGTGCCTGCTAGGTAACCTAGATAGTCCAAGTGCCCACTAGTTAACCTACATAGTCCAGGTTCCCCCTAAGTAACCTAGATAGTCCAAGGGTCCGCTAGGTAACCTACATTGTCCTAGTGACCCCTAGTTAACCTACATTCTCCATGTGCCCGATAGGGAACCTACATAGTCCAAGTGCCCGCTAGGTAACCTACATAGTTCAAGTGCCCGATAGGGAACCTAGACAGTCCAAGTGCCCGCTAGGTTACCTGAATATTCCAAGTGCCCGTTCGTTAACCTACATAGTCCAAGTGCCCACTAGGTAACCAATATAGTCCAAATGCCCACTTGGGGCCCTAATACTCCAAATGCCCGCTAGTTAACCTAGATAGTCCAAGTGCTCGCTAGTTAACCTAGATAGTCCAAGTGCCCCCTAGTTAACCTAGATAGTCCAAGTGCCCGCTAGTTAACCTACATAGTCCAAGTGCCTGCTAGGTAACCTAGATTGTCCAAGTGCCCACTAGTTAACCTACATAGTCCAGGTTCCCCCTAAGTAACCTAGATAGTCCAAGGGTCCGCTAGGTAACCTACATTGTCCTAGTGACCCCTAGTTAACCTACATTCTCCAAGTGCCCGATAGGGAACCTACATAGTCCAAGTGCCCGCTAGGTAACCTACATAGTTCAAGTGCCCGATAGGGAACCTAGACAGTCCAAGTGCCCGCAAGGTTACCTGCATTTTCCAAGTGCCCGTTCGTTAACCTACATAGTCCAAGTGCCCACTAGGTAACCAATATAGTCCAAATGCCCGCTAGGGGCCCTAATACTCCAAATGCCCGCTAGTTAACCTATATAGTCCAAGTGCTCGCTAGTTAACCTAGATAGTCCATGTGCCCCAAGTTAACCTAGATAGACCAAGTGCCCGCTAGGGAACGTATCTATTCCAAGTACCCGCTAGGAAACGTACATAGTCCAAGTGCCCGCTAGGTAATGTACATAGTCCAAGTGCCCGCTAGGTAACGCAGATAGTCCAAATGCCCGCTAGGGAACGTACATAGTCCAAATGCCCGCTAGTTAACCTAGATAGTCCAAGTGTTCGCTAGTTAACCTATATAGTCCAAGTGCCCGCTAGGTAACGTAGATAGTCCAAGTGCCCGCTAGGGAACCTAGATTGTCCAAGGGCTCGCAAGTTAACCTACATAGTCCAAGTGCCTGCTAGGTAACCTAGGTAGTCCAAGTGCCCACTAGTTAACCTACATAGTCCAGGTTCCCCCTAGGTAACCTAGATAGTCCAAGGGCCCGCTAGGTAAAATACATAGTCCAAATGCCCGATAGGGAACCTACATAGTCCAAATGCCCGCTAGGTAACCTACATAGTCCAAGTGCCCGATAGGGAACCTACATTGTCCAAGTGCCCGTTAGGTAACCTAGATAGTCCAAATGCCCGCTAGAGAACACACATAGTTCAAGTGCCCGCTAGGGAACTTACATAGTCCAAGGGCCCGCTAGGGAACCTACATAGTCCAAGTGCCCCCTAGTTAACCTACATTCTCCAAGTGCCCGATAGGGAACCTACAGAGTACAAGTGCCCGCTAGGTAACCTACATAGTCCAAGTGCCCGATAGGGAACCTACATAATCCAAGTGCCCGCTAGGGAACCTACATAGTCCAAGTGCCCGCTAGTTAACCTACATAGTCCAAGTGCCTTCTTGGTAACCTAGATGGTCCAACAGCCCGCTAGGTAACCTACATACTCCAAGAACCCACAAGGTAACGTAGATAGTTCATGTGCCAGCTAGATAACCTAGATAGTCCAAGTGTCTGCTGGGTAACCTACAAAGTCTAAGTGCCCGCTAGATTATCTATATAGTCCAAATGCCCGCTAGGGAATGTACATAGTCCAAGGGCTCGCTAGTTAACATAGATAGTCCAAGTGCTGCTAGTTAATCTACATAGTCCATGGGCCCGCTAGTTAACCTACATAGTCCAAGTACCTGCTAGTTAACCTAGATCGTCCTAGCGCCCGCTAGTTAACCTACATAGTCCAAGTGCCTGCTAGGTAACCTAGATAGTCCAAGTGCCCACTAGTTAACCTACATAGTCCAAGCGCCCGCTGGTTAACCTAGATAGTGTCCGCTAGTTAACCTACATACTCCAAGCGCCCGCTGGTTAACCTAGATAGTCCAAGTGCCCGCTAGGTAACCTACATAGTGCAAGTGTCTGGTAGTTAACCTAAGTAGTCCCAGGGCCCGCAGGTTAACATACATAGTCCAAGTGTTCGGTAGTTAACTTAAATAGTTCAAGTGTCCATAGGGAACATATATAGTCCAAGTCTCGGCTAGGGAACATACATAGTCCAAGTGCCCGCTAGGGAATCTACTTAGTCCAAGTACCCGCTAGGGAATCTACATAGTCCAAGGGCCCGCTAGTTCACGTAGATAGTCCAAGTGCTGCTAGTTAATCTACATACTCCATGGGCCCGCTAGTTAACCTACATAGTCCAAGAACCCGCTAGTTAGCCTAGATCATCCAAGTATCCGCTACTTAACCTACATAGTCCAAGTGCCCGCTAGGGAACCTAGATTGTCCAAGTGCCCGCTCTGGAACCTACATAGTCCAAGTGCATGCTAGGGAACCTACATAGTCCAAGTGCCCGCTCTGGAACATACATAGTCCAAGTGCCCGCTAGGGAATCTACATAGTCCAAGGGCCCGCTAGTTAACATAGATAGTCCAAGTGCCGCTAGTTAATCTACATTGTCCAAGGGCCCGCTAGTTAACCTACATAGTCCAAGTACCCGCTAGTTAACCTAGATTGTCCTAGTGCCCGCTACTTAACCTACATAGTACAAGGGCCCGTTAGTTAACCTACATAGTCCAAGTGCCTGCTAGGTAACCTTTATAGTACAAATGCTCGCTAGGGACCCTAATAGTCCATGTGCCCGCTAGTTATCCTAGATAGTCCAAGAACTCGCTAGTTAACCTAGATAGTCCAAGTGCCCGATAGGGAGCCTACATAGTCCAAGTGCCCGCTAGTTAACATAGATAGTCCAAGTACCCTCTAGGAAACGTACATAGTCCAAGTGCCCGCTAGTTAACGTACATAGTCCAAGTGCCCGCTAGGTAACCTAGATAGTCCAAGTGCCCGCTAGGGAACGTACATAGTTTAAGTGCTCGCTAGGTAACCTAGATAGTCCAAGTGCCCGCTAGTTAACCTACATAGTCCAAGTGCCTGCTAGGTAACCTAGATAGGCCAAGTGCCCACTAGTTAACCTAAATAGTCCAAGTTCTCCCTAGGTAACCTAGATCGTCCAAGGGCCCGCTAGGTAACCTATATTGTCCTAGTGTCCCCTAGTTAACCTACATTCTCTAAGAGCCCGCTAGGGAACCTACATAGTTCAAGTGCCCGCTAGGGAGCCTACACAGTCCAAATGCCCGCTAGGTAACTTAGATAGTCCAAGGGCCCGCTAGGTAACCTACATATTCCTAGTGCCCCCTAGTTAACCTACATTCTCAAAGTGCCCAATAGGGAACCTACATAGTCCAAGTGCCCGCTAGGTAACTTACATAGTCCAAATGCCCGCTAGTTAACCTACATAGTCCAAGTGCCCGATAGGGAACCTAGACAGTCCAAGTGCCCGCTAGGTTACCTGCATATTCCAAGTGCCCGTTCGTTAACCTACATAGTCCAAGAGCCCGCTAGGTAACCAATATAGTCCAAATGCCCGCTAGGGGCCCTAATAGTCCAAATGCCCGCTAGTTAACCTAGATAGTCCAATTGCTCGCTAGTTAACCTAGATAGTCCAAGTGCCCCCTAGTTAACCTAGATAGACCAAGTGCCCGCTAGGGAACCTATGTAGTCCAAGTACCCGCTAGGAAACGTGCATAGTCCAAGTGCCCGCTAGGTAATGTACATAGTCCAAGTGCCCGCTAGGTAACGTAGATAGTCCAAGTGCCCGCTAGGGAACGTACATAGTCCAAGTGCCCGCTAGGTAACCTAGATAGTCCAAGTGCCCGCTAGTTAACCTACATAGTCCAAGTGCCTGCTAGGTAACCTAGATAGTCCAAGTGCCCACTAGTTAACCTACATAGTCCAGGTTCCCCCTAGGTAACCTAGATAGTCCAAGGGCCCGCTAGGTAACCTACATTGTCTTAGTGCCCCCTAGTTAACCTACATTCTCCAAGTGCCCGAAAGGGAACCTACATAGTCAAAGTGCCCGCTAGGTAACCTACATGGTCCAAATGCCCGCTAGTTAATCTACATAGTCCAAGTGCCCGATAGGGAACCTACATAATCCAAGTGCCCGCTAGGGGACCTACATAGTCCAAGTGCCCGTTAGTTACCCTAGATAGTCCAAGTGCCCGCTAGGTAACCTACATAGTCCAACAGCCCGGTAGGTAACCTACATACTCCAAGTACCCGCTAGGTAACGTAGATACTTCAAGTGCCTGCTAGGTAACCTAGATAGACCAAGTGCCCGCTAGGTAACCTACAAAGTCTAAGTAACCGCTAAGTAATCTATATAGTCCAAATAACGGCTAGGGAGACTACATAGTCCAAATGCCCGCTAGGTAACCTAGATGGTCTAAGGGCCCGCTAGGTAACCTACATAGTCCTAGTGCCCCCTAGTTAACCTACATTTTCCAAGTGCCCAATAGGGAACATACATAGTCCAAGTGCCCGCTAGGTAACCTACATAGTCCAAATGCCCTCTAGTTAACCTACATAGTCCAAGTGCCTGATAGGGAACCTACATAATCCAAGTGCCCGCTAGTTGACCTACATAGTCCAAGTGCCCGCTAGGTAACCTAGATAATCCTAGTGCCCGCTAGGGAACCTTCATAGTCCTAGTGACAGCTAGGTAACCTAGATAGTCCAAGTGCCCGCTAGTTAACCTAGACAGTCCTAGTGCCCGTTAGTTAACCAAGAGTGTCCAAGTGCCCACTAGGGGACGTACTTAGTCCAAGTGCCCGTTAGCTAACCTAGATAGTCCAAGTGCCCGCTAGTTAACATTGATCATCCAAGTGCCCGCTAGTTAACCTAGATAGACCAAGTGCACGCTAGTTAACCTACATAGTCCAAGGGCCCGCTAGTTAACCTACGTAGTCCAAGGTCCGCTGGTTAACCTAGATAGTCCAAGTGCTCGCTAGTTAACTTACATAGTACAAGCGCCCGCTAGTTGACCTAGATAGTCCAAGTGCCCGCTAGTTAACCTAGATAGTCCAAGTGCCCGCTAGGTAACCTAATTAGTCCAAATGTCCGGTAGGGATCCTACATATTCCAAGTGCCCGCTAGGTAACCAACATAGTCCAAGTACCCGTTCGTTAACCTAGATAGTCCAAGGTGCCCGCTAGGAAACCTACATAGTCCAAGGGCCCGCTAGGTAACCTAGATAGTCCAAGTACCCGCTAGGTAACTTAGAGTCCAAGTGCTCGCTAGTTAACCTATATAGTCCAAGTGCCCGCTATGTAACCTAGATAGTCAATGTGCCCGTTAGGTAACCTAGATAGTCCAAGTGCAAGCTAGGTAACTT
Source organism: Tenrec ecaudatus (assembly GCF_050624435.1). Classification (NCBI taxonomy): domain Eukaryota; kingdom Metazoa; phylum Chordata; class Mammalia; order Afrosoricida; family Tenrecidae; genus Tenrec; species Tenrec ecaudatus. Next base: position 108,675,912 of record NC_134534.1, on the reverse strand, counting down.
TCTTTGTCCAATTTTCCGCTAGGTAACCTAGATACTCATAGTGCCCGTTACCTATCCTAGATAGTCCAAGTGCCCGCTAAGCAACCTACATAGTCCAAGTGCTCGTTCGTTAACCTAGAAGTCCAAGTGCCCGCTAGGTAACCTACATAGTCCAAGTGCCCTCTAGGTAACCTATATAGTCCAAGTGCCCGCTAGGTAAACTAGATAGTCCAAGGGCCCGCTAGTTAACCTACATAGTCCAAGGGCTCACTTGTTAATTTTGATAGTCCTAGTGCCCGCTAGTTAACCTAGATCGTCCAAGTGCCCGCTAGTTAACCTAGATAGTCCTAGTGCCCGTTAGTTACCCTAGAGAGTCCAAGTGCCCTCTAGGGGATGTACTTAGTCCAAGTGCCCGCTAGTTAACATTGATCATCCAAGTTCCCGCTAGTTAACCTAGATAGTCCAAGTGCCCGCTAGTTAACCTAGATAGTCCAAGAGCCCTCTAGTTAACCTAGATCTTCCAAGTGCCCGCTAAGAAACTTAGACAGTCCAAGTGCCCGTTACGTTACCTAGATAGTCCAAGTGCCCGCTAGGTAACCTACATAGTCCAAGTTCCCGCTAGGTAACCTAGATAGTCCAAGTGCACGTTACCTAACCTAGATAGTCCAATTGCCCGCTATGCAACATACATAGTCCAAGTGCCCGCTAGGTAACCTAGACTGTCCAAGTGCCCGCTAGGTTACCTACATAGTCCAAGTGTCTGCTAGTTAACCTAGATAGTCCAAGTGCCCGGTAGGTAACCTACAAAATCTAAGTGCCCGCTAGGTAATCTATATAGTCCAAATGCCCGCTAGGGAGCCTACACAGTCCAAATGCCCGCTAGGTAACTTAGATAGTCCAAGGGCCCGCTAGGTAACCTACATAGTCCTAGTGCCCCCTAGTTAACCTACATTCTCAAAGTGCCCGATAGGGAACCTACATAGTCCAAGTGCCCGCTAGGTAACTTACATAGTCCAAATGCCCGCTAGTTAACCTACATAGTCCAATTGCCCGATAGGGAACCTAGACAGTCCAAGTGCCCGCTAGGTTACCTGCATATTCCAAGTGCCCGTTCGTTAACCTAAATAGTCCAAGTGCCCGCTGGGTAACCAATATGCTCCAAATGCCCGCTAGGGGCCCTAATAGTCCAAATGCCCGCTAATTAACCCAGATAGTCCAAGTGCTCGCTAGTTAACCTAGATAGTCCAAGTGCCCCCTAGTTAACCTAGATAGACCAAGTGCCCGTTAGGGAACCTATCTAGTCAAAGTACCCGCTAGGAAACGTTCATAGTCCAAGTGCCCGATAGGTAATGTACATAGTCCAAGTGCCCGCTAGGTAAAGCATATAGTCCAAGTGCCCGCTAGGGAACCTACATAGTCCAAGTGCCCGCTAGGTAACGCAGATAGTCCAAGTGCCCGCTAGGGAACGTACATAGTCCAAGTGCCCGCTAGGTAACCTAGATAGTCCAAGTGCCCGCTAGGTAACCTACATAGTCCAAGTGCCTGCTAGGTAACCTAGATAGTCCATGTGCCCACTAGTTAACCTACATAGTCCAAGTTCTCCCTAGGTAACCTAGATAGTTCAAGGGCGCGCTAGGTAACCTACATTGTCCTAGTGTCCCCTAGTTAACCTAAATTCTCCAAGTGCCTTCTAGGGAACCTACATAGTCCAAGTGCCCGTTAGTTAACCTAGATAGTCCATGTGCCCGCTATGTAACCTAGATAGTCCAACAGCCCGGTAGGTAACCTACATACTCCAAGTACCCCCTAGGTAAAGTAGATAGTTCAAGTGCCAGCTAGGTAACCTAGATAGTCCAAGTGCGCGTTAGGTAACCTACAAAATCTAAGTGCCCGCTAGGTAATCTATATAGTCCAAATGCCCGCTAGGGAGCCTACACAGTCCAAATGCCCGCTAGGTTACTTAGATAGTCCAAGGGCCCGCTAGGTAACCTACATAGTCCTAGTGCCCCCTAGTTAACCTTCATTCTCAAAGTGCCCCATAGGGAACCTACATAGTCCATGTGCCCGCTAGGTAACTTACATAGTCCAAATGCCCGCTAGTTAACCTACATAGTCCAAGTGCCCGATAGGGAACCTAGACAGTCCAAGTGCCCGCTAGGTTACCTGCATATTCCAAGTGCCTCTTCGTTAACTTACAAAGTCCAAGTGCCCGCTAGGTAACCAATATAGTCCAAGTGCCCGCTAGGGGCCCTAATACTCCAAATGCCCGCTAGTTAACCTAGATAGTCCAAGTGCTCCCTAGTTAACCTAGATAGTCCAAGTTTCCCCTAGTTAACCTAGATAGACCAAGTGCCCGCTAGGGAGCCTATCTAGTCCATGTACCCGCTAGGAAACGTACATAGTCCAAGTGCCCGCTAGGTAATGTACATAGTCCAAGTGCCCGCTAGGTAACGCAGACAGGCCAAATGCCCGCTAGGGAACGTACATAGTCCAAGTGCCCGCTAGGTAACCTAGATAGTCCATGTGCCCGCTAGTTAACCTACATAGTCCAAGTGCCTGCTAGGTAACCTAGATAATCCAAGTGCCCTCTAGTTAACCTACATAGTCCAGGTTCCCCCTAAGTAACCTAGATAGTCCAAGGGTCCGCTAGGTAACCTGCATTGTCCTAGTGCCCCCTAGTTAACCTACATTCTCCAAGTGCCCGATAGGGAACCTACATAGTCCAAGTGCCCGATAGGGAACCTATATAATCAAGTGCCCGCTAGGGAACCTACATAGTCCAAGTGCCCGCATGGGAATCTACATAGTCCAAGGGCCCGCTAGGGAATCTACATAGTCCAAGTGCCCGCTAGGGAATCTACATAGTCCAAGTGCCCGCTAGGTAACGCAGATAGTCCAAGTGCCCGCTAGGTAACCTACATAGTCCAAGTGCCTGCTAGGTAACCTAGATAGTCCATGTGCCCACTAGTTAACCTACATAGTCCAAGTTCTCCCTAGGTAACCTAGATAGTTCAAGGGCGCGCTAGGTAACCTACATTGTCCTAGTGTCCCCTAGTTAACCTAAATTCTCCAAGTGCCTTCTAGGGAACCTACATAGTCCAAGTGCCCGTTAGTTAACCTAGATAGTCCATGTGCCCGCTATGTAACCTAGATAGTCCAACAGCCCGGTAGGTAACCTACATACTCCAAGTACCCCCTAGGTAAAGTAGATAGTTCAAGTGCCAGCTAGGTAACCTAGATAGTCCAAGTGCGCGTTAGGTAACCTACAAAATCTAAGTGCCCGCTAGGTAATCTATATAGTCCAAATGCCCGCTAGGGAGCCTACACAGTCCAAATGCCCGCTAGGTTACTTAGATAGTCCAAGGGCCCGCTAGGTAACCTACATAGTCCTAGTGCCCCCTAGTTAACCTTCATTCTCAAAGTGCCCCATAGGGAACCTACATAGTCCATGTGCCCGCTAGGTAACTTACATAGTCCAAATGCCCGCTAGTTAACCTACATAGTCCAAGTGCCCGATAGGGAACCTAGACAGTCCAAGTGCCCGCTAGGTTACCTGCATATTCCAAGTGCCTCTTCGTTAACTTACAAAGTCCAAGTGCCCGCTAGGTAACCAATATAGTCCAAGTGCCCGCTAGGGGCCCTAATACTCCAAATGCCCGCTAGTTAACCTAGATAGTCCAAGTGCTCCCTAGTTAACCTAGATAGTCCAAGTGCCCCCTAGTTAACCTAGATAGACCAAGTGCCCGCTAGGGAGCCTATCTAGTCCATGTACCCGCTAGGAAACGTACATAGTCCAAGTGCCCGCTAGGTAATGTACATAGTCCAAGTGCCCGCTAGGTAACGCAGACAGGCCAAATGCCCGCTAGGGAACGTACATAGTCCAAGTGCCCGCTAGGTAACCTAGATAGTCCATGTGCCCGCTAGTTAACCTACATAGTCCAAGTGCCTGCTAGGTAACCTAGATAATCCAAGTGCCCTCTAGTTAACCTACATAGTCCAGGTTCCCCCTAAGTAACCTAGATAGTCCAAGGGTCCGCTAGGTAACCTGCATTGTCCTAGTGCCCCCTAGTTAACCTACATTCTCCAAGTGCCCGATAGGGAACCTACATAGTCCAAGTGCCCGATAGGGAACCTATATAATCAAGTGCCCGCTAGGGAACCTACATAGTCCAAGTGCCCGCATGGGAATCTACATAGTCCAAGGGCCCGCTACGGAATCTACATAGTCCAAGTGCCCGCTAGGGAATCTACATAGTCCAAGGGCCCGCTAGTTAACGTAGATAGTCCAAGTGCTGCTAGTTAATCTACATAGTCTAAGGGCCCGCTAGTTAACCTACATAGTCCAAGTACCCGCTAGTTAACCTAGATCGTCCAAGTTCCCGCTCGGTAACCTACATAGTCCAAGGGCCCGCTAGATAACCTACATCGTCCAAGGGCCCGCTAGTTAACCTAGATAGTCCAAGTGCCCGCTAGTTAACCTACATAGACCAAGTGCCCGCTAGGTAACCTAGAAAGTTCAAGTGACCACTAGGTTACCTACATAGTCCAAGTAACTGTTCGTTAACCTACATAGTCCAAATGCCCGCTAGGTAACCAATATACTCCAAATGCCCGCTAGGGGCCCTAATAGTCCAAATGCCCGCAAGTTAACCTAGATAGTCCAAGTGTTCGCTAGTTAACCTATATAGTCCAAGTACCCGCTAGTTATCCTAGATAGACCACCTGCCCGCTAGGGAACCTATCTAGTCCAAGTACCCGCTAGGAAACGTACATAGTCCAAGTGCCCGATAGGGAACCTAGACAGTCCAAGTGCCCGCTAGGTTACCTGCATATTCCAAGTGCCCGTTCGTTAACCTTCATAGTCCAAGTGCCCGCTAGGTAACCAATATAGTCCAAATGCCCGCTAGGAGCCCTAATACTCCAAATGCCCGCTAGTTAACCTAGATAGTCCAAGTGCTCGCTAGTTAACCTAGATTGTCCAAGTGCCCCCTAGTTCACCAAGATAGACAAAGTGCCCGCTAGGGAACCTATCTAGTCCAAGTACCCGCTAGGAAACGTACATAGTCCAAGTGCCCGCTAGGGAACGTACATAGTCCAAGTGCCCGCTAGGTAACGCAGATAGTCCAAATGCCCGCTAGGGAACGTACATAGTCCAAGTGCCCGCTAGGTAACCTAGATAGTCCAAGTGCCCGCTAGTTAACCTACATAGTCCAAGTGACTGCTAGGTAACCTAGATAGTCCAAGTGCCCACTAGTTAACCTACATAGTCCAGGTTCCCCCTAAGTAACCTAGATAGTCCAAGGGTCCGCTAGGTAACCTACATTGTCCTAGTGCCCCCTAGTTAACCTACATTCTCCAAGTGCCCGATAGGGAACCTACATAGTCCAAGTGCCCACTAGGTAACCTACATAGTTCAAGTGCCCGATAGGGAACCTATATAATCAAGTGCCCGCTAGGGAACCTACATAGTCCAAGTGCCCGTTAGGTAACCTAGATAGTCCAAGTGCCCGCTAGGTAACCTACATAGTGCAAGTGTCCGCTAGTTAACCTAAGTAGTCCAAGGGCCCGTTAGTTAACATACATAGTCCAAGTGCCCGGTAGTTAACTTACATAGTTCATGTGTCCATAGGGAACATTCATAGTCCATGTGCCCGTAGGGAACCTACATAGTCCAAGTGCCCGCTAGGGAACCTACGTAGTCCAAGTGCCCGCTAGGGAATCTACATAGTCCAAGGGCCCGCTAGGGAATCTACATAGTCCAAGTGTCCGCTAGGGAATCTACATAGTCCAAGGGCCCGCTAGTTAACGTAGATAGTCCAAGTGCTGCTAGTTAACCTACATAGACCAAGTTCGCGCTAGGTAACCTAGGAAGTTCAAGTGACCACTAGGTTACCTACATAGTCCAAGTAACTGTTCGTTAACCTACATAGTCCAAATGCCCACTAAGTAACCAATATAGTCCAAATGCCCGCTAGGGGCCCTAATACTCCAAATGCCCGCTAGTTAACCTAGATAGTCCAAGTGCTCACTAGTTAACCTAGATAGTCCAAGTGCCCCCTAGTTAACCTAGATAGTCCAAGTGCCCGCTAGTTAACCTACATAGTCCAAGTGCCTGCTAGGTAACCTAGATAGTCCAAGTGCCCACTAGTTAACCTACATAGTCCAGGTTCCCCCTAAGTAACCTAGATAGTCCAAGGGTCCGCTAGGTAACCTACATTGTCCTAGTGACCCCTAGTTAACCTACATTCTCCATGTGCCCGATAGGGAACCTACATAGTCCAAGTGCCCGCTAGGTAACCTACATAGTTCAAGTGCCCGATAGGGAACCTAGACAGTCCAAGTGCCCGCTAGGTTACCTGCATATTCCAAGTGCCCGTTCGTTAACCTACATAGTCCAAGTGCCCACTAGGTAACCAATATAGTCCAAATGCCCACTTGGGGCCCTAATACTCCAAATGCCCGCTAGTTAACCTAGATAGTCCAAGTGCTCGCTAGTTAACCTAGATAGTCCAAGTGCCCCCTAGTTAACCTAGATAGTCCAAGTGCCCGCTAGTTAACCTACATAGTCCAAGTGCCTGCTAGTTAACCTAGATTGTCCAAGTGCCCACTAGTTAACCTACATAGTCCAGGTTCCCCCTAAGTAACCTAGATAGTCCAAGGGTCCGCTAGGTAACCTACATTGTCCTAGTGACCCCTAGTTAACCTACATTCTCCAAGTGCCCGATAGGGAACCTACATAGTCCAAGTGCCCGCTAGGTAACCTACATAGTTCAAGTGCCCGATAGGGAACCTAGACAGTCCAAGTGCCCGCTAGGTTACCTGCATATTCCAAGTGCCCGTTCGTTAACCTACATAGTCCAAGTGCCCACTAGGTAACCAATATAGTCCAAATGCCCGCTAGGGGCCCTAATACTCCAAATGCCCGCTAGTTAACCTATATAGTCCAAGTGCTCGCTAGTTAACCTAGATAGTCCATGTGCCCCAAGTTAACCTAGATAGACCAAGTGCCCTCTAGGGAACGTATCTAGTCCAAGTACCCGCTAGGAAACGTACATAGTCCAAGTGCCCGCTAGGTAATGTACATAGTCCATCTGCCCGCTAGGTAACGCAGATAGTCCAAATGCCCGCTAGGGAACGTACATAGTCCAAATGCCCGCTAGTTAACCTAGATAGTCCAAGTGTTCGCTAGTTAACCTATATAGTCCAAGTGCCCGCTAGGTAACGTAGATAGTCCAAGTGCCCGCTAGGGAACCTAGATTGTCCAAGGGCTCGCAAGTTAACCTACATAGTCCAAGTGCCTGCTAGGTAACCTAGGTAGTCCAAGTGCCCACTAGTTAACCTACATAGTCCAGGTTCCCCCTAGGTAACCTAGATAGTCCAAGGGCCCGCTAGGTAAAATACATAGTCCAAATGCCCGATAGGGAACCTACATAGTCCAAATGCCCGCTAGGTAACCTACATAGTCCAAGTGCCCGATAGGGAACCTACATTGTCCAAGTGCCCGTTAGGTAACCTAGATAGTCCAAATGCCCGCTAGAGAACACACATAGTTCAAGTGCCCGCTAGGGAACTTACATAGTCCAAGGGCCCGCTAGGGAACCTACATAGTCCAAGTGCCCCCTAGTTAACCTACATTCTCCAAGTGCCCGATAGGGAACCTACAGAGTACAAGTGCCCGCTAGGTAACCTACATAGTCCAAGTGCCCGATAGGGAACCTACATAATCCAAGTGCCCGCTAGGGAACCTACATAGTCCAAGTGCCCGCTAGTTAACCTACATAGTCCAAGTGCCTTCTTGGTAACCTAGATGGTCCAACAGCCCGCTAGGTAACCTACATACTCCAAGAACCCACAAGGTAACGTAGATAGTTCATGTGCCAGCTAGATAACCTAGATAGTCCAAGTGTCTGCTGGGTAACCTACAAAGTCTAAGTGCCCGCTAGATTATCTATATAGTCCAAATGCCCGCTAGGGAATGTACATAGTCCAAGGGCTCGCTAGTTAACATAGATAGTCCAAGTGCTGCTAGTTAATCTACATAGTCCATGGGCCCGCTAGTTAACCTACATAGTCCAAGTACCTGCTAGTTAACCTAGATCGTCCTAGCGCCCGCTAGTTAACCTACATAGTCCAAGTGCCTGCTAGGTAACCTAGATAGTCCAAGTGCCCACTAGTTAACCTACATAGTCCAAGCGCCCGCTGGTTAACCTAGATAGTGTCCGCTAGTTAACCTACATACTCCAAGCGCCCGCTGGTTAACCTAGATAGTCCAAGTGCCCGCTAGGTAACCTACATAGTGCAAGTGTCTGGTAGTTAACCTAAGTAGTCCAAGGGCCCGCAGGTTAACATACATAGTCCAAGTGTTCGGTAGTTAACTTAAATAGTTCAAGTGTCCATAGGGAACATATATAGTCCAAGTCTCGGCTAGGGAACATACATAGTCCAAGTGCCCGCTAGGGAATCTACATAGTCCAAGTACCCGCTAGGGAATCTACATAGTCCAAGGGCCCGCTAGTTCACGTAGATAGTCCAAGTGCTGCTAGTTAATCTACATACTCCATGGGCCCGCTAGTTAACCTACAGAGTCCAAGAACCCGCTAGTTAGCCTAGATCATCCAAGTATCCGCTACTTAACCTACATAGTCCAAGTGCCCGCTAGGGAACCTAGATTGTCCAAGTGCCCGCTCTGGAACCTACATAGTCCAAGTGCATGCTAGGGAACCTACATAGTCCAAGTGCCCGCTCTGGAACATACATAGTCCAAGTGCCCGCTAGGGAATCTACATAGTCCAAGGGCCCGCTAGTTAACATAGATAGTCCAAGTGCCGCTAGTTAATCTACATTGTCCAAGGGCCCGCTAGTTAACCTACATAGTCCAAGTACCCGCTAGTTAACCTAGATTGTCCTAGTGCCCGCTACTTAACCTACATAGTACAAGGGCCCGTTAGTTAACCTACATAGTCCAAGTGCCTGCTAGGTAACCTTTATAGTACAAATGCTCGCTAGGGACCCTAATAGTCCATGTGCCCGCTAGTTATCCTAGATAGTCCAAGAACTCGCTAGTTAACCTAGATAGTCCAAGTGCCCGATAGGGAGCCTACATAGTCCAAGTGCCCGCTAGTTAACATAGATAGTCCAAGTACCCTCTAGGAAACGTACATAGTCCAAGTGCCCGCTAGTTAACGTACATAGTCCAAGTGCCCGCTAGGTAACCTAGATAGTCCAAGTGCCCGCTAGGGAACGTACATACTTTAAGTGCTCGCTAGGTAACCTAGATAGTCCAAGTGCCCGCTAGTTAACCTACATAGTCCAAGTGCCTGCTAGGTAACCTAGATAGGCCAAGTGCCCACTAGTTAACCTAAATAGTCCAAGTTCTCCCTAGGTAACCTAGATCGTCCAAGGGCCCGCTAGGTAACCTATATTGTCCTAGTGTCCCCTAGTTAACCTACATTCTCTAAGAGCCCGCTAGGGAACCTACATAGTTCAAGTGCCCGCTAGGGAGCCTACACAGTCCAAATGCCCGCTAGGTAACTTAGATAGTCCAAGGGCCCGCTAGGTAACCTACATATTCCTAGTGCCCCCTAGTTAACCTACATTCTCAAAGTGCCCAATAGGGAACCTACATAGTCCAAGTGCCCGCTAGGTAACTTACATAGTCCAAATGCCCGCTAGTTAACCTACATAGTCCAAGTGCCCGATAGGGAACCTAGACAGTCCAAGTGCCCGCTAGGTTACCTGCATATTCCAAGTGCCCGTTCGTTAACCTACATAGTCCAAGAGCCCGCTAGGTAACCAATATAGTCCAAATGCCCGCTAGGGGCCCTAATAGTCCAAATGCCCGCTAGTTAACCTAGATAGTCCAATTGCTCGCTAGTTAACCTAGATAGTCCAAGTGCCCCCTAGTTAACCTAGATAGACCAAGTGCCCGCTAGGGAACCTATGTAGTCCAAGTACCCGCTAGGAAACGTGCATAGTCCAAGTGCCCGCTAGGTAATGTACATAGTCCAAGTGCCCGCTAGGTAACGTAGATAGTCCAAGTGCCCGCTAGGGAACGTACATAGTCCAAGTGCCCGCTAGGTAACCTAGATAGTCCAAGTGCCCGCTAGTTAACCTACATAGTCCAAGTGCCTGCTAGGTAACCTAGATAGTCCAAGTGCCCACTAGTTAACCTACATAGTCCAGGTTCCCCCTAGGTAACCTAGATAGTCCAAGGGCCCGCTAGGTAACCTACATTGTCTTAGTGCCCCCTAGTTAACCTACATTCTCCAAGTGCCCGAAAGGGAACCTACATAGTCAAAGTGCCCGCTAGGTAACCTACATGGTCCAAATGCCTGCTAGTTAATCTACATAGTCCAAGTGCCCGATAGGGAACCTACATAATCCAAGTGCCCGCTAGGGGACCTACATAGTCCAAGTGCCCGTTAGTTACCCTAGATAGTCCAAGTGCCCGCTAGGTAACCTACATAGTCCAACAGCCCGGTAGGTAACTTACATACTCCAAGTACCCGCTAGGTAAAGTAGATACTTCAAGTGCCTGCTAGGTAACCTAGATAGACCAAGTGCCCGCTAGGTAACCTACAAAGTCTAAGTAACCGCTAAGTAATCTATATAGTCCAAATAACGGCTAGGGAGACTACATAGTCCAAATGCCCGCTAGGTAACCTAGATGGTCTAAGGGCCCGCTAGGTAACCTACATAGTCCTAGTGCCCCCTAGTTAACCTACATTTTCCAAGTGCCCAATAGGGAACATACATAGTCCAAGTGCCCGCTAGGTAACCTACATAGTCCAAATGCCCTCTAGTTAACCTACATAGTCCAAGTGCCTGATAGGGAACCTACATAATCCAAGTGCCCGCTAGTTGACCTACATAGTCCAAGTGCCCGCTAGGTAACCTAGATAATCCTAGTGCCCGCTAGGGAACCTTCATAGTCCTAGTGCCAGCTAGGTAACCTAGATAGTCCAAGTGCCCGCTAGTTAACCTAGACAGTCCTAGTGCCCGTTAGTTAACCAAGAGTGTCCAAGTGCCCACTAGGGGACGTACTTAGTCCAAGTGCCCGTTAGCTAACCTAGATAGTCCAAGTGCCCGCTAGTTAACATTGATCATCCAAGTGCCCGCTAGTTAACCTAGATAGACCAAGTGCACGCTAGTTAACCTACATAGTCCAAGGGCCCGCTAGTTAACCTACGTAGTCCAAGGTCCGCTGGTTAACCTAGATAGTCCAAGTGCTCGCTAGTTAACTTACATAGTACAAGGGCCCGCTAGTTGACCTAGATAGTCCAAGTGCCCGCTAGTTAACCTAGATAGTCCAAGTGCCCGCTAGGTAACCTAATTAGTCCAAATGTCCGGTAGGGATCCTACATAGTCCAAGTGCCCGCTAGGTAACCAACATAGTCCAAGTACCCGTTCGTTAACCTAGATAGTCCAAGGTGCCCGCTAGGAAACCTACATAGTCCAAGGGCCCGCTAGGTAACCTAGATAGTCCAAGTACCCGCTAGGTAACTTAGAGTCCAAGTGCTCGCTAGTTAACCTATATAGTCCAAGTGCCCGCTATGTAACCTAGATAGTCAATGTGCCCGTTAGGTAACCTAGATAGTCCAAGTGCAAGCTAGGTAACTTTCTTTGTCCAATTTTCCGCTAGGTAACCTAGATACTCATAGTGCCCGTTACCTATCCTAGATAGTCCAAGTGCCCGCTAAGCAACCTACATAGTCCAAGTGCTCGTTCGTTAACCTAGAAATCCAAGTGCCCGCTAGGTAACCTACATAGTCCAAGTGCCCTCTAGGTAACCTATATAGTCCAAGTGCCCGCTAGGTAAACTAGATAGTCCAAGGGCCCGCTAGTTAACCTACATAGTCCAAGGGCTCACTTGTTAATTTTGATAGTCCTAGTGCCCGCTAGTTAACCTAGATCGTCCAAGTGCCCGCTAGTTAACCTAGATAGTCCTAGTGCCCGTTAGTTACCCTAGAGAGTCCAAGTGCCCTCTAGGGGATGTACTTAGTCCAAGTGCCCGCTAGTTAACATTGATCATCCAAGTTCCCGCTAGTTAACCTAGATAGTCCAAGTGCCCGCTAGTTAACCTAGATAGTCCAAGAGCCCTCTAGTTAACCTAGATCTTCCAAGTGCCCGCTAAGAAACTTAGACAGTCCAAGTGCCCGTTACGTTACCTAGATAGTCCAAGTGCCCGCTAGGTAACCTACATAGTCCAAGTTCCCGCTAGGTAACCTAGATAGTCCAAGTGCACGTTACCTAACCTAGATAGTCCAATTGCCCGCTATGCAACATACATAGTCCAAGTGCCCGCTAGGTATCCTAGATAGTACAAGTGCCCGCTAGGTAACCTAGATAGTCCAAGTGCCCGCTAGTTAACCTAGATAGTCCAAGTGCCCGCTAGTTAACCTACATAGTCCAAGTGCCCGCTAGTTAACCTACATAGGCCAAGTACCCGCTAGTTAACCTAGATCGTCCAAGTGCCCGCTAGGTAACCTACATAGTCCAAGGGCCCGCTAGTTAACCTATATAGTCCAAGAGCCGACTAGGTAACTTACAAAGTCTAAGTGCCCGCTAGGTTATCTATATAGTCCAAATGCCCCCTAGGGAACCTACATAGTCCAAGGGCCCGCTAGTTGACCTACATAGTCCAAGTGCCAGCTAGGTATCCTAGATAGTACAAGTGCCCGCTAGGTAACCTAGATAGTCCAAGTGCCCGCCAGTTAACCTAGATAGTCCAAGTGCCCGCTAGTTAACCTACATAGTCCAAGTGCCCGCTAGTTAACCTACATAGGCCAAGGACCCGCTAGTTAACCTAGATCGTCCAAGTGCCCGCTAGGTAACCTACATAATCCAAGGGCCCGCTAGTTAACCTATATATTCCAAGAGCCGACTAGGTAACTTACAAAGTCTAAGTGCCCGCTAGGTTATCTATATAGTCCAAATGCCCCCTAGGGAACCTACAGAGTCCAAGTGCCCGCTAGGTAACATAGATAATCCAAGTGCTCGCTATTTAACCTATATACTCCTAGTGCCCGCTAGTTAACCTAGGTCGTCCAAGTGCCCGCTAGTTAACCAATATAGTCAATGGGCCAGCTAGTGAACCTACATAGTGCAAGAGCCCGCTAGTTAACCTAGATCGTGCAAGTGTCCGCTAGTTAACCTAAATAGTCCAAATGACAGTTAGCTAACCTAGATAGTCCAAGGGCCCGCTAGTTGACCTACATAGTCCAAGTGCCCGCTAGGTAACCTAGATAATCCAAGTGCCCGCTAGGGAAACTTCATAGTCCAAGTGCCAGCTAGGTATCCTAGATAGTCCAAGTGCCCGCTAGTTAACCTTGATAGTCCTAGTGCCCGTTAGTTAATCTAGATAGTCCTTGTGCCCACTAGGGGACGTACTTAGTCCAAGTGCCCGTTAGCTAACCTAGATAGTCCAAGTGCCCGCTAGTTAACCTAGATAGTCCAAGTGCACGCTAGTTAACATAGATAGTCCAAGTGCACGCTAGTTAACCTAGATAGACTTAGTGCCCGCTAGGGAACCTATCTAGTCCAAGTACCTGCTAGGAAACGTACATAGTCCAAGTGCCCGCTAGGTAACGTAGATAGTCCAAGTGCCCGCTAGGGAACGTACATAGTCCAAGTGCCCCCTAGGTAACCTAGATGGTGCAAGGGCTCGCTAGTTAACCTACATATTCCAAGTGCCTGCTAGGTAACCTAGGTAGTCCAAGTGCCCACTAGTTAACCTACATAGTCCAGGTTCCCCCTAGGTAACCTAGATAGTCCAAGGGCCCGCTAGGTAAAATACATAGTCCAAATGCCCGATAGGGAACCTACATAGTCCAAATGCCCGCTAGGTAACCTACATAGTCAAAGTGCCCGATAGGGAACCTACATTGTCCAAGTGCCCGTTAGGTAACCTAGATAGTCCAAATGCCCGCTAGGGAACACACAAAATTCAAGTGCCCGCTAGGGAACTTACATAGTCCAAGGGCCCGCTAGGAAACCTACATAGTCCTAGTGCCCCCTAGTTAACCTACATTCTCCAAGTGCCCGATAGGGAACCTACAGAGTCCAAGTGCCCGCTAGGTAACCTACTTAGTCCAAGTGCCCGATAGGGAACCTACATAATCCAAGTGCCCGCTAGGGAACCTACATAGTCCAAGTGCCCGTTAGTTAACCTAGATAGTCCAAGTGCCTGCTTGGTAACCTAGATGGTCCAACAGCCCGCTAGGTAACCTACATACTCCAAGAACCCACAAGGTAACGTAGATAGTTCATGTGCCAGCTAGATAACCTAGATAGTCCAAGTGTCTGCTGGGTAACCTACAAAGTCTAAGTGCCCGCTAGATTATCTATATAGTCCAAATGCCCGCTAGGGAATCTACATAGTCCAAGGGCCCGCTAGTTAACGTAGATAGTCCAAGTGCTGCTAGTTAATCTACATAGTCCATGGGCCCGCTAGTTAACCTACATAGTCCAAGTACCCGCTAGTTAACCTAGATCGTCCTAGTGCCCGCTAGTTAACCTACATAGTCCAAGTGCCTGCTAGGTAACCTAGATAGTCCAAGTGCCCACTAGTTAACCTACATAGTCCAAGCGCCCGCTGGTTAACCTAGATAGTGTCCGCAAGTTAACCTACATAGTCCAAGCGCCCGCTGGTTAACCTAGATAGTCCAAGTGCCCACTAGGTAACCTACATAGTCCAAGTGCCCGCTAAGGAAACTACATAGTCCAAGTGCACGCTAGTTAACCTAGATAGTCCAAGTGCCCGCTAGTTAACCTAGATAGTCCAAGTGCCTGCTACGTAACCTACATAGTGCAAGTGTCCGCTAGTTACCTAAGTAGTCCAAGGGCCCGAAGGTTAACATACATAGTCCAAGTGTTCGGTAGTTAACGTAAATAGTTCAAGTGTCCGTAGGGAACATACATAGTCCAAGTCTCCGCTAGGGAACATACATAGTCCAAGTGCCCGCTAAGGAATCTACATAGTCCAAGTGCCCGCTAGGGAATCTACATAGTCCAAGGGCCCGCTAGTTCACGTAGATAGTCCAAGTGCTGCTAGTTAATCTACATAGTCCATGGGCCCGCTAGTTAACCTACATAGTCCAAGAACCCGCTAGTTAGCCTAGATCATCCAAGTGTCGGCTAGTTAACCTACATAGTCCAAGTGCCTGCTAGGGAACCTAGATAGTCCAAGTGCCCGCTCTGGAACCTACATAGCCCAAGTGCATGCTAGGGAACCTACATAGTCCAAGTGCCCGCTCTGGAACATACATAGTCCAAGTGCCCGCTAGGGAATCTACATAGTCCAAGGGCCCGCTAGTTATCCTACATAGTCCAAGGGCCTGCTAGGTAAGGTAGACAGTTAAAGTGACCACTAGTTTACCTACATAGTCCAAGTGCCTGTTCGTTAACCAACATAGTCCAAGTGCCTGCTAGGTAACCTTTATAGTACAAATGCTCGCTGGGACCCTAATAGTCCATGTGCCCGCTAGTTATCCTAGATAATCCAAGAGCTCGCTAGTTAACCTAGATAGTCCAAGTGCCCGATAGGGAGCCTACATAGTCCAAGTGCCCGCTAGTTAACATAGATAGTCCAAGTACCCTCTAGGAAACGTACATAGTCCAAGTGCCCACTAGTTAACGTACATAGTCCAAGTGCCCGCTAGGTAACGTAGATAGTCCAAGTGCCCGCTAGGGAACGTACATAGTTCAAGTGCCCGCTTGGTAACCCAGATAGTCCATGTGCCCGCTAGTTAACCTACATAGTCCATGTGCCTGCTAGGTAACCTAGATAGTCCAAGTGCCCACCAGTTAACCTACATAGTCCAAGTTCTCCCTAGGTAACCTAGATAGTCCAAGGGCCCGCTAGGTAACCTATATTGTCCTAGTGTCCCCTAGTTAACCTACATTCTCTAAGAGCCCGCTAGGGAACCTACATAGTTCAAGTGCCCGCTCTGGAACATACATAGTCCAAGTGCCCGCTAGGGAATCTACATAGTCCAAGGGCACATTAGTTAACCTAAATTGTCCAAGTGCCGCTAGTTATTCTACATAGTCCAAGGGCCCGCTAGTTAACCTACATAGTCCAAGTACCCGCTAGTTAACCTAGATTGTCCTAGTGCCCGCTAGTTTACCTACATAGTCCAAGGTCTCCCTAGGTAACCTAGATAGTCCAAGGGCCCGCTTGGTAACCTACATTGTCCTAGTGTCCCCTAGTTAACCTACATTCTCCAAGTGCCTTCTAGGGAACCTACATAGTCCAAGTGCCCGTTAGTTAGCCTAGATAGTCCAAGTGCCCGCTAGGTAACCTAGATAGTCCAACAGCCCGGTAGGTAACCTACATACTCCAAGTACCTGCTAGGTAACGTAGATAGTTCAAGTGCCAGCTAGGTAACCTAGATAGTCCAAGTGCCCGCTAGGTAACCTACAAAATCTAAGTGCCTGCTAGGTAATCTATATAGTCCAAATGCCCGCTAGGGAGCCTGCACAGTCCAAATGCCCCGTAGGTAATTTAGATAGTCCAAGGGCCCGCAAGGTAACCTACATATTCCTAGTGCCCCCTAGTTAACCTACATTCTGAAAGTGCCCGATAGGGAACCTACATAGTCCAAGTGCCCGCTAGGTAACTTACATAGTCCAAATGCCCGCTAGTTAACCTACATAGTCCAAGTGCCCGATAGGGAACCTAGACAGTCCAAGTGCCCGCTAGGTTACCTGCATATTCCAAGTGCCCGTTCGTTAACCTACATAGTCCAAGAGCCCGCTAGGTAACCAATATAGTCCAAATGACCGCTAGGGGCCCTAATAGTCCAAATGCCCGCTAGTTAACCTAGATAGTCCAATGGCTCGCTAGTTAACCTAGATAGTCCAAGTGCCCCCTAGTTAACCTAGATAGACCAAGTGCCCGCTAGGGAACCTATCTAGTCCAAGTACCCGCTAGGAAACGTACATAGTTCAAGTGCCCGCTAGGTAATGTACATAGTCCAAGTGCCCGCTAGGTAACGTAGATAGTCCAAGTGCCCGCTAGGGAACTTACATAGTCCAAGTGCCCGCTAGGTAACCTAG
Source organism: Tenrec ecaudatus (assembly GCF_050624435.1). Lineage (NCBI taxonomy): Eukaryota > Metazoa > Chordata > Mammalia > Afrosoricida > Tenrecidae > Tenrec > Tenrec ecaudatus. The sequence goes on along the minus strand of NC_134534.1, from coordinate 108,658,875 downwards.
ATACTGCAAGTGCCCGCTAGTTAACCTACATAGTCCAAGTGCCTGCTACGTAACCTAGATAGTCCAAGTGCCCACTAGTTAACCTACATAGTCCAGGTTCCCCCTAGGTAACCTAGATAGTCCAAGGCCCGCTAGGTAACCTACATTGTCTTAGTGTCCCCTAGTTAACCTACATTCTCCAAGTGCCCGATAGGGAACCTACATAGTCAAAGTGCCCGCTAGGTAACCTACATGGTCCAATTGCCCGCTAGTTAACCTACATAGTCCAAGTGCCCGATAGGGAACCTACATAATCCAAGTGCCCGCTAGGGAACCTACATAGTACAAGTGCCCGTTAGTTACCCTAGATAGTCCAAGTGCCCGCTAGGTAACCTACATAGTCCAACAGCCCGGTAGGTAACCTACATACTCCAAGTACCCGCTAGGTAACGTAGATAGTTCAAGTGCCTGCTAGGTAAACTAGATAGACCTAGTGCCCGCTAGGTAACCCTCAAAGTCTAAGTGCCCGCTAAGTAATCTATATAGTCCAAATAACGGCTAGCGAGACTACATAGTCCAAATGCCCGCTAGGTAACCTAGATAGTCTAAGGGCCCGCTTCGTAACCTACATAGTCCTAGTGCCCCCTAGTTAACCTACATTTTCCAAGTGCCCAATAGGGAACATACATAGTCCAAGTGCCCGCTAGGTAACCTACATAGTCCAAATGCCCTCTAGTTAACCAACATAGTCCAAGTGCCTGATAGGGAACCTACATAATCCAAGTGCCCGCTAGTTGACCTACATAGTCCAAGTGCCCGCTAGGTAACCTAGATAATTCTAGTGCCCACTAGGGAACATTCATAGTCCTAGTGCCAGCTAGGTAACCTAGATAGTCCATGCCCGCTCGTTAACCTAGACAGTCCTAGTGCCCGTTAGTTAACCAAGAGTGTCCAAGTGCCCACTAGGGGACGTACTTAGTCCAAGTGCCCGTTAGCTAACCTAGATAGTCCAAGTGCCCGCTAGTTAACATTGATCATCCAAGTGCCCACTAGTTAACCTAGATAGACCAAGTGCACGCTAGTTAACCTACATAGTCCAAGGGCCCGCTAGTTAACCTACATAGTCCAAGGTCCGCTGGTTAACCTACATAGTCCGAGTGCTCGCTAGTTAACTTACATAGTACAAGGGCCCGCTAGTTGACCTAGATAGTCCAAGTGCCCGCTAGGTAACCTAATTAGTCCAAATGTCCGGTAGGGATCCTACATAGTCCAAGTGCCCGCTAGGTAACCTACATAGTCCAAGTGCCCGCTATGTAACCTAGATAGTCAAAGTGCCCGGTAGGTAACCTAGATAGTCCAAGTGCCCGCTAGGTAACTTTCTTTGTCCAATTTTCCGCTAGGTAACCTAGATACTCAAAGTGCCCGTTACCTAACCTAGATAGTCCAAGTGCCCGCTAAGCAACCTACATAGTCCAAGTGCCCGTTCGTTAACCTAGAAGTCCAAGTGCCCGCTAGGTAACCTACATAGTCCAAGTGCCCTCCAGGTAACCTATATAGTCCAAGTGCCCACTAGGTAAACTACATAGTCCAAGGGCCCGCTAGTTAACCTACATAGTCCAAGGGCTCACTTGTTAATTTTGATAGTCCAAGTGCCCGCTAGTTAACCTAGATCGTCCAAGTGCCCGCTAGTTAACCTAGATAGTCCTAGTGCCCGTTAGTTACCCTAGAGAGTCCAAGTGCCCACTAGGGGACGTACTTAGTCCAAGTGCCCGTTAGCTAACCTAGATAGTCCAAGTGCCCGCTAGTTGACATTGATCATCCAAGTGCCCGCTAGTTAACCTAGATAGTCCAAGTGCACGCTAGTTAACCTAGATAGTCCAAGAGCCCTGTAGTTAACCTAGATCGTCCAAGTGCCCGCTAAGAAACTTAGACAGTCCAAGTGCCCGTTAAGTTACCTAGATAGTCCAAGTTCCCGCTAGGTAACCTAGATAGTCCAAGTGCCCGTTACCTAACATAGATAGTCCAATTGCCCGCTATGCAACATACATAGTCCAAGAGCCCGTTCGTTAACCTAGAAGTCCAAGTGCCCGCTAGGTAACCTAGACTGTCCAAGTGCCCGCTAGGTTACCTACATAGTCCAAGTGTCTGCTAGTTAACCTAGATAGTCCAAGGGCCCGCTAGTTAACCTACATAGTCCAAGTACCCGCTAGTTAACCTAGATCGTCCAAGTGCCCGCTAGTTAACCTACATAGTCCAAGTGCCCGCTAGTTAACCTACATAGTCCAAGTACCCGCTAGTTAACCTAGATTGTCCAAGTGCCCGCTAGGTAACCTACATAGTCCAAGGGCCCGCTAGTTAACCTAGATAGTCCAAGTGCCCGCTAGTTAACCTACATAGTCCAAGTGCCCGCTAGTTAACCTACTTAGTCCAAGTACCCGCTAGTTAACCTAGATAGTCCAAGTGCCCGCTAGTTAACCTACATAGTCCAAGTGCCCGCTAGTTAACCTACTTAGTCCAAGTACCCGCTAGTTAACCTAGATCGTCCAAGTGCCCGCTGGGTAACCTACATAGTCCAAGTGCCCGCTAGTTAACATTGCTCATCCAAGTGCCCGCTAGTTAACCTAGGTAGTCCAAGAGCCCTCTAGTTAACCTAGATCGTCCAAGTACCCGCTAAGAAACTTAGACAGTCCAAGTGCCCGTTAAGTTACCTAGATAGTCCAAGTTCCCGCTAGGTAACCTACATAGTCCAAGGGCCCGCTAGTTAACCTAGACAGTCCTAGTGCCCGTTAGTTAACCAAGAGTGTCCAAGTGCCCACTAGGGGACGTACTTAGTCCAAGTGCCCATTAGCTAACCTAGATAGTCCAAGTGCCCGCTAGTTAACATTGATCATCCAAGTGCCCGCTAGTTAACCTAGATAGACCAAGTGCACGCTAGTTAACCTACATAGTCCAAGGGCCCGCTAGTTAACCTACGTAGTCCAAGGTCCGCTGGTTAACCTAGATAGTCCAAGTGCTCGCTAGTTAACTTACATAGTACAAGGGCTCGCTAGTTGACCTAGATAGTCCAAGTGCCCGCTAGTTAACCTAGATAGTCCAAGTGCCCGCTAGGTAACCTAATTAGTCCAAATGTCCGGTAGGGATCCTACATAGTCCAAGTGCCCGCTAGGTAACCTACATAGTCTAAGTGCCCGTTCGTTAACCTAGATAGTCCAAGGTGCCCGCTAGGAAACCTACATAGTCCAAGGGCCCGCTAGGTAACCCAGATAGTCCAAGTGCCCGCTAGGTAACTTAGAGTCCAAGGCTCACTAGTTAACCTACATAGTCCAAGTGCCCTCTAGGTAACCTATATAGTCCAAGTGCCTGCTAGGTAAACTAGATAGTCCAAGGGCCCGCTAGTTAACCTACATAGTCCAAGTGCCCGCTATGTAACCTAGATAGTCAAAGTGCCCGTTAGGTAAACTAGATAGTCCAAGTGCCCGCTAGGTAACTTTCTTTGTCCAATTTTCCGCTAGGTAACCTATATACTCAAAGTGCCCGTTACCTAACCTAGATAGTCCAAGTGCCCGCTAAGCAACCTACATAGTCCAAGTGCCCGTTCGTTAACCTAGAAGTCCAAGTGCCCGCTAGGTAACCTACATAGTCCATGTGCCCTCTAGGTAACCTATATAGTCCAAGTGCCCGCTAGGTAAACTAGATAGTCCAAGGGCCCGCTAGTTAACCTACATAGTCCAAGGGCTCACTTGTTAATTTTGATAGTCCAAGTACCCGCTAGTTAACCTAGATCGTCCAAGTGCCCGCTAGTTAACCTACATAGTCCAAGTGCCCGCTAGTTAACCTACATAGTCTAAGTACCCGCTAGTTAACCTAGATCGTCCAAGTGCCCGCTAGGTAACCTACATAGTCCAAGGGCCCGCTAGTTAACCTAGATAGTCCAAGTGCCCGCTAGTTAACCTACATAGTCCAAGTGCCCGCTAGTTAACCTACTTAGTCCAAGTACCCGCTAGTTAACCTAGATTGTCCAAGTGCCCGCTAGGTAACCTACATAGTCCAAGGGCCCGCTAGTTAACCTACCTAGTCCAAGGGCCGACTAGGTAACCTACAAAGTCTAAGTTCCCGCTAGGTTATCTATATAGTCCAAATGCCCCCTAGGGAACCTACATAGTCCAAGTGCCCGCTAGGTAACATAGATAATCCAAGTGCCCGCTAGGTAACCTACATAGTCCAAGCGCCCGCTAGGTAACATAGATAATCCAAGTGCCCGCTAGTTAACCTATATAGTCCTAGTGCCTGCTAGTTAACCTAGGTCGTCCAAGTGCCCGCTAGTTAACCAATATAGTCAATGGGCCAGCTAGTTAACCTACATAGTCCAAGTGCCAGTTAGCTACCCTAGATAGTCCAAGGGCCCGCTAGTTGACCTACATAGTCCAAGTGCCCGTTCGCTAACCTAGATAGTCCAAGTGCCCGCTAGGTTACCTACATAGTCCAAGTGCCCTTTCGTTAACCTAGATAGTCCAAGTGCCCGCTAGGAAACCTACATAGTCCAAGGGCCCGCTAGGTAACCTACATAGTCCAAGTGCCCGTTCGTTAACCTAGATAGTCCAACGTGCCCGCTAGGAAACCTACATAGTCCAAGGGCCCGCTAGGTAACCTAGATAGTCCAAGTGCCCGCTAGGTAACTTAGAGTCCAAGTGCTCGCTAGTTAACCTACATAGTCCAAGTGCCCGCTATGCAACCTAGATAGTCAAAGTGCCCGTTAGGTAACCAAGATAGTCCAAGTGCCCGCTAGGTAACTTTCTTTGTCCAATATTCCACTAGGTAACCTAGATACTCAAAGTGCCCGTTACCTAACCTAGATAGTCCAAGTGCCCGCTAAGCAACCTCCATAGTCCAAGTGCCCGTTCGTTAACCTAGAAGTCCAAGTGCCCGCTAGGTAACCTGGACAGTCCAAGTGCCCGCTAGGTTACGTGCATATTCCAAGTGCCTGTTCGTTAACCTAAAAAGTCCAAGCGACCACTAGGTAACCTACATAGTCCAAGTGCCCGCTAGGTAACCTATATAGTCCAAGTGCCCGCTAGGTAAACTAGATAGTCCAAGGGCCCGCTAGTTAACCTACATAGTCCAAGGTCTCACTTGTTAATTTTGATAGTCCAAGTGCCCGCTAGTTAACCTAGATCGTCCAAGTGCCCGCTAGTTAACCTAGATAGTCCTAGTGCCCGTTAGTTAACCTAGAGAGTCCAAGTGCCCACTAGGAGACGTACTTAGTCCAAGTGCCCGCTAGTTAACATTGATCATCCAAGTGCCCGCTAGTTAACCTACATAGTCCAAGTGCCCGCTAGGTAACCTAGATAATCCAAGTGCCCGCTAGGGAACCTTCATAGTCCAAGTGCCAGCTAGGTAACCTAGATAGTCCAAGTGCCCGCTTGTTAACCTAGATAGTCCTAGTGCCCGTTAGTTAATCTAGATAGTCCATGTGCCCACTAGGGGACGTACTTAGTCCAAGTGCCCGTTAGCTAACCTAGATAGTCCAAGTGCCCGCTAGTTAACCTAGATAGTCCAAGTGCACGCTAGTTAACCTAGATTGTCCAAGTGCACGCTAGTTAACCTAGATCGTCCAAGTGCCCGCTAGTTACCCTAGATAGTCCAAGTGCCCGCTAGGTAACCTAGATAGTCCAATTGCCCTTTAGCTAACCTTGATAGTCGAAGTGTCCGGTAGTTAACTTACATAGTCCAAGTGCCCGTTCGTTAACCTAGATAGTCCAAGTGCCCGCTAGGTAACCTAAGTAGTCCAAATGTCCGATAGGGATCCTACATAGTCCAAGTGCCCGCTAGGTAACCTATATAGTCCAAGTGCCCGTTCGTTAACCTAGATAGTCCAAGTGCCCGCTAGGTAACCTAGACTGTCCAAGTGCCAGCTAGGTTACCTACATAGTCCAAGTGCCCGTTCGTTAACCTAGATAGTCCCAGTGCCCGCTAGAAACCTACATAGTCCAAGTGCCCGCTAGGTAACCTAGATAGTCCAAGTGCCCGCTAAGTAACCTAGAGTCCAAGTGCTCGCTAGTTAACCTACATAGTCCAAGTGCCCGCTATGTAACCTAGATAGTCCAAGTGCCCGCTAGGTAACTTACATTGTCCAAGTTCCCGCTAGGTAACCTAGATACTCAAAGTTCCCGTTACCTAACCTAGATTGTCCAAGTGCCCGCTAAGCAACCTACATAGTCCAAGTGCCCGTTCGTTAACATAGAAGTACAAGTGCCCGCTAGGTAACCTAGACAATCCAAGTGCCCGCTAGGTTACCTGCATATTCCAAGTGCCCGTTCGTTAACCTAGATAGTCCAAGTGCCCGCTAGGTAACCTAATTAGTCCAAATGTCCGGTAGGGATCCTACATAGTCCAAGTGCCCGCTAGGTAACCTACATAGTCTAAGTGCCCGTTCGTTAACCTAGATAGTCCAAGGTGCCCGCAAGGAAACCTACATAGTCCAAGGGCCCGCTAGGTAACCCAGATAGTCCAAGTGCCCGCTAGGTAACTTAGAGTCCAAGGCTCACTAGTTAACCTACATAGTCCAAGTGCCCTCTAGGTAACCTATATAGTCCAAGTGCCTGCTAGGTAAACTAGATAGTACAAGGGCCCGCTAGTTAACCTACATAGTCCAAGTGCCCGCTATGTAACCTAGATAGTCAAAGTGCCCGTTAGGTAAACTAGATAGTCCAAGTGCCCGCTAGGTAACTTTCTTTGTCCAATTTTCCGCTAGGTAACCTATATACTCAAAGTGCCCGTTACCTAACCTAGATAGTCCAAGTGCCCGCTAAGCAACCTACATAGTCCAAGTGCCCGTTCGTTAACCTAGAAGTCCAAGTGCCCGCTAGGTAACCTACATAGTCCATGTGCCCTCTAGGTAACCTATATAGTCCAAGTGCCCGCTAGGTAAACTAGATAGTCCAAGGGCCCGCTAGTTAACCTACATAGTCCAAGGGCTCACTTGTTAATTTTGATAGTCCAAGTACCCGCTAGTTAACCTAGATCGTCCAAGTGCCCGCTAGTTAACCTACATAGTCCAAGTGCCCGCTAGTTAACCTACATAGTCTAAGTACCCGCTAGTTAACCTAGATCGTCCAAGTGCCCGCTAGGTAACCTACATAGTCCAAGGGCCCGCTAGTTAACCTAGATAGTCCAAGTGCCCGCTAGTTAACCTACATAGTCCAAGTGCCCGCTAGTTAACCTACTTAGTCCTAGTACCCGCTAGTTAACCTAGATTGTCCAAGTGCCCGCTAGGTAACCTACATAGTCCAAGGGCCCGCTAGTTAACCTACCTAGTCCAAGGGCCGACTAGGTAACCTACAAAGTCTAAGTTCCCGCTAGGTTATCTATATAGTCCAAATGCCCCCTAGGGAACCTACATAGTCCAAGTGCCCGCTAGGTAACATAGATAATCCAAGTGCCCGCTAGGTAACCTACATAGTCCAAGCGCCCGCTAGGTAACATAGATAATCCAAGTGCCCGCTAGTTAACCTATATAGTCCTAGTGCCTGCTAGTTAACCTAGGTCGTCCAAGTGCCCGCTAGTTAACCAATATAGTCAATGGGCCAGCTAGTTAACCTACATAGTCCAAGTGCCAGTTAGCTACCCTAGATAGTCCAAGGGCCCGCTAGTTGACCTACATAGTCCAAGTGCCCGTTCGCTAACCTAGATAGTCCAAGTGCCCGCTAGGTTACCTACATAGTCCAAGTGCCCTTTCGTTAACCTAGATAGTCCAAGTGCCCGCTAGGAAACCTACATAGTCCAAGGGCCCGCTAGGTAACCTACATAGTCCAAGTGCCCGTTCGTTAACCTAGATAGTCCAACGTGCCCGCTAGGAAACCTACATAGTCCAAGGGCCCGCTAGGTAACCTAGATAGTCCAAGTGCCCGCTAGGTAACTTAGAGTCCAAGTGCTCGCTAGTTAACCTACATAGTCCAAGTGCCCGCTATGCAACCTAGATAGTCAAAGTGCCCGTTAGGTAACCAAGATAGTCCAAGTGCCCGCTAGGTAACTTTCTTTGTCCAATATTCCACTAGGTAACCTAGATACTCAAAGTGCCCGTTACCTAACCTAGATAGTCCAAGTGCCCGCTAAGCAACCTCCATAGTCCAAGTGCCCGTTCGTTAACCTAGAAGTCCAAGTGCCCGCTAGGTAACCTGGACAGTCCAAGTGCCCGCTAGGTTACGTGCATATTCCAAGTGCCTGTTCGTTAACCTAAATAGTCCAAGCGACCACTAGGTAACCTACATAGTCCAAGTGCCCGCTAGGTAACCTATATAGTCCAAGTGCCCGCTAGGTAAACTAGATAGTCCAAGGGCCCGCTAGTTAACCTACATAGTCCAAGGGCTCACTTGTTAATTTTGATAGTCCAAGTGCCCGCTAGTTAACCTAGATCGTCCAAGTGCCCGCTAGTTAACCTAGATAGTCCTAGTGCCCGTTAGTTAACCTAGAGAGTCCAAGTGCCCACTAGGAGACGTACTTAGTCCAAGTGCCCGCTAGTTAACATTGATCATCCAAGTGCCCGCTAGTTAACCTACATAGTCCAAGTGCCCGCTAGGTAACCTAGATAATCCAAGTGCCCGCTAGGGAACCTTCATAGTCCAAGTGCCAGCTAGGTAACCTAGATAGTCCAAGTGCCCGCTTGTTAACCTAGATAGTCCTAGTGCCCGTTAGTTAATCTAGATAGTCCATGTGCCCACTAGGGGACGTACTTAGTCCAAGTGCCCGTTAGCTAACCTAGATAGTCCAAGTGCCCGCTAGTTAACCTAGATAGTCCAAGTGCACGCTAGTTAACCTAGATTGTCCAAGTGCACGCTAGTTAACCTAGATCGTCCAAGTGCCCGCTAGTTACCCTAGATAGTCCAAGTGCCCGCTAGGTAACCTAGATAGTCCAATTGCCCTTTAGCTAACCTTGATAGTCGAAGTGTCCGGTAGTTAACTTACATAGTCCAAGTGCCCGTTCGTTAACCTAGATAGTCCAAGTGCCCGCTAGGTAACCTAAGTAGTCCAAATGTCCGATAGGGATCCTACATAGTCCAAGTGCCCGCTAGGTAACCTATATAGTCCAAGTGCCCGTTCGTTAACCTAGATAGTCCAAGTGCCCGCTAGGTAACCTAGACTGTCCAAGTGCCAGCTAGGTTACCTACATAGTCCAAGTGCCCGTTCGTTAACCTAGATAGTCCCAGTGCCCGCTAGAAACCTACATAGTCCAAGTGCCCGCTAGGTAACCTAGATAGTCCAAGTGCCCGCTAAGTAACCTAGAGTCCAAGTGCTCGCTAGTTAACCTACATAGTCCAAGTGCCCGCTATGTAACCTAGATAGTCCAAGTGCCCGCTAGGTAACTTACATTGTCCAAGTTCCCGCTAGGTAACCTAGATACTCAAAGTTCCCGTTACCTAACCTAGATTGTCCAAGTGCCCGCTAAGCAACCTACATAGTCCAAGTGCCCGTTCGTTAACATAGAAGTACAAGTGCCCGCTAGGTAACCTAGACAATCCAAGTGCCCGCTAGGTTACCTGCATATTCCAAGTGCCCGTTCGTTAACCTAGATAGTCCAAGTGCCCACGAGGTAACCTACATAGTCCAAGTGCCCGCTAGGTAACCTATATTGTCCAAGTGCCCGCTAGGTAACCTAGATAGTCCAAGGGCCTGCTAGTTAACCTACATAGTCCAAGGGCTCACTTTTTAACTTTGATAGTCCAAGTGCCCGCTAGTTAACCTAGATCGTCCAAGTGCCCGCTAGTTAACTTAGATTGTCCATGTGCCCGCTTGTTAACCTACATAGTACAAGGGCCCACTAGTTAACCTAGATAGTCCAAGTGTCCTCTAGTTAACCTACATAGTCCAAGTGCCTGCTAGTTAACCTATATACCAAGTGCCCGCTACGTATCCTAGATAGTGTAAGGGCCCTCTATTTAACCTACATAGTCCAAGTGCCCGCTAGGCAAGCAAGATAGTCCAAGTGCCCGCTAAGGAACCTACATAACCAAAGTGCATGCTAGTTAACCTAGATAGTCCAAGTGCCCGCTAGGTAACCTACATAGTGCAAGTGTCTACTAGTTAACATACATATTCCAAGTGCCCGCTAGGTAACCTAGACAGTGCAAGTGCCCGCTAGTTAACCTAGATAGTTCAAGTACCCGCTAGGTAACCTAGATAGTCCAAGTGCCCTTTAGGGAACCTAGATAGTCCAAGGGCCCGCAAGTAAACCTAGATAGTTCAAGTGCCTGCTAGGTAAACTAGATCATTCAAGGGCCCCCTAGTTAGCCTACATAGTCCAAGTGCCCGCTACTTAACCTACATATTCCAAGTGCCCGCTATTTAACCTACATAATCTAAGTGCCAGCTAGGTAACCTAGATAGTCCAAGTGCCTGTTAACTTACCTAGATAGTCCAAGTGGCGGCTAGGTAACCTATATAGTCCAAGTGCCCATTCGTTAACCTAGATAATACAAGTGCCTGCTAGGTAACCAGGACAGTCCAAGTGCCCGCTAGTTAACCTACATAGTCCAAGTGCCCGATAGGGAACCTACATAATCCAAGTGCCCGCTCGGAAACTTACATACTCCAAGTGCCCGTTAGTTAACCTAGATAGGCCAAGTGCCTGCTAGTAAACCTACATAATCCATGGGCCCGCTAGTTAACCTACATAATGCAAGGTCACGCTAGTTAACCTAGATAGTCCAAGTGCCCGCTACTTAGCCTATATAGTCCATGTGCCTGCTAGTTAAACTATATACCAAGTGCCCGCTACGTAACCTAGAAAGTCCAAGGGCACGCTAGTTAACCTACATAGTACAAATGCCCGCTAGGCAACCTAGATAGTCCAAGTCCAAGGGCACGCTATTTAACCTACATAGTACAAGTGCCCGCTAGGCAACCTAGATAGTCCATGTGCCCGCTAAGGAACCTACATAGTCCAAGTGCACTCTAGTTAACCTAGATAGTCCAAGTGTCCGCTAATTAACCTACATAGTCCAAGTGCCCACTGGGGAACGTACATAGTCCAAGTGCCCGCTAGTTAACCTAGATAGTTCAAGTACCCGCTAGGTAACCTAGATAGTCCAAGTGCCCTTTAGGGAACCTAGATAGTCCATGGGCCCGCAAGTAAACCTACATAGTCCATGGGCCCGCTAGTTAACCTACATATTCCAAGTGCCCGCTAGTTAACCTACATAATCTAAGTGCCCGTGAGCTAACCTAGATAGTCCAAGGGCCCGATAGTTGACCTACATAGTCCAAGTGCCAGCTAGGTATCCTAGATAGTACAAGTGCCCTCTAGGTAACCTAGATAGTCCAAGTGCCCGTTAGTTAACCTAGATAGTCCAAGTGCCCACTAGGGGACGTACTTAGTCCATGTGCCCATTAGCTAGCATAGATAGTAAAAGGACCCACAAGTTAACATTGATCATCCAAGTGCCCGCTAGATAACCTAGATAGTCCAAGTGCCCTCTAGTTAACCTAGATCGTCAAAGTGCCCGCTAGTTAACCTACATAGTCCAAGGGCGCCCTAGTTAACCTACATAGTCCAAGGTCCGCTAGTTAACCTAGATAGTCCATGTGCTCGCTAGTTAACCTACATAGTACAAGGGCCCACTAGTTGACCTAGATAGTCCAAGTGCCCGCTAGTTAACCTAGATAGTCCAAGTGCCCGCTAGGTAACCTAAGTAGTCCAAATATCTGACAGGGACCCTACATAGTCCAAGTGCCCGCTAGGTAACCTACATTGTCCAAGTGCCCTTTCGTTAACCTAGATAGTCCAACTGCCCGCTAGGTAACCTAGACTGTCCAAGTGCCCGCTAGGTTACCTAAATATTCCAATTGTCCGTTCGTTAACCTAGATAGTCCAAGTGCCCACTAGGAAACCTAGATAGTCCAACGGCCCTCTAGGTAACCTAGATAGTCCAAGTGTCCACTAGATAACCTAGAGTCCAAGTGCTCGCTAGTTAACCTACATAGTCCAAGTGCCCGCTATGTAACCTAGATAGTCAAAGTGCCCGTTAGGTAACCTAGATAGTCCAAATGCCCGCTAGGTAACTTACATTGTCCAAGTTCCCGCTAGGTAACCTAGATAGTCCAAGTGCCCGTTACCTAATCTACATAATCCAAGTACCCGCTAGGTAACGTAGATAGTTCAAGTGCCAGCTAGATAACCTAGATAGTCCAAGTTCCCGCTAGGTAACCTACAAAGTCTAAGTGCCCGCTACGTAATCTATATACTCCAAATGACCACTAGGGAGCCTACATAGTCCAAATGCCCGCTAGGTAACCTAGGTAGTCCAGGGGCCCGCTAGGAAACCTACATAGTCCTAGTGCCCCCTAGCTAACCTACATTCTCCAAGTGCCCGAAAGGGAACCTACATAGTCCAAGTGCCCGCTAGGTCACCTACATAGTCCAAGTGCCCGATAGGGAACCTACATAATCGAAGTGCCCGCTAGGGAACCTACATAGTCCAAGTGCCCGTTAGGTAACCTAGATAGTCCATATGCCCGCCAGGAAACCCATATAGTCCAAGTGCCCGCTAGGGAATTTACATAGTCCAAGGGCCCGCTAGGGAATCTACATAGTCCAAGTGCCCGTTAGTTAACCTAGATAGTCCAAGTGCCCGCTTGGTAACCTAGATAGTCCATCAGCCCGCTAGGTAACCTACATACTCCAAGAACCCGCAAGGTAACGTAGATAGTTCATGTGCCAGCTAGGTAACCTAGATAGTCCAAGTGTCTGCTAGGCAACCTACAAAGTCTAAGTGCCCGCTAGATTATCTATATAGTCCAAATGCCCGCTAGGGAATCTACATAGTCCAAGGGCCCGCTAGTTAAGGTAGATAGTCCAAGTGCCGCTAGTTAATCTACATAGTCCAAGGGCCCGCTAGTTAACCTACATAGTCCAAGTACACGCTAGTTAACCTAGATCGTCCAAGTGCCCGCTAGGTAACCTACATAGTCCAAGGGCCCGCTACGTAACCTACAAAGTCTAAGTGCCCGCTAGGTTATCTATATAGTCCAAATGCCCCCTAGGGAACCTACAGAGTCCAAGTGCCCGCTAGGTAACATAGATAATCCAAGTGCTCGCTAGTTAACCTATATACTCCTAGTGCCTGCTAGTTAACCTAGGTCGTCCAAGTGCCCGCTAGTTAACCAACATAGTCAATGGGCCCGCTAGTTAATCTACATAGTGCAAGAGCCCGCTAGTTAACCTAGATCGTGCAAGTGCCCGCTAGTTAACCTACATAGTCCAAGTGCCAGTTAGCTAACCTAGATAGTCCAAGGGCCCGCTAGTTGACCTACATAGTTGACCAAGTGCCCGCTGGGTAACCTAGATAATCCAAGTGCCCGCTGGGGAACATTCATAGTCCTACTGCCAGCTAGGTAACCTACATAGTCCAAGTGCCCGCTAGTTAACCTAGATAGTCCTATTGCCCGTTAGTTAACCTAGAGTGTCCAAGTGCCCGCTAGGTAACCTACATAGACCAAGTGCCCGTTCGCTAACCTAGATAGTCCAAGTGCCAGCTAGGTAACCTAGACTGTCCAAGTGCCCGCTAGGTTACCTACATAATCCAAGTGCCCGTTCGTTAACCTAGATAGTCCAAGTGCCCGCTAGGAAACCTACATAGTCCAAGGGCCGGCTAGGTAACCTAGATAGTCCAAGTGCCCACTAGGTAACCTAGAGTCCAAGTGCTCGCTAGTTAACCTACATAATCCAAGTGCCCGCCATATAACCCAGATAGTCAAAGTGCCCATTAGGTAACCTAGATAGTCCAAGTGCCCGCTAGGCAACATACATAGTCCAAGTGCCCGTTCGTTAACATAGAATTCCAAGAGCCCGCTATTTAACCTAGACAGTCCAAGTGCCCGCTAGGTTACCTGCATAGTCCAAGTGCCTGTTCGTTAATATAGATTGTCCAAGTGCCCACTAGGTAACCTACATAGTCCAAGGGCCCGCTAGGTAACCTACATAGTCCAAGTGCCCGCTAGGTAACCTAGATAGTCCAAGGACCCGCTAGTTAACCTACATAATCCAAGGGCTCACTTGTTAACTTTGATAGTCCAAGTGCCCGCTAGTTAACCTAGATCGTCCAAGTGCCCGCAAGTTAACCTAGATTGTCCAAGTGCCTGCTAGTTAACCTACATAGTCCAAAGGCCCACTAGTTAACATAGATAGTCCAAGTGTCCTCTAGTTAACCTACATAGTCCAAGTGCCCGCTAGTTAACCTATATACCAAGTGCCCGCTACTTATCCTAGATAGTCCAAGGGCCCACTATTTAACCTACATAGTCCACGTGCCCGCTAGGCAACTTAGATAGTCCAAGTGCCCGCTAAGGAACCTACATAATCCAAGTGCACGCTAGTTAACCTAGATAGTCCAAGTGCCCGCTAGGTAACCTACATAGTGCAAGTGTCCACTAGTTAACCTACATATTCCAAGTGCCCGCTAGTTAACATAGATAGTCCAAGTGCCCGCGAGGGAATGTACATAATCCAAGTGTCTGCTAGGTAATCTAGATAGTGCAAGTGCCCGCTAGTTAACCTGGATAGTTCAAGTACCCGCTAGGTAACCTAGATCATCCAAGGGCCCCCTAGTTAGCCTACATAGTCCACGTGCCCGCTAGGTAACCTAGATAGTCTAAGTGCCCGTTCGGTAACCTAGATAGTCCAAGTGCCCGTTAGGGAACCTAGATAGTCCAAGGGCCCGCTAGTAAACCTACATAGTCCATAGGCCCGCTAGTTAACCTTCATAGTGCATGTGTCCGCTAGTTAACCTACATATTCCAAGTGCCCGCTATTTAGCCTACATAATCTAAGTGCCAGCTAGGTAACCTAGATAGTCCAAGTGCCTGTTAGCTAATCTAGATAGTCCAAGTGGCGGCTAGGTAACCTACATAGTCCAAGTGCCCGTTCGTTTACCTAGATAATACAAGTGCCCGCTAGGTAACCAGGACAGTCCAAGTGTCCGCTAGTTAACCTACATAGTCCAAGCACCTGATAGGGAACCTACATAATCCAAGTGCCCGCTCGGCAACTTACATACTCCAAGTGCCCGTTAGTTATCCTAGATAGTCAAAGTTCCTGCTAGGTAACCTAGATAGTCCAAGTGCCCGCTAGATAACCTACATAGTCCAAGTGCCTTCTAGTAAACCTACATAATCCATGGGCCCGCTAGTTAACCTGCATAGTGCAAGGGCCCTCTAGTTAACCTAGATCGTGCAAGTGTCCGCTAGTTATCTTATATAGTCCAAGTGCCTGCTAGTTAAACTATACACCAACTGCATGCTACGTAACCTAGATAGTCCAAGGGCACGCTAGTTAACCTACATAGTACAAGTGCCCTTTAGGCAACCTAGATAGTCCAAGTGCCCGCTAAGGAACCTACATAGTCCAAGTGCACGCTAGTTAACCTAGATAGTCCAAGTGTCTGCTAGTTAACCTACATATTCCAAGTGCCCGCTAGTTAACATAGATAGTCCAATTGCCCACTAGGGAACGTACATAGTCCAAGTGCCCGGTAGTTAACCTAGATAATTCAAGTACCCGCTAGGTAACCTAGATAGTCCAAGTGCCTTTTCGGTAACCTAGATAGTCCAAGTGCCCTTTAGGGAACCTAGATAGTCCAAGGGCCCGCAATTAAACCTACATAGTCCATGGGCCCGCTAGTTTACCTACATATTCCAAGTGCCCGCTAGTTAACCTACATAATCTAAGTGCCCGTTAGCTAACCTAGATAGTCCAAGGGCCCGCTAGGTGACCTATATTGTCCAAGGGCCAACTAGGTATCCTAGATTGTACAAGTGCCTGCTAGGTAACCTAGATAGTCCAAGTGCCCGTTAGTTAACCTAGATAGTCCAAGTGCCCATTAGGGGACGTACTTAGTCCAAAGGCCCGCTAGTTAACCTACATAGTCCAAGGTCCGCTAGGTAACCTAGATAGTCCAAGTGCTCGCTAGTTAATCTACATAGTCCAAGTTCCCGCTAGGTAACCTAGATAGTCCAAGTGCCCGTTCGGTAACTAGATAGTCCAAGTGCCCTTTAGGGAACCTAGATAGTCCAAGGGCCCGCTAGTAAACCTACATAGTCCATGGGCCCGCTAGTTAACCTTCATAGTGCAAGGGTCCGCTACTTTTCCTACAAATTCCAAGTGCCTGCTAGTTAACCTACATAATCTAAGTGCCCGTTGGCTAACCTAGATAGTCCAAGGCCTGCTAGTTGACCTACATAGTCCAAATGCCCGCTAGTTAACCTAGATAGTCCAAGTGCCTGCTAGGTAACCTACATAGTGCAAGTGTCCGCTAGTTAACCTACATATTCCAAGTGCCTGCTAGTTAACATAGATAGTCCAAGTGCCCGCTAGGGAACGTACATACTCTAAGTGCCCTCTAGGTAACCTAGATAGTTCAAGTACCCGCTAGGTAACCTAGATCGTCAAAGGGCCCGATAGTAAACCTACATATTCCATGGGCCCGCTAGTTAACCTTCATTGTGCAAGTGTCCGCTACTTAACCTACATATTCCAAGTTCCTGCTATTTCACCTACATAATCTAAGTTCCCGTTGGCTAACCTAGATAGTCCAAGGGCCCACAAGTTGACCTACATAGTAAAAGTGCCAGCTAGGTAACCTAGATAGTACAAGTGCCCGCTAGGGAACCTAGAGAGTCCAAGTGCCTGTTAGCTAACCTAGATAGTCCAAGTGGCGGCTAGGTAACCTACATAGTCCAAGTGCCCGTCCGTTAACCTAGATAATCCAAGTGCCCGTTCGTTAACGTAGATAATCCAAGTGCCCACTAGGTAACCTAGACAGTCCAAGTGCCCGCTAGTTAACCTAGATAGTCCAAGTGGTGGCTAGGTAACCTACATAGTCCAAGTGCCCGTCCTTTAACCAAGATAATCCAAGTGACCTATAGGGAACCTACATAATCCAAGTGCCCGCTAGGCAACCTACATAATCCAAGTGCCCGTTAGTTAACCTAGATAGTCAAAGTGCCTGCTAGGCAACCTAGATAGTCCAAGTGCCCGCTAGGTAACCTACATAGTCCAAGTGCCCGCTAGGTAACCTAAAAAGTCCAAATGCCCGCTAGGGAAACTACATAGTCCAAGTGCCCGCTAGTTAACCTAGATAGTCCAAGTGCCTGCTAGTAAACCTACATAATCCATGGGCCCGCTAGTTAGCCTACATAGTGCAAGGGCCCGCTAGTTACCCTACATCGAGTAAGGGCCCGCTAGTTAACCTAGATAGTCCAAGTGCCCGCTAGTTGACCTACATAGTCTAAGTGCCCGCTAGGTAACCTAGACAGTTCAAGTGACCACTAGGTTACCTACATAGTCCAAGTGCCAGTTCGTTAACCTACATAGTCCAAGTGCCCGCTAGGTAACCAATATAGTCCAAATGCCTGCTAGGGGCCCTAATAGTCCAAATGCCCGCTAGTTATCCTAGATAGTCCAAGTGCTCCCTAGTTAACCTAGATAGTCCAAGTGCCCGCTAGTTATCCTAGATAGACCAAGTGCCAACCAGGGAACCTATCTAGTCCAAGTACCCGCTAGGAAACGTACATAGTCCAAGTGCCCGCTAGGTAACGTAAATAGTCCAAGTGCCCGCTAGGGAACCTACATAGTCCAAGTGCCCGTTAGGTAACCTAGATAGTCCAAGGGCCCGCTAGGGAACCTACATAGTCCAAGTGCCCGTTAGTTAACCTAGATAGTCCCAGTGCCCGCTTGGTAACTTAGATAGTCCAACAGCCCTCTAGGTAACCTACATACTTCAAGAACCCGCTATAACATAGATAGTTCAAGTGCCTGCTAGGTAACCTAGATAGTTCTTGTGCCGCTAGGTAAACTACAATGTCTAAGTGCCCGCTAGGTTATCTATATAGTCCAAATGCCCGCTAGGGAATCTACATAGTCTAAGGACCCGCTAGTTAACGTAGATAGTCCAAGTGCCACTAGTTAATCTACATAGTCCAAGGGCCCGCTAGTTAACCTACATAGTCCAAGTACCCGCTAAAAACCTACATAGTCCAAGTTCGCTCTAGTTAACCTAGATATTCCAAGTCTCCTCTAGTTAACCTAGATCGTCCTTTGCCCGCTAAAAAACTTAGATAGTCCAAGTGCCCGTTACCTAACCTAGATAGTCCAATTACCCGCTATGCAACATACATAGTCCAAGTGCCCGTTCGTTTACCTAGATGTCCAAGTGCCCGCTAGGTAACCTAGACTCTCCAAGAGCCCGCTAGGTTACCTACATAGTCCATATGCCCGTTCGGTAACCTAGATAGTGCAAGTGCCCGCTAGGTAACCTACATAGTCCAAGGGCCCGCTAGGCAATTTACATAGTCCAAGGGCCCGCTAGTTAATGTAGATATTACAAGTACCCGCTCGTTAACCTAGATCGTCCAAGTGTCCGATAATTAACCTACATAGACCAAGTGCCCGGTAGTTAACTTATATAGTTCAAGTGTCCATAGGGAACATACATAGTCCACGTGCCCGCTAGGTAACCTAGATAGTCCAAGTGCCCGTTCGGTAACCTAGATAGTCCAAGTGCCCGTTAGGGAACCTAGATAGTCCAAGGGCCCGCTAGTAAACCTACATAGTCCATAGGCCCGCTAGTTAACCTTCATAGTGCATGTGTCCGCTAGTTAACCTACATATTCCAAGTGCCCGCTATTTAGCCTACATAATCTAAGTGCCAGCTAGGTAACCTAGATAGTCCAAGTGCCTGTTAGCTAATCTAGATAGTCCAAGTGGCGGCTAGGTAACCTACATAGTCCAAGTGCCCGTTCGTTTACCTAGATAATACAAGTGCCCGCTAGGTAACCAGGACAGTCCAAGTGTCCGCTAGTTAACCTACATAGTCCAAGCACCTGATAGGGAACCTACATAATCCAAGTGCCCGCTCGGCAACTTACATACTCCAAGTGCCCGTTAGTTATCCTAGATAGTCAAAGTTCCTGCTAGGTAACCTAGATAGTCCAAGTGCCCGCTAGATAACCTACATAGTCCAAGTGCCTTCTAGTAAACCTACATAATCCATGGGCCCGCTAGTTAACCTGCATAGTGCAAGGGCCCTCTAGTTAACCTAGATCGTGCAAGTGTCCGCTAGTTATCTTATATAGTCCAAGTGCCTGCTAGTTAAACTATACACCAACTGCATGCTACGTAACCTAGATAGTCCAAGGGCACGCTAGTTAACCTACATAGTACAAGTGCCCTTTAGGCAACCTAGATAGTCCAAGTGCCCGCTAAGGAACCTACATAGTCCAAGTGCACGCTAGTTAACCTAGATAGTCCAAGTGTCTGCTAGTTAACCTACATATTCCAAGTGCCCGCTAGTTAACATAGATAGTCCAATTGCCCACTAGGGAACGTACATAGTCCAAGTGCCCGGTAGTTAACCTAGATAATTCAAGTACCCGCTAGGTAACCTAGATAGTCCAAGTGCCTTTTCGGTAACCTAGATAGTCCAAGTGCCCTTTAGGGAACCTAGATAGTCCAAGGGCCCGCAATTAAACCTACATAGTCCATGGGCCCGCTAGTTTACCTACATATTCCAAGTGCCCGCTAGTTAACCTACATAATCTAAGTGCCCGTTAGCTAACCTAGATAGTCCAAGGGCCCGCTAGGTGACCTATATTGTCCAAGGGCCAACTAGGTATCCTAGATTGTACAAGTGCCTGCTAGGTAACCTAGATAGTCCAAGTGCCCGTTAGTTAACCTAGATAGTCCAAGTGCCCATTAGGGGACGTACTTAGTCCAAAGGCCCGCTAGTTAACCTACATAGTCCAAGGTCCGCTAGGTAACCTAGATAGTCCAAGTGCTCGCTAGTTAATCTACATAGTCCAAGTTCCCGCTAGGTAACCTAGATAGTCCAAGTGCCCGTTCGGTAACTAGATAGTCCAAGTGCCCTTTAGGGAACCTAGATAGTCCAAGGGCCCGCTAGTAAACCTACATAGTCCATGGGCCCGCTAGTTAACCTTCATAGTGCAAGGGTCCGCTACTTTTCCTACAAATTCCAAGTGCCTGCTAGTTAACCTACATAATCTAAGTGCCCGTTGGCTAACCTAGATAGTCCAAGGCCTGCTAGTTGACCTACATAGTCCAAATGCCCGCTAGTTAACCTAGATAGTCCAAGTGCCTGCTAGGTAACCTACATAGTGCAAGTGTCCGCTAGTTAACCTACATATTCCAAGTGCCTGCTAGTTAACATAGATAGTCCAAGTGCCCGCTAGGGAACGTACATACTCTAAGTGCCCTCTAGGTAACCTAGATAGTTCAAGTACCCGCTAGGTAACCTAGATCGTCAAAGGGCCCGATAGTAAACCTACATATTCCATGGGCCCGCTAGTTAACCTTCATTGTGCAAGTGTCCGCTACTTAACCTACATATTCCAAGTTCCTGCTATTTCACCTACATAATCTAAGTTCCCGTTGGCTAACCTAGATAGTCCAAGGGCCCACAAGTTGACCTACATAGTAAAAGTGCCAGCTAGGTAACCTAGATAGTACAAGTGCCCGCTAGGGAACCTAGAGAGTCCAAGTGCCTGTTAGCTAACCTAGATAGTCCAAGTGGCGGCTAGGTAACCTACATAGTCCAAGTGCCCGTCCGTTAACCTAGATAATCCAAGTGCCCGTTCGTTAACGTAGATAATCCAAGTGCCCACTAGGTAACCTAGACAGTCCAAGTGCCCGCTAGTTAACCTAGATAGTCCAAGTGGTGGCTAGGTAACCTACATAGTCCAAGTGCCCGTCTTTAACCAAGATAATCCAAGTGACCTATAGGGAACCTACATAATCCAAGTGCCCGCTAGGCAACCTACATAATCCAAGTGCCCGTTAGTTAACCTAGATAGTCAAAGTGCCTGCTAGGCAACCTAGATAGTCCAAGTGCCCGCTAGGTAACCTACATAGTCCAAGTGCCCGCTAGGTAACCTAAAAAGTCCAAATGCCCGCTAGGGAAACTACATAGTCCAAGTGCCCGCTAGTTAACCTAGATAGTCCAAGTGCCTGCTAGTAAACCTACATAATCCATGGGCCCGCTAGTTAGCCTACATAGTGCAAGGGCCCGCTAGTTACCCTACATCGAGTAAGGGCCCGCTAGTTAACCTAGATAGTCCAAGTGCCCGCTAGTTGACCTACATAGTCTAAGTGCCCGCTAGGTAACCTAGACAGTTCAAGTGACCACTAGGTTACCTACATAGTCCAAGTGCCAGTTCGTTAACCTACATAGTCCAAGTGCCCGCTAGGTAACCAATATAGTCCAAATGCCTGCTAGGGGCCCTAATAGTCCAAATGCCCGCTAGTTATCCTAGATAGTCCAAGTGCTCCCTAGTTAACCTAGATAGTCCAAGTGCCCGCTAGTTATCCTAGATAGACCAAGTGCCAACCAGGGAACCTATCTAGTCCAAGTACCCGCTAGGAAACGTACATAGTCCAAGTGCCCGCTAGGTAACGTAAATAGTCCAAGTGCCCGCTAGGGAACCTACATAGTCCAAGTGCCCGTTAGGTAACCTAGATAGTCCAAGGGCCCGCTAGGGAACCTACATAGTCCAAGTGCCCGTTAGTTAACCTAGATAGTCCCAGTGCCCGCTTGGTAACTTAGATAGTCCAACAGCCCTCTAGGTAACCTACATACTTCAAGAACCCGCTATAACATAGATAGTTCAAGTGCCTGCTAGGTAACCTAGATAGTTCTTGTGCCGCTAGGTAAACTACAATGTCTAAGTGCCCGCTAGGTTATCTATATAGTCCAAATGCCCGCTAGGGAATCTACATAGTCTAAGGACCCGCTAGTTAACGTAGATAGTCCAAGTGCCACTAGTTAATCTACATAGTCCAAGGGCCCGCTAGTTAACCTACATAGTCCAAGTACCCGCTAAAAACCTACATAGTCCAAGTTCGCTCTAGTTAACCTAGATATTCCAAGTCTCCTCTAGTTAACCTAGATCGTCCTTTGCCCGCTAAAAAACTTAGATAGTCCAAGTGCCCGTTACCTAACCTAGATAGTCCAATTACCCGCTATGCAACATACATAGTCCAAGTGCCCGTTCGTTTACCTTGATGTCCAAGTGCCCGCTAGGTAACCTAGACTCTCCAAGAGCCCGCTAGGTTACCTACATAGTCCATATGCCCGTTCGGTAACCTAGATAGTGCAAGTGCCCGCTAGGTAACCTACATAGTCCAAGGGCCCGCTAGGCAATTTACATAGTCCAAGGGCCCGCTAGTTAATGTAGATATTACAAGTACCCGCTCGTTAACCTAGATCGTCCAAGTGTCCGATAATTAACCTACATAGACCAAGTGCCCGGTAGTTAACTTATATAGTTCAAGTGTCCATAGGGAACATACAGAGTCCAAGTGCCCGCTAGGGAACCTATATATTCCAAGTGCCCGCTAGGCAATCTACATAGTCCAAGGGTCCGCTAGTTAATGTAGATAGTCCAAGTACCCGCTAGTTAACCAAGATCGTCCAAGTGTCTGATAATTAACCTACATAGTACAAGTGCTGCTAGGGAACCTAGATAGTCCAAGTGCCCGCTCTGGAACCTACATTGTCTAAGTGACTGCTAGGGAACTTACATAGTCCAAGTCCCCGCTCTGGAACATACATAGTCCAAGTGCCAGCTATGGCATCTACATAGTCCAAGGGCCCGCTAATTAACCAACATAGTCCAAGTACCCGCTAGTTAACCTAGATCGTCCAGGTGCCCACTAGGTAACCTAGATAGTCCAAGGGCCTGCTAGGGAACGTACATAGTCCAAGTGCCTGCTAGGTAACCTAGATAGTCCAAGTGCCCACTAATTAACCTACATAGTCCAGGTTCCCCCTAGGTAACCAAGATAGTCCAAGGGCCTGCTAGGTAACCTACATTGTCCTAGTGCCCCCTAGTTAACCTACATTCTCCAAGTGCCCGATAGGGAACCTACATAGTCCAAGTGCCCGCTAGGTAACCTACATAGTCCAAGTGCCCGTTAGGTAACCTAGATAGTCCAAATGCCCGCTAGGGAACCCACATAGTCCAAGTGCCCGCTAGGGAACTTACATAGTCCAAGGGCCCGCTAGTGTACCTACATAGTCCAAGTGCCCGTTAGTTAACCTAGATAGTCCAAGTGCCCGCTAGGTAACTTAGATAGTCCAACAGTCCGGTAGGTAACCTACATACTCCAAGTACCCGCTAGGTAACGTAGATAGTTCAAGTGCCTGCTAGGCAACCTAGATAGTCCAAGTGCCCGCTAGGTAACCTACAAAGTCTAAGTGCCCGCTAAGTAATCTATATAGTCCAACTAACCGCTAGGGAGCCTACATAGTCCAAATGCCCGCTAGGTAACCTAGATAGCCTAAGGGCCCGCTAGGTAACCTACATAGTACTAGTGCCCACTAGTTAACCTACATATTCCAAGTGCCAAATAGGGAACCTACATAATCCACGTGCCCGCTAGTTGACCTACATAGTCCAAGTGCCCGCTAGGTAACCTAGATAATTCTAGTGCCTGCTAGGGAACCTTCATAGTCCTAGTGCCAGCTAGGTAACCTAGATAGTCCAAGTGCCCGCTAGTTTACTTAGATAGTCCTAGTGCCCGTTAGTTAACCTAGAGTGTCCAAGTGCACACTAGGGGACGTACTTAGTCCAAGTGCCTGTTAGCTAACCTAGATAGTCCAAGTACCCGCTAATTAACATTGATCATCCAAGTGCCTGCTAGTTAACCTAGATAGTCCAAGTGCACACTAGTTAACCTACATAGTCCAAGGGCCCGCTGGTTAACCTACGTAGTCCAAGGTCCGCTAGTTAACCTAGATAGTCCAAGTGCCCGCTAGTTAACCTAGATAGTCCAAGTGCCCGCTAGGTAACCTAAGTAGTCCAAATGTCCGATAGGGATCCTACATAGTCCAAGTGCCCGCTAGGAAACCTACATAGTCCAAGGGCCCGCTAGGTAACCTAGATAGTGCAAGGGCCCTCTAGGTAACCTAGAGTCCAAGTGCTCGCTAGTTAACCTACATAATCCAAGTGCCCGCTATGCAACCTAGATAATCAAAGTGCCCGTTAGGTTACCTAGACAGTCCAAGTGCCCGCTTGGTAACTTACATTGTCCACGTTCCGGCTAGGTAACCTAGATACTCAAAGTGCCCGTTGCCTAACCAAGATAGTCCAAGTGCCCGCTAAGCAACCAACATAGTCCAAGTGCCCGTTCGTTAACCTAAAAGTCCAAGTGCCCCCTAGGTAACCTAGACAGTCCAAGTGCCCCCTAGGTTACCTGCATATTTCAAGTGCCCGTTCGTTAACCTAGATAGTCCAAATGCCCACTAGGTAACCTACATAATCCAAGTGCCTGCTAGGTAACATATATACTCCAAGTGCCCGCTAGTTAACCTACATAGTCCAAGGGCCCGCTACGTAACCTAAAAAGTCTAAGTGCCCGCTAGGTTATCTATATAGTCCAAATGCCCCCTAGGGAACCTACATAGTCCAAGTGCCCGCTAGATAACATAGATAATCCAAGTGCCCGCTAGTTAACCTATATACTCCTAGTGCCTGCTAGTTAACCTAGGTCGTCCAAGTGCCCGCTAGTTAACCAACATAGTCAATGGGCCCGCTAGTTAATCTACATAGTGCAAGAGCCCGCTAGTTAACCTAGATCGTGCAAGTGCCCGCTAGTTAACCTACATAGTCCAAGTGCCAGTTAGCTAACCTAGATAGTCCAAGGGCCCGCTAGTTGACCTACATAGTCCAAGTGCCCGCTGGGTAACCTAGATAATCCAAGTGCCCGCTGGGGAACATTCATAGTCCAACTGCCAGCTAGGTAACCTACATAGTCCAAGTGCCCGCTAGTTAACCTAGATAGTCCTATTGCCCGTTAGTTAACCTAGAGTGTCCAAGTGCCCGCTAGGTAACCTACATAGACCAAGTGACCGTTCGCTAACCTAGATAGTCCAAGTGCCCGCTAGGTAACCTAGACTGTCCAAGTGCCCGCTAGGTTACCTACATAATCCAAGTGCCCGTTCGTTAACCTAGATAGTCCAAGTGCCCGCTAGGAAACCTACATAGTCCAAGGGCCCGCTAGGTAACCTAGATAGTCCAAGTGCCCACTAGGTAACCTAGAGTCCAAGTGCTCGCTAGTTAACCTAGATTGTCCAAGTGCCTGCTAGTTAACCTACATAGTCCAAGGGCCCACTAGTTAACATAGATAGTCCAAGTGTCCTCTAGTTAACCTACATAGTCCAAGTGCCCGCTAGTTAACCTATATACCAAGTGCCCGCTACTTATCCTAGTTAGTCCAAGGGCCCACTATTTAACCTACATAGTCCACGTGCCCGCTAGGCAACCTAGATAGTCCAAGTGCCCGCTACGGAACCTACATGGTCCAAGAGCCCGCTAGGTAACCTACATAGTGCAAGTGTCCACTAGTTAACCTACATATTCCAAGTGCCCGCTAGTTAACATAGATAGTCCAAGTGCCCGCGAGGGAATGTACATAATCCAAGTGTCCGCTAGGTAATCTAGATAGTCCAAGGGCCCGCTAGGTAACCTAGATAGTCCAAGTGCCCACTAGGTAACCTAGAGTCCAAGTGCTCGCTAGTTAACCTACATAATCCAAGTGCCCGCCATGTAACCTAGATAGTCAAAGTGCCCATTAGGTAACCTAGATAGTCCAAGTGCCCGCTAGGTAACTTACATTGTCCAAGTTCCCGCTAGGTAACCTAGATACTCAAAGTGCCCGTTACCTAACCTAGATAGTCCAAGTGCCCGCTAGGCAACATACATAGTCCAAGTGCCCGTTCGTTAACATAGAATTCCAAGAGCCCGCTATTTAACCTAGACAGTCCAAGTGCCCGCTAGGTTACCTGCATAGTCCAAGTGCCTGTTCGTTAATAAAGATAGTCCAAGTGCCAACTAGGTAACCTACATAGTCCAAGTGCCCGCTAGGTAACCTACATAGTCCAAGTGCCCGCTAGGTAACCTAGATAGTCCAAGGACCCGCTAGTTAACCTACATAATCCAAGGGCTCACTTGTTAACTTTGATAGTCCAAGTGCCCGCTAGTTAACCTAGATCGTCCAAGTGCCCGCAAGTTAACCTAGATTGTCCAAGTGCCTGCTAGTTAACCTACATAGTCCAAGGGCCCACTAGTTAACATAGATAGTCCAAGTGTCCTCTAGTTAACCTACATAGTCCAAGTGCCCGCTAGTTAACCTATATACCAAGTGCCCGCTACTTATCCTAGTTAGTCCAAGGGCCCACTATTTAACCTTCATAGTCCACGTGCCCGCTAGGCAACCTAGATAGTCCAAGTGCCCGCTACGGAACCTACATGGTCCAAGAGCCCGCTAGGTAACCTACATAGTGCAAGTGTCCACTAGTTAACCTACATATTCCAAGTGCCCGCTAGTTAACATAGATAGTCCAAGTGCCCGCGAGGGAATGTACATAATCCAAGTGTCCACTAGGTAATCTAGATAGTGCAAGTGCCCGCTAGTTAACCTGGATAGTTCAAGTACCCACTAGGTAACCTAGATCATCCAAGGGCCCCCTAGTTAGCCTACATAGTCCACGTGCCCGCTATGTAACCTAGATAGTCCAAGTGCCCGTTCGGTAACCTAGATAGTCCAAGTGCCCGTTAGGGAACCTAGATAGTCCAAGGGCCCACTAGTAAACCTACATAGTACATAGGCCCGCTAGTTAACCTTCATAGTGCAAGTGTCCGCTAGTTAACCTACATATTCCAAGTGCCCACTATTTAACCTACATAATCTAAGTGCCAGCTAGGTAACCTAGATAGTCCAAGTGCCTGTTAGCTAATCTAGATAGTCCAAGTGGCGGCAAGGTAACCTACATAGTCCAAGTGACCGTTCGTTAACCTAGATAATACAAGTGCCCGCTAGGTAACCAGAACAGTCCAAGTGTCCTCTAGTTAACCTACATAGTCCAAGTACCCCCTAGTTAACTTAGATCGTCCAAGTGTCCGCTAGTTAACCTACATAGTACAAGTGCCCGCTAGGGAATCTAGTTAGTCCAAGTGCCCGCTCTGGAACCTACATAGTCCAAGTGCCTGATAGGGAACCTCCATAGTCCAAGTGCCCGCACTGGAACATACATAGTCCAAGTGCCCGCTAGGGAATCTACATAATCCAAGGGCCCGCTAGTTAACGTAGATAGTCCAAGTGCCACTAGTTAATCTACGTAGTTCAAGGGCCCGCTAGTTAACCTACATAGTCCAAGGGCCCACTAGTTAACCTACATAGTCCAAGTGCCTGCTAGGTAACCTAGACAGTTCAAGTGACCACTAGGTTACTTACATATTCCAAGTGCCCGTTCGTTAACCTACATAGTCCAAGTGCCCGCTAGATAACCAATATAATCCAAATGCCCACTAGGGGCCCTAATAGTCCAAATGCCCGCTAGTTAACCTAGATAGTCAAAATGCTCGCTAGTTAACCTAGATAGTACAAATGCCCGCTAGTTAACCTAGATAGACCAAGTGCCCGCAAGGGAACCTATCTAGTCCAAGTACCCGCTAGGAAACGTACATATTCCAAGTGCCCGCTAGGTAACCTACATAGTCCAAGTGCCCGCTTGTTAACGTAGATAGTCCAAGTGCCCACTAGTTAACCTACATTGTCCAGGTTCCCCCTAGGTAACCCAGATAGTCCAAGGGCCCGCTAGGTAACCTACATAGTCCAAATGCCCGATAAGGAACCTACATAGTCCAAGTGCCCGCTAGGTACCCTACATAGTCCAAATGCCCGCTAATTAACCTACATAGTCCAAGTGCCCGATAGGGAACCTACATAATCGAAGTACCCGCTAGGGAACCTACATAGTCCAAATGCCCACTAGGAAACCCACATAGTCCAAGTGCCTGCTTGGGAACTTATATAGTCCAAGGGCCCGCTAGGGAACCTACATAGTCCAAGTGCCCGTTAGTTAACCTAGATAGTCCAAGTGCCCGCTTGGTAACCTAGATAGTCCAACAGCCCGATAGGTAAACTACATACTCCAAGAACCCGCTAGGTAACATAGATAGTTCATGTGCCAGCTAGGTAACCTAGATAGTCCAAGTGCCCGCTAGGTAACCTTCAAAGTCTAAGTGCCCGCTATTTTATCTATATAGTCCAAATGCCCGCTAGGAAATCTACATAGTTCAAGGGCCCGCTAGTTAACGTAGATAGTCCAAGTGCCGCTAACTAATCTACATAGTACAAGGACCCGCAAGTTAACCTACATAGTCCAAGTGCCCGCTAGGTAACCTACCTAGTCCAAGTGCCCGCTAGTTAACCTACATAGTCCAAGGGCCCGCTAGGTAACCTACAAAGTCTAAGTGCCCGCTAGGTTATCTATATAGTCCAAATGCCTGCAAGGGAACCTACATAGTCCAAGTGCCCGCTAGGTAACCTAGATAATCCAAGTGCCCGCTAGTTAACCTATATAGTCCAAGTGCCCGCTAGTTAACCTAGATCGTCCAAGTCCCGCTAGTTAACCAACAGAGTCAAAGGGCCCGCTAGTTAACCTACATAGTGCAAGAGCCCGCTAGTTAACCTAGATCGTGCAAGTGTCCGCTAGTTATCCTACATAGTCCAAGTGCCAGGTAGCTAACCTAGATATTCCAAGGACCCGCTAGCTGACCTATATAGTCCAAGTGCCCGCTGGGTAACAAAGATAATCCAAGTGCCCGCTAGGGAACCTTCATAGTCCAAGTGCCAGCTAGGTAACCTAGATAGTCCAAGTGCCCACTAGTTAACCAAGATAGTCCTATTGCCCGTTAGTTAACCCAGAGTGTCCAAGTACCCACTAGGGGACGTACTTAGTCCAAGTGCCCGTTAGCTAACCTAGAGAGTCCAAGTCTCTGCTAGTTAACAGTGATCATCCAAGGGCCCGCTGGTTAACAGTGATCATCCAAGTGCACGCTAGTTAACCTAGATAGTCCAAGCGCCCTCTAGTTAACCTAGATCGTCCAAGTGCCCGCTAGTTAACCTAGATAGTACAAGTGCCCGCTAGGTAACCTAAGTAGTCCAAATGTCCGATAGGGATCCTACATAGTCCAAGTGCCCGCTAGGTAACCTACATAGTCCAAGTGCCCGTTCGTTAACCGAGATAGGCCAAGTGCCCGCTAGGTAACCTAGACTGTCCAAGTGCCCGCTAGGTTACCTACATAGTCCAAGTGCCCGTTCGTTAACCTAGATAGTCCAAGTGCCCGCTAGGAAACCTACATAGTCCAAGGGCCCGCTAGGTAACGTAGATAGTCCAAGTGCCCGTGCGTTAACCTAGATAGTCCAAGTGCCCGCTAGGAAACCTACATAGTCCAAGGGCCCGGTAGGTAACCGAGATAGTCCAAGTGCCCGCTAGGTAACCTAGAGTCCAAGTGCTCGCTACTTAACCTACATAGTCCAAGTGCCCGGTATGTAACCTAGATAGTCAAAGTGCCCGTTAGGTAACCTAGATAGTTCAAGTGCCCGCTAGGTAACGTAGAAAGTCCAAGTACCCGCTAGGTAACGTACATAGTCCAAGTGCCCGGTAGGTAACCTAGATAGTCCAAGTGCCCGCTAGTTAACCTACATAGTCCAAGTGCCTGCTAGGTAACCTAGATAGTGCAAGTGCACACTAGTTAACCTACATTGTTCAGGTTCCCCCTTGGTAACCTAGATAGTCCAAGGGCCCGCTTGGTAACCTACATAGTCCAAATGCCCGATATGGAACCTACATAGTCCAAGTGCCCGCTAGGTAACCTACATAGTCCAAATGCCCGCTAGTTAACCTACATAGTCCAAGTGCCCGATAGGGAACCTACATAAACCAAGTACCCACTAGGGAACCTACATAGTCCAAATGCCCGCTAGGGAACCCACATAGTCCAAGTGCCCGCTAGGGAACTTACATTATCCAAGGGCCCGCTAGGGAACCTACATAGTCCAAGTGCCTGTTAGTTAACCTAGATAGTCCAAGTGCCCGCTTGGTAACCTATATAGTCCAACAGCCCGCTAGGTAACCTACACACTCCAAGAACCCGCTAGGTAACATAGATAGTTCATGTGCCAGCTAGGTAACCTAGATAGTCCAAATGCCCGCTAGGTAACCTACAAAGTCTAAGTGCCCGCTAGATTATCTATATAGTCCAAATTCCCGCTAGGGAATCTACATAGTTCAAGGGCCCGCTAGTTAACGTAGATAGTCCAAGTGCCGCTAGTTAATCTACATAGTCCAAGGGCCCGCTAGTTAACCTACATAGTCCAAGTACCCGCTAGTTAACCTAGATCGTCCAAGTGCCCGCTAGGTAACCTACATAGTCCAAGGGCCCGCTAGTTAACCTACATAGTCCAAGGGCCCGCTAGGTAACCTACAAAGTCTACGTGCCCGCTAGGTTATCTATATAGGCCAAATGCCCCCTAGTTAACCTACATAGTGCAAGAGCCCACTAGTTAAACTAGATCGTGCAAGTGTCCGCTAGTTAACCTACATAGTCCAAGTGCCAGTTAGCTAACCTAGATATTCCAAGGACCCGCTAGTTGACCTATATAGTCCAAGTGCCCGCTGGGTAACCTAGATAATCCAAGTGCCCGCTAGGGAACCTTCATAGTCCAAGTGCCAGCTAGGTAACCTAGATAGTCCAAGTGCCCACTAGTTAACCAAGATAGTCCTATTGCCCGTTAGTTAACCTAGAGTGTCCAAGTGCCCACTAGGGGACGTACTTAGTCCAAGTGCACGTTAGCTAACCTA
Organism: Tenrec ecaudatus; assembly: GCF_050624435.1. Classification (NCBI taxonomy): domain Eukaryota; kingdom Metazoa; phylum Chordata; class Mammalia; order Afrosoricida; family Tenrecidae; genus Tenrec; species Tenrec ecaudatus. Next base: position 108,628,186 of record NC_134534.1, on the reverse strand, counting down.
GATCGTCCAAGTGCCCGCTAGTTAACCTAGATAGTCAAATTGCCCGCTAGGTAACCTAAGTAGTCCAAATGTCTGATAGGGATCCTACATAGTCCAAGTGCCAGCTAGGTAACCTGCATAGTCCAAGTGCCCGTTCGTTAACCTAGATATTCCAAGTGCCCGCTAGGTAACCTAGACTGTCCAAGTGCCCGCTAGGAAACCTACATATTCCAAGTGCCCGCTAGGTAACCTAGACTGTCCAAGTGCCCGCTAGGAAACCTACATATTCCAAGGGCCCGCTAGGTAACCTAGATAGTCAAAGTGCCCGCTAGGTAACTTACATTGTCCAAGTTCCCGCTAGGTAACTTAGATAGTCCAAGTGCCCGCTAAGCAACCTACATAATCCAAGTGCCCGTTCGTTAACCTAGATAGTCCAAGTGCCCGCTAGGTAACCTATATAATCCAAGTGCCCGCTAGGTAACCTGGATAGTCCACGGGCCCGCTAGTTAACCTACATAGTCCAACTGCTAACTTGTTAACTTTGATAGTCCAAGTGCCTGCTAATTAACGTAGATCGTCCAAGTGCCCGCAAGTTAACCTAGATTGTCCAAGGGCCCCCTAGTTAGCCTACATAGTCCAAGTTCCCGCTAGGTAACCTAGATAGTCCAAGTGCCCGTTCGGTAACCTAGATAGTCCAAGTGCACTTTAGGGAACCTAGATAGCCCAAGGGCCCGCTTGTAAACCTACATAGTCCATGGGCCCGCTAGTTAACCTTCATAGTGCAAGTGTCCGCTACTTAACCTACATATTCCAAGTGCCCGGTAGTTAACCTACACAATCTAAGTGCCCGTTGGCTAACCTAGATAGTCCCAGGGACCGCTAGTTGACCTACATAGTCCAAGTGCCCCTCTAGTTAACCTAGATAGTCCAAGTGCCTACTAGGTAACCTACATAGTGCAAGTGTCCGCTAGTTAACCTACATATTCCAAGTGCCCGCTAGTTAACATAGATAGTCCAACTGCCTGCTAGGGAACGTACTTAGTCCAAGTGCCCGCTAAGTAACCTAGATACTGCAAATTCCCGCTAGTTAACCTAGATAGTTCAATTACCCGCTAGGTAACCTAGATCGTCCAAGGGCCCCCTAGTTAGCCTACATAGTCCAAGTGCCCCGTAGTTAACCTACATTATCTAAGTGCCCGTTGGCTAACCTAGATAGTCCAAGGGCCTGCTAATTGACCTACATAGTCCAAGTGCCAGCTAGGTAACCTGGATAGTACAAGTGCCCTCTAGGGAACCTAGATAGTCTATGTGCCTGTTAGCTAACCTCGATAGGGCAAGTGGCGGCTAGGTAACCTACACAGTCCAAGTGCCCGTTCGTTAACCTAGATAATACAAGTGACCACTAGGTAACCTAGACAGTCCAAGTGCCCGCTAGTTAACCTACATAGTCCAAGTGCCCAATAGGGAACCTATATAATCCAAGTGCCCGCTAGGCAACCTACATAGTCCAAGTGCCCGTTAATTAACCTAGAGAGTCAAAGTGCCTGCTAGGTAACGTAGATTGTCCAAGAGCCCGCTAGTTAACCTACATAGTCCAAGTGCCCGTTAGTTAGCCTAGATAGTCAAAGTGCCTGTTAGGTAACCTAGATAGTCCAAGTGCCCGCTAGGCAACCTACATAGTCCAAGTGCCCATTAGTTAACCTAGATAGTCAAAGTGCCTGCTAGGTAACCTAGATAGTCCAAGTGCCTGCTAAGTAACCTACATAGTCCACGAGCCCGCTAGGTAACCTAAATAGTCCAAAAGCCCGCTAGGGAAATTACATAGTCCAAGTGCCCGCTAGTTAACCTAGATAGTCCAAGTGCCTGCTAGTAAACCTACATAATCCATGGGCCCGCTAGTTAACCTACATAGTGCAAGGGCCCGCTAGTTAACCTACACCGTCTAAGGGCCCGCTAGTTAACCTAGATAATCCAATGCCCGCTAGTTAACCTAGATAGTCCAAGTGCCCGCTAGGTAACCTAAAAAGTCCAAATGTCTGATAGGGATCCTACATAGTCCAAGTGCCCATTCGTTAACCTAGATAGTCCAAGTGCCCGCTAGGTAACCTAGACTGTCCAAGTGCCCGCTAAGTTACCTACATAGTCCAAGGGCCCGCTAGGTAACCTAGATAGTCCAAGTGCCCGCTAGGTAACCTAGAGTCCAAGTGCTCGCTAGTTAACCTACATAGTCCAAGTGCCCGCTATGTAACCTAGATAGCCAAAGTGCCCGCTAGGTAACGTAGAAAGTCCAAGTGCCCCCTAAGGAACGTACATAGTCCAAGTGCCCGGTAGGTAACCTACATAGTCCAAGTGCCCGCTAGTTAACCTAATTAATCCAAGTGCCTGCTAGGTAACCTAGATAGTCCAAGTGCTCGTTCGGTAACTTAGATAGTCCAAGTGCACTTTAGGGAACCAGATAATCCAAGGGCCCGCTTGTAAACCTACATAGTCCATGGGCGCGCTAGTTAATCTTCATAGTGCAAGTGTCCGCTACTTAACCTACATATTTCAAGTGCCCGCTAGTTAACCTACACAATCTAAGTGCCCGTTGGCTAACCTAGATAATCCAAGGGCCCGCTAGTTGACCTACATAGTCCAAGTGCCAGCTAGGTAACCTGGATAGTACAAGTGCACTCTAGGGAACCTAGATAGTCCAAGTGCCTGTTAGCTAACCTCGATAGTGCAAGTGGCGGCTAGGTAACCTACATAGTCCAAGTGCCCGTTCGTTAACCTAGATAATCCAAGTGCCCGCTAGGCAACCTAAATAGTCCAAGTGCCCGTTAGTTAACCTAGATAGTCAAAGTGCCTGCTAGGTAACCTATATAGTCCAAGAGCCCGCTAGGTAACCTACATTGTCCAAGTGCCCGTTAGTTAACCTAGATAGTCAAAGTGCCTGCTAGGTAACCTAGATAGTCCAAGTGCCCGCTAGTTAACCAAATAGTCCAAGTGCCTGCTGGTAAACCTACATAATCCATGGGACACCTAGTTAACCTACATAGTGCAAGGGCCGGCTAATTAACCTACATCGTCTAAGGGCCCGCTAGTTAACCTAGATAGTCCAAGTGACCGCTAGTTAACCTACATAGTCCAAGTGCCCGCTAGGAAACCTACATTGTCCAAGGGCCCGCTAGGTAACCTAGATAATCCAAGTGCCCGCTAGGTAACCTAGATAGTCCAAGTGCCCACTTGGTAACCTATATAGTCCAAATGCCCGCTAGGGAACCTACATTGTCCAAGTGCCCGATAGGTAACCTATATAGTCCAAATGCCCGCTAGGGAACCTACATAGTCCAAGTGCCCGCTAGTTAACCTAGATAGTCCAAGTGCCCGCTAGTTAACCAGGATCATCAAAGGGCCCTCAAGTTAACTTACGTAATCCAAAGGCCTGCTAGTTAACCTACATTGACCAAGGTCCCGCTAGTTAACCTAGATAGTCCAAGTGCCCGCTAGTTAACTTACATAGTGCAAGTCCCCGCTAGGTAACCTAGACAGTCCAAGTGAACATTAGTTTACCTACATAGTCCAAGTGCCCGTTCGTTAACCTACATAATCCAAGTGCCCGCTAGGTAACGTAGATAGCCCAAGTGCCCGCTAGGGAACGTACATAGTCCAAGTGCCCGCTAAGTAACCTAGATAGTCTAAGTGCCCGCTAGTTAACCTACATAGTCCTAGTGCCTGCTAGGTAAACTACATAGTCCAAGTGCCCACTAGGTAACCTAGACAGTCCAATTGCCCGCTAGTTAACCTAGACAGTTCAAGTTCCCGATAGGATACCTACATAGTCCAAGTGCTCGCTAGGGAACCTACATAGTCCTAGTGCTCGCTAGGCATCCTACATAGTCCAAATGCCCGTTAGTTAACCTAGATAGTCAAAGTGCCTGCTAGGTAACCTAAATAGTCCAAGTGCCCGCTAGGGAACCAACATAGTCCAAGTGCCCGCTAGGTAACCTAGACAGTCCAATTGCCCGTTAGCTAACCTAGATAGTCGAAGTGTCCGCAAGTTAACCTACATAGTCCAAGTGCCCGTTGGTCAACCTAGATAGGCCAAGTGCCCGCTAGGTAACCTAGACAGTCCAAGTGCCCGCTAGGTTACCTACATAGTCCAAGTGCACATTCGTTAACCTAGATAGTCCAAGTGCCCGCTGGTAACCTACATAGTGCAAGTGCCCGCTAGGTAACCTAAATAATCCAAATGCCCACTAGGGAAACTACATACTCCAAGTGCCCGCTAGTTAACCTAGATAGTCCAAGTGCCCGATAGTAAACCTAGATTGTATAAGGGCCCGCTAGTTAATCTAGATAGTCCAAGTGCCCGCTAGGTAACGTAGATAGTCCAAGTGCCCGCTAGGTAACGTAGATAGTCCAAGTGCCCGCTAGGGTATATACATAGTTCAAGTGCCCGCTAGGTAACCTAGATTGTCAAGTGTCTGCAAGTTAACCTACCTAGTCCACGTGCCCGCTAGGTAACCTAGATAGTCCAAGGTTCTGCTAGTTAACCTACATAGTCCAATGCCCGATAGGGAACCTACATAGTCCAAGTGCCCGCTGAGGAACCTATATAGTCCAAGTGCCCGCTAGGGAACCTACATAGTCAAAATGCCCGCTAGGGAACCTGCATTGTACAAATGCCCGCTAATTAACCTAGATAGTCCACGTGCCCGCTAGTTAACCTATATAGTCCAAGTACCCGCTAGGGAACCTACATAGTAAAAGTGCCCGCTAGGGAAGCTGCTTTGTGCAAGTGCCTGCTAGTTAACCTAGATAGTCCAAGTGCCCGCTAGTTAACCTAGATAGTCGAAGTGCCCGATAGTTAACCTACATAGTTCATGGTCAGCTAGTTAACCTAGATAGTCCACGTGCCCGCTATTTAACCTACATAGTCCAAGTGCCTGCTAGTTAACCTACATAATCCAAGGGCCCCCTAGTTAACCGAGATATTCCAAGTGCCCGCTAGTTAACCTAGATCGTCCAAGTGTACGCTAGTTAACCTACATAGTCCAAGTTCCCGTTAGGTAACCTTGATAGTACAAGTGCCCGCAAGGTAACCTCCATAATCCAAGTGCCCGCTAGGTAAACTAGATATTCCAAGTTCCTGTTAGCTAACCTAGATAATCCAAGTGCCCGCTAGGTAACCTACATAGTCCAAGTGCCATTTCGTTAAACTAGATAGTCCAAGTGCCTGCTAGGTAACCTACATAGTCCAAGGGCCCGCTAGGTAACCTATATAGTCCAAGTGCCCGCTAAGAAACCAAGATAGTCAAAGTGCCCGTTAGGTAACCTAGATAGTCCAAGTGCCCGCTAGGTAACCTAGATAGTCCAAGTGTCCGTTACCTAACCTAGGTAATCCAATTGCCCGCAATGCAAAATATATAGTCCAAGTGCCCATTCGTTAACCTAGAAGTCCAAGGGCCCACTAGTTAACCTAGATAGTCCAAGTGCCCGCTAGGTAACCTACATAGTGTAAGTGTCTGCTAGGTAAACTACATAGTCCAAGTGCCCGCTAGTTAACATAGATAGTCCAAGTGCCCTCTAGGGAAGGTACATAGTCCAAGTGCCCGCTAGGTAACCTAGAGAGTGCAAGTGCCCGCTAGTTAACCTACATAGTCCAAGTGGCTGCTAGGTAACTTAGACAGTCCAAGGGCCAGCTAGTTAACCTACATAGTCCAAGTGCCCGCTAGGTAACCTACATAGTGCAAGTGTCCGCTAGTTAACCTACATAGTCCAAGCGCCCGCTAGTTAACATACATAGTCCAAGTGCCCGCTAGTTAACTTACATAGTTCAAGTGTCCGTAGGGAACATACATAGTCCAAGTGCCCGCTAGGGAACCTACGTAGTCCAAGTACCCGCTAGTTAACCAAGATAGTCCAAGTGCCCGCTAGTTAACCTACATAGTCCAAGTGCCTGCTAGGTAGCCTAGACAGTTAAAGTGACCACTAGGTTACTTACATAGTCCAAGTGCCTGTTCGTTAACCTACATAGTCCAAGTGCCCGCTAGGTAACCTATATAGTCCATATGCCCGCTAGGGACTCTAATAGTCCCTGTGCCCGCTAGTTATCCTAGATAGTCCAAGTGCTCGCTAGTTAACCTAGATAGTCAAAGTGCCCGTTAGGTAACCTAGATAGACCAAGTGCCCGCTAGGGAACCTACCTAGTCCAAGTGCCCGCAAGGGAACCTATATAGTCCAAATGCCCGCTAGGGAATCTACATAGTCCAAGGGCCCGCTAGGGAATCTACATAGTCCAAGGGCCCGCTAGTTAACGTAGATAGTCCAAGTGCCGCTAGTTAATCTACATAGTCCAAGGGCCCGCTAGTTAACCTACATAGTCCAAGTACCCGCTAAGAAACCTACATAGTCCAAGTGCCCGCTAGTTAACCTAGATATTCCAAGTGCCCTCTAGTTAACCTAGATCGTCTAAGTGCCCGCTAAGAAACCTAGATATTCCAAGTGCCGGTTACCTAACCTAGATAGTCCAATTGCCCGCTAGGTTACCTACATAGTCCAAATGCCCGTTCGGTAACCTAGATAGTGCAAGTGCCCGGTAGTTAACCTACATAGTCCAAGTGCCCGCTAGGTAACCTAGATAGTCCAAGGACCCGCTAGTTAACCTACATAGTCCAAGTGCCCGTAAGTTAACTTACGTAGTTCAAGTGTCCGTAGGGAACATACAGAGTCCAAGTGCCCGCTAGGGAAGCTACATAGTCCAAGTGCCCGCTAGTTAATCTACATAGTTCAAGTGCCCGCTAGTTAACCTACATAATCCAAGTACCCGCTAGTTAACCTAGATCGTCCAAGTGTCCGCTAATTAACCTACATACTACAAGTGCCCGCTAGGGAACCTAGATAGTCTAAGTGCGCGCTCTAGAACCTGCATAGTCCAAGTGACTACTAGGGAACTTACATAGTCCAAGTGCCCGCTCTGGAACATATATAGTCCAAGTGCCCGCTAGGGAATCTACATAGTCCAAGGCCCACTAGTTAACGTAGATAGTCCAAGTGCCGCTAGTTAATCTACATAGTCCAAGGGCCCGCTAGTTAAACTACATAGTCCAAATACCCGCTAGTTAACCTAGATCGTCCAAGTGCCCACTAGGTAACCTACATAGTCCAAGGGCCCGCGAGTTAACCTAGATAGTCCAAGTGACCGCTAGTTAACCTACATCATCCAAGGACCCTCTAGTTAACCTAGCTAGTCCAAGTGCCCGCTAGGTAACCTAGACATTTCAAGTGACCACTAGGTTACCTACATAGTCCAAGTGCCCGTTCGTTAACCTACATAGTCCAAGTGCCAGCTAGGTAACAAATATAGTAAAAATGCCCGCTAGGGGCCCTAATAGTCCATATGCCCGCTAGTTAACCTCGATAGTCCAAGTGCTCGCTAGTTAACATAGATAGACCAAGTGCCCGCCAGGGAACCTATCTAGTCCAAGTACTCACTAGGAAACTTACATAGTCCAAGTGCCCGCTAGGTAACATACATAGTCCAAGTGCCCGCTAGGTAACGTAGATAGTCCAAGTTCCCGCTAGGGAACCTAGATAGTTCAAGTGCCCACTAGTTAACCTACATAGTCCAGGTTCCCCCTAGGTAACCTAGATCGTCCAAAGGCCCGCTAGGTAACCTACATTGTCCTGGTGCCCCCTAGTTAAACTACGTTCTCCAAGTGCCCGATAGGGAACCTACATAGTCCAAGTGCGCGCTAGGTAACCTACATAGTCCAAATGCATGCTAGTTAATCGACATAGTCCAAGTGCCCGATAGGGAACCTACATAATCCAAGAGCCCTCTAGGGAACCAACATATTCCAAGTGCCCGTTAGGTAACCTAGATAGTCCAAATGCCCGCTAGGGAACCCACATAGTGCAAGTGCCCGCTAGGGAACTTTTATAGTCCAAGGGCCCGCTAGGGAACCTACATACTCCAAGTACCCGCTAGGTAACATAGATAGTTCAAGTGCCTGCTAGGTAACCTAGATAGTCCTAGTGCCCGCTAGGTAACCTACAAAGTCTAAGTGCCCGCTAGGTAATCTATATAGTCCAAATGACCGCTAGGGAGCCTACATAGTCCAAATGCCCGCTAGGTAACCTAGATAGTCTAAGGACGCTCTAGGTAACCTACATAGTCCTAGTGCCCCCTAGTTAACCTACATTTTCCAAGTGCCCGATAGGGAACCTACATAGTCCAAGTGCCCGCTAGGTAACCTACATAGTCCAAATGTTCTCTAGTTAACCTACATAGTCCACGTGCCCGAAAGGGAACTTACATAATCCAAGTGCCCGCTAGGGAACCTACATAGTCCAAGTGCCCGTTAAGTAACCTAGATAGTCCAAATGCCCGCCAGGAAACCTACATAGTCCAAGTGCCCGCTAGGGAACTTACATAGGCCAAGGGCCCGTTAGTTAATCTAGATAGTCCAAGTGCCCTCTTGGTAACCTAGATAGTCCAACAGCCCGCTAGGTAACCTACATACTCCAAGAACCCGCTAGGTAACGTAGATAGTTCACGTGCCAGCTAGGTAACCTAGATAATCCAAGTGCCCGCTAGTTAACCTAGATAGTCCAAGTACCCGCTAGTTAACCTAGATCGGCCAATTGTCCGCTAATTAACCTACATAGTCTAAGTGCCCGCTAGGTAACCTAGATAGTCCAAGTGCCCTTTAGGGAACCTACATAGTCCAAGTGTCCGCTAGGGAACCTACATAGTCCAATTGCCCGCTCTGGAACATACATAGTCCAAGTCCCCATTAGTTAACATAGATAATCCAAGTGCCCGCTAGTTAACCTAGATAGTCCAAGTGCCCGCTAGTGAACCTACATAGTCCAAGTGCCCGCTAGTTAACCTAGTTGTCCAAGTGCCCGCTAGTTAACCTCCATAGTCCAAGTCCCCGCTAGGTAACCTAGACAGTCCAAGTGACCATTAGGTTACCTACATAGTCCAAGTGCCCGTTCGTTAACCTACATAATCCAAGTGCCCGCTAGGTAACGTAGATAGCCCAAGTGCCCACTAGGGAACGTACATAGTCCAAGTGCCCGCTAGTTAACCTAGATAGTCCAAGTGCCCGCTAGTTAACCTACATAGTCCAAGTGCCTGCTAGGTAAACTACATAGTCCACGTGCCCACTAGGTAACCTAGACAGTCCAATTGCCTGCTAGTTAACCTAGACAGTCCAAGTTCCCGGTAGGGAACCTACATAGTCCAAGTGCTCGCTAGGGAACCTACATAGTCCAAGTGCTCGCTAGGCATCCTACATAGTCCAAAGGCCCGTTAGTTAACCTAGATAGTCCAAGTGCCCGCTGGTAACCTACATAGTCCAAGTGCCCGCTAGGTAACCTACATAGTCCAAGTGCCCACTAGGTAACCTAAATAATCCAAATGCCCGCTAGGGAAACTACATAGTCCAAGTGCCCGCTGAGGAACCTACATAGTCCAAGTGCCCGATAGGGAACCTACATATTCCAAGTGCCCGTTAGGGAACTTAGATAGTCCAAGTGCCCGTAGGGAACCTATATAGTCCAAGTGGCCGCTAGGGAACCTACATAGTCAAAATGCCCGCTAGGGAACATGCATTGTACAAGTGCCCGGTAATTAATCTAGATAGTCCACGTGCCCGCTAGTTAACCTAGATAGGCCAAGTGCCCGCTAGGTAACATAGACAGTCCAAGTGCCCTCTAGGTTACCTACATAGTCCAAGTGCACGTTCGTTAACCTAGATAGTCCAAGTGCCCGCTGGTAACCTGCATAGTCCAAGGGCCCGCTAGGTAACCTTGATAGTCCAAGTGCCTTCTAGTTAACCTACATAGTCCAAGTGCCCGCTAGGCAACCTACATAGTCCAAGTGCCCACTAGGTAACCTAAGTAATCCAAATGCCCGCTAGGGAAACTACATAGTCCATGTGCCCGCTAGTTAACCTAGATAGTCCAAGTGCCCGCTAGGAAACCTAGATAGTCCAAGGGCCCGCTAGTTAATCTAGATAGTCCTAGGGCCCTCTAGTTAACCTAGATAGTCCAAGTGCCCGCTAGTTAACCTTGATCGTCCAAGTGTCCGCTAGTTAACCTAGATAATCCAAGTGCCCGCTAGTTAACCTACATAGTCCAAGTCCCTCTAGTTAACCTAGATAGTCCAAGTGCCCGCTAGTTAACCTACATAGTCCAAGTCCCTCTAGTTAACCTAGATAGTCCAAGTGCCCGCTAGGGTATGTACATAGTTCAAGTGCCCGCTAGGTAACCTAGATTGTCCAAGTGTCAGCTAGTTAACCTACATAGTCCAAGTGCCCGCTAGGTAACCTAGATAGTCCGAGGGCCTGCTAGTTAACCTACATAGTCCAATGCCCGATAGGGAACCTACATAGTCCAAGTGCCCGCTGAGGAACCTACATAGTCCAAGTGCCCGATAGGGAACCTATATATTCTAAGTGCACATTAGGGAACCTATATAGTCCAAGTGCCCATAGGGAACCTATATAGTCAAAGTGACCGCTAGGGAACCTACATAGTCAAAGTGCCCGCTAGGGAACCTGCATTGTGCAAGTGCCCGCTAGATAACCTAGATAGTCCAAGTTCCCGCTAGTTAACTTACATAGTCCAAGGTCAGCTCATTAACCTAGATAGTCCAAGGGACCGCTAGTTAACCTACATAGTCCAAGGGCCCGCTAGTTAACCTAGATATTCCATGTTCCCGCTAGTTAACCAAGATCGTCCAAGTGTACACTAGTTAACCTACATAGTCCAAGTTCCCGTTAGGTAACCTAGATAGTACAAGTGCCCGCAAGGTAACCTACATAGTCCAAGTGCCCGCTAGGTAACCTAGATATTCCAAGTTCCTGTTAGCTAACCTAGATAATACAAGTGCCCGCTAGGTAACCTACATAGTCCAAGTGCCCTTTCGTTAACCTAGATAGTCAAAGTGCCCGCTAGGTAACCTAGACAGTCCAAGTGCCCGCTAGGTTACCTACATAGTCCAAGTGCCCGTTCATTAACTTAGATAGTCCAAGTGCCCGCTAGGTTACCTAGACAGACCAAGTGCCCGCTAGTTAACCTACATAGTCCAGGTGCCCGATAGGGAACCTACATAATCCAAGTGCCTGCTAGGTAACCTAGATAGTCCAAGTGCCCGCTAGGTAACCTACATAGTCCAATTTCCCGCTTGGTAACCTAAATAGTCCAAATGCCGATAGGGAAACTACATAGTCCAAGTGCCCGCTAGTTAACCTAGATAGTCCAAGTGCCTGCTAGTAAACCTACATAATACATGGGCCCGCTAGTTAACCTACATAGTGCAAGGGCCCGCTAGTTAACCTAGATCGTTCAAGTGTCCGCTAGTTAACCTACATAGTCCAAGTGCCCACAGGGACCCTAAGTAATCCAAATGCCCGCTAGGGAAACTACATAGTCCATGTGCCCGCTAGTTAACCTAGATAGTCCAAGTGCCCGCTAGTAAACCTAGATAGTCCAAGGGCCCGCTAGTTAATCTAGATAGTCCAAGTGCCCTCTAGTTAACCTAGATAGTCCAAGTGCCCGCTAGTTAACCTTGATCGTCCAAGTGTCCGCTAGTTAACCTAGATAATCCAAGTGCCCGCTAGTTAACCTACATAGTCCAAGTCCCTCTAGTTAACCTCGATAGTCCAAGTGCCCGCTAGTTAACCTACTTAGTCCAAGTCCCTCTAGTTAACCTAGATAGTCCAAGTGCCCGCTAGGGTATGTACATAGTTCAAGTGCCCGCTAGGTAACCTAGATTGTCCAAGTGTCAGCTAGTTAACCTACATAGTCCAAGTGCCCGCTAGGTAACCTAGATAGTCCGAGGGCCTGCTATTTAACCTACATAGTCCAATGCCCGATAGGGAAGCTACATAGTCCAAGTGCCCGCTGAGGAACCTACATAGTCCAAGTGCCCGATAGGGAACCTATATATGCTAAGTGCCCATTAGGGAACCTATATAGTCCAAGTGCCCGAAAGGGAACATATATAGTCAAAGTGCCCGCTAGGGAACCTACATAGTCAAAGTGCCCGCTAGGGAACCTGCATTGTGCAAGTGCCCGCTAGATAACCTAGATAGTCCAAGTTCCCGCTAGTTAACCTACATAGTCCAAGGTCAGCTCATTAACCTAGATAGTCCAAGGGACCGCTAGTTAACCTACATAGTCCAAGGGCCCGCTAGTTAACCTAGATATTCCATGTTCCCGCTAGTTAACCTAGATCGTCCAAGTGTACACTAGTTAACCTACATAGTACAAGTTCCCGTTAGGTAACCTAGATAATCCAAGTGCCCGCTAGGTAACCTACATAGTCCAAGTGCCCTTTCGTTAACCTAGATAGTCAAAGTGCCCGCTACGTAACCTAGACAGTCCAAGTGCCCGCTAGGTTACCTACATAGTCCAAGTGCCCGTTCGTTAACTTAGATAGTCCAAGTGCCCGCTAGGTTACCTAGACAGACCAAGTGCCCGCTAGTAAACCTAGATAGTCCAAGGGCCCGCTAGTTAATCTAGATAGTCCAAGTGCCCTCTAGTTAACCTAGATAGTCCAAGTGCCCGCTAGGTAACCTACATAGTCCAATTTCCCGCTTGGTAACCTAAATAGTCCAAATGCCGATAGGGAAACTACATAGTCCAAGTGCCCGCTAGTTAACCTAGATAGTCCAAGTGCCTGCTAGTAAACCTACATAATACATGGGCCCGCTAGTTAACCTACATAGTGCAAGCGCCCGCTAGTTAACCTAGATCGTTCAAGTGTCCGCTAGTTAACCTACATAGTCCAAGTGCCCACAGGGACCCTAAGTAATCCAAATGCCCGCTAGGGAAACTACATAGTCCATGTGCCCGCTAGCTAACCTAGATAGTCCAAGTGCCCGCTAGTAAACCTAGATAGTCCAAGGGCCCGCTAGTTAATCTAGATAGTCCAAGTGCCCTCTATTTAACCTAGATAGTCCAAGTGCCCACTAGTTAACCTTGATCGTCCAAGTGTCCGCTAGTTAACCTAGATAATCCAAGTGCCCGCTAGTTAACCTACATAGTCCAAGTCCCTCTAGTTAACCTAGATAGTCCAAGTGCCCGCTACTTAACCTACTTAGTCCAAGTCCCTCTAGTTAACCTAGATAGTCCAAGTGCCCGCTAGGGTATGTACATAGTTCAAGTGCCCGCTAGGTAACCTAGATTGTCCAAGTGTCAGCTAGTTAACCTACATAGTCCAAGTGCCCGCTAGGTAACCTAGATAGTCCGAGGGCCTGCTAGTTAACCTACATAGTCCAATGCCCGATAGGGAACCTACATAGTCCAAGTGCCCGCTGAGGAACCTACATAGTCCAAGTGCCCGATAGGGATCCTATATATTCCAAGTGCCCATTAGGGAACCTATATAGTCCAAGTGCCCGATAGGGAACCTATATATTCTAAGTGCCCATTAGGGAACCTATATAGTCCAAGTGCCCATAGGGAACCTATATAGTCAAAGTGCCCGCTAGGGAACCTATATAATCAAAGTGCCCGCTAGGGAACCTGCATTGTGCAAGTGCCCGCTAGATAACCTAGATAGTCCAAGTTCCCGCTACTTAACCTACATAGTCCAAGGTCAGCTCATTAACCTAGATAGTCCAAGGGACCGCTAGTTAACCTACATAGTCCAAGGGCCCGCTAGTTAACCTAGATATTCCATGTTCCCCCTAGTTAACCAAGATCGTCCAAGTGTACACTAGTTAACCTACATAGTCCAAGTTCCCGTTAGGTAACCTAGATAGTACAAGTGCCTGCAAGGTAACCTACATAGTCCAAGTGCCCGCTAGGTAACCTAGATATTCCAAGTTCCTGTTAGCTAACCTAGATAATACAAGTGCCCGCTAGGTAACCTACATAGTCCAAGTGCCCTTTCGTTAACCTAGATAGTCAAAGTGCCCGCTAGGTAACCTAGACAGTCCAAGTGCCCGCTAGGTTACCTACATAGTCCAAGTGCCCGTTCATTAACTTAGATAGTCCAAGTGCCCGCTAGGTTACCTAGACAGACCAAGTGCCCGCTAGTTAACCTACATAGTCCAAGTGCCCGATAGGGAACCTACATAATCCAAGTGCCTGCTAGGTAACCTAGATAGTCCAAGTGCCCGCTAGGTAACCTACATAGTCCAATTTCCCGCTTGGTAACCTAAATAGTCCAAATGCCGATAGGGAAACTACATAGTCCAAGTGCCCGCTAGTTAACCTAGATAGTCCAAGTGCCTGCTAGTAAACCTACATAATACATGGGCCCGCTAGTTAACCTACATAGTGCAAGCGCCCGCTAGTTAACCTAGATCGTTCAAGTGTCCGCTAGTTAACCTACATAGTCCAAGTGCCCACAGGGACCCTAAGTAATCCAAATGCCCGCTAGGGAAACTACATAGTCCATGTGCCCGCTAGTTAACCTAGATAGTCCAAGTGCCCGCTAGTAAACCTAGATAGTCCAAGGGCCCGCTAGTTAATCTAGATAGTCCAAGTGCCCTCTAGTTAACCTAGATAGTCCAAGTGCCCGCTAGTTAACCTTGATCGTCCAAGTGTCCGCTAGTTAACCTAGATAATCCAAGTGCCCGCTAGTTAACCTACATAGTCCAAGTCCCTCTAGTTAACCTCGATAGTCCAAGTGCCCGCTAGTTAACCTACTTAGTCCAAGTCCCTCTAGTTAACCTAGATAGTCCAAGTGCCCGCTAGGGTATGTACATAGTTCAAGTGCCCGCTAGGTAACCTAGATTGTCCAAGTGTCAGCTAGTTAACCTACATAGTCCAAGTGCCCGCTAGGTAACCTAGATAGTCCGAGGGCCTGCTATTTAACCTACATAGTCCAATGCCCGATAGGGAAGCTACATAGTCCAAGTGCCCGCTGAGGAACCTACATAGTCCAAGTGCCCGATAGGGAACCTATATATTCTAAGTGCCCATTAGGGAACCTATATAGTCCAAGTGCCCATAGGGAACCTATATAGTCAAAGTGCCCGCTAGGGAACCTACATAGTCAAAGTGCCCGCTAGGGAACCTGCATTGTGCAAGTGCCCGCTAGATAACCTAGATAGTCCAAGTTCCCGCTAGTTAACCTACATAGTCCAAGGTCAGCTCATTAACCTAGATAGTCCAAGGGACCGCTAGTTAACCTACATAGTCCAAGGGCCCGCTAGTTAACCTAGATATTCCATGTTCCCGCTAGTTAACCTAGATCGTCCAAGTGTACACTAGTTAACCTACATAGTACAAGTTCCCGTTAGGTAACCTAGATAATCCAAGTGCCCGCTAGGTAACCTACATAGTCCAAGTGCCCTTTCGTTAACCTAGATAGTCAAAGTGCCCGCTAGGTAACCTAGACAGTCCAAGTGCCCGCTAGGTTACCTACATAGTCCAAGTGCCCGTTCGTTAACTTAGATAGTCCAAGTGCCCGCTAGGTTACCTAGACAGACCAAGTGCCCGCTAGTTAACCTACATAGTCCAAGTGCCCGATAGGGAACCTACATAATCCAAGTGCCTGCTAGGTAACCTAGATAGTCCAAGTGCCCGCTAGGTAACCTACATAGTCCAATTTCCCGCTTGGTAACCTAAATAGCCCAAATGCCGCTAGGGAAACTACATAGTCCAAGTGCCCGCTAGTTAACCTAGATAGTCCAAGTGCCTGCTAGTAAACCTACATAATACATGGGCCCGCAAGTTAACCTACATAGTGCAAGCGCCCGCTAGTTAACCTAGATCGTTCAAGTGTCCGCTAGTTAACCTACATAGTCCAAGTGCCCACAGGGACCCTAAGTAATCCAAATGCCCGCTAGGGAAACTACATAGTCCATGTGCCCGCTAGCTAACCTAGATAGTCCAAGTGCCCGCTAGTAAACCTAGATAGTCCAAGGGCCCGCTAGTTAATCTAGATAGTCCAAGTGCCCTCTAGTTAACCTAGATAGTCCAAGTGCCCACTAGTTAACCTTGATCGTCCAAGTGTCCGCTAGTTAACCTAGATAATCCAAGTGCCCGCTAGTTAACCTACATAGTCCAAGTCCCTCTAGTTAACCTAGATAGTCCAAGTGCCCGCTAGTTAACCTACTTAGTCCAAGTCCCTCTAGTTAACCTAGATAGTCCAAGTGCCCGCTAGGGTATGTACATAGTTCAAGTGCCCGCTAGGTAACCTAGATTGTCCAAGTGTCAGCTAGTTAACCTACATAGTCCAAGTGCCCGCTAGGTAACCTAGATAGTCCGAGGGCCTGCTAGTTAACCTACATAGTCCAATGCCCGATAGGGAACCTACATAGTCCAAGTGCCCGCTGAGGAACCTACATAGTCCAAGTGCCCGATAGGGATCCTATATATTCCAAGTGCCCATTAGGGAACCTATATAGTCCAAGTGCCCATAGGGAACCTATATAGTCAAAGTGCCCGCTAGGGAACCTACATAGTCAAAGTGCCCGCTAGGGAACCTGCATTGTGCAAGTGCCCGCTAGATAACCTAGATAGTCCAAGTTCCCACTAGTTAACCTACATAGTCCAAGGTCAGCTCATTAACCTAGATAGTCCAAGGGCCCGCTAGTTAACCTACATAGTCCAAGGGCCCGCTAGTTAACCTAGATATTCCATGTTCCCGCTAGTTAACCTAGATCGTCCAAGTGTACACTAGTTATCCTACATAGTCCAAGTTCCCGTTAGGTAACCTAGATAGTAAAAGTGTCCGCAAGGTAATCTACATAGTCCAAGTGCCCGCTAGGTAACCTAGATATTCCAAGTTCCTGTTAGCTAACCTAGATAATCCAAGTGCCCGCTAGGTAACCTAGACAGTCCAAGTGCCCGCTAGGTTACCTACATAGTCCAAATGCCCGCTAGGGAACCCACATAGTCCAAGTGCCCTATAGGGAACCTACATAGTCCAAGTGCCCATTAGTTAACCTTGATAGTCCAAGTGCCCGTTAGGTAACCTACATATTCCAAGAACCCGCTAGGTAACGTAGATTGTCAAGTGCCAGCTAGGTAACCTAGATAGTCCAAGTGCCCGCTAGGTAACCTACAAAGTCTAAGTGCCCCTAGGTAATCTATATAGTCCAAATGCCTGCTAGGGAGCCTACATAGTCCAAATGCCCGTTAGGTAACCTAGATAGTCCAAGGACCCGCTAGGTAACCTACATAGTCCTAGTTCCCCCTAGTTAACCTACATTCTCCATGTGCCCATTAGTTAACCTAGAAATTCCAAGTGCCCGCTTGGTAACCTAGATAGTCCAACATCCCACTAGGTAACTTACATACTCCTAGAACCCGCTAGGTAATGTAGATAGTTCAAGTACCATCTAGGTAACCTACATAATCCAAGTGCCCGCTAGGTAACCCAGATAATCCATGCCCGCTAGTTAACCTATATCGTCCAAGTGCCCGCTAGTTAACCTAGATCGTGCAAGTGCCTGCTACTTAACATACATAGTCAATGGGTCCACTAGTTAACCTACATAATGCAAGAGCCTGCTTGTTAACCTAGATCTTGCAAGTGTCCGCTAGTTAACCTACATAGTCCAGGTGCCACTTAGCTAACCTAGATAGTCCAAAGGCCGGCTAGTTGACCTACATAGTCCAAGTGCCCGCTAGGTAACCTAGATAGTCCAAGTGCCCGCTAGTTAACCTAGATAGTCCTAGTGCCCGTTAGTTAACCTAGATAGTCCAAGTGCCCGCTAGTTAACATTGATCATCCAAGTACCCGCTATTTATCCTAGATAGTCCAAGTGCACGCTAGTTAACCTAGATATTCCAAGTGCCCTCTAGTTAACCTAGATCGTTCAAGTGCCCGCTAGTTAACCTACATAAACCAAGGGCCCGCTAGTTAACCTACGTAGTCCAAGGTCCGCTAGTTATCCTAGATAGTCCAAGTGCTCGCTAGTTAACATATATAGTCCAAGTGCCCGGTAGTTAACTTACATAGTTCAAGTGTCCGTAAGGAACATTCATAGTCCAAGTGCCCTCTAGGGAACCTACATAGTCCAAGTGCCCGCTAGGGAACCTACGTAGTCCAAGTGCCCGCTAGGGAATCTACATAGTGCAAGGGCCCGCTAGTTAACGTAGATAGTCCAAGTGCTGCCAGTTAATCTACATCGTCCAAGGGCCCGCTAGTTAACCTACATAGTCCAAGTGTCCGCTAGGGAACCTACATAGTCCAAGTGCCTGCTAGGGAACCTACATAGTCCAAGTGCCCGCTCTGGAACATACATAGTCCAAGTGCCCGCTAGGGAATCTACATAGTCCAAAGGCCTGGTAGTTAACGTAGATAGTCCAAGTGCCGCTAGTTAATCTACATAGTCCAAGGGCCCGCAAGTTAACCTACATCGTCCAAGGGCCCGCTAGTTAACCTAGATAGTCCAAGTGCCCGCTAGTTAACCTACATAATCCAAGTTCCCTAAAGGGAACCTACATAATCCAAGTGCTCGCTAGGGAACTTACATAGTCCAAGTGCTTGCTAGGTAACCTACATAGTCCACGTGCCCGCTTGGTAACATAAATAATCCAAATGCCCGCGAGGGAAACTACATAGTCCAAGTGCCCGCTAGTTAACCTAGATAGTCCAAGTGTCTGCTAGTAAACCTACATAATCCATGGGCCCGCTAGTTAACCTACATAGTGCAAGGGCCCGCTAGTTAACCTAGATCGTGCAAGTGCCCGCTAGATAACCTACATAGTCCAAGTGCCCGCTAGGTAACCTAGATAGTCCACGTGGCCGCTAGTTAACCTAGATAGTCCAAGTGCCCACTAGAGGTCGTACATAGTCTAAGTGCCCGCTATGTAACCTAGAGAGTGCAAGTGCCCGCTAGTTAACCTACATAGTCTAAGTGCCCGTTCGTTAACCTAGATAGTGCAAGTGCCCGCTAGGGAACCTACATAGTCCAAGTGCTATCTAGTTACCCTAGATAGTCCAAGGGCCCCTTAGTTAACCTACATAGTCCAAGGGCTCGCTTGTTAACTTTGATAGTCCACGTGCCCCTTTGTTAACCTAGATCGTCCAAGTGCCCGCTAGTTAACTTACATAGTCCAAGTGCCCGCTAGGTAACCTACATCGCCAAAGGGCCCACTAGTTAACCTAGATCGTCCAAGTGTCC
This sequence comes from Tenrec ecaudatus, assembly GCF_050624435.1. Classification (NCBI taxonomy): domain Eukaryota; kingdom Metazoa; phylum Chordata; class Mammalia; order Afrosoricida; family Tenrecidae; genus Tenrec; species Tenrec ecaudatus. Next base: position 108,609,119 of record NC_134534.1, on the reverse strand, counting down.
TCTAGTTAACTTACATAGTCCAAGTGCCCGCTAGGTAACCTACTTTGTGCAAGTGTCTGCTAGGTAACCTAGATAGTCCAAGTGCCCGCTAGGTAACCTACATAGTCCAATTTCCCGCTTGGTAACCTAAATAGTCCAAATGCCGCTAGGGAAACTACATAGTCCAAGTGCCCGCTAGTTAACCTAGATAGTCCAAGTGCCTGCTAGTAAACCTACATAATACATGGGCCCGCTAGTTAACCTACATAGTGCAAGCGCCCGCTAGTTAACCTAGATCGTTCAAGTGTCCGCTAGTTAACCTACATAGTCCAAGTGCCCACAGGGACCCTAAGTAATCCAAATGCCCGCTAGGGAAACTACATAGTCCATGTGCCCGCTAGTTAACCTAGATAGTCCAAGTGCCCGCTAGTAAACCTAGATAGTCCAAGGGCCCGCTAGTTAATCTAGATAGTCCAAGTGCCCTCTAGTTAACCTAGATAGTCCAAGTGCCCGCTAGTTAACCTTGATCGTCCAAGTGTCCGCTAGTTAACCTAGATAATCCAAGTGCCCGCTAGTTAACCTACATAGTCCAAGTCCCTCTAGTTAACCTCGATAGTCCAAGTGCCCGCTAGTTAACCTACTTAATCCAAGTCCCTCTAGTTAACCTAGATAGTCCAAGTGCCCGCTAGGGTATGTACATAGTTCAAGTGCCCGCTAGGTAACCTAGATTGTCCAAGTGTCAGCTAGTTAACCTACATAGTCCAAGTGCCCGCTAGGTAACCTAGATAGTCCGAGGGCCTGCTATTTAACCTACATAGTCCAATGCCCGATAGGGAAGCTACATAGTCCAAGTGCCCGCTGAGGAACCTACATAGTCCAAGTGCCCGATAGGGAACCTATATATTCTAAGTGCCCATTAGGGAACCTATATAGTCCAAGTGCCCATAGGGAACCTATATAGTCAAAGTGCCCGCTAGGGAACCTACATAGTCAAAGTGCCCGCTAGGGAACCTGCATTGTGCAAGTGCCCGCTAGATAACCTAGATAGTCCAAGTTCCCGCTAGTTAACCTACATAGTCCAAGGTCAGCTCATTAACCTAGATAGTCCAAGGGACCGCTAGTTAACCTACATAGTCCAAGGGCCCGCTAGTTAACCTAGATATTCCATGTTCCCGCTAGTTAACCTAGATCGTCCAAGTGTACACTAGTTAAGCTACATAGTACAAGTTCCCGTTAGGTAACCTAGATAATCCAAGTGCCCGCTAGGTAACCTACATAGTCCAAGTGCCCTTTCGTTAACCTAGATAGTCAAAGTGCCCGCTAGGTAACCTAGACAGTCCAAGTGCCCGCTAGGTTACCTACATAGTCCAAGTGCCCGTTCGTTAACTTAGATAGTCCAAGTGCCCGCTAGGTTACCTAGACAGACCAAGTGCCCGCTAGTTAACCTACATAGTCCAAGTGCCCGATAGGGAACCTACATAATCCAAGTGCCTGCTAGGTAACCTAGATAGTCCAAGTGCCCGCTAGGTAACCTACATAGTCCAATTTCCCGCTTGGTAACCTAAATAGTCCAAATGCCGCTAGGGAAACTACATAGTCCAAGTGCCCGCTAGTTAACCTAGATAGTCCAAGTGCCTGCTAGAAAACCTACATAATACATGGGCCCGCAAGTTAACCTACATAGTGCAAGCGCCCGCTAGTTAACCTAGATCGTTCAAGTGTCCGCTAGTTAACCTACATAGTCCAAGTGCCCACAGGGACCCTAAGTAATCCAAATGCCCGCTAGGGAAACTACATAGTCCATGTGCCCGCTAGCTAACCTAGATAGTCCAAGTGCCCGCTAGTAAACCTAGATAGTCCAAGGGCCCGCTAGTTAATCTAGATAGTCCAAGTGCCCTCTAGTTAACCTAGATAGTCCAAGTGCCCACTAGTTAACCTTGATCGTCCAAGTGTCCGCTAGTTAACCTAGATAATCCAAGTGCCCGCTAGTTAACCTACATAGTCCAAGTCCCTCTAGTTAACCTAGATAGTCCAAGTGCCCGCTAGGGTATGTACATAGTTCAAGTGCCCGCTAGGTAACCTAGATTGTCCAAGTGTCAGCTAGTTAACCTACATAGTCCAAGTGCCCGCTAGGTAACCTAGATAGTCCGAGGGCCTGCTAGTTAACCTACATAGTCCAATGCCCGATAGGGAACCTACATAGTCCAAGTGCCCGCTGAGGAACCTACATAGTCCAAGTGCCCGATAGGGATCCTATATATTCCAAGTGCCCATTAGGGAACCTATATAGTCCAAGTGCCCGATAGGGAACCTATATATTCTAAGTGCCCATTAGGGAACCTATATAGTCCAAGTGCCCATAGGGAACCTATATAGTCAATGTGCCCGCTAGGGAACCTACATAGTCAAAGTGCCCGCTAGGGAACCTGCATTGTGCAAGTGCCCGCTAGATAACCTAGATAGTCCAAGTTCCCGCTACTTAACCTACATAGTCCAAGGTCAGCTCATTAACCTAGATAGTCCAAGGGACCGCTAGTTAACCTACATAGTCCAAGGGCCCGCTAGTTAACCTAGATATTCCATGTTCCCGCTAGTTAACCAAGATCGTCCAAGTGTACACTAGTTAACCTACATAGTCCAAGTTCCCGTTAGGTAACCTAGTTAGTACAATTGCCTGCAAGATAACCTACATAGTCCAAGTGCCCGCTAGGTAACCTAGATATTCCAAGTTCCTGTTAGCTAACCTAGATAATACAAGTGCCCGCTAGGTAACCTACATAGTCCAAGTGCCCTTTCGTTAACCTAGATAGTCAAAGTGCCCGCTAGGTAACCTAGACAGTACAAGTGCCCGCTAGGTTACCTACATAGTCCAAGTGCCCATTCATTAACTTAGATAGTCCAAGTGCCCGCTAGGTTACCTAGACAGACCAAGTGCCCGCTAGTTAACCTACATAGTCCAAGTGCCCGATAGGGAACCTACATAATCCAAGTGCCTGCTAGGTAACCTAGATAGTCCAAGTGCCCGCTAGGTAACCTACATAGTCCAATTTCCCGCTTGGTAACCTAAATAGTCCAAATGCCGATAGGGAAACTACATAGTCCAAGTGCCCGCTAGTTAACCTAGATAGTCCAAGTGCCTGCTAGTAAACCTACATAATACATGGGCCCGCTAGTTAACCTACATTGTGCAAGGGCCCGCTAGTTAACCTAGATCGTTCAAGTGTCCGCTAGTTAACCTACATAGTCCAAGTGCCCACAGGGACCCTAAGTAATCCAAATGCCCGCTAGGGAAACTACATAGTCCATGTGCCCGCTAGTTAACCTAGATAGTCCAAGTGCCCGCTAGTAAACCTAGATAGTCCAAGGGCCCGCTAGTTAATCTAGATAGTCCAAGTGCCCTCTAGTTAACCTAGATAGTCCAAGTGCCCGCTAGTTAACCTTGATCGTCCAAGTGTCCGCTAGTTAACCTAGATAATCCAAGTGCCCGCTAGTTAACCTACATAGTCCAAGTCCCTCTAGTTAACCTCGATAGTCCAAGTGCCCGCTAGTTAACCTACTTAGTCCAAGTCCCTCTAGTTAACCTAGATAGTCCAAGTGCCCGCTAGGGTATGTACATAGTTCAAGTGCCCGCTAGGTAACCTAGATTGTCCAAGTGTCAGCTAGTTAACCTACATAGTCCAAGTGCCCGCTAGGTAACCTAGATAGTCCGAGGGCCTGCTATTTAACCTACATAGTCCAATGCCCGATAGGGAAGCTACATAGTCCAAGTGCCCGCTGAGGAACCTACATAGTCCAAGTGCCCGATAGGGAACCTATATATTCTAAGTGCCCATTAGGGAACCTATATAGTCCAAGTGCCCATAGGGAACCTATATAGTCAAAGTGCCCGCTAGGGAACCTACATAGTCAAAGTGCCCGCTAGGGAACCTGCATTGTGCAAGTGCCCGCTAGATAACCTAGATAGTCCAAGTTCCCACTAGTTAACCTACATAGTCCAAGGTCAGCTCATTAACCTAGATAGTCCAAGGGACCGCTAGTTAACCTACATAGTCCAAGGGCCCGCTAGTTAACCTAGATATTCCATGTTCCCGCTAGTTAACCTAGATCGTCCAATTGTACACTAGTTAACCTACATAGTACAAGTTCCCGTTAGGTAACCTAGATAATCCAAGTGCCCGCTAGGTAACCTACATAGTCCAAGTGCCCTTTCGTTAACCTAGATAGTCAAAGTGCCCGCTAGGTAACCTAGACAGTCCAAGTGCCCGCTAGGTTACCTACATAGTCCAAGTGCCCGTTCGTTAACTTAGATAGTCCAAGTGCCCGCTAGGTTACCTAGACAGACCAAGTGCCCGCTAGTTAACCTACATAGTCCAAGTGCCCGATAGGGAACCTACATAATCCAAGTGCCTGCTAGGTAACCTAGATAGTCCAAGTGCCCGCTAGGTAACCTACATAGTCCAATTTCCCGCTTGGTAACCTAAATAGTCCAAATGCCGCTAGGGAAACTACATAGTTCAAGTGCCCGCTAGTTAACCTAGATAGTCCAAGTGCCTGCTAGTAAACCTACATAATACATGGGCCCGCTAGTTAACCTACATAGTGCAAGCGCCCGCTAGTTAACCTAGATAGTCCAAGGGCCCGCTAGTTAATCTAGATAGTCCAAGTGCCCTCTAGTTAACCTAGATAGTCCAAGTGCCCACTAGTTAACCTTGATCGTCCAAGTGTCCGCTAGTTAACCTAGATAATCCAAGTGCCCGCTAGTTAACCTACATAGTCCAAGTCCCTCTAGTTAACCTAGATAGTCCAAGTGCCCGCTACTTAACCTACTTAGTCCAAGTCCCTCCAGTTAACCTAGATAGTCCAAGTGCCCGCTAGGGTATGTACATAGTTCAAGTGTCCGCTAGGTAACCTAGATTGTCCAAGTGTCAGCTAGTTAACCTACATAGTCCAAGTGCCCGCTAGGTAACCTAGATAGTCCGAGGGCCTGCTAGTTAACCTACATAGTCCAATGCCCGATAGGGAACCTACATAGTCCAAGTGCCCGCTGAGGAACCTACATAGTCCAAGTGCCCGATAGGGATCCTATATATTCCAAGTGCCCAATAGGGAACCTATATAGTCCAAATGCCCGATAGGGAAACTATATATTCTAAGTGCCCATTAGGGAACCTATGTAGTCCAAGTGCCCATAGGGAACCTATATAGTCAAAGTGCCCGCTAGGGAACCTACATAGTCAAAGTGCCCGCAAGGGAACCTGCATTGTGCAAGTGCCCGCTAGTTAACCTAGTTAGTCCAAGTGCCTGCTAGTTAACTTACATAGTCCAAGGTCAGCTAGGTAACCTAGATAGTCCTAGTGCCCTCTAGTTAACCTAGATAGTCGAAGTGCCCACTAGTTAACCTTGATCGTCCAAGTGTCCGCTAGTTAACCTAGATAATCCAAGTGCCCGCTAGTTAACCTACATAGTCCAAGTCCCTCTAGTTAACCTAGATAGTCCAAGTGCCCGCTAGTTAACCTACTTAGTCCAAGTCCATCTAGTTAACCTCGATAGTCCAAGTGCCCGCTAGGGTATGTACATAGTTCAAGTGCCCGCTAGGTAACCTAGATTGTCCAAGTGTCAGCTAGTTAACCTACATAGTCCAAGTGCCCGCTAGGTAACCTAGATAGTCCGAGGCCCTGCTATTTAACCTACATAGTCCAATGCCTGATAGGGAAGCTACATAGTCCAAGTGCCCGCTGAGGAACCTACATAGTCCAAGTGCCCGAAAGGGAACCTATATATTCTAAGTGCCCATTAGGGAACCTATATAGTCCAAGTGCCCATAGGGAACCTATATAGTCAAAGTGCCCGCTAGGGAACCTACATAGTCAAAGTGCCCGCTAGGGAACCTGCATTGTGCAAGTGCCCGCTAGATAACCTAGATAGTCCAAGTTCCCGCTAGTTAACCTACATAGTCCAAGGTCAGCTCATTAACCTAGATAGTCCAAGGGACCGCTAGTTAACCTACATAGTCCAAGGGCCCGCTAGTTAACCTAGATATTCCATGTTCCCGCTAGTTAACCTAGATCGTCCAAGTGTACACTAGTTAAGCTACATAGTACAAGTTTCCGTTAGGTAACCTAGATAATCCAAGTGCCCGCTAGGTAACCTACATAGTCCAAGTGCCCTTTCGTTAACCTAGATAGTCAAAGTGCCCGCTAGGTAACCTAGACAGTCCAAGTGCCCGCTAGGTTACCTACATAGTCCAAGTGCCCGTTCGTTAACTTAGATAGTCCAAGTGCCCGCTAGGTTACCTAGACAGACCAAGTGCCCGCTAGTTAACCTACATAGTCCAAGTGCCCGATAGGGAACCTACATAATCCAAGTGCCTGCTAGGTAACCTAGATAGTCCAAGTGCCCGCTAGGTAACCTACATAGTCCAATTTCCCGCTTGGTAACCTAAATAGTCCAAATGCCGCTAGGGAAACTACATAGTCCAAGTGCCCGCTAGTTAACCTAGATAGTCCAAGTGCCTGCTAGTAAACCTACATAATACATGGGCCCGCAAGTTAACCTACATAGTGCAAGCGCCCGCTAGTTAACCTAGATCGTTCAAGTGTCCGCTAGTTAACCTACATAGTCCAAGTGCCCACAGGGACCCTAAGTAATCCAAATGCCCGCTAGGGAAACTACATAGTCCATGTGCCCGCTAGTTAACCTACATAGTCCAAGTGCCCGCTAGTAAACCTAGATAGTCCAAGGGCCCGCTAGTTAATCTAGATAGTCCAAGTGCCCTCTAGTTAACCTAGATAGTCCAAGTGCCCGCTAGGTAACCTACATAGTCCAATTTCCCGCTTGGTAACCTAAATAGTCCAAATGCCGCTAGGGAAACTACATAGTCCAAGTGCCCGCTAGTTAACCTAGATAGTCCAAGTGCCTGCTAGTAAACCTACATAATACATGGGCCCGCTAGTTAACCTACATAGTGCAAGCGCCCGCTAGTTAACCTAGATCGTTCAAGTGTCCGCTAGTTAACCTACATAGTCCAAGTGCCCACAGGGACCCTAAGTAATCCAAATGCCCGCTAGGGAAACTACATAGTCCATGTGCCCGCTAGCTAACCTAGATAGTCCAAGTGCCCGCTAGTAAACCTAGATAGTCCAAGGGCCCGCTAGTTAATCTAGATAGTCCAAGTGCCCTCTAGTTAACCTAGATAGTCCAAGTGCCCACTAGTTAACCTTGATCGTCCAAGTGTCCGCTAGTTAACCTAGATAATCCAAGTGCCCGCTAGTTAACCTACATAGTCCAAGTCCCTCTAGTTAACCTAGATAGTCCAAGTGCCCGCTACTTAACCTACTTAGTCCAAGTCCCTCCAGTTAACCTAGATAGTCCAAGTGCCCGCTAGGGTATGTACATAGTTCAAGTGTCCGCTAGGTAACCTAGATTGTCCAAGTGTCAGCTAGTTAACCTACATAGTCCAAGTGCCCGCTAGGTAACCTAGATAGTCCGAGGGCCTGCTAGTTAACCTACATAGTCCAATGCCCGATAGGGAACCTACATAGTCCAAGTGCCCGCTGAGGAACCTACATAGTCCAAGTGCCCGATAGGGATCCTATATATTCCAAGTGCCCATTAGGGAACCTATATAGTCCAAGTGCCCGATAGGGAAACTATATATTCTAAGTGCCCATTAGGGAACCTATGTAGTCCAAGTGCCCATAGGGAACCTATATAGTCAAAGTGCCCGCTAGGGAACCTACATAGTCAAAGTGCCCGCTAGGGAACCTGCATTGTGCAAGTGCCCGCTAGTTAACCTAGTTAGTCCAAGTGCCTGCTAGTTAACTTACATAGTCCAAGGTCAGCTAGGTAACCTAGATAGTCCTAGTGCCCTCTAGTTAACCTAGATAGTCGAAGTGCCCACTAGTTAACCTTGATCGTCCAAGTGTCCGCTAGTTAACCTAGATAATCCAAGTGCCCGCTAGTTAACCTACATAGTCCAAGTCCCTCTAGTTAACCTAGATAGTCCAAGTGCCCGCTAGTTAACCTACTTAGTCCAAGTCCATCTAGTTAACCTCGATAGTCCAAGTGCCCGCTAGGGTATGTACATAGTTCAAGTGCCCGCTAGGTAACCTAGATTGTCCAAGTGTCAGCTAGTTAACCTACATAGTCCAAGTGCCCGCTAGGTAACCTAGATAGTCCGAGGGCCTGCTATTTAACCTACATAGTCCAATGCCCGATAGGGAAGCTACATAGTCCAAGTGCCCGCTGAGGAACCTACATAGTCCAAGTGCCCGAAAGGGAACCTATATATTCTAAGTGCCCATTAGGGAACCTATATAGTCCAAGTGCCCATAGGGAACCTATATAGTCAAAGTGCCCGCTAGGGAACCTACATAGTCAAAGTGCCCGCTAGGGAACCTGCATTGTGCAAGTGCCCGCTAGATAACCTAGATAGTCCAAGTTCCCGCTAGTTAACCTACATAGTCCAAGGTCAGCTCATTAACCTAGATAGTCCAAGGGACCGCTAGTTAACCTACATAGTCCAAGGGCCCGCTAGTTAACCTAGATATTCCATGTTCCCGCTAGTTAACCTAGATCGTCCAAGTGTACACTAGTTAAGCTACATAGTACAAGTTCCCGTTAGGTAACCTAGATAATCCAAGTGCCCGCTAGGTAACCTACATAGTCCAAGTGCCCTTTCGTTAACCTAGATAGTCAAAGTGCCCGCTAGGTAACCTAGACAGTCCAAGTGCCCGCTAGGTTACCTACATAGTCCAAGTGCCCGTTCGTTAACTTAGATAGTCCAAGTGCCCGCTAGGTTACCTAGACAGACCAAGTGCCCGCTAGTTAACCTACATAGTCCAAGTGCCCGATAGGGAACCTACATAATCCAAGTGCCTGCTAGGTAACCTAGATAGTCCAAGTGCCCGCTAGGTAACCTACATAGTCCAATTTCCCGCTTGGTAACCTAAATAGTCCAAATGCCGCTAGGGAAACTACATAGTCCAAGTGCCCGCTAGTTAACCTAGATAGTCCAAGTGCCTGCTAGTAAACCTACATAATACATGGGCCCGCAAGTTAACCTACATAGTGCAAGCGCCCGCTAGTTAACCTAGATCGTTCAAGTGTCCGCTAGTTAACCTACATAGTCCAAGTGCCCACAGGGACCCTAAGTAATCCAAATGCCCGCTAGGGAAACTACATAGTCCATGTGCCCGCTAGTTAACCTACATAGTCCAAGTGCCCGCTAGTAAACCTAGATAGTCCAAGGGCCCGCTAGTTAATCTAGATAGTCCAAGTGCCCTCTAGTTAACCTAGATAGTCCAAGTGCCCACTAGTTAACCTTGATCGTCCAAGTGTCCGCTAGTTAACCTAGATAATCCAAGTGCCCGCTAGTTAACCTACATAGTCCAAGTCCCTCTAGTTAACCTAGATAGTCCAAGTGCCCGCTAGTTAACCTACTTAGTCCAAGTCCCTCTAGTTAACCTAGATAGTCCAAGTGCCCGCTAGGGTATGTACATAGTTCAAGTGCCCGCTAGGTAACCTAGATTGTCCAAGTGTCAGCTAGTTAACCTACATAGTCCAAGTGCCCGCTAGGTAACCTAGATAGTCCGAGGGCCTGCTAGTTAACCTACATAGTCCAATGCCCGATAGGGAACCTACATAGTCCAAGTGCCCGCTGAGGAACCTACATAGTCCAAGTGCCCGATAGGGATCCTATATATTCCAAGTGCCCATTAGGGAACCTATATAGTCCAAGTGCCCATAGGGAACCTATATAGTCAAAGTGCCCGCTAGGGAACCTACATAGTCAAAGTGCCCGCTAGGGAACCTGCATTGTGCAAGTGCCCGCTAGATAACCTAGATAGTCCAAGGGCCCGCTAGTTAACCTACATAGTCCAAGGGCCCGCTAGTTAACCTAGATATTCCATGTTCCCGCTAGTTAACCTTGATCGTCCAAGTGTACACTAGTTATCCTACATAGTCCAAGTTCCCGTTAGGTAACCTAGATAGTAAAAGTGTCCGCAAGGTAATCTACATAGTCCAAGTGCCCGCTAGGTAACCTAGATATTCCAAGTTCCTGTTAGCTAACCTAGATAATCCAAGTGCCCGCTAGGTAACCTACATACTCCAAGTGCCCTTTCGTTAACCTAGATAGTCAAAGTGCCCGCTAGGTAACCTAGACAGTCCAAGTGCCCGCTAGGTTACCTACATAGTCCAAATGCCCGCTAGGGAACCCACATAGTCCAAGTGCCCTATAGGGAACCTACATAGTCCAAGTGCCCATTAGTTAACCTTGATAGTCCAAGTGCCCGTTAGGTAACCTACATATTCCAAGAACCCGCTAGGTAACGTAGATTGTCAAGTGCCAGCTAGGTAACCTAGATAGTCCAAGTGCCCGCTAGGTAACCTACAAAGTCTAAGTGCCCCTAGGTAATCTATATAGTCCAAATGCCTGCTAGGGAGCCTACATAGTCCAAATGCCCGTTAGGTAACCTAGATAGTCCAAGGACCCGCTAGGTAACCTACATAGTCCTAGTTCCCCCTAGTTAACCTACATTCTCCATGTGCCCATTAGTTAACCTAGAAATTCCAAGTGCCCGCTTGGTAACCTAGATAGTCCAACATCCCACTAGGTAACTTACATACTCCTAGAACCCGCTAGGTAATGTAGATAGTTCAAGTACCATCTAGGTAACCTACATAATCCAAGTGCCCGCTAGGTAACCCAGATAATCCATGCCCGCTAGTTAACCTATATCGTCCAAGTGCCCGCTAGTTAACCTAGATCGTGCAAGTGCCTGCTACTTAACATACATAGTCAATGGGTCCACTAGTTAACCTACATAATGCAAGAGCCTGCTTGTTAACCTAGATCTTGCAAGTGTCCGCTAGTTAACCTACATAGTCCAGGTGCCACTTAGCTAACCTAGATAGTCCAAAGGCCGGCTAGTTGACCTACATAGTCCAAGTGCCCGCTAGGTAACCTAGATAGTCCAAGTGCCCGCTAGTTAACCTAGATAGTCCTAGTGCCCGTTAGTTAACCTAGATAGTCCAAGTGCCCGCTAGTTAACATTGATCATCCAAGTACCCGCTATTTATCCTAGATAGTCCAAGTGCACGCTAGTTAACCTAGATATTCCAAGTGCCCTCTAGTTAACCTAGATCGTTCAAGTGCCCGCTAGTTAACCTACATAAACCAAGGGCCCACTAGTTAACCTACGTAGTCCAAGGTCCGCTAGTTATCCTAGATAGTCCAAGTGCTCGCTAGTTAACATATATAGTCCAAGTGCCCGGTAGTTAACTTACATAGTTCAAGTGTCCGTAAGGAACATTCATAGTCCAAGTGCCCTCTAGGGAACCTACATAGTCCAAGTGCCCGCTAGGGAACCTACGTAGTCCAAGTGCCCGCTAGGGAATCTACATAGTGCAAGGGCCCGCTAGTTAACGTAGATAGTCCAAGTGCTGCCAGTTAATCTACATCGTCCAAGGGCCCGCTAGTTAACCTACATAGTCCAAGTGTCCGCTAGGGAACCTACATAGTCCAAGTGCCTGCTAGGGAACCTACATAGTCCAAGTGCCCGCTCTGGAACATACATAGTCCAAGTGCCCGCTAGGGAATCTACATAGTCCAAAGGCCTGGTAGTTAACGTAGATAGTCCAAGTGCCGCTAGTTAATCTACATAGTCCAAGGGCCCGCTAGTTAACCTACATCGTCCAAGGGCCCGCTAGTTAACCTAGATAGTCCAAGTGCCCGCTAGTTAACCTACATAATCCAAGTTCCCTAAAGGGAACCTACATAATCCAAGTGCTCGCTAGGGAACTTACATAGTCCAAGTGCTTGCTAGGTAACCTACATAGTCCAAGTGCCCGCTTGGTAACATAAATAATCCAAATGCCCGCGAGGGAAACTACATAGTCCAAGTGCCCGCTAGTTAACCTAGATAGTCCAAGTGTCTGCTAGTAAACCTACATAATCCATGGGCCCGCTAGTTAACCTACATAGTGCAAGGGCCCGCTAGTTAACCTAGATCGTGCAAGTGCCCGCTAGATAACCTACATAGTCCAAGTGCCCGCTAGGTAACCTAGATAGTCCACGTGGCCGCTAGTTAACCTAGATAGTCCAAGTGCCCACTAGAGGACGTACATAGTCTAAGTGCCCGCTATGTAACCTAGAGAGTGCAAGTGCCCGCTAGTTAACCTACATAGTCTAAGTGCCCGTTCGTTAACCTAGATAGTGCAAGTGCCCGCTAGGGAACCTACATAGTCCAAGTGCTATCTAGTTACCCTAGATAGTCCAAGGGCCCCTTAGTTAACCTACATAGTCCAAGGGCTCGCTTGTTAACTTTGATAGTCCAAGTGCCCCTTTGTTAACCTAGATCGTCCAAGTGCCCGCTAGTTAACTTACATAGTCCAAGTGCCCGCTAGGTAACCTACATCGCCAAAGGGCCCACTAGTTAACCTAGATCGTCCAAGTGTCCTCTAGTTAACTTACATAGTCCAAGTGCCCGCTAGGTAACCTACTTTGTGCAAGTGTCTGCTAGGTAACCTAGATAGTCCAAGTGCCCGCTAGGTAACCTACATAGTCCAATTTCCCGCTTGGTAACCTAAATAGTCCAAATGCCGATAGGGAAACTACATAGTCCAAGTGCCCGCTAGTTAACCTAGATAGTCCAAGTGCCTGCTAGTAAACCTACATAATACATGGGCCCGCTAGTTAACCTACATTGTGCAAGCGCCCGCTAGTTAACCTAGATCGTTCAAGTGTCCGCTAGTTAACCTACATAGTCCAAGTGCCCACAGGGACCCTAAGTAATCCAAATGCCCGCTAGGGAAACTACATAGTCCATGTGCCCGCTAGTTAACCTAGATAGTCCAAGTGCCCGCTAGTAAACCTAGATAGTCCAAGGGCCCGCTAGTTAATCTAGATAGTCCAAGTGCCCTCTAGTTAACCTAGATAGTCCAAGTGCCCGCTAGTTAACCTTGATCGTCCAAGTGTCCGCTAGTTAACCTAGATAATCCAAGTGCCCGCTAGTTAACCTACATAGTCCAAGTCCCTCTAGTTAACCTCGATAGTCCAAGTGCCCGCTAGTTAACCTACTTAGTCCAAGTCCCTCTAGTTAACCTAGATAGTCCAAGTGCCCGCTAGGGTATGTACATAGTTCAAGTGCCCGCTAGGTAACCTAGATTGTCCAAGTGTCAGCTAGTTAACCTACATAGTCCAAGTGCCCGCTAGGTAACCTAGATAGTCCGAGGGCCTGCTATTTAACCTACATAGTCCAATGCCCGATAGGGAAGCTACATAGTCCAAGTGCCCGCTGAGGAACCTACATAGTCCAAGTGCCCGATAGGGAACCTATATATTCTAAGTGCCCATTAGGGAACCTATATAGTCCAAGTGCCCATAGGGAACCTATATAGTCAAAGTGCCCGCTAGGGAACCTACATAGTCAAAGTGCCCGCTAGGGAACCTGCATTGTGCAAGTGCCCGCTAGATAACCTAGATAGTCCAAGTTCCCGCTAGTTAACCTACATAGTCCAAGGTCAGCTCATTAACCTAGATAGTCCAAGGGACCGCTAGTTAACCTACATAGTCCAAGGGCCCGCTAGTTAACCTAGATATTCCATGTTCCCGCTAGTTAACCTAGATCGTCCAAGTGTACACTAGTTAAGCTACATAGTACAAGTTCCCGTTAGGTAACCTAGATAATCCAAGTGCCCGCTAGGTAACCTACATAGTCCAAGTGCCCTTTCGTTAACCTAGATAGTCAAAGTGCCCGCTAGGTAACCTAGACAGTCCAAGTGCCCGCTAGGTTACCTACATAGTCCAAGTGCCCGTTCGTTAACTTAGATAGTCCAAGTGCCCGCTAGGTTACCTAGACAGACCAAGTGCCCGCTAGTTAACCTACATAGTCCAAGTGCCCGATAGGGAACCTACATAATCCAAGTGCCTGCTAGGTAACCTAGATAGTCCAAGTGCCCGCTAGGTAACCTACATAGTCCAATTTCCCGCTTGGTAACCTAAATAGTCCAAATGCCGCTAGGGAAACTACATAGTCCAAGTGCCCGCTAGTTAACCTAGATAGTCCAAGTGCCTGCTAGTAAACCCACATAATACATGGGCCCGCTAGTTAACCTACATAGTGCAAGCGCCCGCTAGTTAACCTAGATCGTTAAAGTGTCCGCTAGTTAACCTACATAGTCCAAGTGCCCACAGGGACCCTAAGTAATCCAAATGCCCGCTAGGGAAACTACATAGTCCATGTGCCCGCTAGCTAACCTAGATAGTCCAAGTGCCCGCTAGTAAACCTAGATAGTCCAAGGGCCCGCTAGTTAATCTAGATAGTCCAAGTGCCCTCTAGTTAACCTTGATCGTCCAAGTGTCCGCTAGTTAACCTAGATAATCCAAGTGCCCGCTAGTTAACCTACATAGTCCAAGTCCCTCTAGTTAACCTAGATAGTCCAAGTGCCCGCTACTTAACCTACTTAGTTCAAGTCCCTCTAGTTAACCTAGATAGTCCAAGTGCCCGCTAGGGTATGTACATAGTTCAAGTGCCCGCTAGGTAACCTAGATTGTCCAAGTGTCAGCTAGTTAACCTACATAGTCCAAGTGCCCGCTAGGTAACCTAGATAGTCCGAGGGCCTGCTAGTTAACCTACATAGTCCAATGCCCGATAGGGAACCTACATAGTCCAAGTGCCCGCTGAGGAACCTACATAGTCCAAGTGCCCGATAGGGATCCTATATATTCCAAGTGCCCATTAGGGAACCTATATAGTCCAAGTGCCCGATAGGGAACCTATATATTCTAAGTGCCCATTAGGGAACCTATATAGTCCAAGTGCCCATAGGGAACCTATATAGTCAAAGTGCCCGCTAGGGAACCTACATAGTCAAAGTGCCCCCTAGGGAACCTGCATTGTGCAAGTGCCCGCTAGATAACCTAGATAGTCCAAGTTCCCGCTACTTAACCTACATAGTCCAAGGTCAGCTCATTAACCTAGATAGTCCAAGGGACCGCTAGTTAACCTACATAGTCCAAGGGCCCGCTAGTTAACCTAGATATTCCATGTTCCCGCTAGTTAACCAAGATCGTCCAAGTGTACACTAGTTAACCTACATAGTCCAAGTTCCCGTTAGGTAACCTAGATAGTACAAGTGCCTGCAAGGTAACCTACATAGTCCAAGTGCCCGCTAGGTAACCTAGATATTCCAAGTTCCTGTTAGCTAACCTAGATAATACAAGTGCCCGCTAGGTAACCTACATAGTCCAAGTGCCCTTTCGTTAACCTAGATAGTCAAAGTGCCCGCTAGGTAACCTAGACAGTACAAGTGCCCGCTAGGTTACCTACATAGTCCAAGTGCCCGTTCATTAACTTAGATAGTCCAAGTGCCCGCTAGGTTACCTAGACAGACCAAGTGCCCGCTAGTTAACCTACATAGTCCAAGTGCCCGATAGGGAACCTACATAATCCAAGTGCCTGCTAGGTAACCTAGATAGTCCAAGTGCCCGCTAGGTAACCTACATAGTCCAATTTCCCGCTTGGTAACCTAAATAGTCCAAATGCCGATAGGGAAACTACATAGTCCAAGTGCCCGCTAGTTAACCTAGATAGTCCAAGTGCCTGCTAGTAAACCTACATAATACATGGGCCCGCTAGTTAACCTACATAGTGCAAGGGCCCGCTAGTTAACCTAGATCGTTCAAGTGTCCGCTAGTTAACCTACATAGTCCAAGTGCCCACAGGGACCCTAAGTAATCCAAATGCCCGCTAGGGAAACTACATAGTCCATGTGCCCGCTAGTTAACCTAGATAGTCCAAGTGCCCGCTAGTAAACCTAGATAGTCCAAGGGCCCGCTAGTTAATCTAGATAGTCCAAGTGCCCTCTTGTTAACCTAGATAGTCCAAGTGCCCGCTAGTTAACCTTGATCGTCCAAGTGTCCGCTAGTTAACCTAGATAATCCAAGTGCCCGCTAGTTAACCTACATAGTCCAAGTCCCTCTAGTTAACCTCGAAAGTCCAAGTGCCCGCTAGTTAACCTACTTAGTCCAAGTCCCTCTAGTTAACCTAGATAGTCCAAGTGCCCGCTAGGGTATGTACATAGTTCAAGTGCCCGCTAGGTAACCTAGATTGTCCAAGTGTCAGCTAGTTAACCTACATAGTCCAAGTGCCCGCTAGGTAACCTAGATAGTCCGAGGGCCTGCTATTTAACCTACATAGTCCAATGCCCGATAGGGAAGCTACATAGTCCAAGTGCCCGCTGAGGAACCTACATAGTCCAAGTGCCCGATAGGGAACCTATATATTCTAAGTGCCCATTAGGGAACCTATATAGTCCAAGTGCCCATAGGGAACCTATATAGTCAAAGTGCCCGCTAGGGAACCTACATAGTCAAAGTGCCCGCTAGGGAACCTGCATTGTGCAAGTGCCCGCTAGATAACCTAGATAGTCCAAGTTCCCGCTAGTTAACCTACATAGTCCAAGGTCAGCTCATTAACCTAGATAGTCCAAGGGACCGCTAGTTAACCTACATAGTCCAAGGGCCCGCTAGTTAACCTAGATATTCCATGTTCCCGCTAGTTAACCTAGATCGTCCAAGTGTACACTAGTTAAGCTACATAGTACAAGTTCCCGTTAGGTAACCTAGATAATCCAAGTGCCCGCTAGGTAACCTACATAGTCCAAGTGCCCTTTCGTTAACCTAGATAGTCAAAGTGCCCGCTAGGTAACCTAGACAGTCCAAGTGCCCGCTAGGTTACCTACATAGTCCAAGTGCCCGTTCGTTAACTTAGATAGTCCAAGTGCCCGCTAGGTTACCTAGACAGACCAAGTGCCCGCTAGTTAACCTACATAGTCCAAGTGCCCGATAGGGAACCTACATAATCCAAGTGCCTGCTAGGTAACCTAGATAGTCCAAGTGCCCGCTAGGTAACCTACATAGTCCAATTTCCCGCTTGGTAACCTAAATAGTCCAAATGCCGCTAGGGAAACTACATAGTCCAAGTGCCCGCTAGTTAACCTAGATAGTCCAAGTGCCTGCTAGTAAACCTCCATAATACATGGGCCCGCTAGTTAACCTACATAGTGCAAGCGCCCGCTAGTTAACCTAGATCGTTCAAGTGTCCGCTAGTTAACCTACATAGTCCAAGTGCCCACAGGGACCCTAAGTAATCCAAATGCCCGCTAGGGAAACTACATAGTCCATGTGCCCGCTAGCTAACCTAGATAGTCCAAGTGCCCGCTAGTAAACCTAGATAGTCCAAGGGCCCGCTAGTTAATCTAGATAGTCCAAGTGCCCTCTAGTTAACCTAGATAGTCCAAGTGCCCACTAGTTAACCTTGATCGTCCAAGTGTCCGCTAGTTAACCTAGATAATCCAAGTGCCCGCTAGTTAACCTACATAGTCCAAGTCCCTCTAGTTAACCTAGATAGTCCAAGTGCCCGCTACTTAACCTACTTAGTCCAAGTCCCTCCAGTTAACCTAGATAGTCCAAGTGCCCGCTAGGGTATGTACATAGTTCAAGTGCCCGCTAGGTAACCTAGATTGTCCAAGTGTCAGCTAGTTAACCTACATAGTCCAAGTGCCCGCTAGGTAACCTAGATAGTCCGAGGGCCTGCTAGTTAACCTACATAGTCCAATGCCCGATAGGGAACCTACATAGTCCAAGTGCCCGCTGAGGAACCTACATAGTCCAAGTGCCCGATAGGGATCCTATATATTCCAAGTGCCCATTAGGGAACCTATATAGTCCAAGTGCCCGATAGGGAACCTATATATTCTAAGTGCCCATTAGGGAACCTATGTAGTCCAAGTGCCCATAGGGAACCTATATAGTCAAAGTGCCCGATAGGGAACCTACATAGTCAAAGTGCCCGCTAGGGAACCTGCATTGTGCAAGTGCCCGCTAGTTAACCTAGTTAGTCCAAGTGCCTGCTAGTTAACTTACATAGTCCAAGGTCAGCTAGGTAACCTAGATAGTCCTAGTGCCCTCTAGTTAACCTAGATAGTCGAAGTGCCCACTAGTTAACCTTGATCGTCCAAGTGTCCGCTAGTTAACCTAGATAATCCAAGTGCCCGCTAGTTAACCTACATAGTCCAAGTCCCTCTAGTTAACCTAGATAGTCCAAGTGCCCGCTAGTTAACCTACTTAGTCCAAGTCCCTCTAGTTAACCTCGATAGTCCAAGTGCCCGCTAGGGTATGTACATAGTTCAAGAGCCCGCTAGGTAACCTAGATTGTCCAAGTGTCAGCTAGTTAACCTACATAGTCCAAGTGCCCGCTAGGTAACCTAGATAGTCCGAGGGCCTGCTATTTAACCTACATAGTCCAATGCCCGATAGGGAAGCTACATAGTCCAAGTGCCCGCTGAGGAACCTACATAGTCCAAGTGCCCGAAAGGGAACCTATATATTCTAAGTGCCCATTAGGGAACCTATATAGTCCAAGTGCCCATAGGGAACCTATATAGTCAAAGTGCCCGCTAGGGAACCTACATAGTCAAAGTGCCCGCTAGGGAACCTGCATTGTGCAAGTGCCCGCTAGATAACCTAGATAGTCCAAGTTCCCGCTAGTTAACCTACATAGTCCAAGGTCAGCTCATTAACCTAGATAGTCCATGGGACCGCTAGTTAACCTACATAGTCCAAGGGCCCGCTAGTTAACCTAGATATTCCATGTTCCCGCTAGTTAACCTAGATCGTCCAAGTGTACACTAGTTAAGCTACATAGTACAAGTTCCCGTTAGGTAACCTAGATAATCCAAGTGCCCGCTAGGTAACCTACATAGTCCAAGTGCCCTTTCGTTAACCTAGATAGTCAAAGTGCCCGCTAGGTAACCTAGACAGTCCAAGTGCCCGCTAGGTTACCTACATAGTCCAAGTGCCCGTTCGTTAACTTAGATAGTCCAAGTGCCCGCTAGGTTACCTAGACAGACCAAGTGCCCGCTAGTTAACCTACATAGTCCAAGTGCCCGATAGGGAACCTACATAATCCAAGTGCCTGCTAGGTAACCTAGATAGTCCAAGTGCCCGCTAGGTAACCTACATAGTCCAATTTCCCGCTTGGTAACCTAAATAGTCCAAATGCCGCTAGGGAAACTACATAGTCCAAGTGCCCGCTAGTTAACCTAGATAGTCCAAGTGCCTGCTAGTAAACCTACATAATACATGGGCCCGCAAGTTAACCTACATAGTGCAAGCGCCCGCTAGTTAACCTAGATCGTTCAAGTGTCCGCTAGTTAACCTACATAGTCCAAGTGCCCACAGGGACCCTAAGTAATCCAAATGCCCGCTAGGGAAACTACATAGTCCATGTGCCCGCTAGCTAACCTAGATAGTCCAAGTGCCCGCTAGTAAACCTAGATAGTCCAAGGGCCCGCTAGTTAATCTAGATAGTCCAAGTGCCCTCTAGTTAACCTAGATAGTCCAAGTGCCCACTAGTTAACCTTGATCGTCCAAGTGTCCGCTAGTTAACCTAGATAATCCAAGTGCCCGCTAGTTAACCTACATAGTCCAAGTCCCTCTAGTTAACCTAGATAGTCCAAGTGCCCGCTAGTTAACCTACTTAGTCCAAGTCCCTCTAGTTAACCTAGATAGTCCAAGTGCCCGCTAGGGTATGTACATAGTTCAAGTGCCCGCTAGGTAACCTAGATTGTCCAAGTGTCAGCTAGTTAACCTACATAGTCCAAGTGCCCGCTAGGTAACCTAGATAGTCCGAGGGCCTGCTAGTTAACCTACATAGTCCAATGCCCGATAGGGAACCTACATAGTCCAAGTGCCCGCTGAGGAACCTACATAGTCCAAGTGCCCGATAGGGATCCTATATATTCCAAGTGCCCATTAGGGAACCTATATTGTCCAAGTGCCCATAGGGAACCTATATAGTCAAAGTGCCCGCTAGGGAACCTACATAGTCAAAGTGCCCGCTAGGGAACCTGCATTGTGCAAGTGCCCGCTAGATAACCTAGATAGTCCAAGGGCCCGCTAGTTAACCTACATAGTCCAAGGGCCCGCTAGTTAACCTAGATATTCCATGTTCCCGCTAGTTAACCTAGATCGTCCAAGTGTACACTAGTTATCCTACATAGTCCAAGTTCCCGTTAGGTAACCTAGATAGTAAAAGTGTCCGCAAGGTAATCTACATAGTCCAAGTGCCCGCTAGGTAACCTAGATATTCCAAGTTCCTGTTAGCTAACCTAGATAATCCAAGTGCCCGCTAGGTAACCTACATACTCCAAGTGCCCTTTCGTTAACCTAGATAGTCAAAGTGCCCGCTAGGTAACCTAGACAGTCCAAGTGCCCGCTAGGTTACCTACATAGTCCAAATGCCCGCTAGGGAACCCACATAGTCCAAGTGCCCTATAGGGAACCTACATAGTCCAAGTGCCCATTAGTTAACCTTGATAGTCCAAGTGCCCGTTAGGTAACCTACATATTCCAAGAACCCGCTAGGTAACGTAGATTGTCAAGTGCCAGCTAGGTAACCTAGATAGTCCAAGTGCCCGCTAGGTAACCTACAAAGTCTAAGTGCCCCTAGGTAATCTATATAGTCCAAATGCCTGCTAGGGAGCCTACATAGTCCAAATGCCCGTTAGGTAACCTAGATAGTCCAAGGACCCGCTAGGTAACCTACATAGTCCTAGTTCCCCCTAGTTAACCTACATTCTCCATGTGCCCGTTAGTTAACCTAGAAATTCCAAGTGCCCGCTTGGTAACCTAGATAGTCCAACATCCCACTAGGTAACTTACATACTCCTAGAACCCGCTAGGTAATGTAGATAGTTCAAGTACCATCTAGGTAACCTACATAATCCAAGTGCCCGCTAGGTAACCCAGATAATCCATGCCCGCTAGTTAACCTATATCGTCCAAGTGCCCGCTAGTTAACCTAGATCGTGCAAGTGCCTGCTACTTAACATACATAGTCAATGGGTCCACTAGTTAACCTACATAATGCAAGAGCCTGCTTGTTAACCTAGATCTTGCAAGTGTCCGCTAGTTAACCTACATAGTCCAGGTGCCACTTAGCTAACCTAGATAGTCCAAAGGCCGGCTAGTTGACCTACATAGTCCAAGTGCCCGCTAGGTAACCTAGATAGTCCAAGTGCCCGCTAGTTAACCTAGATAGTCCTAGTGCCCGTTAGTTAACCTAGATAGTCCAAGTGCCCGCTAGTTAACATTGATCATCCAAGTACCCGCTATTTATCCTAGATAGTCCAAGTGCACGCTAGTTAACCTAGATATTCCAAGTGCCCTCTAGTTAACCTAGATCGTTCAAGTGCCCGCTAGTTAACCTACATAAACCAAGGGCCCGCTAGTTAACCTACGTAGTCCAAGGTCCGCTAGTTATCCTAGATAGTCCAAGTGCTCGCTAGTTAACATATATAGTCCAAGTGCCCGGTAGTTAACTTACATAGTTCAAGTGTCCGTAAGGAACATTCATAGTCCAAGTGCCCTCTAGGGAACCTACATAGTCCAAGTGCCCGCTAGGGAACCTACGTAGTCCAAGTGCCCGCTAGGGAATCTACATAGTGCAAGGGCCCGCTAGTTAACGTAGATAGTCCAAGTGCTGCCAGTTAATCTACATCGTCCAAGGGCCCGCTAGTTAACCTACATAGTCCAAGTGTCCGGTAGGGAACCTACATAGTCCAAGTGCCTGCTAGGGAACCTACATAGTCCAAGTGCCCGCTCTGGAACATACATAGTCCAAGTGCCCGCTAGGGAATCTACATAGTCCAAAGGCCTGGTAGTTAACGTAGATAGTCCAAGTGCCGCTAGTTAATCTACATAGTCCAAGGGCCCGCTAGTTAACCTACATCGTCCAAGGGCCCGCTAGTTAACCTAGATAGTCCAAGTGCCCGCTAGTTAACCTACATAATCCAAGTTCCCTAAAGGGAATCTACATAATCCAAGTGCTCGCTAGGGAACTTACATAGTCCAAGTGCTTGCTAGGTAACCTACATAGTCCAAGTGCCCGCTTGGTAACATAAATAATCCAAATGCCCGCGAGGGAAACTACATAGTCCAAGTGCCCGCTAGTTAACCTAGATAGTCCAAGTGTCTGCTAGTAAACCTACATAATCCATGGGCCCGCTAGTTAACCTACATAGTGCAAGGGCCCGCTAGTTAACCTAGATCGTGCAAGTGCCCGCTAGATAACCTACATAGTCCAAGTGCCCGCTAGGTAACCTAGATAGTCCACGTGGCCGCTAGTTAACCTAGATAGTGCAAGTGCCCACTAGAGGACGTACATAGTCTAAGTGCCCGCTATGTAACCTAGAGAGTGCAAGTGCCCGCTAGTTAACCTACATAGTCTAAGTGCCCGTTCGTTAACCTAGATAGTGCAAGTGCCCGCTAGGGAACCTACATAGTCCAAGTGCTATCTAGTTACCCTAGATAGTCCAAGGGCCCCTTAGTTAACCTACATAGTCCAAGGGCTCGCTTGTTAACTTTGATAGTCCAAGTGCCCCTTTGTTAACCTAGATCGTCCAAGTGCCCGCTAGTTAACTTACATAGTCCAAGTGCCCGCTAGGTAACCTACATCGCCAAAGGGCCCACTAGTTAACCTAGATCGTCCAAGTGTCCTCTAGTTAACTTACATAGTCCAAGTGCCCGCTAGGTAACCTACTTAGTGCAAGTGTCTGCTAGGTAACCTACATAGTCCAAGTGCCCGCTAGTTAACATAGATTGTCCATGTGCCCGCTAGGGAAGGTATATAGTCCAATTGCCCGCTAGGTAACCTAGAGAGTGCAAGTGACCACTAGTTAACCTACATAGTCCAAGTGCCTGCTAGGTAACCTAGATAGTCGAAGGGCCTGCTAGTTAACCTACATAGTCCAAGTGCCCGCTAGGTAACCTACATAGTGCAAGTGTCTGCTAGTTAACCTACATAGTCCAAGCGCCCGCTAGTTAACCTAGATAGTCCAAGTGCCCGCTAGGTAACCTACATAGTGTAAGTGTCCGCTAGTTAACCTAAGTAGTCCAAGGGCCCGCAGGTTAACATAAATAGGCCAAGTGCCCGGTAGTTAACTTACAGAGTTCAAGTGTCCGTAGGGAACATACATAGTCCAAGTGTCAATTAAGGAACATACATAGTCCAAGTGCCCGCTAGGGAACCTGCATAGTCCAAGTTCCCGCTAGGGAATCTACATAGTCCAAGGGCCCACTAGTTACCGTAGATAGTACAAGTGCTGCTAGTTAATCTACATAGTCCAAGGGCCCGCTAGTTAACCTACATAGTCCAAGTACCCGCTAGTTAACCTAGATCATCCAAGTGTCCGATAGTTAACCTACATAGTCCAAGTGCCCGCTCTGGAACCTACATAGTCCAAGTGCCTGCTAGGGAACCTACATAGTCGAAGTGCCCGCTCTGGAACATACATAGTCCAAGTGCCCGCTAGGGAATCTACATAGTCCAAGGGCCCGCTTGTTAACGTAGATAGTCCAAGTGCCGCTAGTTAATCTAAATAGTCCAAGGGCCCGCGACTTAACATTGATCATCCAAGTGCCCGCTAGTTAACCTACATAATCCAAGTGCCCGCTAGGGAACCTACATTGTCCAAGTGCCCGCTAGGGAATCTACATAGTCCAAGTGCCCGCCAGGCAACCTACATAGTCCAAGTTCCCATTAGTTAACCTAGATAATCAATGTGCCTGCTAGGTAACCTAGATAGTCCAAGTGCACGCTAGCTAACCTAGATACTCCAAGGGCCTGCTAGTTAACATACATAGTCCATGTGCCCGGTAGATAAATTACATAGTTCAAGTGTCCGTAGGGAAAATACATATTCCAAGTGCCCGCTAGGGAACATACATAGTCCAAGTGCCTGCTAGTAAATCTACTTAATCCATGGGCCCGCTAGTTAACCTACATAGTGTAAGGGCCCGCTAGTTAACCTAGATCATGCAAGTGTCCGCTAGTTAACCTACATAGTCCAAGTGGCCGCTAGGTAACCTACATTGTGCAAGTGCCCACTAGGGATCCTTCATAATCCAAAGGCCTGCTAGGTAACCTAGATAGGCCAAGTGCCCTCTAGTTAACCTAGATAGTCCTAGTGCGCGTTAGTTAACCTAGATAGTCCAAGTGCCCACTACGGGAGGTACATAGTCCAAGTGCCCGCTAGGTAACCTAGATAGTCAAAGTGCCCGCTAGGGATCCTTCATAATCCAAGTGCCTGCTAGGCAACCTAGATAGTCCAAGTTCGCGCTAGGTAACCTAGATAGTCCAATTGCCCGTTACCTAACCTAGATAGTCCAAGTGCCCGCTAGGCAACCTACATAGTCCAAGTGCCCGTTCGTTAACCTAGAATTCCAAGTGCCCGCTATGTAACCTAGACAGCAAATGTGCCCGCTATGTAACCTAGACAGTCCAAGTGCCCGCTAGGTTACCTGCATAGTCCAAGTGCCCGTTTGTTAACATAGATAGTCCAAGTGCCCGTTAGGTAACCTAGACAGTCCAAGGGCCCGCTAGTTAACCTACATAGTCCAAGGGCTCGCTTGTTAACTTTGATAGTCCAAGTGCCCCTTAGTTAACCTATATCGTCCAAGTGCCCGCTAGTTAACCTAGATCGTCCAAGTACTGGCAAGTTAACCTACATAGTCCAAGGGCCCACTAGTTAACCTAGATCTTCCAAGTGTCCTCTAGTTAACCTACATAGTCCAAGTGCCCGCTAGTTAACCTACATAGTCCAAGTGCCCGCTCTGGAACCTACATAGTCCCAGTGCCTGCTAGGGAACCTACATAGTCGAAGTGCCCGCTCTGGACATACATAGTACAAGTGCCCGCTAGGGAATGTACATAGTCCAAAGGCCCGCTAGTTAACGTAGATAGTCCAAGTGCCGCTAGTTAATCAACATAGTCCAAAGGCCCGCTAGTTAACCTACATAGTCCAAGGGCCTGCTAGTTAACCTACATCGTCCAAGGGCCAACTAGGTAACCTAGACAGTTCAAGTGACTACTAGGTTACCTACATAGTCCAAGTGCCTGTTCGTTAACCTACATAGTCCAAGTGCCCACTAGGTAAACTATATAGTCCAAATGCCCGCTAGGGACCCTAGTAGTCCAAGTGCCCGCTAGTTAACTTAGATAGACCAAGTGCCCGCTAGGGAACCTACCTAGTCGAAGTGCCCGATAGGGAACTTACATAGTCAAAGGGCCCGCTAGGGAACCTACATAGTCCAAGTGCCCGTTAGTTAACCAAATAGTCCAATGACTGCTAGGTAACCTAGATAGTCCAACAGCCCGCTAGGTAACCTACATACTCCAAGAACCCGCTAGGCAACGTAGATAGTTCAAGTGCCCGCTAGGTAACTTAGATAGTCCAAGTGCCCGCTAGGTAACCTACAAAGTCTAAGTGCCCACTAGGTTATCTATATAGTCCAAATGCCCGCTAGGGAACCTACATAGTCCAAGTGCCCGCTAGGTAACCTAGATAATCCAAGTGCCTGCTAGTTAATCTATATCGTCCAAGTGCCCGCTAGTTAACCTAGATCGTCCAAGTGCCCGCTAGTTAACCTGCATAGTCAATGGGCCCGCTAGTTAACCTACATAGTGCAAGAGCCCGCTAGCTAACCTAGATAATCCAAGTGCCCGCTAGTTAACCTATATCGTCCAAGTGCCCGCTATTTAACCTAGATCGTGCAAGTGTCCGCTAGTTAACCTACATAGTCCACGTGCCAGTTAGCTAACCTAGATAGTCCAAGGGCCCGCTACTTGACCTACATAATCCGAGTGCCCGCTGGGTAACCTAGGTTATCCAAGTGCCCGCTAGTTAACCTAGATAGTCCTAGTGCCCGTTAGTTAACCTAGATAGTCCAAGTGCCCACTAGGGGACGTACTTAGTCCATGTGCCCGTTAGCTAACCTAGATAGTCCAAGTGCCCACTAGTTAACCTAGATAGTCCAAGTGCACGCTAGTTAACCTGGATAGTCCAAGTGCCCTCTAGTTAACCTAGATCGTCCAAGTGCCCGCTAGTTAACCTACATAGTCCAAGGTCCGCTAGTTGACCTAGATAGTCCAAGTGCCCGCTAGTTAACCTAGATGGTACAAGTGCCCGCTAGGTAACCTAGAATGTCCAAGTGCCTGCTAGGTTACCTACATAGTCCAAATACCCGTTCGTTAACTTAGATAGTCCAAGTGCCCGCTAGGAAACCTACATAGTCCTAGGGCCCTCTAGGTAACCTAGATAGTCCAAGTGCCCGCTAGGAAACCTAGAATCCAAGTGCTCGCTAGTTAACCTACATAGTCCAAGTGCCCGCTATGTAAACTAGATAGTCAAAGTGCCCGTTAGGTAACCTAGATAGTCCAAGTGCCCGCTAGGTAACTTACATTGTCCAAGTTCGCGCTAGGTAACCTAGATAGTCCAAGTGCCCGTTACTTAACCTAGATAGTCCAAGTGCCCGCTAGGCAACCTACATAGCCCAAGAGCCCGTTCGTTAACCTAGAAATCCAAGTGCCTGTTAGGTAACCTAGAGAGTCCAAGTGCCCGCTAGGTTATCTGCATATTCCAAGTGCCCATTCGTTAACCTAGATTGTCCAAGTGCCCACTAGGTAACCTACATAGTCCAAGTGCCTGCCAGGTAACCTATATAGTCCAAGTGCCCCCTAGGTAACCCAGATAGTCCAAGGGCCCGCTAGTTAACCTACATAGTCCAAGGGCTCACTTGTTAACTTTGATAGTCCAAGTGCCCGCTAGTAAACCTAGATCGTCCAAGTGCCTGCTAGTTAACCTAGATTGTCCAAGTGCCCGCTAGTTAACCTACATAGTCCAAGGGCTCACTAGTTAACCTAGATAGTCCAAGTGTCCTCTAGTTAATCTACATAGTCCAAGTACCCGCTAGTTAACCTATATACCAAGTGCCCGCTACGTAACCTAGATATTCCAAGGCCACGCTAGTTAACCGATATTGTCCAAGTGCCCGCTAGGCAAACTAGATAGTCCAAGTGCCCGCTAAGGAACCTACATAGTCCAAGTGCCCGCTAGTTAACTTAGATTGTCCAAGTGCCCGCTAGTTAACCTACATAGTCCAAGGGCTCACTAGTTAACCTAGATAGTCCAAGTGTCCTCTAGTTAATCTACATAGTCCAAGTGCCGTTAGTTAATATAGATAGTCAAAGTGCCCGCTAGGCAACCTAGATAGTCCAAGTGCCCGCTAAGGAACGTACACAGTCCAAGTGCCCACTAGTTAACCTAGATTGTCCAAGTGCCTGCTAGGTAACCTACATAGTGCAAGTGTCCGCTACTTAACATACATATTCCTAGTGCTCGCTAGTTAACCTACATAATCTAAGTGCCCGTTAGCTAACCTAGATAGTCCAAGGGCACGCTAGTTGACCTACATAGTCCAAGTGCCCGCTAGTTAACCTAGATAGTCCAAGTGCCTGCTAGGTAACCTACATAGTGCAAGTGTCCGCTAGTTAACCTACATATTCCAAGTGCCCGCTAGTTAACATAGATAGCCCAAGTGCCCGCTAGGGAACGTACATAGTCCAAGTGCCTGCTAGGTAACCTAGATACTGCAAGTGCCCGCTAGTTAACCTAGATAATTCAAGTACCCGCTAGGTAACCTAGATCGTCCAAGGACCCCCTAGTTAGCCTACATAGTCCAAGTGCCCGTTCGGTAACCTAGATAGTCCAAGTGCCCTTTAGGGAATCTAGATAGTACAAGGGCCCGCTAGTAAACCTACATAGTCCATGGGCCCGCTAGTTAACCTAGATCATCCAAGTGCCCGCTAGTTAACTTAGATTGTCCAAGTGCCCGCTAGTTAACCTACATAGTCCAAGGGCTCACTAGTTAACCTAGATAGTCCAAGTGTCCTCTAGTTAATCTACATAGTCCAAGTCCCCGTTAGTTAATATAGATAGTCAAAGTGCCCGCTAGGCAACCTAGATAGTCCAAGTGCCCGCTAAGGAACGTTCACAGTCCAAGTGCCCGCTAGTTAACCTAGATTGTCCAAGTGCCTGCTAGGTAACCTACATAGTGCAAGTGTCCGCTACTTAACATACATATTCCAAGTGCTCGCTAGTTAACCTACATAATCTAAGTGCCCGTTAGCTAACCTAGATAGTCCAAGGGCCCGCTAGTTGACCTACATAATCCAAGTGCCAGCTAGATAACCTAGATAGTCCCAGTGCTCGCTAGTTAACCTAGATAGTAGAAGTGCCCGCTAGTTAACCTATATAGACCAAGTCCCCGCTAGGGAACCTGTCTAGTCCAAGTACCCGCTAGGAAACGTACATAGTCCAAGTGCCCGCTAGGTAACGTAGATAGTCCAAGTGCCCGCTAGTTAACCTACATAGTCCAAGTGCCTGCTAGGTAACCTACAT
Source organism: Tenrec ecaudatus (assembly GCF_050624435.1). Lineage (NCBI taxonomy): Eukaryota > Metazoa > Chordata > Mammalia > Afrosoricida > Tenrecidae > Tenrec > Tenrec ecaudatus. Next base: position 108,580,835 of record NC_134534.1, on the reverse strand, counting down.
AGTCCAAGTGCCAGCTAGGTAACCTACATAGTCCAAATGCCCGCTAGTTAACCTAGATAGTCCAAGTGCACGCTAGTTAACCTAGATAGTCCAAGTGCCCTCTAGTTAACCTAGATCGTCCAAGTGCCCGCTAGTTAACCTACATAGTCCAAGGGCCCGCTAGTTAACCTACGTAGTCCAAGGTCCGCTAGTTAACCGAGATAGTCCAAGTGCTCGCTAGTTAACCTACATAGTACAAGGGCCCACTAGCTGACCTAGATAGTCCAAGTGCCCGCTAGTTAACCTAGATGGTACAAATGCCCGCTACGTAACCTAAGTAGTCCAAATGTCCGATAGGGATCCTACATAGTCCATGTGCCCGCTGGGTAACCTACATAGTCCAAGTGCCCGTTCGTTATCCTAGATGGTACAAGTGCCCGCTAGGTAACCTAGACTGTCCAAGTGCCCGCTAGGTTACCTACATAGTCCAAATACCCGTTTGTTAACCTAGATAGTCCATGTGCCCGCTAGGAAACCTACATAGTCCTAGGGCCCGCTAGGTAAACTAGATAGTCCAAGTGCCCGCTAGGAAACCTAGAATCCAAGTGCTCGCTAGTTAACCTACATAGTCCAAGTGCCCGCTATGTAACCTAGATAGTCAAAGTGCCCGTTAGGTAACCTAGATATTCCATGTGCCGGCTAAGTAACTTACATTGTCCAAGTTCCCGCTAGGTAACCTAGATAGTCCAAGTGCCCGTTACCTAACCTAGATAGTCCAAGTGCCCGCTAGGCAACATATATAGCCCAAGAGCCCGTTCGTTAACCTAGAAATCCAAGTGCCTGTTAGGTAACCTAGACAGTCCAAGTGCCCGCTAGATTACCTGCATATTCCAAGTGCCCGTTCGTTAACCTAGATAGTCCAAGTGCACACTAGGTAACCTACATAGTTCAACGGCTCATTTGTTATCTTTGATAGTCCAAGTGCCCACTAGTTAACCTACATCGTCCAAGTGCCCGCTAGTTAACCTACATAGTCCAAGGGCTCACTAGTTAACCTAGATAGTCCAAGTGTCCTCTAGTTAATATACATAGTCCAAGTTCCCGCTAGTTAATCTATATACCAAGTGCCCGCTACGTAACCTAGATATTCCAAGGGCACGCTAGTTAACCTATATCGTCCAAGTGCCCGCTAGGCAAACTACATAGTCCAAGTGCCCGCTAAGGAACCTACATAGTCCAAGTGCCCGCTAGTTAACCTAGATAGTCCAAGTACCTGCTAGGTAACCTACATAGTGTAAGTGTCCTCTAGTTTACCTACATATTCCAAGTGCCCGATAGTTAACATAGATAGCCCAAGTGCCCGCTAGGGAACGTACATAGTCCAAGTGCCCGCTAGGTAACCTAGACAGTTCAAGTGACCACTAGGTTACCTACATAGTCCAAGTGCCAGTTCGTTAACCTACATAGTCCAAGTGTCCGCTAGGTAACCAATATAGTCCAAATGCCCGCTAGGGGCCCTAATAGTCAAAATGCCCGCTAGTTAACCTAGATAGTCCAAGTGCCCGCTAGTTAACCTAGATAGACCAAGTCCCCGCTAGGGAATCTATCTAGTCCAAGTACCCGCTAGGAAACGTACATAGTCCAAGTGCCCGCTAGGTAACGTACATAGTCCAAGTGCCCGCTAGGTAACGTAGATAGTCCAAGTGCCCGCTAGGGAACGTACATAGTCCAAGTACCCGCTAGGTAACCTAGATAGTCCAAGTGCCTGCTAGTTAACCTACATAGTCCAAGTGTCTGCTAGGTAACCTAGATAGTCCAAGTGCCCACTAGTTAACTTACATAGTCCAGGTTCCCCCTAGGTAACCTAGATAGTCCAAGGGCCCGCTAAGTAACCTACATTGTACTAGTGCCCCCTAGTTAACCTACATTCTCCAAGTGTCCAATAGGGAACCTACATAGTCTTAGTGCCTGCTAGGTAACCTACATAGTCCAAATGCCCGCTAGTTAACCAACATAGTCCAAGTGCCCGATAGGGAACCTACATAGTGCAAGTGTCTGCTAGTTAACCTAAGTAGTCCAAGGGCCCGCTAGTTAACATACATAGTCCAAGTGCCCGGTAGTTAACTCACATAGTTCAAGTGTCCGTAGGGAACATTCATAGTCCAACTGCCCGCTAGGGAATCTACATAGTCCAACTGCCCTCTAGGGAACCTACGTAGTCCAAGGGTCCGCTAGTTAATGTAGATAGTCCAAGTGCCGCTAGTTAATCTACATAGTCCAAGGGCCCGCTAATTAACCTACATAGTCCAAGTACCCGCTTGTTAACCTAGATCGTCCTAGTGCCCGCTAGTTAACCTACATAGTCCAAGGGCCCGGTAGTTAACTTACAAAGTTCAAGTGTCCGTAGGGAACATTCATAGCCCAAAGGCCCGCTAGGGAACCTACATAGTCCAAGTGCCCGCTAGGGAACCTACGTAGTCCAAGGGCCCGCTACTTAACGTAGATAGTCCAAGTGCCACTAATTAATCTACATAGTCCAAGGGCCCGCTAGTTAACCTACATAGTCCAATTACCCTCTAGTTAACCTAGATCGTCCTAGTTCCCGCTAGTTAACCTACATAGTCAAAGGGCCCGCTAGCTAACCTACATAGTCCAAGTACCTGCTAGTTAACCTAGATCGTCCTAGTGCCAGCTAGTTAACCTACATAGTCCAATGGCCCGCTAGTTAACCTACATAGTCCATTAGCCCGCTAGGTAACGTAGACAGTTAAAGTGACCACTAGGTTACCTACATAGTCCAAGTGCCTGTTCGTTAACCTACATAGTCCAAGTGCCCGATAGGTAACCTAGATAGTCCAAGTGCCCACTAGTTAACCTACATAGTCCAAGTTCTCCCTAGGTAACCTAGATAGTCCAAGGGCCCGCTAGGGAACCTATATTGTCCTAGTGTCCCATAGTTAACCTACATTCTCCTTGTGCCCGCTAGGGAACCTACATAGTTCAAGTGCCCGCTCTGGAACATACATAGTCCAAGTGCCCGCTAGGGAATCTACATAGTCCAAGGGCCCGCTAGTTAACGAAAATAGTCCAAGTGCCGCTAGTTAATCTACATAGTCCAAGGGCCCGCTAGTTAACCTACATAGTCCAAGTACCCGCTAGATTACCTAGATCGTCCAAGTGCACGCTAGTTAACCTACATAGTCCACGTGCCAGTTAGCTAACCTAGATAGTTCAAAGGCCCGCTACTTGACCTACATAGTCCAAGTACCCGCTGTGTAACCTAGATAATCCAAGTGCCCGCTACTTAACCTAGATAGTCCTAGTGCCCGTTAGTTAACCTAGATAGTACAAGTGCCCACTAGGGAACGTACCTAGTCCATGTGCCCGTTAGCTAACTTAGATAGTCCAAGTGCCCGCTAGTTAACATTGATCATCCAAGTGCCCGCTAGTTAACCTAGATAGTCCAAGTGCACGCTAGTTAACCTAGATAGTCCAAGTGCCCTCTAGTTAACCTAGATCGTCCAAGTGCCCGCTAGTTAACCTACATAGTCCAAGGGCCCGCTAGTTAACCTACGTAGTCAAAGGTCCGCTAGTTAACCGAGATAGTCCAAGTGCTCGCTAGTTAACCTACATAGTACAAGGGCCCACTAGCTGACCTAGATAGTCCTAGTGCCCGCTAGTTAACCTAGATGGTACAAATGCCCGCTACGTAACCTAAGTAGTCCAAATGTCCGATAGGGATCCTACATAGTCCATGTGCCCGCTGGGTAACCTACATAGTCCAAGTGCCCGTTCGTTATCCTAGATGGTACAAGTGCCCGCTAGGTAACCTAGACTGTCCAAGTGCCCGCTAGGTTACCTACATAGTCCAAATACCCGTTCGTTAACCTAGATAGTCCATGTGCCCGCTAGGAAACCTACATAGTCCTAGGGCCCGCTAGGTAAACTAGATAGTCCAAGTGCCCGCTAGGAAACCTAGAATCGAAGTGCTCGCTAGTTAACCTACATAGTCCAAGTGCCCGCTATGTAACCTAGATAGTCAAAGTGCCCGTTAGGTAACCTAGATATTCCATGTGCCGGCTAAGTAACTTACATTGTCCAAGTTCGCGCTAGGTAACCTAGATAGTCCAAGTGCCCGTTACTTAACCTAGATAGTCCAAGTGCCCGCTAGGCAACATATATAGCCCAAGAGCCCGTTCGTTAACCTAGAAATCCAAGTGCCTGTTAGGTAACCTAGACAGTCCAAGTGCCCGCTAGATTACCTGCATATTCCAAGTTCCCGTTCGTTAACCTAGATAGTCCAAGTGCACACTAGGTAACCTACATAGTCCAACGGCTCATTTGTTATCTTTGATAGTCCAAGTGCCCACTAGTTAACCTACATCGTCCAAGTGCCCGCTAGTTAACTTAGATTGTCCAAGTGCCCGCTAGTTAACCTACATAGTCCAAGGGCTCACTAGCTAACCTAGATAGTCCAAGTGTCCTCTAGTTAATTGACATAGTCCAAGTGCCCGCTAGTTAATCTATATACCAAGTCCCCGCTACGTAACCTAGATATTCCAAGGGCACGCTAGTTAACCTATATCGTCCAAGTGCCCGCTAGGCAAACTACATAGTCCAAGTGCCCGCTAAGGAACCTACATAGTCCAAGTGCCCGCTAGTTAACCTAGATAGTCCAAGTGCCTGCTAGGTAACCTACATAGTGTAAGTGTCCTCTAGTTTACCTACATATTCCAAGTGCCCGATAGTTAACATAGATAGCCCAAGTGCCCGCTAGGGAACGTACATAGTCCAAGTGCCCGCTAGGTAACCTAGACAGTTCAAGTGACCACTAGGTTACCTACATAGTCCAAGTGCCAGTTCGTTAACCTACATAGTCCAAGTGTCCGCTAGGTAACCAATATACTCCAAATGCCCGCTAGGGGCCCTAATAGTCAAAATGCCCGCTAGTTAACCTAGATAGTCCAAGTGCCCGCTAGTTAACCTAGATAGACCAAGTCCCCGCTAGGGAATCTATCTAGTCCAAGTACCCGCTAGGAAACGTACATAGTCCAAGTGCCCGCTAGGTAACGTACATAGTCCAAGTGCCTGCTAGGTAACGTAGATAGTCCAAGTGCCCGCTAGGGAACGTACATAGTCCACTTACCCGCTAGGTAACCTAGATGGTCCAAGTGCCTGCTAGTTAACCTACATAGTCCAAGTGTCTGCTAGGTAACCTAGATAGTCCAAGTGCCCACTAGTTAACTTACATAGTCCAGGTTCCCCCTAGGAAACCTAGATAGTCCAAGGGCCCGCTAGGTAACCTACATTGTCCTAGTGCCCCCTAGTTAACCTACATTCTCCAAGTGTCCAATAGGGAACCTACATAGTCTTAGTGCCTGCTAGGTAACCTACATAGTCCAAATGCCCGCTAGTTAACCAACATAGTCCAAGTGCCCGATAGGGAACCTACATAGTGCAAGTGTCTGCTAGTTAACCTAAGTAGTCCAAGGGCCCGCTAGTTAACATACATAGTCCAAGTGCCCGGTAGTTAACTTACATATTTCAAGTGTCCGTAGGGAACATTCATAGTCCAACTGCCCGCTAGAGAACCTACATAGTCCAACTGCCCTCAAGGGAACCTACGTAGTCCAAGGGCCCGCTAGTTAATGTAGATAGTCCAAGTGCCGCTAGTTAATCTACATAGTCCAAGGGCCCGCTAATTAACCTACATAGTCCAAGTACCCGCTAGTTAACCTAGATCGTCCTAGTGCCCGCTAGTTAACCTACATAGTCCAAGGGCCCGCTAGTTAACCTACATAGTCCAAAGGCCCGCTAGGTAACATAGACAGTTAAAGTGACCACTAGGTTACCTACATAGTCCAAGTGCCTGTTCGTTAACCTATATAGTCCAAGTGCCCGCTAGGTAACCTATATAGTACAAATGCCCGCTAGGGACCCTAATAGTCCAAGTGCCCGCTAGTTATCCTAGATAGTCCAAGAGCTCGCTAGTTAACCTAGATAGTCCAAGTGCCCGATAGGGAACCTAGATAGTCTAAGTGCCCGCTAGTTAACATAGATAGTCCAAGTACCCGCTAGGAAACGTACATAGTCCAAGTGCCCGCTAGTAAACGTACATAGTCCGAGTGCCCGCTAGGTAACCTAGATAGTCCAAGTGCCCGCTAGTTAACCTACATAGTCCAATTGCCTGCTAGGTAACCTAGATAGTCCAAGTGCCCACTAGTTAACCTACATAGTCCAAGTTCTCCCTAGGTTACCTAGATAGTCCAAGGGCCCGCTAGGTAACCTAGATAGTCCAAGTGCCCGTTACCTAACAAAGATAGTCCAAGTGCCCGCTAGGCAACCTACATAGTCCAAGTGCCCGTTCGTTAACCTAGAAGTCCAAGTGCCCGCTATGTAACCTAGACAGCAAAAATGCCCGCTATGTAACCTAGACAGTCCAAGTGTCCGCTAGGTTACCTGCATAGTCCAAGTGCCCGTTCGTAAACATCGATAGTCCAAGTACCCGCTATGTAACCTAGACAGTCCAAGGGCCCGCTAGTTAACATAGATAGTCCAATTGCCGCTAGTTAATCTACATAGTCCAAAGGCCCGCTAGTTAACCTACATAGTCCAAGTACCCGCTAATTTACCTAGATCGTCCAAGTGCACGCTAGTTAACCTACATAGTCCAAGGGCCCGCTAGTTAACCTACATCGTCCAAGGGCCCACTAGTTAACCTAGATAGTCCAAGTGCCCGCTAGTTAACCTACATAGTCCAAGTGCCCGCTAGGTAACCTACATACTCCAAGAACCCGCTAGGCAACGTAGATAGTTCAATGCCAGCTAGGTAACTTAGAATGTCCAAGTGCCCGCTAGGTAACCTACAAAGTCTAAGTGCCCACTAAGTTATCTATATAGTCCAAATGCCCGCTAAACAACGTACATAGGCCAAGTGCCCGCTAGGTGACCTAGATAATCCAAGTGCCCGCTAGTTAACCTATATCGTCCAAGAGCCCCCTAGTTAACCTAGATCGTCCAAATGCCCGCTAGTTAACCTACATAGTGCAAGAGCCCGCTAACTAACCTAGATAATCCAAGTGCCCGCTAGTTAACCTATATCGTCCAAGTGCCCGCTAGTTAACCTAGATCATCCAAGTGCCCGCTAGTTAACCTACATAGTCAATGGGCCCGCTAGTTAAACTACATAGTGCAAGAGCCCGCTAGTTAACCTAGATCGTGCAAGTGTCCGCTAGTTAACCTACATAGTCCACGTGCCAGTTAGCTAACCTAGATAGTTCAAAGGCCCGCTACTTGACCTACATAGTCCAAGAGCCCGCTGGGTAACCTAGATAATCCAAGTGCCCGCTAGTTAACATAGATAGTCCTTGTGCCCGTTAGTTAACTTAGATAGTCCAAGTGCCCACTAGGGGACGTACTTAGTCCATGTGCCCGTTAGCTAACCTAGATAGTCCAAGTGCCCGCTAGTTAACATTGATCATCCAAGTGCCCGCTAGTTAACCTAGATAGTCCAAGTGCACGCTAGTTAACCTAGATAGTCCAAGTGCCCTCTAGTTAACCTAGATCGTCCAAGTGCCCGCCAGTTAACCTACATAGTCCAAGGTCCGCTAGTTAACCTACATAGTCCAAGGTCCGCTAGTTAACCTAGATAGTCCAAGTGCTCGCTAGTTAACCTACATAGTACAAGGGCCCACTAGTTGACCTAGATAGTCCAAGTGCCCGCTAGTTAACCTACATATTCCAAGTGCCCGCTAGGTAACCTAGACAGTTCAAGTGACCACTAGGTTACCTACATAGTCCAAGTGCCCTTTCGTTTACCTACATAGTCCAAGTGCCCGCTAGGTAACCAATATAGTCCAAATGCCCGCTAGGGGCCCTAATAGTCCAAATGCCCGCTAGTTAACCTAGATAGTCCAAGTGCTCGCTAGTTAACCTAGATAGACGAAGTGCCCGCTAGGGAACCTATCTAGTCCAAGTACCCGCTAGGAAATATACATAGTCCAAGTGCCCGCTAGGTAACATACATAGTCCAATTGCCCGCTAGGTAACGTAGATAGTCCAAGTGCCCGCTAGGGAACGTACATAGTCCAAGTGCCCGCTAGGTAACCTGGATAGTCCAAGTGCCCGCTAGTTAACCTACATAGTCCAGGTTCCCCCTAGGTAACCTAGATAGTCCAAGGGCCCGCTAGGTAACCTACATTGTCCTAGTGCCCGCTAGTTAACCTACATAGTCCCTTTGCCCGATAGGGATCCTACATAGTGAAAGTGTCCGCTAGTTAACCTAAGTAGTCCAAGGGCCCGCTAGTTAACATACATAGTCCAAGTGCCCAGTAGTTAACTTAGTCCAAGTACCCGCTAGTTAACCTAGATCGTCCAAGTGTCCGCAAGTTAACTTATATAGTCCAAGTGCCCGATAGGGAACCTACATAATCCAAGTGCCCGCTAGGCAACCTACATAGTCCAAGTGCCCTCAAGGTAACCTAAATAGTCCAAATGCCCGCTAGGGAAACTACATAGTCTAAGTGCCCGCTAGTTAACCTAGATAGTCCAAGTGCCTGCTAGTAAACCTACATAATCCATGGGCCCACTAGTTAACCTACATAGTGCAAGGGCCCGCTAGTTAACCTAGAACGTGCAAGTGCCCGCTAGTTAACCTACATAGTCCAAGTGCCCGCTGGGTAACCTAGATAGTCCAAGTGGCCGCTAGTTAACCTAGATAGTCCAAGTGGCCACTAGGGGACGTACATAGTCCAAGTGCCCGCTAGGTAACCTAGAGAGTGCAAGTGCCCGCTAGTTAACCTACATAGTCCAAGTGCCCGTTTGATAACATAGATAGTGCAAGTGCCCGCTAGGGAACCTATATAGTCCAAGTGCTATCTAGTTAACCTAGATAGTCCAAGGGCCCGCTAGTTAAACTACATAGTCCAAGGGCTCGCTTGTTAACTTTGATTAGTCCAAGTGCCCCTTAGTTAACCTAGATCATCCAAGTGCCCGCTAGTTAACCTAGATCGTTCAAGTGTCCTCTAGTTAACTTACATAGTCCAAGTGCCCGCTAGGTAACCTACATAGTGCAAGTGTCTGCTAGGTAACGTACATAGTCCAAGTGCCCTCTAGGTAACGTAGATAGTCCAAGTGCCCGCTAGGGAACGTACATAGTCCAAGGGCCTGCTAGGTAACCTACATTGTCCTATTGCCCCCTAGTTAACCTACATTCTCCAAGTGCCCGATAGGGAACCTACATAGTCCAAGTGCCCGCTAGGTAACCTACATAGTCCAAATGCCCGCTAGTTAACCTACATAGTCCCAGTGCCCGATAGGGAACCTACATAGTGAAAGTGTCCGCTAGTTAACATACATAGTTCAAGTGCCCGGTAGTTAACTTACATAGTTCAAGTGTCCGTAGGGAACATTCATAGTCCAAGTGCCCGCTAGGGAACCTACATAGTCCAAGGTCCTGGTAGTTAACGTAGATAGTCCAATTGCCGCTAGTTAATCTACATAGTCCAAGGGCCCGCTAGTTAACCTACATCGTCCAAGGGCCCGCTAGTTAACCTAGATAGTCCAAGTGCCCGCTAGTTAACCTACATAATCCAAGTTCCCTATAGGGAACCTACATAATCCAAGTGCTCGCTAGGGAACTTACATAGTCCAAGTGCTTGCTAGGTAACCTACATAGTCCAAGTGCCCGCTTGGTAACCTAAATAATCCAAATGCCCGCGAGGGAAACTACATAGTCCAAGTGCCCGCTAGTTAACCTAGATAGTCCAAGTGTCTGCTACTAAACCTACATAATCCATGGGCCCGCTAGTTAACCTACATAGTGCAAGGGCCCGCTAGTTAACCTAGATCTTGCAAGTGCCCGCTAGATAACCTACATAGTCCAAGTGCCCGCTAGGTAACCTAGATAGTCCACGTGGCCGCTAGTTAACCTAGATAGTCCAAGTGCCCACTAGAGGACGTACATAGTCCAAGTGCCCGCTATGTAACCTAGAGAGTGCAAGTGCCCGCTAGTTAACCTACATAGTCCAAGTGCCCGTTCGTTAACCTAGATACTGCAAGTGCCCGCTAGGGAACCTATATAGTCCAAGTGCTATCTAGTTACCCTAGATAGTCCAAGGGCCCCTTAGTTAACCTACATAGTCCAAGGGCTCGCTTGTTAACTTTGATAGTCCAAGTGCCCCTTTGTTAACCTAGATCGTCCAAGTGCCCGCTAGTTAACCTAGATCGTTCAAGTACTGGCTAGTTGACCTACATCGCCAAAGGGCCCACTAGTTAACCTAGATCGTCCAAGTGTCCTCTAGTTAACTTACATAGTCCAAGTGCCCGCTAGGTAACCTACTTAGTGCAAGTGTCTGCTAGGTAACCTACATAGTCCAAGTGCCCGCTAGTTAACATAGATTGTCCAAGTGCCCGCTAGGGAAGGTATATAGTCAAAGTGCCCGCTAGGTAACCTAGAGAGTGCAAGTGACCGCTAGTTAACCTACATAGTCCAAGTGCCTGCTAGGTAACCTAGATAGTCGAAGGGCCTGCTAGTTAACCTACATAGTCCAAGTGCCCGCTAGGTAACCTACATAGTGCAAGTGTCTGCTAGTTAACCTACATAGTCCAAGCGCCCGCTAGTTAACCTAGATAGTCCAAGTGCCCGCTAGGTAACCTACATAGTGTAAGTGTCCGCTAGTTAACCTAAGTAGTCCAAGGGCCCGCAGGTTAACATAAATAGGCCAAGTGCCCGGTAGTTAACTTACAGAGTTCAAGTGTCCGTAGGGAACATACATAGTCCAAGTGTCAGCTAAGGAACATACATAGTCCAAGTGCCCGCTAGGGAACCTGCATAGTCCAAGTGCCCGCTAGGGAATCTACATAGTCCAAGGGCCCGCTAGTTACCGTAGATAGTCCAAGTGCTGCTAGTTAATCTACATAGTCCAAGGGCCCTCTAGTTAACCTACATAGTCCAAGTACCCGCTAGTTAACCTAGATCATCCAAGTGTCCGATAGTTAACCTACATAGTCCAAGTGCCCGCTAGGGAACCTAGATAGTCCAAGTTGCCGCTCTGGAACCTACATAGTCCAAGTGCCTGCTAGGGAACCTACATAGTCGAAGTGCCCGCTCTGGAACATACATAGTCCAAGTGCCCGCTAGGGAATCTACATAGTCCAAGGGCCCGCTAGTTAACGTAGATAGTCCAAGTGCCGCTAGTTAATCTAAATAGTCCAAGGGCCCGCGACTTAACATTGATCATCCAAGTGCCCGCTAGGGAACCTACATAGTCCAAGTGCCCGCTAGGGAACCTACATAGTCCAAGTGCCCGCTAGGCAACCTACATAGTCCAAGTTCCCATTAGTTAACCTAGATAATCAATGTGCCTGCTAGGTAACCTAGATAGTCCAAGTGCTCGCTAGGTAACCTAAATAGTCCAAATACCCGCTAGGGAAACTACATAGTCCAAGTGCCCGCTAGCTAACCTAAATACTCCAAGGGCCCGCTAGTTAACATACATAGTCCAAGTGCCCGGTAGATAAATTACATAGTTCAAGTGTCCGTAGGGAACATACATAGTCCAAGTGCCCGCTAGGGAACATACATAGTCCAAGTGCCTGCTAGTAAATCTACATAATCCATGGGCCTGCTAGTTAACCTACATAGTGTAAGGGCCCGCTAGTTAACCTAGATCATGCAAGTGTCCGCTAGTTAACCTACATAGTCCAAGTGGCCGCTAGGTAACCTACATAGTGCAAGTGCCCACTAGGGATCCTTCATAATCCAAAGGCCTGCTAGGTAACCTAGATAGGCCAAGTGCCCTCTAGTTAACCTAGATAGTCCTAGTGCGCGTTAGTTAACCTAGATAGTCCAATTGCCCACTACGGGAGGTACATAGTCCAAGTGCCCGCTAGGTAACCTAGATAGTCAAAGTGCCCGCTAGTGATCCCTCATAATCCAAGTGCCAGCTAGGCAACCTAGATACTCCAAGTTCGTGCTAGGTAACCTAGATAGTCCAATTGCCCGTTACCTAACCTAGATAGTCCAAGTGCCCGCTAGGCAACCTACATAGTCCAAGTGCCCATTCGTTAACCTAGAATTCCAAGTGCCCGCTATGTAACCTAGACAGCAAAAGTGCCTGCTATGTAACCTAGACAGTCCAAGTGCCCGCTAGGTTACATGCATAGTCCAAGTGCCCGTTCGTTAACATAGATAGTCCAAGTGCCCGTTAGGTAACCTAGACAGTCCAAGGGCCCGCTAGTTAACCTACATAGTCCAAGGGCTCGCTTGTTTACTTTGATAGTCCAAGTGCCCCTTAGTTAACCTATATCGTCCAAGTGCCCGCTAGTTAACCTAGATCGTCCAAGTACTGGCTAGTTAACCTACATAGTCCAAGGGCCCACTAGTTAACCTAGATCTTCCAAGTGTCCTCTAGTTAACCTACATAGTCCAAGTGCCCGCTAGTTAACCTACATAGTCCAAGTGCCCGCTCTGAAACCTACATAGTCCCAGTGCCTGCTAGGGAACCTACATAGTCTAAGTACCCGCTCTGGAACATACATAGTCCAAGTGCCCGCTAGGGAATGTACATAGTCCAAAGGCCTGCTAGTTAACGTAGATAGTCCAAGTGCTGCTAGTTAATCTACATAGTCCAAAGGCCCGCTAGTTAACCTACATAGTCCAAGTACCCGCTAGTTTACCTAGATCGTCCAAGTGCACGCTAGTTAACCTACATAGTCCAAGGGCCCGCTAGTTAACCTACATAATCCAAGGGCCCGCTAGTTAACCTACATCGTCCAAGGGCCCACTAGGTAACCTAGACAGTTCAAGTGACCACTAGGTTACCTACATAGTCCAAGTGCCTGTTCGTTAACCTACATAGTCCAAGTGCCCGCTAGGTAAACTATATAGTCCAAATGCCCACTAGGGACTCTAGTAGTCCAAGTGCCCGCTTGTTAACCTAGATAGACCAAGTGCCCGCTAGGGAACCTACCTAGTCGAAGTGCCCGATAGGGAACTTACATAGTCCAAGGGCCCGCTAGGGAACCTACATAGTCCAAGTGCCCGTTAGTTAACCAAATAGTCCAATGACTGCTACGTAACCTAGATAGTCCAACAGCCCGCTAGGTAACCTACATACTCCAAGAACCCGCTAGGCAACGTAGATAGTTCAAGTGCCAGCTAGGTAACTTAGATAGTCAAAGTGCCCGCTAGGTAACCTACAAAGTCTAAGTGCCCACTAGGTTATCTATATAGTCCAAATGCCCGCTAGGGAACCTACATAGTCCAAGTGCCCGCTAGGTAACCTAGATAATCCAAGTGCCCGCTAGTTAATCTATATCGTCCAAGTGCCCGCTAGTTAACCTAGATCGTCCAAGTGCCCGCTAGTTAACCTACATAGTCAATGGGCCCGCTAGTTAACCTACATAGTGCAAGAGCCCGCTAGCTAACCTAGATAATCCAAGTGCCCGCTAGTTAACCTATATCGTCCAAGTGCCCGCTATTTAACCTAGATCGTGCAAGTGTCCGCTAGTTAACCTACATAGTCCACGTGACAGTTAGCTAACCTAGATAGTCCAAGGGCCCGCTACTTGACCTACATAGTCCGAGTGCCCGCTGGGTAACCTAGATAATCCAAGTGCCCGCTAGTTAACCTAGATAGTCCAAGTGCCCACTAGAGGACGTACTTAGTCCATGTGCCCGTTAGCTAACCTAGATAGTCCAAGTGCCCGCTAGTTAACCTAGATTGTCCAAGTGCACGCTAGTTAACCTAGATAGTCCAAGTGCCCTCTAGTTAACCTAGATAGTCCAAGTGCCCGCTAGTTAACCTAGATGGTACAAGTGCCGGCTAGGTAACCTAGAATGTCCAAGTGCCCGTTAGGTAACCTAGATAGTCCAAGTGCCCGCTAGGTAACTTACATTGTCCAAGTTCACGCTAGGTAACCTAGATAGTCCAAGTGCCCGTTACCTAACCTAGATAGTCCAAGTGCCCGCTAGGCAACCTACATAGCCCAAGAGCCCTTTCGTTAACCTAGAAATCCAAGTGCCTGTTAGGTAACCTAGACAGTCCAAGTGCCCGCTAGGTTACCTGCATATTCCAAGTGCCCATTCGTTAACCTAGATAGTCCAAGTGCCCACAACGTAACCTACATAGTCCATGTGCCTGCCAGGTAACCTATATAGTCCAAGTGCCCTCTAGGTAACCCAGATAGTCCAAGGGCCCGCTAGTTAACCTACATAGTCCAAGGGCTCACTTGTTAACTTTGATAGTCCAAGTGCCCGCTAGTTAACCTAGATTGTCCAAGTGCCCGCTAGTTAACCTACATAGTCCAAGGGCTCACTAGTTAACCTAGATAGTCCAAGTGTCCTCTAGTTAATCTACATAGTCCAAGTGCCCGCTAGTTAACCTATATACCAAGTGCCCGCTACGTAACCTAGATATTCCAAGGGCACGCTAGTTAACCTACATAGTCCAAGGGCCCGCTAGTTAACCTACATAATCCAAGGGCCCGCTAGTTAACCTACATCGTCCAAGGGCCCACTAGGTAACCTAGACAGTTCAAGTGACCACTAGGTTACCTACATAGTCCAAGTGCCTGTTCGTTAACCTACATAGTCCAAGTGCCCGCTAGGTAAACTATATAGTCCAAATGCCCACTAGGGACCCTAGTAGTCCAAGTGCCCGCTTGTTAACCTAGATAGACCAAGTGCCCGCTAGGGAACCTACCTAGTCGAAGTGCCCGATAGGGAACTTACATAGTCCAAGGGCCCGCTAGGGAACCTACATAGTCCAAGTGCCCGTTAGTTAACCAAATAGTCCAATGACTGCTACGTAACCTAGATAGTCCAACAGCCCGCTAGGTAACCTACATACTCCAAGAACCCGCTAGGCAACGTAGATAGTTCAAGTGCCAGCTAGGTAACTTAGATAGTCAAAGTGCCCGCTAGGTAACCTACAAAGTCTAAGTGCCCACTAGGTTATCTATATAGTCCAAATGCCCGCTAGGGAACCTACATAGTCCAAGTGCCCGCTAGGTAACCTAGATAATCCAAGTGCCCGCTAGTTAATCTATATCGTCCAAGTGCCCGCTAGTTAACCTAGATCGTCCAAGTGCCCGCTAGTTAACCTACATAGTCAATGGGCCCGCTAGTTAACCTACATAGTGCAAGAGCCCGCTAGCTAACCTAGATAATCCAAGTGCCCGCTAGTTAACCTATATCGTCCAAGTGCCCGCTATTTAACCTAGATCGTGCAAGTGTCCGCTAGTTAACCTACATAGTCCACGTGACAGTTAGCTAACCTAGATAGTCCAAGGGCCCGCTACTTGACCTACATAGTCCGAGTGCCCGCTGGGTAACCTAGATAATCCAAGTGCCCGCTAGTTAACCTAGATAGTCCAAGTGCCCACTAGAGGACGTACTTAGTCCATGTGCCCGTTAGCTAACCTAGATAGTCCAAGTGCCCGCTAGTTAACCTAGATTGTCCAAGTGCACGCTAGTTAACCTAGATAGTCCAAGTGCCCTCTAGTTAACCTAGATAGTCCAAGTGCCCGCTAGTTAACCTAGATGGTACAAGTGCCCGCTAGGTAACCTAGAATGTCCAAGTGCCCGTTAGGTAACCTAGATAGTCCAAGTGCCCGCTAGGTAACTTACATTGTCCAAGTTCACGCTAGGTAACCTAGATAGTCCAAGTGCCCGTTACCTAACCTAGATAGTCCAAGTGCCCGCTAGGCAACCTACATAGCCCAAGAGCCCTTTCGTTAACCTAGAAATCCAAGTGCCTGTTAGGTAACCTAGACAGTCCAAGTGCCCGCTAGGTTACCTGCATATTCCAAGTGCCCATTCGTTAACCTAGATAGTCCAAGTGCCCACAACGTAACCTACATAGTCCATGTGCCTGCCAGGTAACCTATATAGTCCAAGTGCCCTCTAGGTAACCCAGATAGTCCAAGGGCCCGCTAGTTAACCTACATAGTCCAAGGGCTCACTTGTTAACTTTGATAGTCCAAGTGCCCGCTAGTTAACCTAGATTGTCCAAGTGCCCGCTAGTTAACCTACATAGTCCAAGGGCTCACTAGTTAACCTAGATAGTCCAAGTGTCCTCTAGTTAATCTACATAGTCCAAGTGCCCGCTAGTTAACCTATATACCAAGTGCCCGCTACATAACCTAGATATTCCAAGGGCACGCTAGTTAACCTATATTGTCCAAGTGCCCACTAGGCAAACTAGATAGTCCAAGTGCCCGGAAAGGAACCTACATAGTCCAAGTGCCCGCTAGTTAACCTAGATAGTCCAAGTGCCTGCTAGGTAACCTACATAGTGCAAGTGTCCGCTAGTTAACCTACATATTCCAAGTGCCCGCTAGTTAACATAGATAGCCCAAGTGCCCGCTAGGGAACGTACATAGTCCAAGTGCCTGCTAGGTAACCTAGATACTGCAAGTGCCCTCTAGTTAACCTAGATAATTCAAGTACCCGCTAGGTAACCTAGATCGTCCAAGGGCCCCCTAGTTATCCTACATAGTCCAAGTGCCCGTTCGGTAACCTAGATAGTCCAAGTGCCCTTTAGGGAATCTAGATAGTCCAAGGGCCCGCTAGTAAACCTACATAGTCCATGGGCCCGCTAGTTAACCTAGATCATTCAAGTGCCCGCTAGTTAACTTAGATTGTCCAAGTGCCCGCTAGTTAACCTACATAGTCCAAGGGCTCACTAGTTAACCTAGATAGTCCAAGTGTCCTCTAGTTAATCTACATAGTCCAAGTGCCCGTTAGTTAATATAGATAGTCAAAGTGCCCGCTAGGCAACCTAGATAGTCCAAGTGCCCACTAAGGAACCTACATAGTCCAAGTGACCGCTAGTTAACCTAGATTGTCCAAGTGCCTGCTAGGTAACCTACATAGTGCAAGTGTCCGCTACTTAACATACATATTCCAAGTGCTCGCTAGTTAACCTACATAATCTATGTGCCCGTTGGCTAACCTAGATAGTCCAAGGGCCCGCTAATTGACCTACATAGTCCAAGTGCCAGCTAGATAACCTAGATAGTCCCAGTGCTCGCTAGTTAACCTAGATAGCAGAAGTGCCAGCTAGTTAACCTAGATAGACCAAGTCCCCGCTAGGGAACCTATCTAGTCCAAGTACCCGCTAGGAAACGTACATAGTCCAAGTGCCCGCTAGGTAACGTACATTGTCCAAGTGCCCGCTAGGTAACGTAGATAGTCCAAGTGCCCGCTAGTTAACCTACATAGTCCAAGTGCCTGCTAGGTAACCTAGATAGTCCAAGTGCCCACTAGTTAACCTACATAGTCCAGGTTCCCCCTAGGTAACCTTGATAGTCCAAGGGCGCGCTAGGTAACCTACATTGTCCTAGTGCCCCCTAGTTAACCTACATTCTCCAAGTGCCCGATAGGGAACCTACATAGTCCAAATGCCCGCTAGTTAACCTACATAGTCCACGTGACAGTTAGCTAACCTAGATAGTCCAAGGGCCCGCTACTTGACCTACAAAGTCCGAGTGCCCGCTGGGTAACCTAGATAATCCAAGTGCCCGCTAGTTAACCTAGATAGTCCAAGTGCCCACTAGAGGACGTACTTAGTCCATGTGCCCGTTAGCTAACCTAGATAGTCCAAGTGCCCGCTAGTTAACCTAGATTGTCCAAGTGCACGCTAGTTAACCTAGATAGTCCAAGTGCCCTCTAGTTAACCTAGATAGTCCAAGTGCCCGCTAGTTAACCTAGATGGTACAAGTGCCCGCTAGGTAACCTAGAATGTCCAAGTGCCCGTTAGGTAACCTAGATAGTCCAAGTGCCCGCTAGGTAACTTACATTGTCCAAGTTCACGCTAGGTAACCTAGATAGTCCAAGTGCCCGTTACCTAACCTAGATAGTCCAAGTGCCCGCTAGGCAACCTACATAGCCCAAGAGCCCTTTCGTTAACCTAGAAATCCAAGTGCCTGTTAGGTAACCTAGACAGTCCATGTGCCCGCTAGGTTACCTGCATATTCCAAGTGCCCATTCGTTAACCTAGATAGTCCAAGTGCCCACAACGTAACCTACATAGTCCATGTGCCTGCCAGGTAACCTATATAGTCCAAGTGCCCTCTAGGTAACCCAGATAGTCCAAGGGCCCGCTAGTTAACCTACATAGTCCAAGGGCTCACTTGTTAACTTTGATAGTCCAAGTGCCCGCTAGTTAACCTAGATTGTCCAAGTGCCCGCTAGTTAACCTACATAGTCCAAGGGCTCACTAGTTAACCTAGATAGTCCAAGTGTCCTCTAGTTAATCTACATAGTCCAAGTGCCCGCTAGTTAACCTATATACCAAGTGCCCGCTACGTAACCTAGATATTCCAAGGGCACGCTAGTTAACCTATATTGTCCAAGTGCCCACTAGGCAAACTAGATAGTCCAAGTGCCCGGAAAGGAACCTACATAGTCCAAGTGCCCGCTAGTTAACCTAGATAGTCCAAGTGCCTGCTAGGTAACCTACATAGTGCAAGTGTCCGCTAGTTAACCTACATATTCCAAGTGCCCGCTAGTTAACATAGATAGCCCAAGTGCCCGCTAGGGAACGTACATAGTCCAAGTGCCCGCTAGGTAACCTAGATACTGCAAGTGACCGCTAGTTAACCTAGATAGTTCAAGTACCCGCTAGGTAACCTAGATCGTCCAAGGGCCCCCTAGTTAGCCTACATAGTCCAAGTGCCCGTTCGGTAACCTAGATAGTCCAAGTGCCCTTTAGGGAATCTAGATAGTCCAAGGGCCCGCTAGTAAACCTACATAGTCCATGGGCCCGCTAGTTAACCTAGATCATTCAAGTGCCCGCTAGTTAACTTAGATTGTCCAAGTGCCCGCTAGTTAACCTACATAGTCCAAGGGCTCACTAGTTAACCTAGATAGTCCAAGTGTCCTCTAGTTAATCTACATATTCCAAGTGCCCGTTAGTTAATATAGATAGTCAAAGTGCCCGCTAGGCAACCTAGATAGTCCAAGTGCCCGCTAAGGAACCTACATAGTCCAAGTGCCCGCTAGTTAACCTAGATTGTCCAAGTGCCTGCTAGGTAACCTACATAGTGCAAGTGTCCGCTACTTAACATACATATTCCAAGTGCTCGCTAGTTAACCTACATAATCTATGTGCCCGTTGGCTAACCTAGATAGTCCAAGGGCCCGCTAATTGACCTACATAGTCCAAGTGCCAGCTAGATAACCTAGATAGTCCCAGTGCTCGCTAGTTAACCTAGATAGCAGAAGTGCCCGCTAGTTAACCTAGATAGACCAAGTCCCCGCTAGGGAACCTATCTAGTCCAAGTACCCGCTAGGAAACGTACATAGTCCAAGTGCCCGCTAGGTAACGTACATTGTCCAAGTGCCCGCTAGGTAACGTAGATAGTCCAAGTGCCCGCTAGTTAACCTACATAGTCCAAGTGCCTGCTAGGTAACCTAGATAGTCCAAGTGCCCACTAGTTAACCTACATAGTCCAGGTTCCCCCTAGGTAACCTAGATAGTCCAAGGGCGCGCTAGGTAACCTACATTGTCCTAGTGCCCCCTAGTTAACCTACATTCTCCAAGTGCCCGATAGGGAACCTACATCGTCCAAGTGCCAGCTAGGTAACCTACATAGTCCAAATGCCCGCTAGTTAACCTACATAGTCCAAGTGCCCGATAGGGAACCTACATAGTGCAAGTGTCCGCTAGTTAACCTAAGTAGTCCAAGGGCCCACTAGTTAACATACATAGTCCAAGTGCCCGGTAGTTAACTTACAAAGTTCAAGTGTCCGTAGGGAACATTCATAGCCCAAGTGCCCGCTAGGGAACCTACGTAGTCCAAGGGCCCGCTAGTTAACGTAGATAGTCCAAGTGCCACTAGTTAATCTACATAGTCCAAGGGCCCGCTAGTTAACCTACATAGTCCAATTACCCGCTAGTTAACCTAGATCGTCCAAGTGCACGCTAGTTAACCTACATAGTCCAAGTACCCGCTAGTTAACCTAGATCGTCCTAGTGCCAGCTAGTTAACCTACATAGTCCAATGGCCCGCTAGTTAACCTACATAGTCCATGGGCCCACTAGGTAACGTAGACAGTTAAAGTGACCACTAGGTTACCTACATAGTCCAAGTGCCTGTTCGTTAACCTACATAGTCCAAGTGCCCGCTAGGTAACCTAGATAATCCAAGTGCCCCCTAGATAACCTACATAGTCCAAGTTCTCCCTAGGTAACCTAGATAGTCCAAGGGCCCGCTAGGCAAACTTTATTGTCCTTGTGTCCCATAGTTAACCTACATTCTCCTTGTGCCCGCTAGGGAACTTACATAGTTCAAGTGCCCGCTCTGGAACATACATATTCCAAGTGCCCGCTAGGGAATCTACATAGTCCAAGGGCCCGCTAGTTAACGAAAATGGTCCAAGTGCCGCTAGCTAATCTACATAGTCCAAGGACCCGCTATTTAACCTACATAGTCCAAGTACCCGCTAGTTTACCTAGATCGTCCAAGTGCACGCTAGTTAACCTACATAGTCCACGTGCCAGTTAGCTAACCTAGATAGGTCAAAGGCCCGCTACTTGACCTACATAGTCCAAGTGCCCGCTGGGTAACCTAGATAATCCAAGTGCCCGCTAGTTAACCTAGATAGTCCTAGTGCCCGTTAGATAACCTAGATAGTACAAGTGCCCACTAGGGAACGAACTTAGTCCATGTGCCCGTTAGCTAACCTAGATAGTAAAGTGCCCGCTAGTTAACATTGATCATCCAAGTGCCCGCTAGTTAACCTAGATAGTCCAAGTGCACGCTAGTTAACCTAGATAGTCCAAGTGCCCTCTAGTTAACCTAGATCGTCCAAGTGCCCGCTAGTTAACCTACATAGTCCAAGGGCCCACTAGTTAACCTACGTAGTCCATGGTCCGCTAGTTAACCTAGATAGTCCAAGTGCTCGCTAGTTAACCTACATAGTACAAGGGCCCACTAGCTGACCTAGATAGTCCTAGTGCCCGCTAGTTAACCTAGATGGTACAAGTGCCCGCTACGTAACCTAAGTAGTCCAAATGTCCGATAGGGATCCTACATAGTCCATGTGCCCGCTGGGTAACCTACATAGTCCAAGTGCCCGTTCATTATCCTAGATGGTACAAGTGCCCGCTAGGTAACCTAGACTGTCCAAGTGCCCGCTAGGTTACCTACATAGTCCAAATACCCGTTCGTTAACCTAGATAGTCCAAGTGCCCGCTAGGAAACCTAGAATCCAAGTGCTCGCTAGTTAACCTACATAGTCCAATTGCCCGCTATGTAACCCAGATAGTCAAAGTGCCCGTTAGCTAACCTAGATATTCCAAGTGCCGGCTAAGTAACTTACATTATCCAAGTTCCCGCTAGGTAACCTAGATAGTCCAAGTGCCCATTACCTAACCTAGATAGTCCAAGTGCCCGCTAGGCAACATATATAGCCCAAGAGCCCGTTCGTTAACCTAGAAATCCAAGTGCCTGTTAGGTAACCTAGACAGTCCAAGTGCCCGCTAGATTACCTGCATATTCCAAGTGCCCGTTCGTTAACCTAGATAGTCCAAGTGCACACTAGGTAACCTACATAGTCCAACGGCTCATTTGTTATCTTTGATAGTCCAAGTGCCCACTAGTTAACCTACATCGTCCAAGTGCCCGCTAGTTAACCTAGATTGTCCAAGTGCCCGCTAGTTAACCTACATAGTCCAAGGGCTCACTAGTTAACCTAGATAGTCCAAGTGTCCTCTAGTTAATCTACATAGTCCAAGTGCCCGCTAGTTAATCTATATACCAAATGCCCGCTACGTAACCTAGATATTCCAAGGGCACGCTAGTTAACCTATATCGACCAAGTGCCCGCTAGGCAAACTACATAGTCCAAGTGCCCGCTAAGGAACCTACATAGTCCAAGTGCCCGATAGTTAACCTAGATAGTCCAAGTGCCTGCTAGGTAACCTACATAGTGTAAGTGTCCTCTAGTTTACCTACATATTCCAAGTGCCCGATAGTTAACATAGATAGCCCAAATGCCCGCTAGGGAACGTACATAGTCCAAGTGCCCGCTTGGTAACCTAGACAGTTCAAGTGACCACTAGGTTACCTACATAGTCCAAGTGCCAGTTCGTTAACCTACATAGTCCAAGTGTCCGCTAGGTAACCAATATAGTCCAAATGCCCGCTAGGGGCCCTAATAGTCCAAATGCCCGCTAGTTAACCAAATAGTCCAAGTGCCCACTAGTTAACCTAGATAGACCAAGTCCCCGCTAGGGAATCTATCTAGTCCAAGTACCCGCTAGGAAACGTACATAGTCCAAGTGCCCCCTAGGTAACGTACATAGTCCAAGTGCCCGCTAGGTAACGTAGATAGTCCAAGTGCCCGCTAGGGAACGTACATAGTCCAAGTACCCGCTAGGTAACCTAGATAGTCCAAGTGCCTGCTAGTTAACCTACATAGTCCAAGTGCCCGCTAGGTAACCTACATAGTCCATATGCCCGCTAGTTAACCTACATAGTCCAAGTGCCCGATAGGGAACCTACATAGTGCAAGTGTCTGCTAGTTAACCTAAGTAGTCCAATGGCCCGCTAGTTAACATACATAGTCCAAGTGCCCGGTAGTTAACCTAGATCGTCCTAGTGCCCGCTAGTTAACCTACATAGTCTAAGGGCCCGCTAGTTAACCTACATAGTCCAAAGGCCCGCTAGGTAACATAGACAGTTAAAGTGACCACTAGGTTACCTACATAGTCCAAGTGCCTGTTCGTTAACCTATATAGTCCAAGTGCCCGCTAGGTAACCTATATAGTACAAATGCCCGCTAGGGACCCTAATAGTCCAAGTGCCCGCTAGTTATCCTAGATAGTCCAAGAGCTCGCTAGTTAACCTAGATAGTCCAAGTGCCCGATAGGGAACCTAGATAGTCTAAGTGCCCGCTAGTTAACATAGATAGTCCAAGTACCCGCTAGGAAACGTACATAGTCCAAGTGCCCGCTAGTTAACGTACATAGTCCGAGTGCCCGCTAGGTAACCTAGATAGTCCAAGTGCCCACTAGTTAACCACATAGTCCAAGTTCTCCCTAGGTTACCTAGATAGTCCAAGGGCCCGCTAGGTAACCTAGATAGTCCAAGTGCCCGTTAACTAACATAGATAGTCCAAGTGCCCGCTAGGCAACCTACATAGTCCAAGTGCCCGTTCGTTAACCTAGAAGTCCAAGTGCCCGCTATGTAACCTAGACAGCAAAAATGCCCGCTATGTAACCTAGACAGTCCAAGTGTCCGCTAGGTTACCTGCATAGTCCAAGTGCCCGTTCGTAAACATTGATAGTCCAAGTACCCGCTATTTAACCTAGACAGTCCAAGGGCCCGCTAGTTAACATAGATAGTCCAATTGCCGCTAGTTAATCTACATAGTCCAAAGGCCCGCTAGTTAACCTACATAGTCCAAGTACCCGCTAATTTACCTAGATCGTCCAAGGGCACGCTAGTTAACCTATATCGTCAAAGTGCCCGCTAGGCAAACTACATAGTCCAAGTGCTCGCTAAGGAACCTACATAGTCCAAGTGCCCGATAGTTAACCTAGATAGTCCAAGTGCCTGCTAGGTAACCTACATAGTGTAAGTGTCCTCTAGTTTACCTACATATTCCAAGTGCCCGATAGTTAACATAGAGAGCCCAAGTGCCCGCAAGGGAACGTACATAGTCCAAGTGCCCGCTAGGTAACCTAGACAGTTCAAGTGACCACTAGGTTACCTACATAGTCCAAGTGCCAGTTCGTTAACCTACATAGTCCAAGTGTCCGCTAGGTAACCAATATAGTCCAAATGCCCGCTAGGGGCCCTAATAGTCCAAATGCCCGCTAGTTAACCTAGATAGTCCAAGTGCCCGCTAGTTAACCTAGATAGACCAAGTCCCCGCTAGGGAATCTATCTAGTCCAAGTACCCGCTAGGAAACGTACATAGTCCAAGTGCCCGCTAGGTAACGTACATAGTCCAAGTGCCCGCTAGGTAACGTAGATAGTCCAAGTGCCCGCTAGGGAACGTACATAGTCCAAGTACCCGCTAGGTAACCTAGATAGTCCAAGTGGCTGCCAGTTAACCTACATAGTTCAAGTGTCTGCTAGGTAACCTAGATAGTCCAAGTGCCCACTAGTTAACCTACATAGTCCAGGTTCCCCCTGGGTAACCTAGATAGTCCAAGGGCCCGCTAGGTAACCTACATTGTCCTAGTTGTCCCCTAGTTAACCTACATTCTCCAAGTGTCCAATAGGGAACCTATATAGTCCAAGTGCCCGCTAGGTAACCTACATAGTCCATATGCCTGCTAGTTAACCTACATAGTCCAAGTGCCTGAAAGGAACCTACATAGTGCAAGTGTCTGCTAGTTAACCTAAGTAGTCCAAGGGCCCGCTAGTTAACATACATAGTCCAAGTGCACGGTAGTTAACTTACATAGTTCAAGGGTCCGTAGGGAACATTCATAGTCCAACTGCCCGCTAGGGAACCTACATAGTCCAACTGCCCTCTAGGGAACCTACGTAGTCCAAGGGCGGGCTAGTTAATGTAGATAGTCCAAGTGCCGCTAGTTAATCTACATAGTCCAAGGGCCCGCTAATTAACCTACATAGTCCAAGTACCCGCTAGTTAACCTAGATCGTCCTAGTGCCCGCTAGTTAACCTACATAGTCCAAAGGCCCGCTAGGTAACATAGACAGTTAAAGTGACCACTAGGTTACCTACATAGTCCAAGTGCCTGTTCGTTAACCTATATAGTCCAAGTGCCCGCTAGGTAACCTATATAGTACAAATGCCCGCTAGGGACCCTAATAGTCCAAGTGCCCGCTAGTTATCATAGATAGTCCAAGAGCTCGCTAGTTAACCTAGATAGTCCAAGTGCCCGATAGGGAACCTAGATAGTCTAAGTGCCCGCTAGTTAACATAGATAGTCCAAGTACCCGCTAGGAAACGTACATAGTCCAAATGCCCGCTAGTTAACGTACATAGTCCGAGTGCCCGCTAGGTAACCTATATAGTCCAAGTGCCCACTAGTTAACCTACATAGTCCAAGTTCTCCCTAGGTTACCTAGATAGTCCAAGGGCCCGCTAGGTAACCTAGATAGTCCAAGTGCCCGTTACCTAACATAGATAGTCCAAGTGCCCGCTAGGCAACCTACATAGTCCAAGTGCCCGTTCGTTAACCTAGAAGTCCAAGTGCCCGCTATGTAACCTAGACAGCAAAAATGCCCGCTATTTAACCTAGACAGTCCAAGTGTCCGCTAGGTTACCTGCATAGTCCAAGTGCCCGTTCGTAAACATTGATAGTCCAAGTACCCGCTATGTAACCTAGACAGTCCAAGGGCCCGCTAGTTAACATAGATAGTCCAATTGCCGCTAGTTAATCTACATAGTCCAAAGGCCCGCTAGTTAACCTATATAGTCCAAGTACACGCTAATTTACCTAGATCGTCCAAGTGCACGCTAGTTAACCTACATAGTCCAAGGGCCCGCTAGTTAACCTACATATTCTAAGGCCCGCTAGTTAACCTACATCGTCCAAGGGCCCACTAGTTAACCTAGATAGTCCAAGTGCCCGCTAGGTAACCTAGATAGTCCAATGACTGCTAGGTAACCTAGATAGTCCAACAACCCGCTAGGTAACCTACATACTCCAAGAACCCGCTAGGCAACGTAGATAGTTCAATGCCAGCTAGGTAACTTAGAATGTCCAAGTGCCCGCTAGGTCACCTACAAAGTCTAAGTGCCCACTAGGTTATCTATATAGTCCAAATGCCCGCTAATCAACCTACATAGGCCAAGTGCCCGCTAGGTAACCTAGATAATCAAAGTGCCCGCTAGTTAACCTATATCGTCCAAGAGCCCCCTAGTTAACCTAGATTGTCCAAGTGCCCGCTAGTTAACCTACATAGTGCAAGAGCCCGCTAACTAACCTAGATAATCCAAGTGCCCGCTAGTTAACCTATATCGTCCAAGTGCCCGCTAGTTAACCTAGATCGTCCATGTGCCCGCTAGTTAACCTACATAGTCAATGGGCCCGCTAGTTAACCTACATAGTGCAAGAGCCCGCTAGTTAACCTAGATCGTGCAAGTGTCCGCTAGTTAACCTACATAGTCCACGTGCCAGTTAGCTAACCTAGATAGTTCAAAGGCCCGCTACTTGACCTACATAGTCCAATTGCTCGCTGGGTAACCTAGATAGTCCTTGTGCCCGTTAGTTAACCTAGATAGTCCAAGTGCCCACTAGGGGACGTACTTAGTCCATGTGCCCGTTAGCTAACCTAGATAGTCCAAGTGCCCGCTAGTTAACATTGATCATCCAAGTGCCCGCTAGTTAACCTAGATAGTCCAAGTGCACGCTAGTTAACCTAGATAGTCCAAGTGCCCTCTAGTTAACCTAGATCGTCCAAGTGCCCGCTAGTTAACCTACATAGTCCAAGGGCCCGCTAGTTAACCTACGTAGTCCAAGGTCCGCTAGTTAACCTAGATAGTCCAAGTGCTCGCTAGTTAACCTACATAGTACAAGGGCCCACTAGCTGACCTAGATAGTCCTAGTGCCCGCTAGTTAACCTAGATTGTACAAGTGCCCGCTACGTAACCTAAGTAGTCCAAATGTCCGATAGGGATCCTACATAGTCCATGTGCCCGCTGGGTAACCTACATAGTCCAAGTGCCCGTTCGTTATCCTAGATGGTACAAGTGCCCGCTAGGTAACCTAGACTGTCCAAGTGCCCGCTAGGTTACCTACATAGTCCAAATACCCGTTCGTTAACCTAGATAGTCCAAGTGCCCGCTAGGAAACCTAGAATCCAAGTGCTCGCTAGTTAACCTACATAGTCCAAGTGCCCGCTATGTAACCTAGATAGTCAAAGTGCCCGTTAGGTAACCTAGATATTCCAAGTGCCGGCTAAGTAACTTACATTATCCAAGTTCCCGCTAGGTAACCTAGATAGTCCAAGTGCCCATTACCTAACCTAGATAGTCCAAGTGCCCGCTAGGCAACATATATAGCCCAAGAGCCCGTTCGTTAACCTAGAAATCCAAGTGCCTGTTAGGTAACCTAGACAGTCCAAGTGCCCGCTAGATTACCTGCATATTCCAAGTGCCCGTTCGTTAACCTAGATAGTCCAAGTGCACACTAGGTAACCTACATAGTCCAACGGCTCATTTGTTATCTTTGATAGTCCAAGTGCCCACTAGTTAACCTACATCGTCCAAGTGCCCGCTAGTTAACCTAGATTGTCCAAGTGCCCGCTAGTTAACCTACATAGTCCAAGGGCTCACTAGTTAACCTAGATAGTCCAAGTGTCCTCTAGTTAATCTACATAGTCCAAGTGCCCGCTAGTTAATCTATATACCAAGTGCCCGCTACGTAACCTAGATATTCCAAGGGCACGCTAGTTAACCTATATCGACCAAGTGCCCGCTAGGCAAACTACATAGTCCAAGTGCCCGGAAAGGAACCTACATAGTCCAAGTGCCCGATAGTTAACCTAGATAGTCCAAGTGCCTGCTAGGTAACCTACATAGTGTAAGTGTCCTCTAGTTTACCTACATATTCCAAGTGCCCGATAGTTAACATAGATAGCCCAAATGCCCGCTAGGGAACGTACATAGCCCAAGTGCCTGCTAGGTAACCTAGACAGTTCAAGTGACCACTAGGTTACCTACATAGTCCAAGTGCCAGTTCGTTAACCTACATAGTCCAAGTGTCCGCTAGGTAACCAATATAGTCCAAATGCCCGCTAGGGGCCCTAATAATCCAAATGCCCGCTAGTTAACCAAATAGTCCAAGTGCCCACTAGTTAACCTAGATAGACCAAGTCCCCGCTAGGGAATCTATCTAGTCCAAGTACCCGCTAGGAAACGTACATAGTCCAAGTGCCCCCTAGGTAACGTACATAGTCCAAGTGCCCGCTAGGTAACGTAGATAGTCCAAGTGCCCGCTAGGGAACGTACATAGTCCAAGTACCCGCTAGGTAACCTAGATAGTCCAAGTGCCTGCTAGTTAACCTACATAGTCCAAGTGCCCGCTAGGTAACCTACATAGTCCATATGCCCGCTAGTTAACCTACATAGTCCAAGTGCCCGATAGGGAACCTACATAGTGCAAGTGTCTGCTAGTTAACCTAAGTAGTCCAATGGCCCGCTAGTTAACATACATAGTCCAAGTGCCCGGTAGTTAACCTAGATCGTCCTAGTGCCCGCTAGTTAACCTACATAGTCTAAGGGCCCGCTAGTTAACCTACATAGTCCAAAGGCCCGCTAGGTAACATAGACAGTTAAAGTGACCACTAGGTTACCTACATAGTCCAAGTGCCTGTTCGTTAACCTATATAGTCCAAGTGCCCGCTAGGTAACCTATATAGTACAAATGCCCGCTAGGGACCCTAATAGTCCAAGTGCCCGCTAGTTATCCTAGATAGACCAAGAGCTCGCTAGTTAACCTAGATAGTCCAAGTGCCCGATAGGGAACCTAGATAGTCTAAGTGCCCGCTAGTTAACATAGATAGTCCAAGTACCCGCTAGGAAACGTACATAGTCCAAGTGCCCGCTAGTTAACGTACATAGTCCGAGTGCCCGCTAGGTAACCTAGATAGTCCAAGTGCCCACTAGTTAACCACATAGTCCAAGTTCTCCCTAGGTTACCTAGATAGTCCAAGAGCCCGCTAGGTAACCTAGATAGTCCAAGTGCCCGTTAACTAACAAAGATAGTCCAAGTGCCCGCTAGGCAACCTACATAGTCCAAGTGCCCGTTCGTTAACCTAGAAGTCCAAGTGCCCGCTATGTAACCTAGACAGCTAAAATGCCCGCTATGTAACCTAGACAGTCCAAGTGTCCACTAGGTTACCTGCATAGTCCAAGTGCCCGTTCGTAAACATTGATAGTCCAAGTACCCGCTATTTAACCTAGACAGTCCAAGGGCCCGCTAGTTAACATAGATAGTCCAATTGCCGCTAGTTAATCTACATAGTCCAAAGGCCCGCTAGTTAACCTACATAGTCCAAGTACCCGCTAATTTACCTAGATCGTCCAAGGGCCCGCTAGTTAACCTATATAGTCTAAGGCCCGCTAGTTAACCTACATCGTCCAAGGGCCCACTAGTTAACCTAGATAGTCCAAGTGCCCGCTAGGTAACCTAGATAGTCCAATGACTGCTAGGTAACCTAGATAGTCCAACAGCCCGCTAGGTAACCTACATACTCCAAGAACCCGCTAGGCAACGTAGATAGTTCAATGCCAGCTAGGTAACTTAGAATGTCCAAGTGCCCGCTAGGTAACCTACAAAGTCTAAGTGCCCACTAGGTTATCTATATAGTCCAAATGCCCGCTAGTCAACCTACATAGGCCAAGTGCCCGCTAGGTAACCTAGATAATCAAAGTGCTCGCTAGTTAACCTATATCGTCCAAGAGCCCCCTAGTTAACCTAGATTGTCCAAGTGCCCGCTAGTTAACCTACATAGTGCAAGAGCCCGCTAACTAACCTAGATAATCCAAGTGCCCGCTAGTTAACCTATATCGTCCAAGTGCCCGCTAGTTAACCTAGATCGTCCAAGTGCCCGCTAGTTAACCTACATAGTCAATGGGCCCGCTAGTTAACCTACATAGTGCAAGAGCCCGCTAGTTAACCTAGATCGTGCAAGTGTCCGCTAGTTAACCTACATAGTCCACGTGCCAGTTAGCTAACCTAGATAGTTCAAAGGCCCGCTACTTGACCTACATAGTCCAAGTGCCCGCTGGGTAACCTAGATAGTCAAAGTGCCCGCTAGGAAACCTAGAATCCAAGTGCTCGCTAGTTAACCTACATAGTCCAAGTAACCGCTATGTAACCTAGATAGTCAAAGTGCCCGGTAGGTAACCTAGATAGTCAAAGTGCCCGTTAGGTAACCTAGGTAGTCCAAGTGCCCGCTAGGCAACATACATAGCCCAAGAGCCCGTTCGTTAACCTAGAAATCCAAGTGCCTGTTAGGTAACCTAGACAGTCCAAGTGCCCGCCAGGTTACCTGCATATTCCAAGTGCCCGTTCGTTAACCTAGGTAGTCCAAGTGCCCGCTAGTTAACCTACATCATCCAAGTGCCCGCTAGTTAACCTAGATTGTCCAAGTGCCCGCTAGTTAACCTACATATTCCAAGGGCTCACTAGTTAACCTAGATAGTCCAAGTGTCCTCTAGTTAATCTACATAGTCCAAGTGCCCGCTAGTTAACCTATATACCAAGTGCCCGCTACGTAACCTAGATATTCCAAGGGCACGCTAGTTAACCTATATCGTCCAAGTGCCCGCTAGGCAAACTAGATAGTCCAAGTGCCCGCTAAGGAACCTACATAGTCCTAGTGCCGCTAGTTAACCTAGATAGTCCAAGTGCCTGCTAGGTACCAACATAGTGCAAGTGTCCGCTAGTTAACCTACATATTCCAAGTGCCCGCTAGTTAACATAGATAGCCCAAGTGCCCGCTAGGGAACGTACATAGTCCAAGTGCCCGCTAGGTAACCTAGATACTGCAAGTGACCGCTAGTTAACCTAGATAGTTCAAGTACCCGCTAGGTAACCTAGATCGTCCAAGGGCCCCCTAGTTAGCCTACATAGTCCAAGTGCCCGTTCGGTAACCTAGATAGTCCAAGTGCCCTTTAGGGAATCTAGATAGTCCAAGGGCCCGCTAGTAAACCTACATAGTCCATGGGCCCGCTAGTTAACCTTCATAGTGCAAGTGTTCGCTACTTAACGTACATATTCCAAGTGCTCGCTAGTTAACCTACATAATCTAAGTGCCCGTTAGCTAACCTAGATAGTCCAAGGGTCCGCTAGTTGACCTACATAGTCCAAGTGCCGGCTAGGTAACCTAGATAGTACAAATGCCCGTTAGAGAACCTAGATAGTCCAAGTGCCTGTTAGCTAACCTAGATAGTCCAAGTGGCGGCTAGGTAAACTACATAGTCTAGTGCCCGTTCGTTAACCTAGATAATCCAAGTGCCCACTAGGTAACCTTGACAGTCCAAGTGCACGCTAGTTAACCTACATCGTCCAAGGGCCCACTAGTTAACCTAGATAGTCCAAGTGCCCGCTAGGTAACCTAGATAGTCCAATGACTGCTAGGTAACCTAGATAGTCCAACAGCCCGCTAGGTAACCTACATACTCCAAGAACCCGCTAGGCAACGTAGATAGTTCAATGCCAGCTAGGTAACTTAGAATGTCCAAGTGCCCGCTAGGTAACCTACAAAGTCTAAGTGCCCACTAGGTTATCTATATAGTCCAAATGCCCGCTAATCAACCTACATAGGCCAAGTGCCCGCTAGGTAACCTAGATAATCAAAGTGCCCGCTAGTTAACCTATATCGTCCAAGAGCCCCCTAGTTAACCTAGATTGTCCAAGTGCCCGCTAGTTAACCTACATAGTGCAAGAGCCCGCTAACTAACCTAGATAATCCAAGTGCCCGCTAGTTAACCTATATCGTCCAAGTGCCCGCTAGTTAACCTACATAGTCAATGGGCCCGCTAGTTAACCTACATAGTGCAAGAGCCCGCTAGTTAACCTAGATCGTGTAAGTGTCCGCTAGTTAGCCTACATAGTCCACGTGCAAGTTAGCTAACCTAGATAGTTCAAAGGCCCGCTACTTGACCTACATAGTCCAAGTGCCCGCTGGGTAACCTAGATAGTCCTTGTGCCCGTTAGTTAACCTAGATAGTCCAAGTGCCCACTAGGGGACGTACTTAGTCCATGTGCCCGTTAGCTAACCTAGATAGTCCAAGTGCCCGCTAGTTAACATTGATCATCCAAGTGCCCGCTAGTTAACCTAGATAGTCCAAGTGCACGCTAGTTAACCTAGATAGTCCAAGTGCCCTCTAGTTAACCTAGATCGTCCAAGTGCCCGCTAGTTAACCTACATAGTCCAAGGGCCCGCTAGTTAACCTACGTAGTCCAAGGTCCACTAGTTAACCTAGATAGTCCAAGTGCTCGCTAGTTAACCTACATAGTACAAGGGCCCACTAGCTGACCTAGATAGTCCTAGTGCCCGCTAGTTAACCTAGATGGTACAAGTGCCCGCTACGTAACCTAAGTAGTCCAAATGTCCGATAGGGATCCTACATAGTCCATGTGCCCGCTGGGTAACCTACATAGTCCAAGTGCCCGTTCGTTATCCTAGATGGTACAAGTGCCCGCTAGGTAACCTAGACTGTCCAAGTGCCCGCTAGGTTACCTACATAGTCCAAATACCCGTTCGTTAACCTAGATAGTCCAAGTGCCCGCTAGGAAACCTAGAATCCAAGTGCTCGCTAGTTAACCTACATAGTCCAAGTGCCCGCTATGTAACCTAGATAGTCAAAGTGCCCGTTAGGTAACCTAGATATTCCAAGTGCCGGCTAAGTAACTTACATTATCCAAGTTCCCGCTAGGTAACCTAGATAGTCCAAGTGCCCATTACCTAACCTAGATAGTCCAAGTGCCCGCTAGGCAACATATATAGCCCAAGAGCCCGTTCGTTAACCTAGAAATCCAAGTGCCTGTTAGGTAACCTAGACAGTCCAAGTACCCGCTAGATTACCTGCATATTCCAAGTGCCCGTTCGTTAACCTAGATAGTCCAAGTGCACACTAGGTAACCTACATAGTCCAACGGCTCATTTGTTATCTTTGATAGTCCAAGTGCCCACTAGTTAACCTACATCGTCCAAGTGCCCGCTAGTTAACCTAGATTGTCCAAGTGCCCGCTAGTTAACCTACATAGTCCAAGGGCTCACTAGTTAACCTAGATAGTCCAAGTGTCCTCTAGTTAATCTACATAGTCCAAGTGCCCGCTAGT
Source organism: Tenrec ecaudatus (assembly GCF_050624435.1). Classification (NCBI taxonomy): domain Eukaryota; kingdom Metazoa; phylum Chordata; class Mammalia; order Afrosoricida; family Tenrecidae; genus Tenrec; species Tenrec ecaudatus. The sequence goes on along the minus strand of NC_134534.1, from coordinate 108,548,067 downwards.
TAATCTATATACCAAGTGCCCGCTACGTAACCTAGATATTCCAAGGGCACGCTAGTTAACCTATATCGACCAAGTGCCCGCTAGGCAAACTACATAGTCCAAGTGCCCGGAAAGGAACCTACATAGTCCAAGTGCCCGATAGTTAACCTAGATAGTCCAAGTGCCTGCTAGGTAACCTACATAGTGTAAGTGTCCTCTAGTTTACCTACATATTCCAAGTGCCCGATAGTTAACATAGATAGCCCAAATGCCCGCTAGGGAACGTACATAGCCCAAGTGCCTGCTAGGTAACCTAGACAGTTCAAGTGACCACTAGGTTACCTACATAGTCCAAGTGCCAGTTCGTTAACCTACATAGTCCAAGTGTCCGCTAGGTAACCAATATAGTCCAAATGCCCGCTAGGGGCCCTAATAATCCAAATGCCCGCTAGTTAACCAAATAGTCCAAGTGCCCACTAGTTAACCTAGATAGACCAAGTCCCCGCTAGGGAATCTATCTAGTCCAAGTACCCGCTAGGAAACGTACATAGTCCAAGTGCCCCCTAGGTAACGTACATAGTCCAAGTGCCCGCTAGGTAACGTAGATAGTCCAAGTGCCCGCTAGGGAACGTACATAGTCCAAGTACCCGCTAGGTAACCTAGATAGTCCAAGTGCCTGCTAGTTAACCTACATAGTCCAAGTGCCCGCTAGGTAACCTACATAGTCCATATGCCCGCTAGTTAACCTACATAGTCCAAGTGCCCGATAGGGAACCTACATAGTGCAAGTGTCTGCTAGTTAACCTAAGTAGTCCAATGGCCCGCTAGTTAACATACATAGTCCAAGTGCCCGGTAGTTAACCTAGATCGTCCTAGTGCCCGCTAGTTAACCTACATAGTCTAAGGGCCCGCTAGTTAACCTACATAGTCCAAAGGCCCGCTAGGTAACATAGACAGTTAAAGTGACCACTAGGTTACCTACATAGTCCAAGTGCCTGTTCGTTAACCTAAATAGTCCAAGTGCCCGCTAGGTAACCTATATAGTACAAATGCCCGCTAGGGACCCTAATAGTCCAAGTGCCCGCTAGTTATCCTAGATAGACCAAGAGCTCGCTAGTTAACCTAGATAGTCCAAGTGCCCGATAGGGAACCTAGATAGTCTAAGTGCCCGCTAGTTAACATAGATAGTCCAAGTACCCGCTAGGAAACGTACATAGTCCAAGTGCCCGCTAGTTAACGTACATAGTCCGAGTGCCCGCTAGGTAACCTAGATAGTCCAAGTGCCCACTAGTTAACCACATAGTCCAAGTTCTCCCTAGGTTACCTAGATAGTCCAAGAGCCCGCTAGGTAACCTAGATAGTCCAAGTGCCCGTTAACTAACATAGATAGTCCAAGTGCCCGCTAGGCAACCTACATAGTCCAAGTGCCCGTTCGTTAACCTAGAAGTCCAAGTGCCCGCTATGTAACCTAGACAGCTAAAATGCCCGCTATGTAACCTAGACAGTCCAAGTGTCCACTAGGTTACCTGCATAGTCCAAGTGCCCGTTCGTAAACATTGATAGTCCAAGTACCCGCTATTTAACCTAGACAGTCCAAGGGCCCGCTAGTTAACATAGATAGTCCAATTGCCGCTAGTTAATCTACATAGTCCAAAGGCCCGCTAGTTAACCTACATAGTCCAAGTACCCGCTAATTTACCTAGATCGTCCAAGGGCCCGCTAGTTAACCTATATAGTCTAAGGCCCGCTAGTTAACCTACATCGTCCAAGGGCCCACTAGTTAACCTAGATAGTCCAAGTGCCCGCTAGGTAACCTAGATAGTCCAATGACTGCTAGGTAACCTAGATAGTCCAACAGCCCGCTAGGTAACCTACATACTCCAAGAACCCGCTAGGCAACGTAGATAGTTCAATGCCAGCTAGGTAACTTAGAATGTCCAAGTGCCCGCTAGGTAACCTACAAAGTCTAAGTGCCCACTAGGTTATCTATATAGTCCAAATGCCCGCTAGTCAACCTACATAGGCCAAGTGCCCGCTAGGTAACCTAGATAATCAAAGTGCTCGCTAGTTAACCTATATCGTCCAAGAGCCCCCTAGTTAACCTAGATTGTCCAAGTGCCCGCTAGTTAACCTACATAGTGCAAGAGCCCGCTAACTAACCTAGATAATCCAAGTGCCCGCTAGTTAACCTATATCGTCCAAGTGCCCGCTAGTTAACCTAGATCGTCCAAGTGCCCGCTAGTTAACCTACATAGTCAATGGGCCCGCTAGTTAACCTACATAGTGCAAGAGCCCGCTAGTTAACCTAGATCGTGCAAGTGTCCGCTAGTTAACCTACATAGTCCACGTGCCAGTTAGCTAACCTAGATAGTTCAAAGGCCCGCTACTTGACCTACATAGTCCAAGTGCCCGCTGGGTAACCTAGATAGTCAAAGTGCCCGCTAGGAAACCTAGAATCCAAGTGCTCGCTAGTTAACCTACATAGTCCAAGTAACCGCTATGTAACCTAGATAGTCAAAGTGCCCGGTAGGTAACCTAGATAGTCAAAGTGCCCGTTAGGTAACCTAGGTAGTCCAAGTGCCCGCTAGGCAACATACATAGCCCAAGAGCCCGTTCGTTAACCTAGAAATCCAAGTGCCTGTTAGGTAACCTAGACAGTCCAAGTGCCCGCCAGGTTACCTGCATATTCCAAGTGCCCGTTCGTTAACCTAGGTAGTCCAAGTGCCCGCTAGTTAACCTACATCATCCAAGTGCCCGCTAGTTAACCTAGATTGTCCAAGTGCCCGCTAGTTAACCTACATATTCCAAGGGCTCACTAGTTAACCTAGATAGTCCAAGTGTCCTCTAGTTAATCTACATAGTCCAAGTGCCCGCTAGTTAACCTATATACCAAGTGCCCGCTACGTAACCTAGATATTCCAAGGGCACGCTAGTTAACCTATATCGACCAAGTGCCCGCTAGGCAAACTAGATAGTCCAAGTGCCCGCTAAGGAACCTACATAGTCCTAGTGCCGCTAGTTAACCTAGATAGTCCAAGTGCCTGCTAGGTACCAACATAGTGCAAGTGTCCGCTAGTTAACCTACATATTCCAAGTGCCCGCTAGTTAACATAGATAGCCCAAGTGCCCGCTAGGGAACGTACATAGTCCAAGTGCCCGCTAGGTAACCTAGATACTGCAAGTGACCGCTAGTTAACCTAGATAGTTCAAGTACCCGCTAGGTAACCTAGATCGTCCAAGGGCCCCCTAGTTAGCCTACATAGTCCAAGTGCCCGTTCGGTAACCTAGATAGTCCAAGTGCCCTTTAGGGAATCTAGATAGTCCAAGGGCCCGCTAGTAAACCTACATAGTCCATGGGCCCGCTAGTTAACCTTCATAGTGCAAGTGTTCGCTACTTAACGTACATATTCCAAGTGCTCGCTAGTTAACCTACATAATCTAAGTGCCCGTTAGCTAACCTAGATAGTCCAAGGGTCCGCTAGTTGACCTACATAGTCCAAGTGCCGGCTAGGTAACCTAGATAGTACAAATGCCCGTTAGAGAACCTAGATAGTCCAAGTGCCTGTTAGCTAACCTAGATAGTCCAAGTGGCGGCTAGGTAAACTACATAGTCTAGTGCCCGTTCGTTAACCTAGATAATCCAAGTGCCCACTAGGTAACCTTGACAGTCCAAGTGCACGCTAGTTAACCTACATCGTCCAAGGGCCCACTAGTTAACCTAGATAGTCCAAGTGCCCGCTAGGTAACCTAGATAGTCCAATGACTGCTAGGTAACCTAGATAGTCCAACAGCCCGCTAGGTAACCTACATACTCCAAGAACCCGCTAGGCAACGTAGATAGTTCAATGCCAGCTAGGTAACTTAGAATGTCCAAGTGCCCGCTAGGTAACCTACAAAGTCTAAGTGCCCACTAGGTTATCTATATAGTCCAAATGCCCGCTAATCAACCTACATAGGCCAAGTGCCCGCTAGGTAACCTAGATAATCAAAGTGCCCGCTAGTTAACCTATATCGTCCAAGAGCCCCCTAGTTAACCTAGATTGTCCAAGTGCCCGCTAGTTAACCTACATAGTGCAAGAGCCCGCTAACTAACCTAGATAATCCAAGTGCCCGCTAGTTAACCTATATCGTCCAAGTGCCCGCTAGTTAACCTACATAGTCAATGGGCCCGCTAGTTAACCTACATAGTGCAAGAGCCCGCTAGTTAACCTAGATCGTGTAAGTGTCCGCTAGTTAGCCTACATAGTCCACGTGCAAGTTAGCTAACCTAGATAGTTCAAAGGCCCGCTACTTGACCTACATAGTCCAAGTGCCCGCTGGGTAACCTAGATAGTCCTTGTGCCCGTTAGTTAACCTAGATAGTCCAAGTGCCCACTAGGGGACGTACTTAGTCCATGTGCCCGTTAGCTAACCTAGATAGTCCAAGTGCCCGCTAGTTAACATTGATCATCCAAGTGCCCGCTAGTTAACCTAGATAGTCCAAGTGCACGCTAGTTAACCTAGATAGTCCAAGTGCCCTCTAGTTAACCTAGATCGTCCAAGTGCCCGCTAGTTAACCTACATAGTCCAAGGGCCCGCTAGTTAACCTACGTAGTCCAAGGTCCACTAGTTAACCTAGATAGTCCAAGTGCTCGCTAGTTAACCTACATAGTACAAGGGCCCACTAGCTGACCTAGATAGTCCTAGTGCCCGCTAGTTAACCTAGATGGTACAAGTGCCCGCTACGTAACCTAAGTAGTCCAAATGTCCGATAGGGATCCTACATAGTCCATGTGCCCGCTGGGTAACCTACATAGTCCAAGTGCCCGTTCGTTATCCTAGATGGTACAAGTGCCCGCTAGGTAACCTAGACTGTCCAAGTGCCCGCTAGGTTACCTACATAGTCCAAATACCCGTTCGTTAACCTAGATAGTCCAAGTGCCCGCTAGGAAACCTAGAATCCAAGTGCTCGCTAGTTAACCTACATAGTCCAAGTGCCCGCTATGTAACCTAGATAGTCAAAGTGCCCGTTAGGTAACCTAGATATTCCAAGTGCCGGCTAAGTAACTTACATTATCCAAGTTCCCGCTAGGTAACCTAGATAGTCCAAGTGCCCATTACCTAACCTAGATAGTCCAAGTGCCCGCTAGGCAACATATATAGCCCAAGAGCCCGTTCGTTAACCTAGAAATCCAAGTGCCTGTTAGGTAACCTAGACAGTCCAAGTACCCGCTAGATTACCTGCATATTCCAAGTGCCCGTTCGTTAACCTAGATAGTCCAAGTGCACACTAGGTAACCTACATAGTCCAACGGCTCATTTGTTATCTTTGATAGTCCAAGTGCCCACTAGTTAACCTACATCGTCCAAGTGCCCGCTAGTTAACCTAGATTGTCCAAGTGCCCGCTAGTTAACCTACATAGTCCAAGGGCTCACTAGTTAACCTAGATAGTCCAAGTGTCCTCTAGTTAATCTACATAGTCCAAGTGCCCGCTAGTTAATCTATATACCAAGTGCCCGCTACGTAACCTAGATATTCCAAGGGCACGCTAGTTAACCTATATCGACCAAGTGCCCGCTAGGCAAACTACATAGTCCAAGTGCCCGGAAAGGAACCTACATAGTCCAAGTGCCCGATAGTTAACCTAGATAGTCCAAGTGCCTGCTAGGTAACCTACATAGTGTAAGTGTCCTCTAGTTTACCTACATATTCCAAGTGCCCGATAGTTAACATAGATAGCCCAAATGCCCGCTAGGGAACGTACATAGTCCAAGTGCCCGCTAGGTAACCTAGACAGTTCAAGTGACCACTAGGTTACCTACATAGTCCAAGTGCCAGTTCGTTAACCTACATAGTCCAAGTGTCCGCTAGGTAACCAATATAGTCCAAATGCCCGCTAGGGGCCCTAATAGTCCAAATGGCCGCTAGTTAACCAAATAGTCCAAGTGCCCACTAGTTAACCTAGATAGACCAAGTCCCCGCTAGGGAATCTATCTAGTCCAAGTACCCGCTAGGAAACGTACATAGTCCAAGTGCCCCCTAGGTAACGTACATAGTCCAAGTGCCCGCTAGGTAACGTAGATAGTCCAAGTGCCCGCTAAGGAACGTACATAGTCCAAGTACCCGCTAGGTAACCTACATAGTCCATATGCCCGCTAGTTAACCTACATAGTCCAAGTGCCCGATAGGGAACCTACATAGTGCAAGTGTCTGCTAGTTAACCTAAGTAGTCCAATGGCCCGCTAGTTAACATACATAGTCCAAGTGCCCGGTAGTTAACCTAGATCGTCCTAGTGCCCGCTAGTTAACCTACATAGTCTAAGGGCCCGCTAGTTAACCTACATAGTCCAAAGGCCCGCTAGGTAACATAGACAGTTAAAGTGACCACTAGGTTACCTACATAGTCCAAGTGCCTGTTCGTTAGCCTATATAGTCCAAGTGCCCGCTAGGTAACCTATATAGTACAAATGCCCGCTAGGGACCCTAATAGTCCAAGTGCCCGCTAGTTATCCTAGATAGTCCAAGAGCTCGCTAGTTAACCTAGATAGTCCAAGTGCCCGATAGGGAACCTAGATAGTCTAAGTGCCCGCTAGTTAACATAGATAGTCCAAGTACCCGCTAGGAAACGTACATAGTCCAAGTGCCCGCTAGTTAACGTACATAGTCCGAGTGCCCGCTAGGTAACCTAGATAGTCCAAGTGCCCACTAGTTAACCACATAGTCCAAGTTCTCCCTAGGTTACCTAGATAGTCCAAGGGCCCGCTAGGTAACCTAGATAGTTCAAGTGCCCGTTAACTAACATAGATAGTCCAAGTGCCCGCTAGGCAACCTACATAGTCCAAGTGCCCGTTCGTTAACCTAGAAGTCCAAGTGCCCGCTATGTAACCTAGACAGCTAAAATGCCCGCTATGTAACCTAGACAGTCCAAGTGTCCGCTAGGTTACCTGCATAGTCCAAGTGCCCGTTCGTAAACATTGATAGTCCAAGTACCCGCTATTTAACCTAGACAGTCCAAGGGCCCGCTAGTTAACATAGATAGTCCAATTGCCGCTAGTTAATCTACATAGTCCAAAGGCCCGCTAGTTAACCTACATAGTCCAAGTACCCGCTAATTTACCTAGATCGTCCAAGGGCCCGCTAGTTAACCTATATAGTCTAAGGCCCGCTAGTTAACCTACATCGTCCAAGGGCCCACTAGTTAACCTAGATAGTCCAAGTGCCCGCTAGGTAACCTAGATAGTCCAATGACTGCTAGGTAACCTAGATAGTCCAACAGCCCGCTAGGTAACCTACATACTCCAAGAACCCGCTAGGCAACGTAGATAGTTCAATGCCAGCTAGGTAACTTAGAATGTCCAAGTGCCCGCTAGGTAACCTACAAAGTCTAAGTGCCCACTAGGTTATCTATATAGTCCAAATGCCCGCTAGTCAACCTACATAGGCCAAGTGCCCGCTAGGTAACCTAGATAATCAAAGTGCACGCTAGTTAACCTATATCGTCCAAGAGCCCCCTAGTTAACCTAGATTGTCCAAGTGCCCGCTAGTTAACCTACATAGTGCAAGAGCCCGCTAACTAACCTAGATAATCCAAGTGCCCGCTAGTTAACCTATATCGTCCAAGTGCCCGCTAGTTAACCTAGATCGTCCAAGTGCCCGCTAGTTAACCTACATAGTCAATGGGCCCGCTAGTTAACCTACATAGTGCAAGAGCCCGCTAGTTAACCTAGATCGTGCAAGTGTCCGCTAGTTAACCTACATAGTCCACGTGCCAGTTAGCTAACCTAGATAGTTCAAAGGCCCGCTACTTGACCTACATAGTCCAAGTGCCCGCTGGGAAACCTAGATAGTCAAAGTGCCCGCTAGGAAACCTAGAATCCAAGTGCTCGCTAGTTAACCTACATAGTCCAAGTGCCCGCTATGTAACCTAGATAGTCAAAGTGCCCGGTAGGTAACCTAGATAGTCAAAGTGCCCGTTAGGTAACCTAGGTAGTCCAAGTGCCCGCTAGGCAACATACATAGCCCAAGAGCCCGTTCGTTAACCTAGAAATCCAAGTGCCTGTTAGGTAACCTAGACAGTCCAAGTGCCCGCCAGGTTACCTGCATATTCCAAGTGCCCGTTCGTTAACCTAGGTAGTCCAAGTGCCTGCTAGTTAACCTACATCATCCAAGTGCCCGCTAGTTAACCTAGATTGTCCAAGTGCCCGCTAGTTAACCTACATATTCCAAGGGCTCACTAGTTAACCTAGATAGTCCAAGTGTCCTCTCGTTAATCTACATAGTCCAAGTGCCCGCTAGTTAACCTATATACCAAGTGCCCGCTACGTAACCTAGATATTCCAAGGGCACGCTAGTTAACCTATATCGTCCAAGTGCCCGCTAGGCAAACTAGATAGTCCAAGTGCCCGCTAAGGAACCTACATAGTCCTAGTGCCGCTAGTTAACCTAGATAGTCCAAGTGCCTGCTAGGTACCAACATAGTGCAAGTGTCCGCTAGTTAACCTACATATTCCAAGTGCCCGCTAGTTAACATAGATAGCCCAAGTGCCCGCTAGGGAACGTACATAGTCCAAGTGCCCGCTAGGTAACCTAGATACTGCAAGTGACCGCTAGTTAACCTAGATAGTTCAAGTACCCGCTAGGTAACCTAGATCGTCCAAGGGCCCCCTAGTTAGCCTACATAGTCCAAGTGCCCGTTCGGTAACCTAGATAGTCCAAGTGCCCTTTAGGGAATCTAGATAGTCCAAGGGCCCGCTAGTAAACCTACATAGTCCATGGGCCCGCTAGTTAACCTTCATAGTGCAAGTGTTCGCTACTTAACGTACATATTCCAAGTGCTCGCTAGTTAACCTACATAATCTAAGTGCCCGTTAGCTAACCTAGATAGTCCAAGGGTCCGCTAGTTGACCTACATAGTCCAAGTGCCGGCTAGGTAACCTAGATAGTACAAATGCCCGTTAGAGAACCTAGATAGTCCAAGTGCCTGTTAGCTAACCTAGATAGTCCAAGTGGCGGCTAGGTAAACTACATAGTCTAGTGCCCGTTCGTTAACCTAGATAATCCAAGTGCCCACTAGGTAACCTTGACAGTCCAAGTGCACGCTAGTTAACCTACATCGTCCAAGGGCCCACTAGTTAACCTAGATAGTCCAAGTGCCCGCTAGGTAACCTAGATAGTCCAATGACTGCTAGGTAACCTAGATAGTCCAACAGCCCGCTAGGTAACCTACATACTCCAAGAACCCGCTAGGCAACGTAGATAGTTCAATGCCAGCTAGGTAACTTAGAATGTCCAAGTGCCCGCTAGGTAACCTACAAAGTCTAAGTGCCCACTAGGTTATCTATATAGTCCAAATGCCCGCTAATCAACCTACATAGGCCAAGTGCCCGCTAGGTAACCTAGATAATCAAAGTGCCCGCTAGTTAACCTATATCGTCCAAGAGCCCCCTAGTTAACCTAGATTGTCCAAGTGCCCGCTAGTTAACCTACATAGTGCAAGAGCCCGCTAACTAACCTAGATAATCCAAGTGCCCGCTAGTTAACCTATATCGTCCAAGTGCCCGCTAGTTAACCTACATAGTCAATGGGCCCGCTAGTTAACCTACATAGTGCAAGAGCCCGCTAGTTAACCTAGATCGTGCAAGTGTCCGCTAGTTAACCTACATAGTCCACGTGCAAGTTAGCTAACCTAGATAGTTCAAAGGCCCGCTACTTGACCTACATAGTCCAAGTGCCCGCTGGGTAACCTAGATAGTCCTTGTGCCCGTTAGTTAACCTAGATAGTCCAAGTGCCCACTAGGGGACGTACTTAGTCCATGTGCCCGTTAGCTAACCTAGATAGTCCAAGTGCCCGCTAGTTAACATTGATCATCCAAGTGCCCGCTAGTTAACCTAGATAGTCCAAGTGCACGCTAGTTAACCTAGATAGTCCAAGTGCCCTCTAGTTAACCTAGATCGTCCAAGTGCCCGCTAGTTAACCTACATAGTCCAAGGGCCCGCTAGTTAACCTACGTAGTCCAAGGTCCACTAGTTAACCTAGATAGTCCAAGTGCTCGCTAGTTAACCTACATAGTACAAGGGCCCACTAGCTGACCTAGATAGTCCTAGTGCCCGCTAGTTAACCTAGATGGTACAAGTGCCCGCTACGTAACCTAAGTAGTCCAAATGTCCGATAGGGATCCTACATAGTCCATGTGCCCGCTGGGTAACCTACATAGTCCAAGTGCCCGTTCGTTATCCTAGATGGTACAAGTGCCCGCTAGGTAACCTAGACTGTCCAAGTGCCCGCTAGGTTACCTACATAGTCCAAATACCCGTTCGTTAACCTAGATAGTCCAAGTGCCCGCTAGGAAACCTAGAATCCAAGTGCTCGCTAGTTAACCTACATAGTCCAAGTGCCCGCTATGTAACCTAGATAGTCAAAGTGCCCGTTAGGTAACCTAGATATTCCAAGTGCCGGCTAAGTAACTTACATTATCCAAGTTCCCGCTAGGTAACCTAGATAGTCCAAGTGCCCATTACCTAACCTAGATAGTCCAAGTGCCCGCTAGGCAACATATATAGCCCAAGAGCCCGTTCGTTAACCTAGAAATCCAAGTGCCTGTTAGGTAACCTAGACAGTCCAAGTGCCCGCTAGATTACCTGCATATTCCAAGTGCCCGTTCGTTAACCTAGATAGTCCAAGTGCACACTAGGTAACCTACATAGTCCAACGGCTCATTTGTTATCTTTGATAGTCCAAGTGCCCACTAGTTAACCTACATCGTCCAAGTGCCCGCTAGTTAACCTAGATTGTCCAAGTGCCCGCTAGTTAACCTACATAGTCCAAGGGCTCACTAGTTAACCTAGATAGTCCAAGTGTCCTCTAGTTAATCTACATAGTCCAAGTGCCCGCTAGTTAATCTATATACCAAGTGCCCGCTACGTAACCTAGATATTCCAAGGGCACGCTAGTTAACCTATATCGACCAAGTGCCCGCTAGGCAAACTACATAGTCCAAGTGCCCGGAAAGGAACCTACATAGTCCAAGTGCCCGATAGTTAACCTAGATAGTCCAAGTGCCTGCTAGGTAACCTACATAGTGTAAGTGTCCTCTAGTTTACCTACATATTCCAAGTGCCCGATAGTTAACATAGATAGCCCAAATGCCCGCTAGGGAACGTACATAGTCCAAGTGCCCGCTAGGTAACCTAGACAGTTCAAGTGACCACTAGGTTACCTACATAGTCCAAGTGCCAGTTCGTTAACCTACATAGTCCAAGTGTCCGCTAGGTAACCAATATAGTCCAAATGCCCGCTAGGGGCCCTAATAGTCCAAATGGCCGCTAGTTAACCAAATAGTCCAAGTGCCCACTAGTTAACCTAGATAGACCAAGTCCCCGCTAGGGAATCTATCTAGTCCAAGTACCCGCTAGGAAACGTACATAGTCCAAGTGCCCCCTAGGTAACGTACATAGTCCAAGTGCCCGCTAGGTAACGTAGATAGTCCAAGTGCCCGCTAGGGAACGTACATAGTCCAAGTACCCGCTAGGTAACCTACATAGTCCATATGCCCGCTAGTTAACCTACATAGTCCCAGTGCCCGATAGGGAACCTACATAGTGCAAGTGTCTGCTAGTTAACCTAAGTAGTCCAATGGCCCGCTAGTTAACATACATAGTCCAAGTGCCCGGTAGTTAACCTAGATCGTCCTAGTGCCCGCTAGTTAACCTACATAGTCTAAGGGCCCGCTAGTTAACCTACATAGTCCAAAGGCCCGCTAGGTAACATAGACAGTTAAAGTGACCACTAGGTTACCTACATAGTCCAAGTGCCTGTTCGTTAACCTATATAGTCCAAGTGCCCGCTAGGTAACCTATATAGTACAAATGCCCGCTAGGGACCCTAATAGTCCAAGTGCCCGCTAGTTATCCTAGATAGTCCAAGAGCTCGCTAGTTAACCTAGATAGTCCAAGTGCCCGATAGGGAACCTAGATAGTCTAAGTGCCCGCTAGTTAACATAGATAGTCCAAGTACCCGCTAGGAAACGTACATAGTCCAAGTGCCCGCTAGTTAACGTACATAGTCCGAGTGCCCGCTAGGTAACCTAGATAGTCCAAGTGCCCACTAGTTAACCACATAGTCCAAGTTCTCCCTAGGTTACCTAGATAGTCCAAGGGCCCGCTAGGTAACCTAGATAGTTCAAGTGCCCGTTAACTAACATAGATAGTCCAAGTGCCCGCTAGGCAACCTACATAGTCCAAGTGCCCGTTCGTTAACCTAGAAGTCCAAGTGCCCGCTATGTAACCTAGACAGCTAAAATGCCCGCTATGTAACCTAGACAGTCCAAGTGTCCGCTAGGTTACCTGCATAGTCCAAGTGCCCGTTCGTAAACATTGATAGTCCAAGTACCCGCTATTTAACCTAGACAGTCCAAGGGCCCGCTAGTTAACATAGATAGTCCAATTGCCGCTAGTTAATCTACATAGTCCAAAGGCCCGCTAGTTAACCTACATAGTCCAAGTACCCGCTAATTTACCTAGATCGTCCAAGGGCCCGCTAGTTAACCTATATAGTCTAAGGCCCGCTAGTTAACCTACATCGTCCAAGGGCCCACTAGTTAACCTAGATAGTCCAAGTGCCCGCTAGGTAACCTAGATAGTCCAATGACTGCTAGGTAACCTAGATAGTCCAACAGCCCGCTAGGTAACCTACATACTCCAAGAACCCGCTAGGCAACGTAGATAGTTCAATGCCAGCTAGGTAACTTAGAATGTCCAAGTGCCCGCTAGGTAACCTACAAAGTCTAAGTGCCCACTAGGTTATCTATATAGTCCAAATGCCCGCTAGTCAACCTACATAGGCCAAGTGCCCGCTAGGTAACCTAGATAATCAAAGTGCCCGCTAGTTAACCTATATCGTCCAAGAGCCCCCTAGTTAACCTAGATTGTCCAAGTGCCCGCTAGTTAACCTACATAGTGCAAGAGCCCGCTAACTAACCTAGATAATCCAAGTGCCCGCTAGTTAACCTATATCGTCCAAGTGCCCGCTAGTTAACCTAGATCGTCCAAGTGCCCGCTAGTTAACCTACATAGTCAATGGGCCCGCTAGTTAACCTACATAGTGCAAGAGCCCGCTAGTTAACCTAGATCGTGCAAGTGTCCGCTAGTTAACCTACATAGTCCACGTGCCAGTTAGCTAACCTAGATAGTTCAAAGGCCCGCTACTTGACCTACATAGTCCAAGTGCCCGCTGGGTAACCTAGATAGTCAAAGTGCCCGCTAGGAAACCTAGAATCCAAGTGCTCGCTAGTTAACCTACATAGTCCAAGTGCCCGCTATGTAACCTAGATAGTCAAAGTGCCCGGTAGGTAACCTAGATAGTCAAAGTGCCCGTTAGGTAACCTAGGTAGTCCAAGTGCCCGCTAGGCAACATACATAGCCCAAGAGCCCGTTCGTTAACCTAGAAATCCAAGTGCCTGTTAGGTAACCTAGACAGTCCAAGTGCCCGCCAGGTTACCTGCATATTCCAAGTGCCCGTTCGTTAACCTAGGTAGTCCAAGTGCCCGCTAGTTAACCTACATCATCCAAGTGCCCGCTAGTTAACCTAGATTGTCCAAGTGCCCGCTAGTTAACCTACATATTCCAAGGGCTCACTAGTTAACCTAGATAGTCCAAGTGTCCTCTCGTTAATCTACATAGTCCAAGTGCCCGCTAGTTAACCTATATACCAAGTGCCCGCTACGTAACCTAGATATTCCAAGGGCACGCTAGTTAACCTATATCGTCCAAGTGCCCGCTAGGCAAACTAGATAGTCCAAGTGCCCGCTAAGGAACCTACATAGTCCTAGTGCCGCTAGTTAACCTAGATAGTCCAAGTGCCTGCTAGGTACCAACATAGTGCAAGTGTCCGCTAGTTAACCTACATATTCCAAGTGCCCGCTAGTTAACATAGATAGCCCAAGTGCCCGCTAGGGAACGTACATAGTCCAAGTGCCCGCTAGGTAACCTAGATACTGCAAGTGACCGCTAGTTAACCTAGATAGTTCAAGTACCCGCTAGGTAACCTAGATCGTCCAAGGGCCCCCTAGTTAGCCTACATAGTCCAAGTGCCCGTTCGGTAACCTAGATAGTCCAAGTGCCCTTTAGGGAATCTAGATAGTCCAAGGGCCCGCTAGTAAACCTACATAGTCCATGGGCCCGCTAGTTAACCTTCATAGTGCAAGTGTTCGCTACTTAACGTACATATTCCAAGTGCTCGCTAGTTAACCTACATAATCTAAGTGCCCGTTAGCTAACCTAGATAGTCCAAGGGTCCGCTAGTTGACCTACATAGTCCAAGTGCCGGCTAGGTAACCTAGATAGTACAAATGCCCGTTAGAGAACCTAGATAGTCCAAGTGCCTGTTAGCTAACCTAGATAGTCCAAGTGGCGGCTAGGTAAACTACATAGTCTAGTGCCCGTTCGTTAACCTAGATAATCCAAGTGCCCACTAGGTAACCTTGACAGTCCAAGTGCACGCTAGTTAACCTACATCGTCCAAGGGCCCACTAGTTAACCTAGATAGTCCAAGTGCCCGCTAGGTAACCTAGATAGTCCAATGACTGCTAGGTAACCTAGATAGTCCAACAGCCCGCTAGGTAACCTACATACTCCAAGAACCCGCTAGGCAACATAGATAGTTCAATGCCAGCTAGGTAACTTAGAATGTCCAAGTGCCCGCTAGGTAACCTACAAAGTCTAAGTGCCCACTAGGTTATCTATATAGTCCAAATGCCCGCTAGTCAACCTACATAGGCCAAGTGCCCGCTAGGTAACCTAGACAGTTCAAGTGACCACTAGGTTACCTACATAGTCCAAGTGCCAGTTCGTTAACCTACATAGTCCAAGTGTCCGCTAGGTAACCAATATAGTCCAAATGCCCGCTAGGGGCCCTAATAGTCCAAATGGCCGCTAGTTAACCAAATAGTCCAAGTGCCCACTAGTTAACCTAGATAGACCAAGTCCCCGCTAGGGAATCTATCTAGTCCAAGTACCCGCTAGGAAACGTACATAGTCCAAGTGCCCCCTAGGTAACGTACATAGTCCAAGTGCCCGCTAGGTAACGTAGATAGTCCAAGTGCCCGCTAGGGAACGTACATAGTCCAAGTACCCGCTAGGTAACCTACATAGTCCATATGCCCGCTAGTTAACCTACATAGTCCAAGTGCCCGATAGGGAACCTACATAGTGCAAGTGTCTGCTAGTTAACCTAAGTAGTCCAATGGCCCGCTAGTTAACATACATAGTCCAAGTGCCCGGTAGTTAACCTAGATCGTCCTAGTGCCCGCTAGTTAACCTACATAGTCTAAGGGCCCGCTAGTTAACCTACATAGTCCAAAGGCCGCTAGGTAACATAGACAGTTAAAGTGACCACTAGGTTACCTACATAGTCCAAGTGCCTGTTCGTTAACCTATATAGTCCAAGTGCCCGCTAGGTAACCTATATAGTACAAATGCCCGCTAGGGACCCTAATAGTCCAAGTGCCCGCTAGTTATCCTAGATAGTCCAAGAGCTCGCTAGTTAACCTAGATAGTCCAAGTGCCCGATAGGGAACCTAGATAGTCTAAGTGCCCGCTAGTTAACATAGATAGTCCAAGTACCCGCTAGGAAACGTACATAGTCCAAGTGCCCGCTAGTTAACGTACATAGTCCGAGTGCCCGCTAGGTAACCTAGATAGTCCAAGTGCCCACTAGTTAACCACATAGTCCAAGTTCTCCCTAGGTTACCTAGATAGTCCAAGGGCCCGCTAGGTAACCTAGATAGTTCAAGTGCCCGTTAACTAACATAGATAGTCCAAGTGCCCGCTAGGCAACCTACATAGTCCAAGTGCCCGTTCGTTAACCTAGAAGTCCAAGTGCCCGCTATGTAACCTAGACAGCTAAAATGCCCGCTATGTAACCTAGACAGTCCAAGTGTCCGCTAGGTTACCTGCATAGTCCAAGTGCCCGTTCGTAAACATTGATAGTCCAAGTACCCGCTATTTAACCTAGACAGTCCAAGGGCCCGCTAGTTAACATAGATAGTCCAATTGCCGCTAGTTAATCTACATAGTCCAAAGGCCCGCTAGTTAACCTACATAGTCCAAGTACCCGCTAATTTACCTAGATCGTCCAAGGGCCCGCTAGTTAACCTACATCGTCCAAGGGCCCACTAGTTAACCTAGATAGTCCAAGTGCCCGCTAGGTAACCTAGATAGTCCAATGACTGCTAGGTAACCTAGATAGTCCAACAGCCCGCTAGGTAACCTACATACTCCAAGAACCCGCTAGGCAACGTAGATAGTTCAATGCCAGCTAGGTAACTTAGAATGTCCAAGTGCCCGCTAGGTAACCTACAAAGTCTAAGTGCCCACTAGGTTATCTATATAGTCCAAATGCCCGCTAGTCAACCTACATAGGCCAAGTGCCCGCTAGGTAACCTAGATAATCAAAGTGCCCGCTAGTTAACCTATATCGTCCAAGAGCCCCCTAGTTAACCTAGATTGTCCAAGTGCCCGCTAGTTAACCTACATAGTGCAAGAGCCCGCTAACTAACCTAGATAATCCAAGTGCCCGCTAGTTAACCTATATCGTCCAAGTGCCCGCTAGTTAACCTAGATCGTCCAAGTGCCCGCTAGTTAACCTACATAGTCAATGGGCCCGCTAGTTAACCTACATAGTGCAAGAGCCCGCTAGTTAACCTAGATCGTGCAAGTGTCCGCTAGTTAACCTACATAGTCCACGTGCCAGTTAGCTAACCTAGATAGTTCAAAGGCCCGCTACTTGACCTACATAGTCCAAGTGCCCGCTGGGTAACCTAGATAGTCAAAGTGCCCGCTAGGAAACCTAGAATCCAAGTGCTCGCTAGTTAACCTACATAGTCCAAGTGCCCGCTATGTAACCTAGATAGTCAAAGTGCCCGGTAGGTAACCTAGATAGTCAAAGTGCCCGTTAGGTAACCTAGGTAGTCCAAGTGCCCGCTAGGCAACATACATAGCCCAAGAGCCCGTTCGTTAACCTAGAAATCCAAGTGCCTGTTAGGTAACCTAGACAGTCCAAGTGCCCGCCAGGTTACCTGCATATTCCAAGTGCCCGTTCGTTAACCTAGGTAGTCCAAGTGCCCGCTAGTTAACCTACATCATCCAAGTGCCCGCTAGTTAACCTAGATTGTCCAAGTGCCCGCTAGTTAACCTACATATTCCAAGGGCTCACTAGTTAACCTAGATAGTCCAAGTGTCCTCTCGTTAATCTACATAGTCCAAGTGCCCGCTAGTTAACCTATATACCAAGTGCCCGCTACGTAACCTAGATATTCCAAGGGCACGCTAGTTAACCTATATCGTCCAAGTGCCCGCTAGGCAAACTAGATAGTCCAAGTGCCCGCTAAGGAACCTACATAGTCCTAGTGCCGCTAGTTAACCTAGATAGTCCAAGTGCCTGCTAGGTACCAACATAGTGCAAGTGTCCGCTAGTTAACCTACATATTCCAAGTGCCCGCTAGTTAACATAGATAGCCCAAGTGCCCGCTAGGGAACGTACATAGTCCAAGTGCCCGCTAGGTAACCTAGATACTGCAAGTGACCGCTAGTTAACCTAGATAGTTCAAGTACCCGCTAGGTAACCTAGATCGTCCAAGGGCCCCCTAGTTAGCCTACATAGTCCAAGTGCCCGTTCGGTAACCTAGATAGTCCAAGTGCCCTTTAGGGAATCTAGATAGTCCAAGGGCCCGCTAGTAAACCTACATAGTCCATGGGCCCGCTAGTTAACCTTCATAGTGCAAGTGTTCGCTACTTAACGTACATATTCCAAGTGCTCGCTAGTTAACCTACATAATCTAAGTGCCCGTTAGCTAACCTAGATAGTCCAAGGGTCCGCTAGTTGACCTACATAGTCCAAGTGCCGGCTAGGTAACCTAGATAGTACAAATGCCCGTTAGAGAACCTAGATAGTCCAAGTGCCTGTTAGCTAACCTAGATAGTCCAAGTGGCGGCTAGGTAAACTACATAGTCTAGTGCCCGTTCGTTAACCTAGATAATCCAAGTGCCCACTAGGTAACCTTGACAGTCCAAGTGCACGCTAGTTAACCTACATCGTCCAAGGGCCCACTAGTTAACCTAGATAGTCCAAGTGCCCGCTAGGTAACCTAGATAGTCCAATGACTGCTAGGTAACCTAGATAGTCCAACAGCCCGCTAGGTAACCTACATACTCCAAGAACCCGCTAGGCAACATAGATAGTTCAATGCCAGCTAGGTAACTTAGAATGTCCAAGTGCCCGCTAGGTAACCTACATAGGCCAAGTGCCCGCTAGGTAACCTAGACAGTTCAAGTGACCACTAGGTTACCTACATAGTCCAAGTGCCAGTTCGTTAACCTACATAGTCCAAGTGTCCGCTAGGTAACCAATATAGTCCAAATGCCCGCTAGGGGCCCTAATAGTCCAAATGGCCGCTAGTTAACCAAATAGTCCAAGTGCCCACTAGTTAACCTAGATAGACCAAGTCCCCGCTAGGGAATCTATCTAGTCCAAGTACCCGCTAGGAAACGTACATAGTCCAAGTGCCCCCTAGGTAACGTACATAGTCCAAGTGCCCGCTAGGTAACGTAGATAGTCCAAGTGCCCGCTAGGGAACGTACATAGTCCAAGTACCCGCTAGGTAACCTACATAGTCCATATGCCCGCTAGTTAACCTACATAGTCCAAGTGCCCGATAGGGAACCTACATAGTGCAAGTGTCTGCTAGTTAACCTAAGTAGTCCAATGGCCCGCTAGTTAACATACATAGTCCAAGTGCCCGGTAGTTAACCTAGATCGTCCTAGTGCCCGCTAGTTAACCTACATAGTCTTAGGGCCCGCTAGTTAACCTACATAGTCCAAAGGCCGCTAGGTAACATAGACAGTTAAAGTGACCACTAGGTTACCTACATAGTCCAAGTGCCTGTTCGTTAACCTATATAGTCCAAGTGCCCGCTAGGTAACCTATATAGTACAAATGCCCGCTAGGGACCCTAATAGTCCAAGTGCCCGCTAGTTATCCTAGATAGTCCAAGAGCTCGCTAGTTAACCTAGATAGTCCAAGTGCCCGATAGGGAACCTAGATAGTCTAAGTGCCCGCTAGTTAACATAGATAGTCCAAGTACCCGCTAGGAAACGTACATAGTCCAAGTGCCCGCTAGTTAACGTACATAGTCCGAGTGCCCGCTAGGTAACCTAGATAGTCCAAGTGCCCACTAGTTAACCACATAGTCCAAGTTCTCCCTAGGTTACCTAGATAGTCCAAGGGCCCGCTAGGTAACCTAGATAGTTCAAGTGCCCGTTAACTAACATAGATAGTCCAAGTGCCCGCTAGGCAACCTACATAGTCCAAGTGCCCGTTCGTTAACCTAGAAGTCCAAGTGCCCGCTATGTAACCTAGACAGCTAAAATGCCCGCTATGTAACCTAGACAGTCCAAGTGTCCGCTAGGTTACCTGCATAGTCCAAGTGCCCGTTCGTAAACATTGATAGTCCAAGTACCCGCTATTTAACCTAGACAGTCCAAGGGCCCGCTAGTTAACATAGATAGTCCAATTGCCGCTAGTTAATCTACATAGTCCAAAGGCCCGCTAGTTAACCTACATAGTCCAAGTACCCGCTAATTTACCTAGATCGTCCAAGGGCCCGCTAGTTAACCTATATAGTCTAAGGCCCGCTAGTTAACCTACATCGTCCAAGGGCCCACTAGTTAACCTAGATAGTCCAAGTGCCCGCTAGGTAACCTAGATAGTCCAATGACTGCTAGGTAACCTAGATAGTCCAACAGCCCGCTAGGTAACCTACATACTCCAAGAACCCGCTAGGCAACGTAGATAGTTCAATGCCAGCTAGGTAACTTAGAATGTCCAAGTGCCCGCTAGGTAACCTACAAAGTCTAAGTGCCCACTAGGTTATCTATATAGTCCAAATGCCCGCTAGTCAACCTACATAGGCCAAGTGCCCGCTAGGTAACCTAGATAATCAAAGTGCCCGCTAGTTAACCTATATCGTCCAAGAGCCCCCTAGTTAACCTAGATTGTCCAAGTGCCCGCTAGTTAACCTACATAGTGCAAGAGCCCGCTAACTAACCTAGATAATCCAAGTGCCCGCTAGTTAACCTATATCGTCCAAGTGCCCGCTAGTTAACCTAGATCGTCCAAGTGCCCGCTAGTTAACCTACATAGTCAATGGGCCCGCTAGTTAACCTACATAGTGCAAGAGCCCGCTAGTTAACCTAGATCGTGCAAGTGTCCGCTAGTTAACCTACATAGTCCACGTGCCAGTTAGCTAACCTAGATAGTTCAAAGGCCCGCTACTTGACCTACATAGTCCAAGTGCCCGCTGGGTAACCTAGATAGTCAAAGTGCCCGCTAGGAAACCTAGAATCCAAGTGCTCGCTAGTTAACCTACATAGTCCAAGTGCCCGCTATGTAACCTAGATAGTCAAAGTGCCCGGTAGGTAACCTAGATAGTCAAAGTGCCCGTTAGGTAACCTAGGTAGTCCAAGTGCCCGCTAGGCAACATACATAGCCCAAGAGCCCGTTCGTTAACCTAGAAATCCAAGTTCCTGTTAGGTAACCTAGACAGTCCAAGTGCCCGCCAGGTTACCTGCATATTCCAAGTGCCCGTTCGTTAACCTAGGTAGTCCAAGTGCCCGCTAGTTAACCTACATCATCCAAGTGCCCGCTAGTTAACCTAGATTGTCCAAGTGCCCGCTAGTTAACCTACATATTCCAAGGGCTCACTAGTTAACCTAGATAGTCCAAGTGTCCTCTCGTTAATCTACATAGTCCAAGTGCCCGCTAGTTAACCTATATACCAAGTGCCCGCTACGTAACCTAGATATTCCAAGGGCACGCTAGTTAACCTATATCGTCCAAGTGCCCGCTAGGCAAACTAGATAGTCCAAGTGCCCGCTAAGGAACCTACATAGTCCTAGTGCCGCTAGTTAACCTAGATAGTCCAAGTGCCTGCTAGGTACCAACATAGTGCAAGTGTCCGCTAGTTAACCTACATATTCCAAGTGCCCGCTAGTTAACATAGATAGCCCAAGTGCCCGCTAGGGAACGTACATAGTCCAAGTGCCCGCTAGGTAACCTAGATACTGCAAGTGACCGCTAGTTAACCTAGATAGTTCAAGTACCCGCTAGGTAACCTAGATCGTCCAAGGGCCCCCTAGTTAGCCTACATAGTCCAAGTGCCCGTTCGGTAACCTAGATAGTCCAAGTGCCCTTTAGGGAATCTAGATAGTCCAAGGGCCCGCTAGTAAACCTACATAGTCCATGGGCCCGCTAGTTAACCTTCATAGTGCAAGTGTTCGCTACTTAACGTACATATTCCAAGTGCTCGCTAGTTAACCTACATAATCTAAGTGCCCGTTAGCTAACCTAGATAGTCCAAGGGTCCGCTAGTTGACCTACATAGTCCAAGTGCCGGCTAGGTAACCTAGATAGTACAAAAGCCCGTTAGAGAACCTAGATAGTCCAAGTGCCTGTTAGCTAACCTAGATAGTCCAAGTGGCGGCTAGGTAAACTACATAGTCTAGTGCCCGTTCGTTAACCTAGATAATCCAAGTGCCCACTAGGTAACCTTGACAGTCCAAGTGCACGCTAGTTAACCTACATCGTCCAAGGGCCCACTAGTTAACCTAGATAGTCCAAGTGCCCGCTAGGTAACCTAGATAGTCCAATGACTGCTAGGTAACCTAGATAGTCCAACAGCCCGCTAGGTAACCTACATACTCCAAGAACCCGCTAGGCAACGTAGATAGTTCAATGCCAGCTAGGTAACTTAGAATGTCCAAGTGCCCGCTAGGTAACCTACAAAGTCTAAGTGCCCACTAGGTTATCTATATAGTCCAAATGCCCGCTAGTCAACCTACATAGGCCAAGTGCCCGCTAGGTAACCTAGACAGTTCAAGTGACCACTAGGTTACCTACATAGTCCAAGTGCCAGTTCGTTAACCTACATAGTCCAAGTGTCCGCTAGGTAACCAATATAGTCCAAATGCCCGCTAGGGGCCCTAATAGTCCAAATGGCCGCTAGTTAACCAAATAGTCCAAGTGCCCACTAGTTAACCTAGATAGACCAAGTCCCCGCTAGGGAATCTATCTAGTCCAAGTACCCGCTAGGAAACGTACATAGTCCAAGTGCCCCCTAGGTAACGTACATAGTCCAAGTGCCCGCTAGGTAACGTAGATAGTCCAAGTGCCCGCTAGGGAACGTACATAGTCCAAGTACCCGCTAGGTAACCTACATAGTCCATATGCCCGCTAGTTAACCTACATAGTCCAAGTGCCCGATAGGGAACCTACATAGTGCAAGTGTCTGCTAGTTAACCTAAGTAGTCCAATGGCCCGCTAGTTAACATACATAGTCCAAGTGCCCGGTAGTTAACCTAGATCGTCCTAGTGCCCGCTAGTTAACCTACATAGTCTAAGGGCCCGCTAGTTAACCTACATAGTCCAAAGGCCCGCTAGGTAACATAGACAGTTAAAGTGACCACTAGGTTACCTACATAGTCCAAGTGCCTGTTCGTTAACCTATATAGTCCAAGTGCCCGCTAGGTAACCTATATAGTACAAATGCCCGCTAGGGACCCTAATAGTCCAAGTGCCCGCTAGTTATCCTAGATAGTCCAAGAGCTCGCTAGTTAACCTAGATAGTCCAAGTGCCCGATAGGGAACCTAGATAGTCTAAGTGCCCGCTAGTTAACATAGATAGTCCAAGTACCCGCTAGGAAACGTACATAGTCCAAGTGCCCGCTAGTTAACGTACATAGTCCGAGTGCCCGCTAGGTAACCTAGATAGTCCAAGTGCCCACTAGTTAACCACATAGTCCAAGTTCTCCCTAGGTTACCTAGATAGTCCAAGGGCCCGCTAGGTAACCTAGATAGTTCAAGTGCCCGTTAACTAACATAGATAGTCCAAGTGCCCGCTAGGCAACCTACATAGTCCAAGTGCCCGTTCGTTAACCTAGAAGTCCAAGTGCCCGCTATGTAACCTAGACAGCTAAAATGCCCGCTATGTAACCTAGACAGTCCAAGTGTCCGCTAGGTTACCTGCATAGTCCAAGTGCCCGTTCGTAAACATTGATAGTCCAAGTACCCGCTATTTAACCTAGACAGTCCAAGGGCCCGCTAGTTAACATAGATAGTCCAATTGCCGCTAGTTAATCTACATAGTCCAAAGGCCCGCTAGTTAACCTACATAGTCCAAGTACCCGCTAATTTACCTAGATCGTCCAAGGGCCCGCTAGTTAACCTATATAGTCTAAGGCCCGCTAGTTAACCTACATCGTCCAAGGGCCCACTAGTTAACCTAGATAGTCCAAGTGCCCGCTAGGTAACCTAGATAGTCCAATGACTGCTAGGTAACCTAGATAGTCCAACAGCCCGCTAGGTAACCTACATACTCCAAGAACCCGCTAGGCAACGTAGATAGTTCAATGCCAGCTAGGTAACTTAGAATGTCCAAGTGCCCGCTAGGTAACCTACAAAGTCTAAGTGCCCACTAGGTTATCTATATAGTCCAAATGCCCGCTAGTCAACCTACATAGGCCAAGTGCCCGCTAGGTAACCTAGATAATCAAAGTGCCCGCTAGTTAACCTATATCGTCCAAGAGCCCCCTAGTTAACCTAGATTGTCCAAGTGCCCGCTAGTTAACCTACATAGTGCAAGAGCCCGCTAACTAACCTAGATAATCCAAGTGCCCGCTAGTTAACCTATATCGTCCAAGTGCCCGCTAGTTAACCTAGATCGTCCAAGTGCCCGCTAGTTAACCTACATAGTCAATGGGCCCGCTAGTTAACCTACATAGTGCAAGAGCCCGCTAGTTAACCTAGATCGTGCAAGTGTCCGCTAGTTAACCTACATAGTCCACGTGCCAGTTAGCTAACCTAGATAGTTCAAAGGCCCGCTACTTGACCTACATAGTCCAAGTGCCCGCTGGGTAACCTAGATAGTCAAAGTGCCCGCTAGGAAACCTAGAATCCAAGTGCTCGCTAGTTAACCTACATAGTCCAAGTGCCCGCTATGTAACCTAGATAGTCAAAGTGCCCGGTAGGTAACCTAGATAGTCAAAGTGCCCGTTAGGTAACCTAGGTAGTCCAAGTGCCCGCTAGGCAACATACATAGCCCAAGAGCCCGTTCGTTAACCTAGAAATCCAAGTGCCTGTTAGGTAACCTAGACAGTCCAAGTGCCCGCCAGGTTACCTGCATATTCCAAGTGCCCGTTCGTTAACCTAGGTAGTCCAAGTGCCCGCTAGTTAACCTACATCATCCAAGTGCCCGCTAGTTAACCTAGATTGTCCAAGTGCCCGCTAGTTAACCTACATATTCCAAGGGCTCACTAGTTAACCTAGATAGTCCAAGTGTCCTCTCGTTAATCTACATAGTCCAAGTGCCCGCTAGTTAACCTATATACCAAGTGCCCGCTACGTAACCTAGATATTCCAAGGGCACGCTAGTTAACCTATATCGTCCAAGTGCCCGCTAGGCAAACTAGATAGTCCAAGTGCCCGCTAAGGAACCTACATAGTCCTAGTGCCGCTAGTTAACCTAGATAGTCCAAGTGCCTGCTAGGTACCAACATAGTGCAAGTGTCCGCTAGTTAACCTACATATTCCAAGTGCCCGCTAGTTAACATAGATAGCCCAAGTGCCCGCTAGGGAACGTACATAGTCCAAGTGCCCGCTAGGTAACCTAGATACTGCAAGTGACCGCTAGTTAACCTAGATAGTTCAAGTACCCGCTAGGTAACCTAGATCGTCCAAGGGCCCCCTAGTTAGCCTACATAGTCCAAGTGCCCGTTCGGTAACCTAGATAGTCCAAGTGCCCTTTAGGGAATCTAGATAGTCCAAGGGCCCGCTAGTAAACCTACATAGTCCATGGGCCCGCTAGTTAACCTTCATAGTGCAAGTGTTCGCTACTTAACGTACATATTCCAAGTGCTCGCTAGTTAACCTACATAATCTAAGTGCCCGTTAGCTAACCTAGATAGTCCAAGGGTCCGCTAGTTGACCTACATAGTCCAAGTGCCGGCTAGGTAACCTAGATAGTACAAATGCCCGTTAGAGAACCTAGATAGTCCAAGTGCCTGTTAGCTAACCTAGATAGTCCAAGTGGCGGCTAGGTAAACTACATAGTCTAGTGCCCGTTCGTTAACCTAGATAATCCAAGTGCCCACTAGGTAACCTTGACAGTCCAAGTGCACGCTAGTTAACCTACATCGTCCAAGGGCCCACTAGTTAACCTAGATAGTCCAAGTGCCCGCTAGGTAACCTAGATAGTCCAATGACTGCTAGGTAACCTAGATAGTCCAACAGCCCGCTAGGTAACCTACATACTCCAAGAACCCGCTAGGCAACGTAGATAGTTCAATGCCAGCTAGGTAACTTAGAATGTCCAAGTGCCCGCTAGGTAACCTACAAAGTCTAAGTGCCCACTAGGTTATCTATATAGTCCAAATGCCCGCTAGTCAACCTACATAGGCCAAGTGCCCGCTAGGTAACCTAGATAATCAAAGTGCCCGCTAGTTAACCTATATCGTCCAAGAGCCCCCTAGTTAACCTAGATTGTCCAAGTGCCCGCTAGTTAACCTACATAGTGCAAGAGCCCGCTAACTAACCTAGATAATCCAAGTGCCCGCTAGTTAACCTATATCGTCCAAGTGCCCGCTAGTTAACCTAGATCGTCCAAGTGCCCGCTAGTTAACCTACATAGTCAATGGGCCCGCTAGTTAACCTACATAGTGCAAGAGCCCGCTAGTTAACCTAGATCGTGCAAGTGTCCGCTAGTTAACCTACATAGTCCACGTGCAAGTTAGCTAACCTAGATAGTTCAAAGGCCCGCTACTTGACCTACATAGTCCAAGTGCCCGCTGGGTAACCTAGATAGTCCTTGTGCCCTTTAGTTAACCTAGATAGTCCAAGTGCCCACTAGGGGACGTACTTAGTCCATGTGCCCGTTAGCTAACCTAGATAGTCCAAGTGCCCGCTAGTTAACATTGATCATCCAAGTGCCCGCTAGTTAACCTAGATAGTCCAAGTGCACGCTAGTTAACCTAGATAGTCCAAGTGCCCTCTAGTTAACCTAGATCGTCCAAGTGCCCGCTAGTTAACCTACATAGTCCAAGGGCCCGCTAGTTAACCTACGTAGTCCAAGGTCCACTAGTTAACCTAGATAGTCCAAGTGCTCGCTAGTTAACCTACATAGTACAAGGGCCCACTAGCTGACCTAGATAGTCCTAGTGCCCGCTAGTTAACCTAGATGGTACAAGTGCCCGCTACGTAACCTAAGTAGTCCAAATGTCCGATAGGGATCCTACATAGTCCATGTGCCCGCTGGGTAACCTACATAGTCCAAGTGCCCGTTCGTTATCCTAGATGGTACAAGTGCCCGCTAGGTAACCTAGACTGTCCAAGTGCCCGCTAGGTTACCTACATAGTCCAAATACCCGTTCGTTAACCTAGATAGTCCAAGTGCCCGCTAGGAAACCTAGAATCCAAGTGCTCGCTAGTTAACCTACATAGTCCAAGTGCCCGCTATGTAACCTAGATAGTCAAAGTGCCCGTTAGGTAACCTAGATATTCCAAGTGCCGGCTAAGTAACTTACATTATCCAAGTTCCCGCTAGGTAACCTAGATAGTCCAAGTGCCCATTACCTAACCTAGATAGTCCAAGTGCCCGCTAGGCAACATATATAGCCCAAGAGCCCGTTCGTTAACCTAGAAATCCAAGTGCCTGTTAGGTAACCTAGACAGTCCAAGTGCCCGCTAGATTACCTGCATATTCCAAGTGCCCGTTCGTTAACCTAGATAGTCCAAGTGCACACTAGGTAACCTACATAGTCCAACGGCTCATTTGTTATCTTTGATAGTCCAAGTGCCCACTAGTTAACCTACATCGTCCAAGTGCCCGCTAGTTAACCTAGATTGTCCAAGTGCCCGCTAGTTAACCTACATAGTCCAAGGGCTCACTAGTTAACCTAGATAGTCCAAGTGTCCTCTAGTTAATCTACATAGTCCAAGTGCCCGCTAGTTAATCTATATACCAAGTGCCCGCTACGTAACCTAGATATTCCAAGGGCACGCTAG
This sequence comes from Tenrec ecaudatus, assembly GCF_050624435.1. NCBI lineage: Eukaryota > Metazoa > Chordata > Mammalia > Afrosoricida > Tenrecidae > Tenrec > Tenrec ecaudatus. The sequence goes on along the minus strand of NC_134534.1, from coordinate 108,521,001 downwards.
TTAACCTATATCGACCAAGTGCCCGCTAGGCAAACTACATAGTCCAAGTGCCCGGAAAGGAACCTACATAGTCCAAGTGCCCGATAGTTAACCTAGATAGTCCAAGTGCCTGCTAGGTAACCTACATAGTGTAAGTGTCCTCTAGTTTACCTACATATTCCAAGTGCCCGATAGTTAACATAGATAGCCCAAATGCCCGCTAGGGAACGTACATAGTCCAAGTGCCCGCTAGGTAACCTAGACAGTTCAAGTGACCACTAGGTTACCTACATAGTCCAAGTGCCAGTTCGTTAACCTACATAGTCCAAGTGTCCGCTAGGTAACCAATATAGTCCAAATGCCCGCTAGGGGCCCTAATAGTCCAAATGGCCGCTAGTTAACCAAATAGTCCAAGTGCCCACTAGTTAACCTAGATAGACCAAGTCCCCGCTAGGGAATCTATCTAGTCCAAGTACCCGCTAGGAAACGTACATAGTCCAAGTGCCCCCTAGGTAACGTACATAGTCCAAGTGCCCGCTAGGTAACGTAGATAGTCCAAGTGCCCGCTAGGGAACTTACATAGTCCAAGTACCCGCTAGGTAACCTAGATAGTCCAAGTGCCTGCTAGTTAACCTACATAGTCCAAGTGCCCGCTAGGTAACCTACATAGTCCATATGCCCGCTAGTTAACCTACATAGTCCAAGTGCCCGATAGGGAACCTACATAGTGCAAGTGTCTGCTAGTTAACCTAAGTAGTCCAATGGCCCGCTAGTTAACATACATAGTCCAAGTGCCCGGTAGTTAACCTAGATCGTCCTAGTGCCCGCTAGTTAACCTACATAGTCTAAGGGCCCGCTAGTTAACCTACATAGTCCAAAGGCCCGCTAGGTAACATAGACAGTTAAAGTGACCACTGGGTTACCTACATAGTCCAAGTGCCTGTTCGTTAACCTATATAGTCCAAGTGCCCGCTAGGTAACTTATATAGTACAAATGCCCGCTAGGGACCCTAATAGTCCAAGTGCCCGCTAGTTATCCTAGATAGTCCAAGAGCTCGCTAGTTAACCTAGATAGTCCAAGTGCCCGATAGGGAACCTAGATAGTCTAAGTGCCCGCTAGTTAACATAGATAGTCCAAGTACCCGCTAGGAAACGTACATAGTCCAAGTGCCCGCTAGTTAACGTACATAGTCCGAGTGCCCGCTAGGTAACCTAGATAGTCCAAGTGCCCACTAGTTAACCACATAGTCCAAGTTCTCCCTAGGTTACCTAGATAGTCCAATGGCCCGCTAGGTAACCTAGATAGTCCAAGTGCCCGTTAACTAACATAGATAGTCCAAGTGCCCGCTAGGCAACCTACATAGTCCAAGTGCCCGTTCGTGAACCTAGAAGTCCAAGTGCCCGCTATGTAACCTAGACAGCTAAAATGCCCGCTATGTAACCTAGACAGTCCAAGTGTCCGCTAGGTTACCTGCATAGTCCAAGTGCCCGTTCGTAAACATCGATAGTCCAAGTGCCCGCTATTTAACCTAGACAGTCCAAGGGCCCGCTAGTTAACATAGATAGTCCAATTGCCGCTAGTTAATCTACATAGTCCAAAGGCCCGCTAGTTAACCTACATAGTCCAAGTACCCGCTAATTTACCTAGATCTTCCTAGTGCACGCTAGTTAACCTACATAGTCCACGGGCCCGCTAGTTAACCTACATAGTCTAAGGGCCCGTTAGTTAACCTACATCGTCCTACGGCCCACTAGTTAACCTAGATGGTCCAAGTGCCCGCTAGTTAACCTACATAGTCCAAGTGCCCGCTAGGTAACCTAGACCATTCAAGTGACCACGAGGTTATCTACATACTCCAAGTGCCTGTTCGTTAACCTACATAGTACAAGTGCCTGCTAGGTAACCTATATAGTCCAAATGCCCGCTAGGGACCCTAATAGTCCAAGTGCCCGCTAGTTATCCTAGATAGTCCAAGTGCTCGCTAGTTAACGTTGATAGTCCAAGTGCCCGCTAGTTAACCTAGATAGACCAAGTGCCTGCTAGGGAACCTACCAAGTCGAAGTGCCCGATAGGAAACTTACATAGTCCAAGAGCCCGCTAGGGAACCTACATAGTCCAAGTGCTCGTTAGTTAACCTAGATAGTCCAATGACTGCTAGGTAACCTAGATAGTCCAACAGCCCGCTAGGTAACCTACATACTCCAAGAACCCGCTAGGCAACGTAGATAGTTCAATGCCAGCTAGGTAACTTAGATTGTCCAAGTGCCCGCTAGGTAACCGACAAAGTCTAAGTGCCCACTAGGTTATCTATATAGTCCAAATGCCCGCTAGGGAACCTACATAGTCCAAGTGCCCGCTAGGTAACGTAGATAATCCAAGTGTCCGCTAGTTAACCTATATCGTCCAAGTGCCTGCTCGTTAACCTAGATCGTCCAAGTGTCCCCTAGTTAACCTACATAGTCAATGGGCCCGCTAGTTAACCTACATAGTGCAAGAGCCCGCTAGCTAACCTAGATAATCCAAGTGCCCGCTAGTTAACCTATATCGTCCAAGTGCCCGCTAGTTAACCTAGAATGTCCAAGTGCCCGCTAGTTAACCTACATAGTGAATGGGCCCGCTAGTTAACCTACATAGTGCAAGAGCCCGCTAGTTAACCTAGATCGTGCAAGTGTCCGCTAGTTAACCTACATAGTCCACGTGCCAGTTAGCTAACCTAGGTAGTTCATAGGCCCGCTACTTGACCTACATAGTCCAAGTGCCCACTGGGTAACCTAGATAATCCAAGTGCCCGCTAGTTAACCTAGATAGTCCTAGTGCCCGTTACTTAACCTAGATAGTCCAAGTGCCCACTAGGGGACGTACTTAGTCCATGTGCCCGTTAGCTAACCTAGATAGTAAAGTGCCCGCTAGTTAACATTGATCATCCAAGTGCCCGCTAGTTAACCTAGATAGTCCAAGTGCACGCTAGTTAACCTAGATAGTCCAAGTGCCCTCTAGTTAACTTAGATCGTCCATGTGCCCGCTACTTAACTTACATAGTCCAAGTGCCCGCTATGTAACCTAGATAGTCAAAGTGCCCGTTAGGTAACCTAGGTAGTCCAAGTGCCCGCTAGTTAACATAGATAGCCCAAGTGCCCGCTAGGGAACGTACATAGTCCAAGTGCCCGCTAGGTAACCTAGATACTGCAAGTGCCCGCTAGTTAACCTAGATAGTTCAAGTACCCGCTAGGTAACCTAGATCGTCCAAGGGCACCCTAGTTAGCCTACATAGTCCAAGTGCCCGCTAGGTAACCTAGATTGTCCAATGACTGCTAGGTAACCTAGATAGTCCAACAGCCCGGTAGGTAACCTACATACTCCAAGAACCCGCTAGGCAACGTAGATAGTTCAATACCAGCTAGGTAAATTAGAATGTCCAAGTGCCCGCTAGGTAACCTACAAAGTCTAAGTGCCCACTAAGTTATCTATATAGTCCAAATGCCCGCTAGTCAACTTACATAGGCCAAGTGCCCGCTAGGTAACCTAGATAATCAAAGTGCCCGCTAGTTAACCTATATCGTCCAAGAGCCCCCTAGTTAACCTAGATTGTCCAAGTGCCCGCTAGTTAACCTACATAGTGCAAGAGCCCGCTAACTAACCTAGATAATCCAAGTGCCCGCTAGTTAACCTATATCGTCCAAGTGCCCGCTAGTTAACCTAGATCGTCCAAGTGCCCGCTAGTTAACCTACATAGTCAATGGGCCCGCTAGTTAACCTACATAGTGCAAGAGCCCGCTAGTTAACCTAGATCGTGCAAGTGTACGCTAGTTAACCTACATAGTCCACGTGCCAGTTAGCTAACCTAGATAGTTCAAAGGCCCGCTACTTGACCTACATAGTCCAAGTGCCCGCTGGGTAACCTAGATAGTCCTTGTGCCCGTTAGTTAACCTAGATAGTCCAAGTGCCCACTAGGGGACGTACTTAGTCCATTTGCCCGTTAGCTAACCTAGATAGTCCAAGTGCCCGCTAGTTAACATTGATCATCCAAGTGCCCGCTAGTTAACCTAGATAGTCCAAGTGCACGCTAGTTAACCTAGATAGTCCAAGTGCCCTCTAGTTAACCTAGATCGTCCAAGTGCCCGCCATTTAACCTACATAGTCTAAGGGCCGGCTAGTTAACCTACATAGTCCAAGGTCCGCTAGTTAACCTACATAGTCCAAGGTCCGCTAGTTAACCTAGATAGTCCAAGTGCTCGCTAGTTAACCTACATAGTACAAGGGCCCACTAGTTGACCTAGATAGTCCAAGTGCACGCTAGTTAACCTAGGTGGTACAAGTGCCCGCTAGGTAACCTAAGTAGTCCAAATGTCCGAGAGGGATCCTACTTAGTCCATGTGCCCGCTGGGTAACCTATATAGTCCAAGTGCCCGTTCGCTAACCTAGACTGTCCAAGTGCCCGCTAGTTTACCTACATAGTCCAAATACCCGTTCGTTAACCTAGATAGTCCAAGTGCCCGCTAGGAAACCTACATAGTCTTAGGGCCCGCTAGGTAACCTAGATAGTCCAAGTGCCCGCTAGGAAACCTAGAATCTAAGTGCTTGCTAGTTAACCCACATAGTCCAAGTGCCCGCTGTGTAACCTAGATAGTCAAAGTGCCCCTTAGGTAACCTAGATATTCCAAGTGCCGGCTAGGTAACTTACATTGTCCAAGTTCCTGCTAGGTAACCTAGATAGTCCAAGTGCCCGTTACCTAACCTAGATAGTCCAAGTGCCCGCTAGGTAACATATATAGCCCAAGAGCCCGTTCGTTAACCTAGAAATCCAAGTGCCTGTTAGGTAACCTAGACAGTCCAAGTGCCCGCTAGGTTACCTGCATATTCCAAGTGCCCGTTCGTTAACCTAGATAGTCCAAGTGCACACTAGGTAACCTACATAGTCCAAGGGCTCACTTGTTATCTTTGATAGTCCAAGTGCCCACTATTTAACCTACATCGTCTAAGTGCCCGCTAGTTAACCTAGATTGTCCAAGTTCCCGCTAGTTAACCTACATAGTCCAAGGGCTCACTAGTTAACCTAGATAGACCAAGTGTCCTCTAGTTAATCTACATAGTCCAAATGCCCGCTATTTAACCTATATACCAAGTGCCCGCTACGTAACCTAGATATTCCAAGGGCATGCTAGTTAACCTATATCGTCCAAGTGCCCGCTAGGCAAACTACATAGTCCAAGTGCCCGCTAAGGAACCTATATAGTCCAAGTGCCCGCTAGTTAACCTAGATAGTCCAAGTGCCTGCTAGGTAACCTACACAGTGTAAGTGTCCGCTAGTTAACCTACATATTCCAAGTGCCCGCTAGTTAACATAGATAGCCCAAGTGCCCGCTAGGGAACGTACATAGTCCAAGTGCCCGCTAGGTAACATAGATACTGCAAGTGCCCGCTAGTTAACCTAGATAGTTCAAGTACCCGCTAGGTAACCTAGATCGTCCAAGGGCCCCCTAGTTAGCCTACATAGTCCAAGTGCCCGTTTGGTAACCTAGATAGTCCAAGTGCCCTTTAGGGAATCTAGATAGTCCAAGGGCCCGCTAGTAAACCTACATAGTCCATGGGCACGCTAGTTAACCTTCATAGTGCAAGTGTCCGCTACTTAACGTACATATTCCAAATGCTCGCTAGTTAACCTACATAATCTAAGTGCCCGTTAGCTAACCTAGATAGTCCAAGGGTCCGCTAGTTGACCTACATAGTCCAAGTGCCAGCTCGGTAACCGAGATAGTACAAGTGCCCGTTAGAGGACCTAGATATTCCAAGTGCCTGTTAGCTAACCTAGATAGTCCAAGTGGCGGCTAGGTAAACTACATAGTCTAGTGCCCGTTCGTTAACCTAGATAATCCAAGTGCCCACTAGGTAACCTTGACAGTCCAAGTGCACGCTAGTTAACCTACATAGTCCAAGTGCCCGATAGGGAACCTACATAATCCAAGTGCCCGCTAGGTAACCTACATAGTCCAAGTGCCCGTTAGTTAACCTAGATAGTCAAAGTGCCTGCTAGGTAACCTAGACAGTCCAAGTGCCCGCTAGGTAACCTACATAGTCCAAGTGCCCGCTAGGTAACCTAAATAGTCCAAATGCCCGCTAGGGAAACTACATAGTCCAAGTGCCCGCTAGTTAACCTAGATAGTCCAAGTGCCTGCTAGTAAACCTACATAATCCATGGGCCCGCTAGTTAACCTACATAGTGCAAGGTCCCACTAGTTAACCTACATCGTCTAAGGGCCCGCTAGTTAACCTACAAAGTCCAAGTGCCCGCTAGGTAACCTAGACAGTACATGTGACCACTAGGTTACCTACATAGTCCAAGTGCCATTTCGTTAACCTACATAGTCCAAGTGTCCGCTACGTAACCAATATAGTCCAAATGCCCGCTAGGGGCCCTAATAGTCCAAATGCCCGATAGTTAACCTAGATAGTCCAAGTGCCCGCTACTTAACCTAGATAGACCAAGTCCCCGCTAGGGAATCTATCTAGTCCAAGTACCGGCTAGGAAACGTACAGAGTCCAAGTGCCCGCTAGGTAACGTACATAATCCAAGTGCCCGCTAAGTAACGTAGATAGTCCAAGTGCCCGCTAGGGAACGTACATAATCTAAGTGCCCGCTAGGTAATGTAGATAGTCCAAGTGCCCGCTAGGGAACGTACATAGTCCAAGTACCCGCTAGGTAACCTAGATAGTCCAAGTGCCTGCTAGTTAACTTACATAGTCCAAGTGTCTGCTAGGTAACCTAGCTAGTCCAAGTGCCCACTAATTCACCTAGATAGTCCAGGTTCCCCCTAGGTAACCTAGATAGTCCAAGGGCCCGCTAGGTAACCTACATTGTCCTAGTGCCCCCTAGTTAACCTACATTCTCTTAGTGTCCGATAGGATACCTACATAGTCCAAGTGCCGCTAGGTAACCTACATAGTCCAAATGCCCGCTAGTTAACCTACATAGTCCAAGTGCCCGATAGGGAACCTACATAGTGCAAGTGTCTGCTAGTTAACCTAAGTAGTCCAAGGGCCCGCTAGTTAACATACATAGTCAAAGTGCCCTGTAGTTAACTTACATAGTTCAAGTGTCCGTAGGGAACATTCATAGTCCAAGTGCCCGCTAGGGAACCTACATAATCCAAGTGCTCGCTAGTTAACCTAGATTGTCCTAGTGCCCGCTAGTTAACCTAGATAGACCAAGTCCCCGCTAGGGAATCTATCTAGTCCAAGTAACCGCTAGGAAACGTACATAGTCCAAGTGCCCGCTAGGTAACGTACATAGTCCAAATGCCCGCTAGGTAACGTAGATAGTACAAGTGCCCGCTAGGGAACGTAGATAGTCCAAGTGCCTGCTAGTTAACTTACATAGTCCAAGTGTCTGCTAGGTAACCTAGCTAGTCCAAGTGCCCACTAGTTAACCTACATAGTCCAGGTTCCCCCTAGGTAACTTAGATAATCCAAGGGCCCGCTAGGTAACCTACATTGTCCTAGTGCCCCCTAGTTAACCTACATTCTCTTAGTGTCCGATAGGGGACCTACATAGTCCAAGTGCCCGCTAGGTAACCTACATAGTCCAAATGCCCGCTAGTTAACCTACATAGTCCAAGTGCCCGATAGGGAACCTACATAGTGCAAGTGTCTGCTAGTTAACCTAAGTAGTCCAAGGGCCCGCTAGTTAACATACATAGTCAAAGTGCCCGGTAGTTAACTTACATAGTTCAAGTGTCCGTAGGGAACATTCATAGTCCAAGTGCCCGCTAGGGAACCTACATAGTCCAACTGCCCGCTAGGGAACCGACGTAGTCCAAGTGCCCGCTAGGGAATCTAGATAGTCCAAGTGCCGCTAGTTAATCTACATAGTCCAAGGGCCCGCTAATTAACCTACATAGTCCAAGTACCCGCTAGTTAACCTAGATCCTCCTAGTGCCCGCTAGTTAACCTACATAGTCCAAGGGCCCGCTAGTTAACCTACATAGTCCAAAGGCCCGCTAGGTAACATAGACACTTAAAGTGACCACTAGGTTACCTACATAGTCCAAGTGCCTGTTCGTTAACCTACATAGTCCAAGTGCGCGCTAGGTAACCTATAATGTACAAATGCCCGCTAGGGACCCTAATAGTCCAAGTGCCCGCTAGTTATCCTAGATAGTCCAAGAGCTCGCTAGTTAACCTAGATAGTCCAAGTGCCCGATAGGGAACCTAGATAGTCTTTGTGCCCGCTAGTTAACATAGATAGTCCAAGTACCCGCTAGGAAACGTACATAGTCCAAGTGCCCGCTAGTTAACGTACATAGTCCAAGTGCCCGCTTGGTAACCTAGATAGTCTAAGTGCCCGCTAGTTAACCTACATAGTCCAATTGCCTGCTAGTTAACCTAGATAATCCAAGTTACCACTAGTTAACCTACATAGTCCAAGTTCTCCCTAGGTAACCTAGATAGTCCAAGGGCCCGCTAGGTAACCTACATTGTCCTAGTGTCCTCTAGTTAACCTACATTCTCCAAGTGCCTGCTAGGGAACCTACATAGTTCAAGTGCCAGCTCTGGAACATACATAGTCCAAGTGCCCGCTAGGGAATCTACATAGTCCAAGGGCCCGCTAGTTAATGTAGATAGTCCAAGTGCTGCTAGTTAATCTACATAGTCCAAGGGCGCGCGAGTTAACCTACATAGTCCAAGTACCCGCTAGTTAACCTAGATCGTCCTAGTGCCCGCTAGTTAACCTACATAGTCCAAGTTCTCCCTAGGTAACCTAGAGAGTCCAAGGGCCCGCTAGGTAACCTACATTGTCCTTGTGTCCCCTAGTTAACCTACATTCTCCAAGTGCCTTCAAGGGAACCTACATAGTCCAAGTGCCCGCTAGTTAACCTAGATAGTCCAAGTGCCTGCTAGTAAACCTTCATAATCCATGGGCCCGCTAGTTAACGTAGACAATTAAAGTGACCACTAGTTTACCTACATAGTCCAAGTGCCTGTTCGTTAAACTACATAGTCCAAGAGCCTGCTAGGTAACCTATATAGTACAAATGCCCGCTAGGGAACCTAATAGTCCAAGTGCCCGCTAGTTATCCTAGATAGTCCAAGAGCTCGCTAGTTAACCTACATAGTCCACGTTCTCCATAGGTAAACTAGATAGTCCAAGGGCCCGCTAGGTAACCTACATTGTCCTAGTGTCCTGTAGTTAACCTACATTCTCCAAGTGCCCGCTAGGGAACCTACATAGTTCAAGTGCCCGCTCTGGAACATACATAGTCCAAGTGCCCGCTAGGGAATCTACATAGTCCAAGGGCGCGCCAGTTAACCTACATAGTCCAAGTACCCGCTAGTTAACCTAAATCGTCCTAGTGCCCGCTAGTTAACCTACATTGTCCAAGTTCTCCCTAGGTAACCTAGATAGTCCAACAGCCCAGTAGGTAACCTACATACTCCAAGTACCCGCTAGGTAAAGTAGATAGTTCAAGTGCCAGCTAGGTAACCTAGATAGTCCAAGTGCCCGCTAGGTAATCTACAAAGTTTTAGTGCCTGCTAGGTAATCTATATAGTCCAAATGCCCGCTAGGGAGCCTACATAGTCCAAATGCCCGCTAGGTAATCTAGATAGTCAAAAGGTCCGCTAGGTAACCTACATTGTCCTAGTGCCCCCTAGTTAACCTACATTCTCCAAGTGCCCGATAGGGAACCTAAATAGTCCAAGTGCCCGCTAGGTAACCTACATAGTCCAAATGCCCGATAGGGAACCTACATAATGCAAGTGTCCGCTAGGGAACCTACATAGTCCAAGTGCCCGTTAGGTAACCTAGATAGTCCAAATGCCCGCCAGGAAAACCACATAGTCCAAGTGCCCGCTAGGGAACTTACATAGTCCATGGGCCTGGTAGGGAACCTACATAGTCCAAGTGACCGTTAGTTAACCTAGATAGTCCGAGTGCCCGCTAGGTAACCTACATAGTCCAAGTGCCCGCTAGTTAACCTATATCGTCCAAGTGCCCGCTAGTTAACCTAGATCGTCCAAGTGCCCGCTAGTTAACCTACATAGTCAATGGGCCCGCTAGTTAACCTACATAGTGCAAGAGCCCACTAGTTAACCTTGATCGTGCAAGTGTCCGCTAGTTAACCTACATAGTCCACGTGCCAGTTAGCTAACCTAGATAATCCAAGGGCCCACTAGTTGACCTACATAGTCCATGTGCCCGCTGGGTAACCTAGATAAACCAAGTGCCCGCTAGGGAACCTTCATAGTCCAAGTGCCAGTTAGGTAACCTAGATAGTCCAAGTGCCCGCTATTTAACCTACATAGTCCTAGTGCCCGTTAGTTTACCTTGATAGTCCAAGTGCCCACTAGGGGACGTACTTAGTCCATGTGCCCGTTAGCTAACCTAGATAGTCCAAGTGCCCGCTAGTTAACATTGATCATCCAAGTGCCCGCTAGGTAACCCACATAATCTAAGTGCCCGCTAGGGAACCTACATAGTCCAAGTGCCCGCTAGGGAACCTACATAGACCAAGTGCCTGCTAGGCAACCTACATAGTCCAAGTGCCCGTTAGTTAACCTAGATAGTCAAAGTGCCTGCTAGGAAACCTAGATAGTCCAAGTGCCCGCTCGGTAACCTAAATAGTCCAAATGTCTGCTAGGGAAGCTACATAGTCCAAGTGCCCGCTAGTTAACCTAGATAATCCAAGGGCCCGCTAGTTAACATACATAGTCCAAAGGACAGGTTGTTAACTTACATAGTTCAAGTGTCCGTAGGGGACATACATAGTCCAAGTGCCCCCTAGGGAACATACATAGTCCAAGTGCCTGCTAGTACCTACATAATCCATGGGCCCACTAGTTAACCTACATAGTGCAAGGGCCCGCTAGTTAACCTAGATCGTGCAAGTGTCCGCTAGTTAACCTACATATTCCAAGTGGCCGCTAGGTAACCTAGACAGTCCAAGTACCCGATAGGGAACCTACATAGTCCAAGTGCCCGCTAGTTAACCTACATAGTCCAAGTGCCTGCTAGGTAACCTAGACAGTTCAAGTGACCACTAGGTGACCTACATAGTCCAAGTGCCTGTTCGTTAACCTACATAGTCCAAGTGCCCACTAGTTATCCTAGATTGTCCAAGTGCTCTCTAGTTATCCTAGATAGACCAAGTGCCCGCTAGGGAACCTACCTAATCCAAGTGCCCGATAGGGAACTTACAACGTCCAATGGCCCGCTAGGGAACCTACATAGTCCAAGTGCCCGTTAGTTAACCTAGATAGTCCAATGCCTGCTAGGTAACCTAGATAGTCCAACAGCCCCCTAGGTAACCTATATACTCCAAGAACCCGCTAGGCAACGTAGATAGTTCAAGTGCCAGCTGGGTAACTTAGATAGTCCAAGTGACCGCTAGGTAACCTACAAAGTCTAAGTGCCCTCTAGATTATCTACATAGTCCAAATGCCCGTTAGGGAACTTACATAGTCCAAGTGTCCGCTAGGTAACCTAGATAATCCAAGTGCCCGCTAGTTAACCTAGATCGTCCAAGTGCCCGCAAGTTAACCTACATAGTCAGTGGGCCCGCTAGTTAACCTACATAGTGCAAGAGCCTGCAGCTAACCTAGATAATCCAAGTGCCCGCTAGTTAACCTATATCGTCCAAGTGCCCGCTAGTTAACCTAGATCGTCCAAGTGTCCGCTAGTTAACCTACATAGTCAATGGGCCCGCTAGTTAACCAACATAGTGCTAGAGCCAGCTAGGGAACCTAGATCGTTCAAGTGTCCGCTAGTAAACCTACATAGTCCACGTGCCAGTTAGCTAACCTAGATAGTCCAAGGGCCCGCTAGTTGACCTACATAGTCCAAGTGCCCGCTGGGTAACCTAGATAATCCAAGTGCCCGCTAGGTAACCTAGATAGTCCAAGTGCCAGCTAGGTAACCTAGATAGTCCAAGTGCCCGCTAGTTAACCTAGATAGTCCTAGTGCCCGTTAGTTTACATAGATAGTCCAAGTGCCCACTAGGGGACATACTTAGTCCATGTGCCCGTTAGCTAACCTAGATAGTCCAACTGCCCGCTAGTTAACATTGGTCATCCAAGTGCCCGCTAGTTAACCTAAATAGTCCAAGTGCATGCTAGTTAACCTAGATAGTCCAAGTGCCCTCTAGTTAACCTAGATCATCCAAGTGACCGCTAGTTAACCTAGATGATACAAGTGCCCTCTAGGTAACTTAAGTAGTCCAAATGTCTGATAGGGATCCTACATAGTCCAAGTGCCCGCTGGGTAACCTACATAGTCCAAGTGCCCGTTCGTTAACCTAGATAGTCCAAGTGCCCGCTAGGTAACCTAGATTGTCCACGTGCCCGCTAGGTTACCTACATAGTCCTAGTGCCCGCTATGTAACCTAGATAGTCAAAATGCCCGTTAGGTAACCTAGATAGTCCAAGTGCCCGTTACCTAACCTAGAGAGTCCAAGTGACCGCTAGGCAACCTAGATAGTCCAAGTGCCCATTACCTAACCTAGATAGTCCAAGTGCCCGCTAGGCAACCTACATAGCCCAAGAGCCCGTTCGTTAACCTAGAAGTCCAAGTGCCCATTAGGTAACCTAGACAGTCCAAGTGCCCGCTAGGTTACCTGCATATTCCAAGTGCCCGTTCGTTAACCTAGATAGTCCAAGTGCCCACTAGGTAACCTACATAGTCCAAGTGCCCGCTAGGTAACCTATATAGTCCAAGTGACCGCTAGGTAACCCAGATAGTCCAAGGGCCCGCTAGTTAACCTACATAGTGCAAGGACCCGCTAGTTAACCTACATTGTCCAAGGGCCCTCTAGTTAACCTAGGTAGTCCAAGTGCCCGCTAGTTAACCTAAATAGTCCAAGTGCCCGCTAGGTAACCTAGACAGCTCAAGTGACCACTAGGTTACCTACATAGTCCAAGTGCCCGTTCGTTAACTTACATAGTCCAGGTGCCCGCTAGGTAACCAATATAATACAAATGCCCGCTAGGGGCCCTAATAGTCCAAATGCCCGCTAGTTAACCTAGATAGTCCAAGTGCTCGCTCGTTAACCTACATAGTCCAAGTGCCCGCTAGTAACCTAGATAGAACAAGTGCCCGCTAGGGAACCTATCTAGTCCAAGTACCCGCTAGGAAACGTACATAGTCCAAGTGCCCGCTAGGTAACGTACATAGTCCAAGTGCCCGCTAGGTAACGTACATAGTCCAAGTGCCTGCTAGGTAACCTAGATAGTCCAAGTGCCCACTAGTTAACCTACATAGTCCAGGTTCCCCCTAGGTAACCTAGATAGTCCAAGGACCCGCTAGGTAACCTACATTGTCCTAGTGCCCCCTAGTTAACCTACATTGTCCAAGTGCCCGAAAGGGAACCTGCATAGTCCATGTGCCCACTAGGTAAACTACATAGTCGAAATGCCCGCTAGTTAAACTAAATAGTCCAAGTGCCCGATAGGGAACCTACATTGTGCAAGTGTCCGCTAGTTAACCTAAGTAGTCCAAGGACCCGCTAATTAACATACATAGTCCATGTGCCCGGTAGTTAACTTACATAGTTCAAGTGTCCGTAGGGAACATTCATAGTCAAAGTACCCGCTAGGGAACCTACATAGTCCAAGTGCCTGCTAGGGAACCTACGTAGTCCAAGTGCCCGCTAGGGAATCTACATAGTCCAAGGGCCCACAAGTTAATGTAGATAGTCCAAGTGCTGCTAGTTAATCTACATAGTCCAAGGGCCCGCTAGTTAACCTACATAGTCCAAGTACCTGCAAGTTAACCTAGATCCTCCAAGTGTCCGCTAGTGAAACTACATAGTCCAAGTGCCCGCTAGGGAACCTACATAGTCCAAGTGCCTGCTAGGGAACCTACATAGTCCAAGTGCCCGCTCTTGGACATACATAGTCCAAGTGCCCGCTAGGGAATCTACATAGTCCAAGGGCCCGCAAGTTAATGTACATAGTCCAAGTGCCGCTTGTTAATCTATATAGTCCAAGGGCCCGCTAGTTAACCTACATAATTCACGTACCCGCTAGTTAACCTAGATCGTCCAAGGGACCGCTAGTTAACCTACATCATCCAAGGGCCCGCTAGTTAACCTAGATAGGCCAAGTGCCTGCTAGTTAACCTACATAATCCACTGCCCTAAAGGGAACCTACATAATCCAAGTGCTCGCTAGGTAACCTACATATTCCAAGTGTCCCCGCTTGGTAACCTACATAGTCCAAGTGCCCGCTAGGTAACCTAGATAGTCCAAGTGGCCGCTAGTTAACCTAGATAGTCCAAGTGCCCACTAGGGGACGTACATAGTCAAAGTGCCCGCTAGGTAACCTAGATAGTTCTAGTGCCCGTTACCTAACCTAGAGAGTCCAAGTGCCCGCAAGGCAACCTACATAGTCCAAGTGCCCTTTCGTTTACCTAGAAGTCCAAGTGCCCGCTATGTAACCTAGACAGTCCAAGTGCCCTCTATGTAACCTAGACAGTCCAAGTGCCCGCTAGGTTACCTGTATAGTCCAAGTGCCCGTTCGTCAACCTAGATAGTGCAAGTGCCCGCTAGGGAACCTATATAGTCCAAGTGCTATCTAGGTAACCTAGATAGTCCAAAGCCCGCTAGTTAACCGACATAGTCCAAGGGCTCGCTTGTTAACTTTGATAGTCCAAGTGCCCCTTAGTTAACCTAGATCGTCCAGGTGCCCGCCAGTTAACCTAGATCGTTCAAGTACTGGCTAGTTAACCTACATAGTCCAAGGGCCCACTAGTTAACCTAGATCGTCCAAGTGTCCTCTAGTTAACCTACATAGTCCAAGTGCCCGCTAGGTAACCTACATAGTGCAAGTGTCTGCTAGGTAGCCTACATAGTCCAAGTGCCCGCTAGTTAACATAGATTGTCCAAGAGCCCGCTAGGGAAGGTACATAGTCCAAGTGCTGCTAGGTTACCTAAAGAGTGAAAGTGCCCGCTAGTTAACCTACATAGTCCAAGTGCCTGCTAGGTAACCTAGATAGTCGAACGACCTGCGAGTTAATCGACATAGTCCAAGTGCCCGCTAGGTAACCTACATAGTGCAAGTGTCCGCTAGTTAACCTACATAGTCCAAGCGCCCGCTGGTTAACCTAGATAGTCCAAGTGCCCGCTAGGTAACCTACATAGTGCAAGTGTCCGCTAGTTAACCTAAGTAGTCCAAGGGCCCGCAGGTTAACATACATAGTCCAAGTGTTCGGTAGTTAACTTAAATAGTTCAAGTGTCCGTAGGGAACACACATAGTCCAAGTCTCCGCTAGGGAACCTACATAGTCCAAGTGCCTGCTAGGGAACCTACGTAGTCCAAGTGCCCGCTAGGGAATCTACATAGACCAAGGGCCCGCTAGTTAACGTAGATAGTCCAAGTGCTGCTAGTTAATCTACATAGTCCAAGGGCCCGCTAGTAACCTACATAGTCCAAGTACCTGCAAGTTAACCTAGATTGTCCAAGTGTCCGCTAGTTCAACTACATAGTCCAAGTGCCCACTAGGGAACCTACATAGTCCAAGTGCCTGCTAGGGAACCTACATAGTCCAAGTGCCTGCTCTTGGACATACATAGTCCAAGTGCCCGCTAGGGAATCTACATAGTCCAAGGGCCCGCAAGTTAATGTAGATAGTCCAAGTGCCGCTTGTTAATCTATATAGTCCAAGGGCCCGCTAGTTAACCTACATAATTCACGTACCCGCTGGTTAACCTAGATCGTCCAAGGGACCGCTAGTTAACCTACATCGTCCAAGGGCCCGCTAGTTAACCTAGATAGGCCAAGTGCCCGCTAGTTCACCTACATAATCCACTGCCCTAAAGGGAACCTACATAATCCAAGTGCTCGCTAGGTAACCTACATAGTCCAAGTGTCCCCGCTTGGTAACCTAAATAGTCCAAATGCCCACTAGGGAAACTACATAGTCCAAGTGCCCGCTAGTTAACCTAGATAGTCCAAGTGCCCGCTAGTTAACCTAGATAGTCCAAGTGCCTGCTAGTAAACCTACATAATCCATGGGCCCGCTAGTTAACCTACATAGTGTAAGGGCCCGCTAGTTAACCTAGATCGTGCAAGTTCGCTAGTTAACCTACATAGTCCAAATGCCCGCTAGGTAACCTAGATAGTCGAAGTGGCCGCTAGTTAACCTAGATAGTCCAAGTGCCCTCTAGGGGACGTACATAGTCAAAGTGCCCGCTAGGTAACCTAGATAGTTCTAGTGCCCGTTACCTAACCTAGAGAGTCCAAGTGCCCGCAAGGCAACCTACATAGTCCAAGTGCCCTTTCGTTTACCTAGAAGTCCAAGTGCCCGCTATGAAACCTAGACAGTCCAAGTGCCCTCTATGTAACCTAGACAGTCCAAGTGCCCGCTAGGTTACCTGTATAGTCCAAGTGCCCGTTCGTCAACCTAGATAGTGCAAGTGCCCGCTAGGGAACCTATATAGTCCAAGTGCTATCTAGGTAACCTAGATAGTCCAAGGGCCCGCTAGTTAACCTACATAGTCCAAGGGCTCGCTAGTTAACTTTGATAATCCAAGTGCCCCTTAGTTAACCTAGATCGTCCAGGTGCCCGCCAGTTAACCTAGATCGTTCAAGTACTGGCTAGTTAACCTACATAGTCCAAGGGCCCACTAGTTAACCTAGATCGTCCAAGTGTCCTCTAGTTAACCTACATAGTCCAAGTGCCCGCTAGGTAACCTACATAGTGCAAGTGTCTGATAGGTAACCTACATAGTCCAAGTGCCCGCTAGTTAACATAGATTGTCCAAGAGCCCGCTAGGGAAGGTACATAGTCCAAGTGCTGCTAGGTTACCTAAAGAGTGAAAGTGTCCGCTAGTTAACCTACATAGTCCAAGTGTCTGCTAGGTAACCTAGATAGTCGAAGGACCTGCGAGTTAATCTACATAGTCCAAGTGCCCGCTAGGTAACCTACATAGTGCAAGTGTCCGCCAGTTAACCTACATAGTCCAAGCGCCCGCTGGTTAACCTAGATAGTCCAAGTGCCCGCTAGGTAACCTACATAGTGCAAGTGTCCGCTAGTTAACCTAAGTAGTCCAAGGGCCCGCAGGTTAACATACATAGTCCAAGTGTTCGGTAGTTAACTTAAATAGTTCAAGTGTACGTAGGGAACACACATAGTCCAAGTCTCCGCTAGGGAACATACATAGTCCAAGTGCCCGCTAGGGAATCTACATAGTCCAAGTGCCCGCTAGGGAATCTACATAGTCCAAGGGCCCGCTAGTTAACGTAGATAGTCCAAGTGCTGCTAGTTAATCTACATAGTCCATGGGCCCGCTAGTTAACCTACATAGTCCAAGTACCCGCTAGTTAGCCTAGATCATCCAAGTGTCCGCTAGTTAACCAACATAGTCCAAGTGCCCGCTAGGGAACCTACATAGTCCAAGTACCCACTAGTTAACCTAGATCGTCCTAGTGCCCGCTAGTTAACCTACATAGTCCAAGGGCTCGCTAGTTTACCTACATAGTCCAAGTTCTCCCTAGGTAACCTAGATAGTCCAAGGGCCCGCTAGGTAACCTACATTGTCCTACTGTCCCCTAGTTAACCTACATTCTCCAAGTGCCTTCTAGGGAACCTACATAGTCCAAGTGCCCATTAGTTAACCTAGATAGTCCAAGTGCCCGCTAGGTAACCTAGATAGTCCAACAGCCCGGTAGGTAACCTACATACTCCAAGTACCCGCTAGGTAACGTAGATAGTTCAAGTGCCAGCTAGGTAACCTAGATAGTCCAAGTGCCTGCGAGGTAACCTACAAAATCTAAGTGCCCGCTAGGTAATCTATATAGTCCAAATGCCCGCTAGGGAGCCTACACAGTCCAAATGCCCGCTAGGTAACTTAGATAGTCCAAGGGCCCGCTAGGTAACCTACATAGTCCTAGTGCCCCCTAGTTAACCTACATTCTCAAAGTGCCCGATAGGGAACCTACATAGTCCAAGTGCCCGCTAGGTAACTTACATAGTCCAAATGCCAGCTAGGTAATGTACATAGTCCAAGTGCCTGCTAGGTAATGTAGATAGTCCAAGTGCCCGCTAGGGAACGTACATAGTCCAAGTGCCCGCCAGGTAACCTAGATAGTCCAATTGCCCGCTAGTTAACCTACATAATAGTCCAAGCGCCTGCTAGGTAACCTATATAGTCCAAGTGCCCACTAGTTAATCTACATAGTCCAGGTTCCCCCTAAGTAACCTAGATAGTCCAAGGGTCCGCTAGGTAACCTACATTGTCCTAGTGCCCCCTAGTTAACCTACATTCTCAAGTGCCCGATAGGGAACCTACATAGTCCAAATGCCCGTTAGGTAACCTAGATAGTCCAAGTGCCCGCTAGGTAACCTACATAGTGCAAGTGTCCGCTAGTTAACCTAAGTAGTCCAAGGGCCCATTAGTTAAGTTACATAGTTCAAGTGTCCATAGGAAACATTCATAGTCCAAGTGCCCGCTAGAGAACCTACATAGTCCAAGTGCCCGCTATGGAACCTACGTAGTCCAAGTGCCCGCTAGGGAATCTAAATAGTCCAAGGGCCCGCTAGGGAATCTACATAGTCCAAGTGCCCGCTAGGGAATCTACATAGTCCAAGGGCCCGCTAGTTAACGTAGATAGTCCAAGTACCCGCTATTAGCCAAGATCATCCAAGTGTCCGCTAGTTAACCTACATAGTGCAAGAGCCCGCTAGTTAACCTAGATCGTGCAAGTGTCCGATAGTTAACCTACATAGTCCAAGTGCATGCTAGAGAACCTACATAGTCCAATTGCCCGCTCTGGAACATACATAGTCAAAGTGCCCGCTAGGGAATCTACATAGTCCAAGGGCCCGCTAGTTAACATAGATAGTCCAAGTGCCGCTAGTTAACCTACATAGTCCAAGTACCCGCTAGTTAACCTAGATCGTCCTAGTGTCCGCTAGTTAACCTACATAGTCCAAGGGCCCGCTAGTTAACCTACAGAGTCCAAGGGCCCGCTAGGTAACGTAGACAGTAAAAGTGACCACTAGGTTACCTACATAGTCCAAGTGCCTGTTCGTTAACCTACATAGTCCTAGTACCCGCTAGTTAACCTAGATCGTCCAATTTCCCGCTAGGTAACCTACATAGTCCAAGGGCCCGCTAGTTAACCTAGATAGTCCAAGTGCCCGCTAGTTAACCTACATAGTCCATGTGCCCGCTCGGTAACCAATATAGTCCAAAGGCCCGCTAGGGGTCCTAATAGTGCAAATAGCCACTAGTTACCCTAGATAGTCCAAGTGCTCGCTAGTTAACCTAGATAGACCAAGTGCCCGCTAGGGAACCTATCTAGTCCAAGTACCCGCTAGGAAACGTATATAGTCCAAGTGCCCGCTAGGTAACATAGATAGTCCAAGTGCCCGCTAGGGAACCTATCTAGTCCAAGTACCCGCTAGGAAACGTACATAGTCCAAGTGCCCGCTAGGTAACATAGATAGTCCAAGTGCCCGCTAGGGAACATACATAGTCCAAGTGCCCGCTAGTTAACCAACATAGTCCAAGTGCCTGCTAGGTAACCTTTATAGTACAAATGCCCGCTAGGGACCCTAATAGTCCATGTGCCCGCTAGTTATCCTAGGTAGTCCAAGAGCTCGCTAGTTAACCTAGATAGTCCAAGTGCCTGATAGGGAACCTACATAGTCCAAGTGCCCGCTAGTTAACATAGATAGTCCAAGTACCCTCTAGGAAACGTACATAGTCCAAGTGCCCGCTAGTTAACGTACATAGTCCAAGTGCCCGCTAGGTAACGTAGATAGTCCAAGTGCCCGCTAGGGAACGTACATAGTTCAAGTGCCCGCTAGGTAACCTACATAGTCCAAGTGCCCGCAAGTTAACCTACATAGTCCAAGTGCCTGCTAGGTAACCTAGATAGTCCAAGTGCCCACTAGTTAACCTACATTCTCCAAGTGCCCGCTATGGAACCTACATAGTCCAAGTGCATGCTAGGGAACCTGCATAGTGCAATTGCCCGCTCTGGAACATACATAGTGCAAGTGCCCGCTAGGGAATCTACATAGTACAAGGGCCCGCTAGTTAACATAGATAGTCCAAGTGCCGCTAGTTAATCTACATTGGCCAAGGGCCCGCTAGTTAACCTACATAGTCCAAGTACCCGCTAGTTAACCTAGATCGTCCTAGTGCCCGCTAGTTAACCTACATAGTCCAAGGGCCCGCTAGTTAACCTACATAGTCCAAGGGCCCGCTAGGTAACGTAGACAGTTAATGTGACCACTAGGTTACCTACATAGTCCAAGTGCCTGTTCGTTAACCTACATAGTCCAAGTGCCTGCTAGGTAACCTTTATAGTACAAATGCCCGCTAGGGACGCTAATAGTCCATGTGCCCGCTAGTTATCCTAGATAGACCAAGAGCTCGCTAGTTAACCTAGATAGTCCAGGGGCCCGATAGGGAACCTACATAGTCCAAGTGCCCGCTAGTTAACATAGATAATCCAAGTACCCTCTAGGAAACGAACATAGTCCAAGTGCCCGCTAGTTAACGTACATAGTCCAAGTGCCCGCTAGGTAATGTAGATAGTCCAAGTGCCCGCTAGGGAACGTACATAGTTCAAGTGCCCGCTAGGTAACCTAGATAGTCCATTGCCCGCTAGTTAACCTACATAGTCCAAGTGCCTGCTAGGTAACCTAGATAGTCCAAGTGCCCACTAGTTAACCTACATAGTCCAAGTTCTCCCTAGGTAACCTAGATAGTCCAAGGGCCCGCTAGGTAACCTATATTGTCCTAGTGTCCCCTAGTTAACCTACATTCTCCAAGTGCCTTCTAGGGAACCTACATAGTCCAAGTGCCCGTAAGTTAACCTAGATAGTCCAAGTGCCCGCTAGGTAACCTAGATAGTCCAACAGCCCAGTAGGTAACCTACATACTCCAAGTACCCGCTAGGTATCGTAGATAGTTCAAGTGCCAGCTAGGTAACCTAGATAGTCCAAGTGCCCGGTAGGTAACCTACAAAATCTAAGTGCCCGCTAGGTAATCTATATAGTCCAAATGCCCGCTAGGGAGCCTACACAGTCCAAATGCCCGCTAGGTAACTTAGATAGTACAAGGGCCCGCTAGGTAACCTACATAGTCCTAGTGCCCCCTAGTTAACCTACATTCTCAAAGAGCCCGATAGGGAACCTACATAGTCCAAGTGACCGCTAGGTAACTTACATAGTCCAAATGCCCGGTAGTTAACCTACATAGTCCAAGTGCCCGATAGGGAACCTAGACAGTCCAAGTGCCCGCTAGGTTACCTGCATATTCCAAGTGCCCGTTCGTTAACCTACATAGTCCAAGTGCCCGCTAGGTAACCAATATAGTCCAAATGCCCGCTAGGTGCCCTAATAGTCCAAATGCCCGCTAGTTAACCTAGATAGTCCAAGTGCTCGCTAGTTAACCGAGATAGTCCAAGTGCCCCCTAGTTAACCTAGATAGACCAAGTGTCCGCTAGGGAACCTATCTAGTCCAAGTACCCGCTAGGAAACGTACATAGTCCACGTGCCCGCTAGGTAACGTAGATAGTCCAAGTGCCCGCTAGGGAACGTACATAGTCCAAGTGCCCGCTAGGTAACCTAGATAGTCCAAGTGCCCCCTAGTTAACCTACATAGTCCAAGTGCCTGCTAGGTAACCTAGATAGTCCATGTGATCACTAGTTAATCTACATAGTCCAGGTTCCCCCTAAGTAACCTAGATAATCCAAGGGTCCGCTAGGTAACCTACATTGTCCTAGTGCCCCCTAGTTAACCTACATTCTCCAAGTGCCCGATAGGGAACCTACATAGTCCAAGTGCCCACTAGGTAACCTACATAGTGCAAGTGTCCGCTAGTTAACCTAAGTAGTCCTAGGGCCCGTTAGTTAACATACATAGTCCAAGTGCCCGCTAGGGAATCTACATATTCCAAGGGCCCGCTAGTTAACGTAAATAGTCCAAGTGCCGCTAGTTAATCTACATAGTCCAAGGGCCCACTAGTTAACCTACATAGTCCAAGTACCCGCTAGTTAAACTAGATTGTCCTAGTGCCCACTAGTTTACCTACATAGTCCAACTTTTCCCTAGGTAACCTAGATAGTCCAAGGGCCCGCTAGGTAACCTACATTGTCCTAGTGTCCCCTAGTTAACCTACATTCTCCAAGTGCCTTCTAGGGAACCTACATACTCCAAGTGCCCGTTAGTTAACCTAGATAGTCCAAGTGCCCGCTAGGTAACCTAGATAGTCCAACAGCCCGGTAGGTAACCTACATACTCCAAGTACCCGCTAGGTAACGTAGATAGTTCAAGTGCCAGCTAGGTAACCTAGATAGTCTAAGTGCCCGCTAGGTAACCTACAAAATCTAAGTGCCCGCTAGGTAATCTATATAGTCCAAATGCCCGCTAGGGAGCCTACACAGTCCAAATGCCCGCTAGGTAACTTAGATAGTCCAAGGGCCCGCTAGGTAACCTACATAGTCCTAGTGCCCCCTAGTTAACCTACATTCTCAAAGTGCCCGATAGGGAACCTACATAGTCCAAGTGCCCGCTAGGTAACTTACATAGTCCAAATGCCCGCTAGTTAACCTACATAGTCCAAGTGCCCGATATGTAACCTATATAATCAAGTGCCCGCTAGGGAACCTACATAATCCAAGTGCCCGTTAGGTAACCTAGACAATCCAAGTGCCCGCTTGGTTACCTGCATATTCCAAGTGCCCGTTCGTTAACCTACATAGTCCAAGTGCCCGCTAGGTAACCAATATAGTCCAATTCCCTGCTAGGGGCCCTAATAGTTCAAATGCCCTCTAGTTAACCTAGATAGTCCAAGTACTCGCTAGTTAACCTAGATAGTCCTAGTGCCCCCTAGTTAACCTAGATAGACCAAGTGCCCGCTAGGGAACCTATCTAGTCCAAGTACCCGCTAGGAAATGTACATAGTCCACGTGCCCGCTAGGTAATGTACATAGTCCAAGTGCCCGCTAGGTAACGTAGATAGTCCAAGTACCCGCTAGGGAACTTACATAGTCCAAATGCCCGCTAGGTAACCTAGATAGTCCAAGTGCCCGCTAGTTAACCTACAAAGTCCAGGTTCCCCCTAAGTAACCTAGATAGTCCAAGGGTCCGCTAGGTACCCTACATTGTCCTAGTGCCCCCTAGTTAACCTACATTCTCAAGTGCCCGATAGGGAACCTACATAGTCCAAGTGCCCACTAGGTAACCTACATAGTCCAAGTGCCCGATAGGGAACCTATATAATCAAGTGCCCGCCAGGGAACCTACATAGTCCAAGTGCCCGTTAGGTAACCTAGATAGTCCAAGTGCCCGCAAGGTAACCTACATAGTGCAAGTGTCCGCTAGTTAACCTAAGTAGTCCAAGGGCCCGTTAGTTAACATACATAGTCCAAGTGCCCGGTAGTTAACTTACATAGTTCAAGGGTCCATAGGGAACATTCATAGTCCAAGTGCCCGCTATGGAACCTACATAGTCCAAGTGCCCGCTAGGGAACCTACGTAGTCCAAGTGCCCGCTAGGGAATCTACATAGTCCAAGGGCCCACTATGGAATCTACATAGTCCAAGTGCCCACTTGGGAATCTACATAGTCCAAGGGCCCGCTAGTTAACGTAGATAGTCCAAGTGCTGCTAGTTAATCTACATAGTCCAAGGGCCCGCTAGTTAACCTACATAGTCCAAGTACCCACTAGTTATCCTAGAGCGTCCAATTTCCCGCTAGGTAACCTACATAGTCCAAGGGCCCGCTAGTTAACCTAGATAGTCCAAGTGCCCGCTAGTTAACCTACATAGTCCATGGGCCCGCTAGGTAACCTAGACAGTTCAAGTGACCACTAGGTTACCTACATAGTCCAAGTGCCCGTTCGATAACCTACATAGTCGAAATGCCCGTAGGTAACCAATATAGTCCAAATGCCCGCTAGGGGCCCTAATAGTCCAAATAGCCACTAGCTAACCTAGATAGTCCAAGTGCTCGCTAGTTAACCTAGATAGTCCATGTGCCCGCTAGTTAACCTAGATAGACCAAGTGCCCGCTAGGGAACCTATCTAGTCCAAGTACCCGCTAGGAAACGTACATAGTCCAAGTGCCCGCTAGGTAACATAGATAGTCCAAGTGCCCGCTAGGGAACGTACATAGTACAAGTTCCCGCTAGTTAACCTACAAAGTCCAAGTGCCCGCTAGGTAACCTAGACAGTTAAAGTGACCACTAGGTTACCTACATAGTCCAAGTGCCTGTTCGGTAACCTACATAGTCGAAGTGCCTGCTAGGTAACCTTTATAGTACAAATGCCCGCTAGGGACCCTAATAGTCCATGTGCACGCTAGTTATCCTAGATAGTCCAAGAGCTCGCTAGTTAACCTAGATAGTCCAAGTGCCCGATAGGGAACCTACATAGTCCAAGTGCCCGCTAGTTAACATAGATAGTCCAAGTACCCTCTAGGAAACGTACATAGTCCAAGTGCCCACTAGTTAACGTACGTAGTCCAAGTGCCCGCTAGGTAACGTAGATAGTCCAAGTGCCCGCTAGGGAACGTACATAGTTCAAGTGCCCGCTAGGTAACCTAGATAGTCCAAGTACCCGCTAGTTAACCTACATAGTCCAAGTGCCCGCTAGGTAACCTAGATAGTCCAAGTGCCCACTAGTTAACCTACATAGTCCAAGTTCTCCCTAGGTAACCTAGATAGTCCAAGGGCCCGCTAGGTAACCTATATTGTCCTAGTGTCCCCTAGTTAACCTACATTCTCCAAGGGCCCGCTCTGGAACCTACATAGTTCAAGTGCCCGCTCAGGAACATACATAGTCCAAGAGCCCGCTAGGGAATCTACATAGTCCAAGGGCCCGCTAGTTTACGTAAATAGTCAAGTGCCGCTAGTTAATCTACATAGTCCAAGGGCCCGCTAGTTAGCCTACATAGTCCAAGTATCCGCTAGTTAGCCTAGATCATCCAAGTGTCCGCTAGTTAACCTACATAGTCCAAGTGCTCGTAGGGAACCTAGATAGTCCAAGTACCCGATCTGGAACATACATAGTCCAAGTGCCCGCTAGGGAATCTACATAGTACAAGGGCCCGCTAGTTAACATAGATAGTCCAAGTGCCGCTAGTTATTCTACATTGGCCAAGGGCCCGCTAGTTAACCTACATAGTCCAAGTAACCGCTAGTTAACCTAGATCGTCCTAGTGCCCGCTAGTTAACCTACATAGTCCAAGTGCCCGATAGGGAATCTAGACAGTCCAAGTGCCCGCTAGGTTACCTGCATATTCCAAGTGCCGGTTCGTTAACCTACATAGTCCAAGTGCCCGCTAGGTAACCAATATAGTCCAAATGCCCGCTAGGTGCCCTAATAGTCCAAATGCCCGCTAGTTAACCTAGATAGTCCAAGTGCTCGCTAGTTAACCGAGATAGTCCAAGTGCCCCCTAGTTAACCTAGATAGACCAAGTGTCCGCTAGGGAACCTATCTAGTCCAAGTACCCGCTAGGAAACGTACATAGTCCACGTGCCCGCTAGGTAATGTACATAGTCCAAGTGCCCGCTAGGTAACGTAGATAGTCCAAGTGCCCGCTAGGGAACGTACATAGTCCAAGTGCCCGCTAGGTAACCTAGATAGTCCAAGTGCCCCCTAGTTAACCTACATAGTCCAAGTGCCTGCTAGGTAACCTAGATAGTCCATGTGCCCACTAGTTAATCTACATACTCCAGGTTCCCCCTAAGTAACCTAGATAATCCAAGGGTCCGCTAGGTAACCTACATTGTCCTAGTGCCCCCTAGTTAACCTACATTCTCCAAGTGCCCGATAGGGAACCTACATAGTCCAAGTGCCCACTAGGTAACCTACATAGTGCAAGTGTCCGCTAGTTAACCTAAGTCGTCCTAGGGCCCGTTAGTTAACATACATAGTCCAAGTGCCCGCTAGGGAATCTACATATTCCAAGGGCCCGCTGGTTAACGTAAATAGTCCAAGTGCCGCTAGTTAATCTACATAATCCAAGGGCCCACTAGTTAACCTACATAGTCCAAGTACCCGCTAGTTAAACTAGATTGTCCTAGTGCCCACTAGTTTACCTACATAGTCCAACTTTTCCCTAGGTAACCTAGATAGTCCAAGGGCCCGCTAGGTAACCTACATTGTCCTAGTGTCCCCTAGTTAACCTACATTCTCCAAGTGCCTTCTAGGGAACCTACATACACCAAGTGCCCGTTAGTTAACCTAGATAGTCCAAGTGCCCGCTAGGTAACCTAGATAGTCCAACAGCCCGGTAGGTAACCTACATACTCCAAGTACCCGCTAGGTAACGTAGATAGTTCAAGTGCCAGCTAGGTAACCTAGATAGTCTAAGTGCCCGCTAGGTAACCTACAAAATCTAAGTGCCCGCTAGGTAATCTATATAGTCCAAATGCCCGCTAGGGAGCCTACACAGTCCAAATGCCCGCTAGGTAACTTAGATAGTCCAAGGGCCCGCTAGGTAACCTACATAGTCCTAGTGCCCCCTAGTTAACCTACATTCTCAAAGTGCCCGATAGGGAACCTACATAGTCCAAGTGCCCGCTAGGTAACTTACATAGTCCAAATGCCCGCTAGTTAACCTACATAGTCCAAGTGCCCGATATGTAACCTATATAATCAAGTGCCCGCTAGGGAACCTACATAATCCAAGTGCCCGTTAGGTAACCTAGACAATCCAAGTGCCCGCTTGGTTACCTGCATATTCCAAGTGCCCGTTCGTTAACCTACATAGTCCAAGTGCCCGCTAGGTAACCAATATAGTCCAATTGCCTGCTAGGGGCCCTAATAGTTCAAATGCCCTCTAGTTAACCTAGATAGTCCAAGTACTCGCTAGTTAACCTAGATAGTCCTAGTGCCCCCTAGTTAACCTACATAGACCAAGTGCCCGCTAGGGAACCTATCTAGTCCAAGTACCCGCTAGGAAATGTACATAGTCCACGTGCCCGCTAGGTAATGTACATAGTCCAAGTGCCCGCTAGGTAACGTAGATAGTCCAAGTACCCACTAGGGAACTTACATAGTCCAAGTGCCCGCTAGGTAACCTAGATAGTCCAAGTGCCCGCTAGTTAACCTACAAAGTCCAGGTTCCCCCTAAGTAACCTAGATAGTCCAAGGGTCCGCTAGGTACCCTACATTGTCCTAGTGCCCCCTAGTTAACCTACATTCTCAAGTGCCCGATAGGGAACCTACATAGTCCAAGTGCCCACTAGGTAACCTACATAGTCCAAGTGCCCGATAGGGAACCTATATAATCAAGTGCCCGCCAGGGAACCTACATAGTCCAAGTGCCCGTTAGGTAACCTAGATAGTCCAAGTGCCCGCAAGGTAACCTACATAGTGCAAGTGTCCGCTAGTTAACCTAAGTAGTCCAAGGGCCCGTTAGTTAACATACATAGTCCAAGTGCCCGGTAGTTAACTTACATAGTTCAAGGGTCCATAGGGAACATTCATAGTCCAAGTGCCCGCTATGGAACCTACATAGTCCAAGTGCCCGCTAGGGAACCTACGTAGTCCAAGTGCCCGCTAGGGAATCTACATAGTCCAAGGGCCCGCTATGGAATCTACATAGTCCAAGTGCCCACTTGGGAATCTACATAGTCCAAGGGCCCGCTAGTTAACGTAGATAGTCCAAGTGCTGCTAGTTAATCTACATAGTCCAAGGCCCCCTAGTTAACCTACATAGTCCAAGTACCCGCTAGTTAACCTAGATCGTCCAATTTCCCGCTAGGTAACCTACATAGTCCAAGGGCCCGCTAGTTAATCTAGATAGTCCAAGTGCCCGCTAGTTAACCTACATAGTCCATGGGCCCGCTAGGTAACCTAGACAGTTCAAGTGACCACTAGGTTACCTACATAGTCCAAGTGCCCGTTCGATAACCTACATAGTCCAAATGCCCGTAGGTAACCAATATAGTCCAAATGCCCGCTAGGGGCCCTAATAATCCAAATAGCCACTAGCTAACCTAGATAGTCCAAGTGCTCGCTAGTTAACCTAGATAGTCCATGTGCCCGCTAGTTAACCTAGATAGACCAAGTGCCCGCTAGGGAACCTATCTAGTCCAAGTACCCGCTAGGAAACGTACATAGTCCAAGTGCCCGCTAGGTAACATAGATAGTCCAAGTGCCCGCTAGGGAACGTACATAGTACAAGTGCCCGCTAGTTAACCTACAAAGTCCAAGTGCCCGCTAGGTAACCTAGACAGTTAAAGTGACCACTAGGTTACCTACATAGTCCAAGTGCCTGTTCGTTAACCTACATAGTCGAAGTGCCTGCTAGGTAACCTTTATAGTACAAATGCCCGCTAGGGACCCTAATAGTCCATGTGCCCGCTAGTTATCCTAGATAGTCCAAGAGCTCGCTAGTTAACCTAGATAGTCCAAGTGCCCGATAGGGAACCTACATAGTCCAAGTGCCCGCTAGTTAACATAGATAGTCCAAGTACCCTCTAGGAAACGTACATAGTCCAAGTGCCCACTAGTTAACGTACGTAGTCCAAGTGCCCGCTAGGTAACGTAGATAGTCCAAGTGCCCGCTAGGGAACGTACATAGTTCAAGTGCCCGCTAGGTAACCTAGATAGTCCAAGTGCCCGCTAGTTAACCTACATAGTCCAAGTGCCCGCTAGGTAACCTAGATAGTCCAAGTGCCCACTAGTTAACCTACATAGTCCAAGTTCTCCCTAGGTAACCTAGATAGCCCAAGGGCCCGCTAGGTAACCTATATTGTCCTAGTGTCCCCTAGTTAACCTACATTCTCCAAGGGCCCGCTATGGAACCTACATAGTTCAAGTGCCCGCTCAGGAACATACATAGTCCAAGAGCCCGCTAGGGAATCTACATAGTCCAAGGGCCCGCTAGTTTACGTAAATAGTCAAGTGCCGCTAGTTAATCTACATAGTCCAAGGGCCCGCTAGTTAGCCTACATAGTCCAAGCACCCGCTAGTTAGCCTAGATCATCCAAGTGTCCGCTAGTTAACCTACATAGTCCAAGTGCCCGTAGGGAACCTAGATAGTCCAAGTACCCGATCTGGAACATACATAGTCCAAGTGCCCGCTAGGGAATCTACATAGTACAAGGGCCCGCTAGTTAACATAGATAGTCCAAGTGCCGCTAGTTATTCTACATTGGCCAAGGGCCCGCTAGTTAACCTACATAGTCCAAGTACCCGCTAGTTAACCTAGATCGTCCTAGTGCCCGCTAGTTAACCTACATTGTCTAAGGGCCCGCTAGTTAACCTACATAGTCCAAGGGCCCGTTAGGTAACGTAGACAGTTAAAGTGACCACTAGGTTACCTACATAGTCCAAGTGCCTGTTCATTAACCTACATAGTCCAAGTGCCTGCTAGGTAACCTTTATAGTACAAATGCCCGCTCGGGACGCTAATAGTCCATGTGCCCGCTAGTTATCCTAGATAGTCCAAGAGCTCGCTAGTTAACCTAGATAGTCCAAGTGCCTGATAGGGAACCTACATAGTCCAAGTGCCCGCTAGTTAACATAGATAGTCCAAGTACCCTCTAGGAAACGTACATAGTCCAAGTGCCCGCTAGTTAACGTACATAGTCCAAGTGCCCGCTAGGTAACGTAGATAGTCCAAGTGCCCGCTAGGGAACGTACATAGTTCAAGTGCCCGCTAGGTAACCTAGATAGTCCAAGTGCCCGCTAGTTAACCTACATAGTCCAAGTGCCCGCTAGGTAACCTAGATAGTCCAAATGCCCACTAGTTAACCTACATAGTCCAAGTTCTCCCTAGGTAACCTAGATAGTCCAAGGGCCCGCTAGGTAACCTATATTGTCCTAGTGTCCCCTAGTTAACCTACATTCTCCAAGTGCCTTCTAGGGAACCTACATAGTCCAAGTGCCCGTTAGTTAACCTAGATAGTCCAAGTGCCCGCTAGGTAACCTAGATAGTCCAAGTGCCCGCTAGGTAACCTACATACTCCAAGTACCCGCTAGGTAACGTAGATAGTTCAAGTGCCAGCTAGGTAACCTAGATAGTCTAAGTGCCCGCTAGGTATCCTACAAAATCTAAGTGCCCGCTAGGTAATCTATATAGTCCAAATGCCCGCTAGGGAGCCTACACAGTCCAAATGCCCGCTAGGTAACTTAGATAGTCCAAGGGCCCGCTAGGTAACCTACATAGTCCTAGTGCCCCCTAGTTAACCTACATTCTCAAAGTGCCCGATAGGGAACCTACATAGTCCAAGTGCACTCTAGGTAACTTACATAGTCCAAATGCCCGCTAGTTAACCTACATAGTCCAAGTGCCCGATATGTAACCTATATAATCAAGTGCCCGCTAGGGAACCTACATAGTCCAAGTGCCCGTTAGGTAACCTAGACAATCCAAGTGACCCCGTGGGTTACCTGAATATTCCAAGTGCCCGTTCGTTAACCTACATAGTCCAAGTGCCCGCTAGGTAACCAATATAGTCCAATTGCCTGCTAGGGGCCCTAATAGTTCAAATGCCCTCTAGTTAACCTAGATAGTCCAAGTACTCGCTAGTTAACCTAGATAGTCCTAGTGCCCCCTAGTTAACCTAGAATGACCAATTGCCCGCTAGGGAACCTATCTAGTCGAAGTACCCGCTAGGAAATGTACATAGTCCACGTGCCCGCTAGGTAATGTACATAGTCCGAGTGCCCGCTAGGTAACGTAGATAGTCCAAGTGCCCGCTAGGGAACGTACATAGTCCATGTGCCCGCTAGGTAACCTAGATATTCCAAGTGCCCCCTAGTTAACCTACATAGTCCAGGTTCCCCCTAAGTAACCTAGATAGTCCAAGGGTCCGCTAGGTACCCTACATTGTCCTAGTGCCCCCTAGTTAACCTACATTCTCAAGTGCCCGATAGGGAACCTACATAGTCCAAGTGCCCACTAGATAACCTACATAGTCCAAGTGCCCGATAGGGAACTTATATAATCAATTGCCCGCTAGGGAACCTACATAGTCCAATGCCCGTTAGGTAACCTAGATAGTCCAAGTGCCCGCAAGGTAACCTACATAGTGCAAGTGTCCTTTAGTTAACCTAAGTAGTCCAAGTGCCCGGTAGTTAACTTACATAGTTCAAGGGTCCATAGGGAACATTCATAGTCCAAGTGCCCGCTATGGAACCTACATAGTCCAAGTGCCCGCTAGGGAACCTACGTAGTCCAAGTGCCCACTAGGGAATCTACATAGTCCAAGGGCCCGCTATGGAATCTACATAGTCCAAGTGCCCGCTTGGGAATCTACATAGTCCAAGGGCCCGCTAGTTAACGTAGATAGTCCAAGTGCTGCTAGTTAATCTACATAGTCCAAGGGCCCGCTAGTTAACCTACATAGTCCAAGTACCCGCTAGTTAACCTAGATCGTCCAATTTCCCGCTAGGTAACCTACATAGTCCAAGGGCCCGCTAGTTAACCTAGATAGTCCAAGTGCCCCCTAGTTAACCTACATAGTCCGAGGGCCCGCTAGGTAACCTAGACAGTTCAAGTGACCACTAGGTTACCTACATAGTCCAAGTGCCCGTTCGATAACCTACATAGTCCAAATGCCCATAGGTAACCAATAAAGTCCAAATGCCCGCTAGGGGCCCTAATAGTCCAAATAGCCACTAGTTAACCTAGATAGTCCAAGTGCTCGCTAGTTAACCTAGATAGACCAAGTGCCCGCTAGGGAACCTATCTAGTCCAAGTACCCGCTAGGAAACGTACATAGTCCAAGTGCCCGCTAGGTAACATAGATAGTCCAAGTGCCCGCTAGGGAACGTACATAGTACAAGTGCCCGCTAGTTAACCTACAAAGTCCAAGTGCCCGCTAGGTAACCTAGACAGTTAAAGTGACCACTAGGTTACCTACATAGTCCAAGTGCCTGTTCGTTAACCTACATAGTCCAAGTGCCTGCTAGGTAACCTTTATAGTACAAATGCCCGCTAGGGACCCTAATAGTCCATGTGCCCGCTATTTATCCTAGATAGTCCAAGAGCTCGCTAGTTAACCTAGATAGTCCAAGTGCCCGATAGGGAACCTACATAGTCCAAGTGCCCGCTAGTTAACATAGATAGTCCAAGTACCCTCTAGGAAACGTACATAGTCCAAGTGCCCGCTAATTAACGTACGTAGTCCAAGTGCCCGCTAGGTAACGTAGATAGTCCAAGTGCCCGCTAGGGAACGTACATAGTTCAAGTGCCCGCTAGGTAACCTAGATAGTCCAAGTGCCCGCTAGTTAACCTACATAGTCCAAGTGCCCGCTAGGTAACCTAGATAGTCCAAGTGCCCACTAGTTAACCTACATAGTCCAAGTTCTCCCTAGGTAACCTAGATAGTCCAAGGGCCCGCTAGGTAACCTATATTGTCCTAGTGTCCCCTAGTTAACCTACATTCTCCAAGTGCCCGCTAGGGAACCTACATAGTTCAAGTGCCCGCTCTGGAACATACATAATCCAAGAGCCCGCTAGGGAATCTACATAGTCCAAGGGCCCGCTAGTTTACGTAAATAGTCAAGTGCCGCTAGTTAATCTACATAGTCCAAGGGCC
Organism: Tenrec ecaudatus; assembly: GCF_050624435.1. Classification (NCBI taxonomy): domain Eukaryota; kingdom Metazoa; phylum Chordata; class Mammalia; order Afrosoricida; family Tenrecidae; genus Tenrec; species Tenrec ecaudatus. Next base: position 108,488,510 of record NC_134534.1, on the reverse strand, counting down.
CGCTAGTTAGCCTACATAGTCCAAGCACCCGCTAGTTAGCCTAGATCATCCAAGTGTCTGCTAGTTAACCTACATAGTCCAAGTGCCCGTAGGGAACCTAGATAGTCCAAGTGCCCGATCTGGAAAATACATAGTCCATGTGCATGCTAGGGAACCTACATAGTCCAAGGGCCCGCTCTGGAACATACATAGTCCAAGTGCCCGCTAGGTAATCTACATAGTACAAGGTCCCGCTAGTTAACATAGATAGTCCAAGTGCCGCTAGTTATTCTACATTGGCCAAGGGCCCGCTAGTTAACCTACATAGTCCAAGTACCCGCTAGTTAACCTAGATCGTCCTAGTGCCCGCTAGTTAACCTACATAGTCCAAGGGCCCGCTAGTTAACCTACATAGTCAAAGGGCCCGCTAGGTAACGTAGACAGTTAAAGTGACCACTAGGTTACCTACATAGTCCAAGTGCCTGTTCATTAACCTACATAGTCCAAGTGCCTGCTAGGTAACCTTTATAGTACAAATGCCCGCTCGGGACGCTAATAGTCCATGTGCCCGCTAGTTATCCTAGATAGTCCAAGAGCTCGCTAGTTAACCTAGATAGTCCAAGTGCCTGATAGGGAACCTACATAGTCCAAGTGCCCGCTAGTTAACATAGATAGTCCAAGTACCCTCTAGGAAACGTACATAGTCCAAGTGCCCGCTAGTTAACGTACATAGTCCAAGTGCCCGCTAGGTAACGTAGATAGTCCAAGTGCCCGCTAGGTAACCTAGATAGTCCAAGTGACCGCTAGTAAACCTACATAGTCCAAGTGCCCGCTAGGTAACCTAGATAGTCCAAGTGCCCACTAGTTAACCTACATAGTCCAAGTTCTCCCTAGGTAACCTAGATAGTCCAAGGGCCCGCTAGGTAACCTATATTGTCCTAGTGTCCCCTAGTTAACCTACATTCTCCAAGTGCCCGCTATGGAACCTACATAGTTCAAGTGCCCGCTCTGGAACATACATAGTCCAAGAGCCCGCTAGGGAATCTACATAGTCCAAGGGCCCGCTAGTTAACGTAAATAGTCAAGTGCCGCTAGTTAATCTACATAGTCCAAGGGCCCGCTAGTTAGCCTACATAGTCCAAGTATCCGCTAGTTAGCCTAGATCATCCAAGTGTCCGCTAGTTAACCTACATAGTCCAAGTGCCCGTAGGGAACCTAGATAGTCCAAGTGCCCGCTCTGGAACATACATAGTCCAAGTGCATGCTAGGGAACCTACATAGTCCAAGTGCCCGCTCTGGAACATACATAGTCCAAGTGCCCGCTAGGGAATCTACATAGTACAAGGGCCCGCTTGTTAACATAGATAGTCCAAGTGCCGCTAGTTAATCTACATTGGCCAAGGGCCCGCTAGTTAACCTACATAGTCCAAGTACCCGCTAGTTAACCTAGATCGTCCTAGTGCCCGCTAGTTAACCTACATAGTCCAAGGGCCCGCTAGTTAACCTACGTAGTCCAAGGGCCCGCTAGGTAACGTAGACAGTTAAAGTGACCACTAGGTTACCTACATAGTCCAAGTGCCTGTTCATTAACCTACATAGTCCAAGTGCCTGCTAGGTAACCTTTATAGTACAAATGCCCGCTCGGGACGCTAATAGTCCATGTGCCCGCTAGTTATCCTAGATAGTCCAAGAGCTCGCTAGTTAACCTAGATAGTCCAAGTGCCCGATAGGGAACCTACATAGTCCAAGTGCCCGCTAGTTAACATAGATAGTCCAAGTACCCTCTAAGAAACGTACATAGTCCAAGTGCCCGCTAGTTAACGTATATAGTCCAAGTGCCCGCTAGGTAACGTAGATAGTCCAAGTGCCCGCAAGGTAACCTAGATAGTCCAAGTGCCCGCTAGTTAACCTACATAGTCCAAGTGCCCGCTAGGTAACCTAGATAGTCCAAGTGCCCACTAGTTAACCTACATAGTCCAAGTTCTCCCTAGGTAACCTAGATAGTCCAAGGGCCCGCTAGGTAACCTATATTGTCCTAGTGTCCCCTAGTTAACCTACATTCTCCAAGTGCCCGCTATGGAACCTACATAGTTCAAGTGCCCGCTCTGGAACATACATAGTCCAAGAGCCCGCTAGGGAATCTACATAGTCCAAGGGCCCGCTAGTTAACGTAAATAGTCAAGTGCCGCTAGTTAATCTACATAGTCCAAGGGCCCGCTAGTTAGCCTACATAGTCCAAGTACCCACTAGTTAGCCTAGATCATCCAAGTTTCCGCTAGTTAACCTACATAGTCCAAGTGCCCGTAGGGAACCTAGATAGTCCAAGTGCCCGCTCTGGAACATACATAGTCCAAGTGCATGCTAGGGAACCTACATAGTCCAAGTGCCCGCTCTGGAACATACATAGTCCAAGTGCCCGCTAGGGAATCTACATAGTACAAGGGCCCGCTTGTTAACATAGATAGTCCAAGTGCCGCTAGTTAATCTACATTGGCCAAGGGCCCGCTAGTTAACCTACATAGTCCAAGTACCCGCTAGTTAACCTAGATCGTCCTAGTGCCCGCTAGTTAACCTACATAGTCCAAGGGCCCGCTAGGTAACGTAGACAGTTAAAGTGACCACTAGGTTACCTACATAGTCCAAGTGCCTGTTCATTAACCTACATAGTCCAAGTGCCTGCTAGGTAACCTTTATAGTACAAATGCCCGCTAGGGACGCTAATAGTCCAAGTGCCCGCTAGATAACCTACATAGTCCAAGTGCCTGCTAGGTAACCTAGATAGTCCAAGTGCCCACTAGTTAACCTACATAGTCCAAGTTCTCCCTAGGTAACCTAGATAGTCCAAGGGCCCGCTAGGTAACCTATATTGTCCTAGTGTCCCCTAGTTAACCTACATTCTCCACGTGCCTTCTAGGGAACCTACATAGTCCAAGTGCCCGTTAGTTAACCTAGATAGTCCAAGTGCCCGCTAGGTAACCTAGATGGTCCAACAGCCCGGTAGGTAACCTACATACTCCAAGTACCCGCTAGGTATCGTAGATAGTTCAAGTGCCAGCTAGGTAACCTAGATAGTCCAAGTGCCCGGTATGTAACCTACAAAATCTAAGTGCCTGCTAGGTAATCTATATAGTCCAAATGCCCGCTAGGGAGCCTACACAGTCCAAATGCCCGCTAGGTAACTTAGATAGTCCAAGGGACCGCTAGGTAACCTACATAGTCCTAGTGCCCCCTAGTTAACCTACATTCTCAAAGTGCCCGATAGGGAACCTACATAGTCCAAGTGACCGCTAGGTAACTTACATAGTCCAAATGCCCGCTAGTTAACCTACATAGTCCAAGTGCCCGATAGGGAATCTAGACAGTCCAAGTGCCCGCTAGGTTACCTGCATATTCCAAGTGCCCGTTCGTTAACCTACATAGTCCAAGTGCCCGCTAGGTAACCAATATAGTCCAAATGCCCGCTAGGGGCCCTAATAGTCCAAATTCCCGCTAGTTACCCTAGATAGTCCAAGTGCTCGCTAGTTAACCTAGATAGTCCAAGTGCCCCCTAGTTAACCTAGATAGACCAAGTGCCCGTAGAGAACCTATCTAGTGCAAGTACCCGCTAGGAAACGTACATAGTCCAAGTGCCCGCTAGGTAATGTACATAGTCCAAGTGCCCGCTAGGTAACGAAGATAGTCCAAGCGCCCGCTAGGGAACGTACATAGTCCAAGTGCCCGCTAGTTAACCTACATAGTCCAAGTGCCTGCTAGGTAACCTAGATAGTCCAAGTGCCCACTAGTTATCCTACATAGTCCAGGTTCCCCCTAAGAACCTAGATAGTCCAAGGGTCCGCTAGGTAACCTACATTGTCCTAGTGCCCCCTAGTTAACCTACATTCTCCAAGTGCCCGATAGGGAACCTACATAGTCCAAGTGCTCACTAGGTAACCTACATAGTCCAAGTGCCCGATAGGGAACCTATATAATCAAGTGCCCGCTAGGGAACCTACATAGTCCAAGTGCCCGTTAGGTAACCTAGATAGTCCATGTGCCTTCTAGGTAACCTACATAGTGCAAGTGTCCGCTAGTTAACCTAAGTTGTCCAAGGGCCCGTTAGTTAACATACATAGTCCAAGTGCCCGGTAGTTAACTTACATAGTTCAAGTGTCCATAGGGAACATTCATAGTCCAAGTGCCCGCTAGGGAACCTATGTAGTCCAAGTGCCCGCTAGGGAATCTACATAGTCCAAGTGCCCGCTAGGGAATCTACATAGTCCAAGGGCCCGCTAGTTAACGTAGATAGTCCAAGTGCTGCTAGTTAATCTACATAGTCCATGTGCCCGCTAGTTAACCTACATAGTCCATGTACCCGCTAGTTAGCCTAGATCATCCAAGTGTCCGCTAGTTAACCTACATAGTCCAAGTGCCCGCTAGGGAATCTAGATAGTCCAAGTGCCCGCTCTGGAACCTACATAGTCCAAGTGCATGCTAGGGAACCTACATAGTCCAAGTGACCGCTCTGGAACATACATAGTCCAAGTGCCCGCTAGGGAATCTACATAGTCCAAGGGCCCGCTAGTTAACATAGATAGTCCAAGTGCCGCTAGTTAACCTACATAGTCCAAGTACCCACTAGTTAACCTAGATCGTCCTAGTGCCCGCTAGTTAACCTACATAGTACAAGGGTCCGCTAGTTAACCTACATAGTCCAAGGGCCCGCTAGGTAACGTAGACAGTTAAAGTGACCACTAGGTTACCTACATGGTCCAAGTGCCTGTTCGTTAACCTACATAGTCCAAGTGCCTGCTAGGTAACCTTTATAGTACAAATGCCCGCTAGGGACGCTAATAGTCCATGTGCCCGCTAGTTATCATAGATAGTCCAAGAGCTCGCTAGATAACCTAGATAGTCCAAGTGCCCGCTAGGGAACCTATCTAGTCCAAGTACCCGCTAGGAAATGTACATAGTCCACGTGCCCGCTAGGTAATGTACATAGTCCAAGTGCCCGCTAGGTAACGTAGATAGTCCAAGTGCCCGCTAGGGAACGTACATAGTCCAAGTGCCCGCTAGGGAACCTAGATAGTCCAAGTGCCCGCTAGTTAACCTACATAGTCCAAGTGCCTGCTAGGTAACCTAGATAGTCCATGTGCCCACTAGTTAACCTACATAGTCCAGGTTCCCCCTAAGTAACCTAGATAGCCCAAGGGTACGCTAGGTAACCTACCTTGTCCTAGTGCCCCCTAGATAACCTACATTCTCAAGTGCCCGATAGGGAACCTACATAGTCCAAGTGCCCACTAGGTAACCTACATAGTCCAATTGCCCGATAGGGAACCTATATAATCAAGTGCCAGCTAGGGAACCTACATAGTCCAAGTGCCCGCTACGTAACCTAAATAGTGCAAGTGTCCGCTAGTTAACCTAAGTAGTCCAAGGGCCCGTTAGTTAACATACATAGTCCAAGTGCCCGGTAGTTAACTTACATAGTTCAAGTGTCCATAGGGAACATTCATAGTCCAAGTGCCCACTATGGAACCTACATAGTCCAAGTGCCCGATAGGGAATCTAGACAGTCCAAGTGCCCGCTAGGTTACCTGCATATTCCAAGTGCCCGTTCGTTAACCTACATAGTCCAAGTGCCCGCTAGGTAACCAATATAGTCCAAATGCCCGCTAGGGGCCCTAATAGTCCAAATTCCCGCTAGTTACCCTAGATAGTCCAAGTTCTCGCTAGTTAACCTAGATAGTCCAAGTGCCCCCTAGTTAACCTAGATAGACCAAGTGCCCGTAGGGAACCTATCTAGTCCAAGTACCCGCTAGGAAACGTACATAGTCCAAGTGCCCGCTAGGTAATGTACATAGTCCAAGTGCCCGCTAGGTAACGAAGATAGTCCAAGTGCCCGCTAGGGAACGTACATAGTCCAAGTGCCCGCTAGTTAACCTACATAGTCCAAGTGCCTGCTAGGTAACCTAGATAGTCCAAGTGCCCACTAGTTAACCTACATAGTCCAGGTTCCCCCTAAGAACCTAGATAGTCCAAGGGTCCGCTAGGTAACCTACATTGTCCTAGTGCCCCCAAGTTAACCTACATTCTCCAAGTGCCCGATAGGGAACCTACATAGTCCATGTGCTCACTAGGTAACCTACATAGTCCACGTGCCCGATAGGGAACCTATATAATCAAGTGCCCGCTAGGGAACCTACATAGTCCAAGTGCCCGTTAGGTAACCTAGATAGTCCATGTGCCCGCTAGGTAACCTACATAGTGCAAGTGTCCGCTAGTTAACCTAAGTTGTCCAAGGGCCCGTTAGTTAACATACATAGTCCAAGTGCCCAGTAGTTAACTTACATAGTTCAAGTGTCCATAGGGAACATTCATAGTCCAAGTGCATGCTAGTGAACCTACATAGTCCAAGTGCCCGCTAGGGAACCTACGTAGTCCAAGTGCCCGCTAGGGAATCTACATAGTCCAAGGGCCCGCTAGGGAATCTACATAGTCCAAGTGCCCGCTAGGGAATATACATAGTCCAAGGGCCCGCTAGTTAACGTAGATAGTCCAAGTGCTGCTAGTTAATCTACATAGTCCATGTGCCCGCTAGTTAAACTACATAGTCCATGTACCCGCTAGTTAGCCTAGATCATCCAAGTGTCCGCTAGTTCACCTACATAGTCCACGTGCCCGCTAGGTAATCTAGATAGTCCAAGTGCCCGCTCTGGAACCTACATAGTCCAAGTGCATGCTAGGGAACCCACATAGTCCAAGTGCCCGCTCTGGAACATACATAGTCCAAGTGCCCGCTAGGGAATCTACATAGTCCAAGGGCCCGCTAGTTAACATAGATAGTCCAAGTGCCGCTAGTTAACCTACATAGTCCAAGTACCCACTAGTTAACCTAGATCGTCCTAGTGCCCGCTAGTTAACCTACATAGTACAAGGGTCCGCTAGTTAACCTACATAGTCCAAGGGCCCGCTAGGTAACGTAGACAGTTAAAGTGACCACTAGGTTACCTACATGGTCCAAGTGCCTGTTCGTTAACCTACATAGTCCAAGTGCCTGCTAGGTAACCTTTATAGTACAAATGCCCGCTAGGGACGCTAATAGTCCATGTGCCCTCTAGTTATCATAGATAGTCCCATAGCTCGCTAGATAACCTAGATAGTCCAAGTGCCCGCTAGGGAACCTATCTAGTCCAAGTACCCGCTAGGATATGTACATAGTCCACGTGCCCGCTAGGTAATGTACATAGTCCAAGTGTCCGCTAGGTAACGTAGATAGTCCAAGTGCCCGCTAGGGAACGTACATAATCCAAGTGCCCGCTAGGTAACCTAGATAGTCCAAGTGCCCGCTAGTTAACCTACATAGTCCAAGTGCCTGCTAGGTAACCTAGATAGTCCATGTGCCCACTAGTTAACCTACATAGTCCAGGTTCCCCCTAAGTAACCTAGATAGCCCAAGGGTCCGCTAGGTAACCTACCTTGTCCTAGTGCCCCCTAGATAACCTACATTCTCAAGTGCCCGATAGGGAACCTACATAGTCCAAGTGCCCACTAGGTAACCTACATAGTCCAAGTGCCCGATAGGGAACCTACATAGTCCAAGTGCCCGCTAGGGAACCTACATAGTCCAAGTGCCCGTTAGGTAACCTAGATAGTCCAAGTGCCCGCTAGGTAACCTAAATAGTGCAAGTGTCCGCTAGTTAACCTAAGTAGTCCAAGGGCCCGTTAGTTAACATACATAGTCCAAGTGCCCGGTAGTTAACTTACATAGTTCAAGTGTCCATAGGGAACATTCATAGTCCAAGTGCCCTCTATGGAACCTACATAGTCCAAGTGCCCGATAGGGAATCTAGACAGTCCAAGTGCCCGCTAGGTTACCTGCATATTCCAAGTGCCCGTTCGTTAACCTACATAGTCCAAGTGCCCGCTAGGTAACCAATATAGTCCAAATGCCCGCTAGGGGCCCTAATAGTCCAAATTCCCGCTAGTTACCCTAGATAGTCCAAGTTCTCGCTAGTTAACCTAGATAGTCCAAGTGCCCCCTAGTTAACCTAGATAGACCAAGTGCCCGTAGGGAACCTATCTAGTCCAAGTACCCGCTAGGAAACGTACATAGTCCAAGTGCCCGCTAGGTAATGTACATAGTCCAAGTGCCCGCTAGGTAACGAAGATAGTCCAAGTGCCCGCTAGGGAACGTACATAGTCCAAGTGCCCGCTAGTTAACCTACATAGTCCAAGTGCCTGCTAGGTAACCTAGATAGTCCAAGTGCCCACTAGTTAACCTACATAGTCCAGGTTCCCCCTAAGAACCTAGATAGTCCAAGGGTCCGCTAGGTAACCTACATTGTCCTAGTGCCCCCTAGTTAACCTACATTCTCCAAGTGCCCGATAGGGAACCTACATAGTCCAAGTGCTCACTAGGTAACCTACATAGTCCAAGTGCCCGATAGGGAACCTATATAATCAAGTGCCCGCTAGGGAACCTACATAGTCCAAGTGCCCGTTAGGTAACCTAGATAATCCATGTGCCCGCTAGGTAACCTACATAGTGCAAGTGTCCGCTAGTTAACCTAAGTTGTCCAAGGGCCCGTTAGTTAACATACATAGTCCAAGTGCCCGGTAGTTAACTTACATAGTTCAAGTGTCCTTAGGGAACATTCATAGTCCAAGTGCCTGCTAGGGAACCTACATAGTCCAAGTGCCCGCTAGGGAACCTATGTAGTCCAAGTGCCCGCTAGGCAATCTACATAGTCCAAGGGCCCGCTAGGGAATCTACATAGTCCAAGTGCCCGCTAGGGAATCTACATAGTCCAAGGGCCCGCTAGTTAACGTAGATAGTCCAAGTGCTGCTAGTTAATCTACATAGTCCATGTGCCCGCTAGTTAACCTACATAGTCCATGTACCCGCTAGTTAGCCTAGATCATCCAAGTGTCCGCTAGTTAACCTACATAGTCCAAGTGCCCGCTAGGGAATCTAGATAGTCCAAGTGCCCGCTCTGGAACCTACATAGTCCAAGTGCATGCTAGGGAACCTACATAGTCCAAGTGCCCGCTCTGGAACATACATAGTCCAAGTGCCCGCTAGGGAATCTACATAGTCCAAGGGCCCGCTAGTTAACATAGAGAGTCCAAGTGCCGCTAGTTAACCTACATAGTCCAAGTGCCTGCTAGGTAACCTAGATAGTCCAAGTGCCCACTAGTTAACCTACATAGTCCAGGTTCCCCCTAAGAACCTAGATAGTCCAAGGGTCCGCTAGGTATCCTACATTGTCCTAGTGCCCCCTAGTTAACCTACATTCTCCAAGTGCCCGATAGGGAACCTACATAGTCCATGTGCTCACTAGGTAACCTACATAGTCCAAGTGCCCGATAGGGAACCTATATAATCAAGTGCCCGCTAGGGAACCTACATAGTCCAAGTGCCCGTTAGGTAACCTAGATAGTCCATGTGCCCGCTAGGTAACCTACATAGTACAAGTGTCCGCTAGTTAACCTAAGTTGTCCAAGGGCCCGTTAGTTAACATACATAGTCCAAGTGCCCGGTAGTTAACTTACATAGTTCAAGTGTCCATAGGGAACATTCATAGTCCAAGTGCATGCTAGTGAACCTACATAGTCCAAGTGCCCGCTAGGGAACCTACGTAGTCCAAGTGCCCGCTAGGGAATCTACATAGTCCAAGGGCCCGCTAGGGAATCTACATAGTCCAAGTGCCCGCTAGGGAATCTACATAGTCCAAGGGCCCGCTAGTTAACGTAGATAGTCCAAGTGCTGCTAGTTAATCTACATAGTCCATGTGCCCGCTAGTTAACCTACATAGTCCATGTACCCGCTAGTTAGCCTAGATCATCCAAGTGTCCGTTAGTTAACCTACATAGTCCACGTGCCCGCTAGGTAATCTAGATAGTCCAAGTGCCCGCTCTGGAACCTACATAGTCCAAGTGCATGCTAGGGAACCTTCATAGTCCAAGTGCCCGCTCTGGAACATACATAGTCCAAGTGCCCGCTAGGGAATCTACATAGTCCAAGGGCTCACTAGTTAACATAGATAGTCCAAGTGCCGCTAGTTAACCTACATAGTCCAAGTACCCACTAGTTAACCTAGATCGTCCTAGTGCCCGCTAGTTAACCTACATAGTACAAGGGTCCGCTAGTTAACCTACATAGTCCAAGGGTCCGCTAGGTAACGTAGACAGTTAAAGTGACCTCTAGGTTACCTACATGGTCCAAGTGCCTGTTCGTTAATCTACATAGTCCAAGTGCCTGCTAGGTAACCTTTATAGTATAAATGCCCGCTAGGGACGCTAATAGTCCATGTGCCCGCTAGTTATCATAGATAGTCCAAGAGCTCGCTAGATAACCTAGATAGTCCAAGTGCCCGCTAGGGAACCTATCTAGTCCAAGTACCCGCTAGGAAATGTACATAGTCCACGTGCCCGCTAGGTAATGTACATAGTCCAAGTGCCCGCTAGGTAACATAGATAGTCCAAGTGCCCGCTAGGGAACGTACATAGTCCAAGTGCCCGCTAGGTAACCTAGATAGTCCAAGTGCCCGCTAGTTAACCTACATAGTCCAAGTGCCTGCTAGGTAACCTAGATAGTCCAAGTGCCCACTAGTTAACCTACATAGTCCAGGTTCCCCCTAAGTAACCTAGATAGCCCAAGGGTCCGCTAGGTAACCTACCTTGTCCTAGTGCCCCCTAGATAACCTACATTCTCAAGTGCCCGATAGGGAACCTACATAGTCCAAGTGCCCACTAGGTAACCAACATAGTCCAAGTGCCCGATAGGGAACCTACATAGTCCAAGTGCCCGCTAGGGAACCTACATAGTCCAAGTGCCCGTTAGGTAACCTAGATAGTCCAAGTGCCCGCTAGGTAACCTAAATAGTGCAAGTGTCCGCTAGTTAACCTAAGTAGTCCAAGGGCCCGTTAGTTAACATACATAGTCCAAGTGCCCGGTAGTTAACTTACATAGTTCAAGTGTCCATAGGGAACATTCATAGTCCAAGGCCCACTATGGAACCTACATAGTCCAAGTGCCCGATAGGGAATCTAGACAGTCCAAGTGCCCGCTAGGTTACCTGCATATTCCAAGTGCCCGTTCGTTAACCTACATAGTCCAAGTGCCCGCTAGGTAACCAATATAGTCCAAATGCCCGCTAGGGGCACTAATAGTCCAAATTCCCGCTAGTTACCCTAGATAGTCCAAGTGCTCGCTAGTTAACCTAGATAGTCCAAGTGCCCCCTAGTTAACCTAGATAGACCAAGTGCCCGTAGGGAACCTATCTAGTCCAAGTACCCGCTAGGAAACGTACATAGTCCAAGTGCCCGCTAGGTAATGTACATAGTCCAAGTGCCCGCTAGGTAACGAAGATAGTCCAAGTGCCCGCTAGGGAACGTACATAGTCCAAGTGCCCGCTAGTTAACCTACATAGTCCAAGTGCCTGCTAGGTAACCTAGATAGTCCAAGTGCCCACTAGTTAACCTACATAGTCCAGGTTCCCCCTAAGAACCTAGATAGTCCAAGGGTCCGCTAGGTAACCTACATTGTCCTAGTGCCCCCTAGTTAACCTACATTCTCCAAGTGCCCGATAGGGAACCTACATAGTCCAAGTGCTCACTAGGTAACCTACATAGTCCAAGTGCCCGCTAGGGAACCTACATAGTCCAAGTGCCCGCTAGGGAACCTAAATAGTCCAAGTGCCCGTTAGGTAACCTAGATAATCCATGTGCCCGCTAGGTAACCTACATAGTGCAAGTGTCCGCTAGTTAACCTAAGTTGTCCAAGGGCCCGTTAGTTAACATACATAGTCCAAGTGCCCGGTAGTTAACTTACATAGTTCAAGTGTCCTTAGGGAACATTCATAGTCCAAGTGCCTGCTAGGGAACCTACATAGTCCAAGTGCCCGCTAGGGAACCTATGTAGTCCAAGTGCCCGCTAGGGAATCTACATAGTCCAAGGGCCCGCTAGGGAATCTACATAGTCCAAGTGCCCGCTAGGGAATCTACATAGTCCAAGGGCCCGCTAGTTAACGTAGATAGTCCAAGTGCTGCTAGTTAATCTACATAGTCCATGTGCCCGCTAGTTAACCTACATAGTCCATGTACCCGCTAGTTAGCCTAGATCATCCAAGTGTCCGCTAGTTAACCTACATAGTCCAAGTGCCCGCTAGGGAATCTAGATAGTCCAAGTGCCCGCTCTGGAACCTACATAGTCCAAGTGCATGCTAGGGAACCTACATAGTACAAGTGCCCGCTCTGGAACATACATAGTCCAAGTGCCCGCTAGGGAATCTACATAGTCCAAGGGCCCGCTAGTTAACATAGATAGTCCAAGTGCCGCTAGTTAACCTACATAGTCCAAGTACCCACTAGTTAACCTAGATCGTCCTAGTGCCCGCTAGTTAACCTACATAGTACAAGGGTCCGCTAGTTAACCTACATAGTCCAAGGGCCCGCTAGGTAACGTAGACAGTTAAAGTGACCACTAGGTTACCTACATGGTCCAAGTGCCTGTTCGTTAACCTACATAGTCCAAGTGCCTGCTAGGTTACCTTTATAGTACAAATGCCCGCTAGGGACGCTAATAGTCCATGTGCCCGCTAGTTATCATAGATAGTCCAAGAGCTCGATAGATAACCTAGATAGTCCAAGTGCCCGCTAGGGAACCTATCTAGTCCAAGTACCCGCTAGGAAATGTACATAGTACACGTGCCCGCTAGGTAATGTACATAGTCCAAGTGCCCGCTAGGTAACGTAGATAGTCCAAGTGCCCGCTAGGGAACGTACATAGTCCAAGTGCCCGCTAGGTAACCTAGATAGTCCAAGTGCCCGCTAGTTAACCTACATAGTCCAAGTGCCTTCTAGGTAACCTAGATAGTCCATGTGCCCACTAGTTAACCTACATAGTCCAGGTTCCCCCTAAGTAACCTAGATAGCCCAAGGGTCCGCTAGGTAACCTACCTTGTCCTAGTGCCCCCTAGATAACCTACATTCTCAAGTGCCCGAAAGGGAACCTACATAGTCCAAGTGCCCACTAGGTAACCTACATAGTCCAAGTTCCCGATAGGGAACCTATATAATCAAGTGCCCGCTAGGGAACCTACATAGTCCAAGTGCCCGTTAGGTAACCTAGATAGTCCAAGTGCCCGCTACGTAACCTAAATAGTGCAAGTGTCCGCTAGTTAACCTAAGTAGTCCAAGGGCCCGTTAGTTAACATACATAGTCCAAGTGCCCGGTAGTTAACTTAAATAGTTCAAGTGTCCATAGGGAATATTCATAGTCCAAGTGCCCACTATGGAACCTACATAGTCCAAGTGCCCGATAGGGAATCTAGACAGTCCAAGTGCCCGCTAGGTTACCTGCATATTCCAAGTGCCCGTTCGTTAACCTACATAGTCCAAGTGCCCGCTAGGTAACCAATATAGTCCAAATGCCCGCTAGGGGCACTAATAGTCCAAATTCCCGCTAGTTACCCTAGATAGTCCAAGTTCTCGCTAGTTAACCTAGATAGTCCAAGTGCCCCCTAGTTAACCTAGATAGACCAAGTGCCCGTAGGGAACCTATCTAGTCCAAGTACCCGCTAGGAAACGTACATAGTCCAAGTGCCCGCTAGGTAATGTACATAGTCCAAGTGCCCGCTAGGTAACGAAGATAGTCCAAGTGCCCGCTAGGGAATGTACATAGTCCAAGTGCCGCTAGTTAACCTACATAGTCCAAGTGCCTGCTAGGTAACCTAGATAGTCCAAGTGCCCACTAGTTAACCTACATAGTCCAGGTTCCCCCTAAGAACCTAGATAGTCCAAGGGTCCGCTAGGTAACCTACATTGTCCTAGTGCCCCCTAGTTAACCTACATTCTCCAAGTGCCCGATAGGGAACCTACATAGTCCATGTGCTCACTAGGTAACCTACATAGTCCAAGTGCCCGATAGGGAACCTATATAATCAAGTGCCCGCTAGGGAACCTACATAGTCCAAGTGCCCGTTAGGTAACCTAGATAGTCCATGTGCCCGCTAGGTAACCTACATAGTGCAAGTGTCCGCTAGTTAACCTAAGTTGTCCAAGGGCCCGTTAGTTAACATACATAGTCCAAGTGCCCGGTAGTTAACTTACATAGTTCAAGTGTCCATAGGGAACATTCATAGTCCAAGTGCATGCTAGTGAACCTACATAGTCCAAGTGCCCGCTAGGGAACCTATGTAGTCCAAGTGCCCGCTAGGGAATCTACATAGTCCAAGGGCCCGCTAGGGAATCTACATAGTCCAAGTGCCCGCTAGGGAATCTACATAGTCCAAGGGCCCGCTAGTTAACGTAGATAGTCCAAGTGCTGCTAGTTAATCTACATAGTCCATGTGCCCGCTAGTTAACCTACATAGTCCAAGTACCCGCTAGTTAGCCTAGATCATCCAAGTGTCCGTTAGTTAACCTACATAGTCCACGTGCCCGCTAGGTAATCTAGATAGTCCAAGTGCCCGCTCTGGAACCTACATAGTCCAAGTGCATGCTAGGGAACCTACATAGTCCAAGTGCCCGCTCTGGAACATACATAGTCCAAGTGCCCGCTAGGGAATCTACATAGTCCAAGGGCTCACTAGTTAACATAGATAGTCCAAGTGCCGCTAGTTAACCTACATAGTCCAAGTACCCACTAGTTAACCTAGATCGTCCTAGTGCCCGCTAGTTAACCTACATAGTACAAGGGTCCGCTAGTTAACCTACATAGTCCAAGGGTCCGCTAGGTAACGTAGACAGTTAAAGTGACCTCTAGGTTACCTACATGGTCCAAGTGCCTGTTCGTTAACCTACATAGTCCAAGTGCCTGCTAGGTAACCTTTATAGTATAAATGCCCGCTAGGGACGCTAATAGTCCATGTGCCCGCTAGTTATCATAGATAGTCCAAGAGCTCGCTAGATAACCTAGATAGTCCAAGTGCCCGCTAGGGAACCTATCTAGTCCAAGTACCCGCTAGGAAATGTACATAGTCCACGTGCCCGCTAGGTAATGTACATAGTCCAAGTGCCCGCTAGGTAACATAGATAGTCCAAGTGCCCGCTAGGAAACGTACATAGTCCAAGTGCCCGCTAGGTAACCTAGATAGTCCAAGTGCCCGCTAGTTAACCTACATAGTCCAAGTGCCTGCTAGGTAACCTAGATAGTCCAAGTGCCCACTAGTTAACCTACATAGTCCAGGTTCCCCCTAAGTAACCTAGATAGCCCAAGGGTCCGCTAGGTAACCTACCTTGTCCTAGTGCCCCCTAGATAACCTACATTCTCAAGTGCCCGATAGGGAACCTACATAGTCCAAGTGCCCACTAGGTAACCTACATAGTCCAAGTGCCCGATAGGGAACCTACATAGTCCAAGTGCCCGCTAGGGAACCTACATAGTCCAAGTGCCCGTTAGGTAACCTAGATAGTCCAAGTGCCCGCTAGGTAACCTAAATAGTGCAAGTGTCCGCTAGTTAACCTAAGTAGTCCAAGGGCCCGTTAGTTAACATACATAGTCCAAGTGCCCGGTAGTTAACTTACATAGTTCAAGTGTCCATAGGGAACATTCATAGTCCAAGTGCCCACTATGGAACCTACATAGTCCAAGTGCCCGATAGGGAATCTAGACAGTCCAAGTGCCCGCTAGGTTACCTGCATATTCCAAGTGCCCGTTCGTTAACCTACATAGTCCAAGTGCCCGCTAGGTAACCAATATAGTCCAAATGCCCGCTAGGGGCACTAATAGTCCAAATGCCCGCTAGTTACCCTAGATAGTCCAAGTGCTCGCTAGTTAACCTAGATAGTCCAAGTGCCCCCTAGTTAACCTAGATAGACCAAGTGCCCGTAGGGAACCTATCTAGTCCAAGTACCCGCTAGGAAACGTACATAGTCCAAGTGCCCGCTAGGTAATGTACATAGTCCAAGTGCCCGCTAGGTAACGAAGATAGTCCAAGTGCCCGCTAGGGAACGTACATAGTCCAAGTGCCCGCTAGTTAACCTACATAGTCCAAGTGCCTGCTAGGTAACCTAGATAGTCCAAGTGCCCACTAGTTAACCTACATAGTCCAGGTTCCCCCTAAGAACCTAGATAGTCCAAGGGTCCGCTAGGTAACCTACATTGTCCTAGTGCCCCCTAGTTAACCTACATTCTCCAAGTGCCCGATAGGGAACCTACATAGTCCAAGTGCTCACTAGGTAACCTACATAGTCCAAGTGCCCGATAGGGAACCTATATAATCAAGTGCCCGCTAGGGAACCTACATAGTCCAAGTGCCCGTTAGGTAACCTAGATAATCCATGTGCCCGCTAGGTAACCTACATAGTGCAAGTGTCCGCTAGTTAACCTAAGTTGTCCAAGGGCCCGTTAGTTAACATACATAGTCCAAGTGCCCGGTAGTTAACTTACATAATTCAAGTGTCCATAGGGAACATTCATAGTCCAAGTGCATGCTAGTGAACCTACATAGTCCAAGTGCCCGCTAGGGAACCTACGTAGTCCAAGTGCCCACTAGGGAATCTACATAGTCCAAGGGCCCGCTAGGGAATCTACATAGTCCAAGTGCCCGCTAGGGAATCTACATAGTCCAAGGGCCCGCTAGTTAACGTAGATAGTCCAAGTGCTGCTAGTTAATCTACATAGTCCATGTGCCCGCTAGTTAACCTACATAGTCCATGAACCCGCTAGTTAGCCTAGATCATCCAAGTGTCCGCTAGTTAACCTACATAGTCCAGTGCCCGCTAGGGAATCTAGATAGTCCATGTGCCCGCTCTGGAACCTACATAGTCCAAGTGCATGCTAGGGAACCTACATAGTCCAAGTGCCCGCTCTGGAACATACATAGTCCAAGTGCCCGCTAGGGAATCTACATAGTCCAAGGGCCCGCTAGTTAACATAGAGAGTCCAAGTGCCGCTAGTTAACCTACATAGTCCAAGTGCCTGCTAGGTAACCTAGATAGTCCAAGTGCCCACTAGTTAACCTACATAGTCCAGGTTCCCCCTAAGAACCTAGATAGTCCAAGGGTCCGCTAGGTAACCTACATTGTCCTAGTGCCCCCTAGTTAACCTACATTCTCCAAGTGCCCGATAGGGAACCTACATAGTCCATGTGCTCACTAGGTAACCTACATAGTCCAAGTGCCCGATAGGGAACCTATATAATCAAGTGCCCGCTAGGGAACCTACATAGTCCAAGTGCCCGTTAGGTAACCTAGATAGTCCATGTGCCCGCTAGGTAACCTACATAGTGCAAGTGTCCGCTAGTTAACCTAAGTTGTCCAAGGGCCCGTTAGTTAACATACATAGTCCAAGTGCCCGGTAGTTAACTTACATAGTTCAAGTGTCCATAGGGAACATTCATAGTCCAAGTGCATGCTAGTGAACCTACATAGTCCAAGTGCCCGCTAGGGAACCTACGTAGTCCAAGTGCCCGCTAGGGAATCTACATAGTCCAAGGGCCCGCTAGGGAATCTACATAGTCCAAGTGCCCGCTAGGGAATCTACATAGTCCAAGGGCCCGCTAGTTAACGTAGATAGTCCAAGTGCTGCTAGTTAATCTACATAGTCCATGTGCCCGCTAGTTAACCTACATAGTCCAAGTACCCGCTAGTTAGCCTAGATCATCCAAGTGTCCGTTAGTTAACCTACATAGTCCACGTGCCCGCTAGGTAATCTAGATAGTCCAAGTGCCCGCTCTGGAACCTACATAGTCCAAGTGCATGCTAGGGAACCTACATAGTCCAAGTGCCCGCTCTGGAACATACATAGTCCAAGTGCCCGCTAGGGAATCTACATAGTCCAAGGGCTCACTAGTTAACATAGATAGTCCAAGTGCCGCTAGTTAACCTACATAGTCCAAGTACCCACTAGTTAACCTAGATCGTCCTAGTGCCCGCTAGTTAACCTACATAGTACAAGGGTCCGCTAGTTAACCTACATAGTCCAAGGGTCCGCTAGGTAACGTAGACAGTTAAAGTGACCTCTAGGTTACCTACATGGTCCAAGTGCCTGTTCGTTAACCTACATAGTCCAAGTGCCTGCTAGGTAACCTTTATAGTATAAATGCCCGCTAGGGACGCTAATAGTCCATGTGCCCGCTAGTTATCATAGATAGTCCAAGAGCTCGCTAGATAACCTAGATAGTCCAAGTGGCCGCTAGGGATCCTATCTAGTCCAAGTACCCGCTAGGAAATGTACATAGTCCACGTGCCCGCTAGGTAATGTACATAGTCCAAGTGCCCGCTAGGTAACATAGATAGTCCAAGTGCCCGCTAGGGAACGTACATAGTCCAAGTGCCCGCTAGGTAACCTAGATAGTCCAAGTGCCCGCTAGTTAACCTACATAGTCCAAGTGCCTGCTAGGTAACCTAGATAGTCCAAGTGCCCACTAGTTAACCTACATAGTCCAGGTTCCCCCTAAGTAACCTAGATAGCCCAAGGGTCCGCTAGGTAACCTACCTTGTCCTAGTGCCCCCTAGATAACCTACATTCTCAAGTGCCCGATAGGGAACCTACATAGTCCAAGTGCCCACTAGGTAACCTACATAGTCCAAGTGCCCGATAGGGAACCTACATAGTCCAAGTGCCCGCTAGGGAACCTACATAGTCCAAGTGCCCGTTAGGTAACCTAGATAGTCCAAGTGCCCGCTAGGTAACCTAAATAGTGCAAGTGTCCGCTAGTTAACCTAAGTAGTCCAAGGGCCCGTTAGTTAACATACATAGTCCAAGTGCCCGGTAGTTAACTTACATAGTTCAAGTGTCCATAGGGAACATTCATAGTCCAAGTGCCCACTATGGAACCTACATAGTCCAAGTGCCCGATAGGGAATCTAGACAGTCCAAGTGCCCGCTAGGTTACCTGCATATTCCAAGTGCCCGTTCGTTAACCTACATAGTCCAAGTGCCCGCTAGGTAACCAATATAGTCCAAATGCCC
The DNA here is from genome assembly GCF_050624435.1 of Tenrec ecaudatus. NCBI lineage: Eukaryota > Metazoa > Chordata > Mammalia > Afrosoricida > Tenrecidae > Tenrec > Tenrec ecaudatus. The sequence goes on along the minus strand of NC_134534.1, from coordinate 108,469,630 downwards.
GCTAGGGTCACTAATAGTCCAAATTCCCGCTAGTTACCCTAGATAGTCCAAGTGCTCGCTAGTTAACCTAGATAGTCCAAGTGCCCCCTAGTTAACCTAGATAGACCAAGTGCCCGTAGGGAACCTATCTAGTCCAAGTACCCGCTAGGAAACGTACATAGTCCAAGTGCCCGCTAGGTAATGTACATAGTCCAAGTGCCCGCTAGGTAACGAAGATAGTCCAAGTGCCCGCTAGGGAACGTACATAGTCCAAATGCCCGCTAGTTAACCTACATAGTCCAAGTGCCTGCTAGGTAACCTAGATAGTCCAAGTGCCCACTAGTTAACCTACATAGTCCAGGTTCCCCCTAAGAACCTAGATAGTCCAAGGGTCCGCTAGGTAACCTACATTGTCCTAGTGCCCCCTAGTTAACCTACATTCTCCAAGTGCCCGATAGGGAACCTACATAGTCCAAGTGCTCACTAGGTAACCTACATAGTCCAAGTGCCCGATAGGGAACCTATATAATCAAGTGCCCGCTAGGGAACCTAGATAATCCATGTGCCCGCTAGGTAACCTACATAGTGCAAGTGTCCGCTAGTTAACCTAAGTTGTCCAAGGGCCCGTTAGTTAACACACATAGTCCAAGTCCCCGGTAGTTAACTTACATAGTTCAAGTGTCCTTAGGGAACATTCATAGTCCAAGTGCCTGCTAGGGAACCTACATAGTCCAAGTGCCCGCTAGGGAACCTATGTAGTCCAAGTGCCCGCTAGGGAATCTACATAGTCCAAGGGCCCGCTAGGGAATCTACATAGTCCAAGTGCCCGCTAGGGAATCTACATAGTCCAAGGGCCCGCTAGTTAACGTAGATAGTCCAAGTGCTGCTAGTTAATCTACATAGTCCATGTGCCCGCTAGTTAACCTACATAGTCCATGTACCCGCTAGTTAGCCTAGATCATCCAAGTGTCCGCTAGTTAACCTACATAGTCCAAGTGCCCGCTAGGGAATCTAGATAGTCCAAGTGCCCGCTCTGGAACCTACATAGTCCAAGTGCATGCTAGGGAACCTACATAGTCCAAGTGCCCGCTCTGGAACATACATAGTCCAAGTGCCCGCTAGGGAATCTACATAGTCCAAGGGCCCGCTAGTTAACATAGAGAGTCCAAGTGCCGCTAGTTAACCTACATACTCCAAGTGCCTGCTAGGTAACCTAGATAGTCCAAGTGCCCACTAATTAACCTACATAGTCCAGGTTCCCCCTAAGAACCTAGATAGTCCAAGGGTCCGCTAGGTAACCTACATTGTCCTAGTGCCCCCTAGTTAACCTACATTCTCCAAGTGCCCGATAGGTAACCTACATAGTCCATGTGCTCACTAGGTAACCTACATAGTCCAAGTGCCCGATAGGGAACCTATATAATCAAGTGCCCGCTAGGGAACCTACATAGTCCAAGTGCCCGTTAGGTAACCTAGATAGTCCATGTGCCCGCTAGGTAACCTACATAGTGCAAGTGTCCGCTAGTTAACCTAAGTTGTCCAAGGGCCCGTTAGTTAACATACATAGTCCAAGTGCCCGGTAGTTAACTTACATAGTTCAAGTGTCCATAGGGAACATTCATAGTCCAAGTGCATGCTAGGGAACCTACATAGTCCAAGTGCCCGCTCTGGAACATACATAGTCCAAGTGCCCGCTAGGGAATCTACATAGTCCAAGGGCTCACTAGTTAACATAGATAGTCCAAGTGCCGCTAGTTAACCTACATAGTCCAAGTACCCACTAGTTAACCTAGATCGTCCTAGTGCCCGCTAGTTAACCTACATAGTACAAGGGTCCGCTAGTTAACCTACATAGTCCAAGGGTCCGCTAGGTAACGTAGACAGTTAAAGTGACCTCTAGGTTACCTACATGGTCCAAGTGCCTGTTCGTTAACCTACATAGTCCAAGTGCCTGCTAGGTAACCTTTATAGTATAAATGCCCGCTAGGGACGCTAATAGTCCATGTGCCCGCTAGTTATCATAGATAGTCCAAGAGCTCGCTAGATAACCTAGATAGTCCAAGTGCCCGCTAGGGAACCTATCTAGTCCAAGTACCCGCTAGGAAATGTACATAGTCCACGTGTCCGCTAGGTAATGTACATAGTCCAAGTGCCCGCTAGGTAACATAGATAGTCCAAGTGCCCGCTAGGGAACGTACATAGTCCAAGTGCCCGCTAGGTAACCTAGATAGTCCAAGTGCCCGCTAGTTAACCTACATAGTCCAAGTGCCTGCTAGGTAACCTAGATAGTCCAAGTGCCCACTAGTTAACCTACATAGTCCAGGTTCCCCCTAAGTAACCTAGATAGCCCAAGGGTCCGCTAGTTAACCTACCTTGTCCTAGTGCCCCCTAGATAACCTACATTCTCAAGTGCCCGATAGGGAACCTACATAGTCCAAGTGCCCACTAGGTAACCTACATAGTCCAAGTGCCCGATAGGGAACCTACATAGTCCAAGTGCCCGCTAGGGAACCTACATAGTCCAAGTGCCCGTTAGGTAACCTAGATAGTCCAAGTGCCCGCTAGGTAACCTAAATAGTGCAAGTGTCCGCTAGTTAACCTAAGTAGTCCAAGGGCCCGTTAGTTAACATACATAGTCCAAGTGCCCGGTAGTTAACTTACATAGTTCAAGTGTCCATAGGGAACATTCATAGTCCAAGTGCCCACTATGGAACCTACATAGTCCAAGTGCCCGATAGGGAATCTAGACAGTCCAAGTGCCCGCTAGGTTACCTGCATATTCCAAGTGCCCGTTCGTTAACCTACATAGTCCAAGTGCCCGCTAGGTAACCAATATAGTCCAAATGCCCGCTAGGGGCACTAATAGTCCAAATTCCCGCTAGTTACCCTAGATAGTCCAAGTGCTCGCTAGTTAACCTAGATAGTCCAAGTGCCCCCTAGTTAACCTAGATAGACCAAGTGCCCGTAGGGAACCTATCTAGTCCAAGTACCCGCTAGGAAACGTACATAGTCCAAGTGCCCGCTAGGTAATGTACATAGTCCAAGTGCCCGCTAGGGAACCTATGTAGTCCAAGTGCCCGCTAGGGAATCTACATAGTCCAAGGGCCCGCTAGGGAATCTACATAGTCCAAGTGCCCGCTAGGGAATCTACATAGTCCAAGGGCCCGCTAGTTAACGTAGATAGTCCAAGTGCTGCTAGTTAATCTACATAGTCCATGTGCCCGCTAGTTAACCTACATAGTCCATGTACCCGCTAGTTAGCCTAGATCATCCAAGTGTCCGCTAGTTAACCTACATAGTCCAAGTGCCCGCTAGGGAATCTAGATAGTCCAAGTGCCCGCTCTGGAACCTACATAGTCCAAGTGCATGCTAGGGAACCTACATAGTCCAAGTGCCCGCTCTGGAACATACATAGTCCAAGTGCCCGCTAGGGAATCTACATAGTCCAAGGGCCCGCTAGTTAACATAGATAGTCCAAGTGCCGCTAGTTAACCTACATAGTCCAAGTACCCACTAGTTAACCTAGATCGTCCTAGTGCCCGCTAGTTAACCTACATAGTACAAGGGTCCGCTAGTTAACCTACATAGTCCAAGGGCCCGCTAGGTAACGTAGACAGTTAAAGTGACCACTAGGTTACCTACATGGTCCAAGTGCCTGTTCGTTAACCTACATAGTCCAAGTGCCTGCTAGGTAACCTTTATAGTACAAATGCCCGCTAGGGACGCTAATAGTCCATGTGCCCTCTAGTTATCATAGATAGTCCAAGAGCTCGCTAGATAACCTAGATAGTCCAAGTGCCCGCTAGGGAACCTATCTAGTCCAAGTACCCGCTAGGATATGTACATAGTCCACGTGCCCGCTAGGTAATGTACATAGTCCAAGTGTCCGCTAGGTAACGTAGATAGTCCAAGTGCCCGCTAGGGAACGTACATAGTCCAAGTGCCCGCTAGGTAACCTAGATAGTCCAAGTGCCCGCTAGTTAACCTACATAGTCCAAGTGCCTGCTAGGTAACCTAGATAGTCCATGTGCCCACTAGTTAACCTACATAGTCCAGGTTCCCCCTAAGTAACCTAGATAGCCCAAGGGTCCGCTAGTTAACCTACCTTGTCCTAGTGCCCCCTAGATAACCTACATTCTCAAGTGCCCGATAGGGAACCTACATAGTCCAAGTGCCCACTAGGTAACCTACATAGTCCAAGTGCCCGATAGGGAACCTACATAGTCCAAGTGCCCGCTAGGGAACCTACATAGTCCAAGTGCCCGTTAGGTAACCTAGATAGTCCAAGTGCCCACTAGGTAACCTAAATAGTGCAAGTGTCCGCTAGTTAACCTAAGTAGTCCAAGGGCCCGTTAGTTAACATACATAGTCCAAGTGCCCGGTAGTTAACTTACATAGTTCAAGTGTCCATAGGGAACATTCATATTCCAAGTGCCCACTATGGAACCTACATAGTCCAAGTGCCCGATAGGGAATCTAGACAGTCCAAGTGCCCGCTAGGTTACCTGCATATTCCAAGTGCCCGTTCGTTAACCTACATAGTCCAAGTGCCCGCTAGGTAACCAATATAGTCCAAATGCCCGCTAGGGTCACTAATAGTCCAAATTCCCGCTAGTTACCCTAGATAGTCCAAGTGCTCGCTAGTTAACCTAGATAGTCCAAGTGCCCCCTAGTTAACCTAGATAGACCAAGTGCCCGTAGGGAACCTATCTAGTCCAAGTACCCGCTAGGAAACGTACATAGTCCAAGTGCCCGCTAGGTAATGTACATAGTCCAAGTGCCCGCTAGGTAACGAAGATAGTCCAAGTGCCCGCTAGGGAACGTACATAGTCCAAGTGCCCGCTAGTTAACCTACATAGTCCAAGTGCCTGCTAGGTAACCTAGATAGTCCAAGTGCCCACTAGTTAACCTACATAGTCCAGGTTCCCCCTAAGAACCTAGATAGTCCAAGGGTCCGCTAGGTAACCTACATTGTCCTAGTGCCCCCTAGTTAACCTACATTCTCCAAGTGCCCGATAGGGAACCTACATAGTCCAAGTGCTCACTAGGTAACCTACATAGTCCAAGTGCCCGATAGGGAACCTATATAATCAAGTGCCCGCTAGGGAACCTACATAGTCCAAGTGCCCGTTAGGTAACCTAGATAATCCATGTGCCCGCTATTTAACCTACATAGTGCAAGTGTCCGCTAGTTAACCTAAGTTGTCCAAGGGCCCGTTAGTTAACATACATAGTCCAAGTGCCCGGTAGTTAACTTACATAATTCAAGTGTCCATAGGGAACATTCATAGTCCAAGTGCATGCTAGTGAACCTACATAGTCCAAGTGCCCGCTAGGGAACCTACGTAGTCCAAGTGCCCGCTAGGGAATCTACATAGTCCAAGGGCCCGCTAGGGAATCTACATAGTCCAAGTGCCCGCTAGGGAATCTACATAGTCCAAGGGCCCGCTAGTTAACGTGGATAGTCCAAGTGCTGCTAGTTAATCTACATAGTCCATGTGCCCGCTAGTTAACCTACATAGTCCATGAACCCGCTAGTTAGCCTAGATCATCCAAGTGTCCGCTAGTTAACCTACATAGTCCAGTGCCCGCTAGATAGTCCATGTGCCCGCTCTGGAACCTACATAGTCCAAGTGCATGCTAGGGAACCTACATAGTCCAAGTGCCCGCTCTGGAACATACATAGTCCAAGTGCCCGCTAGGGAATCTACATAGTCCAAGGGCCCGCTAGTTAACATAGAGAGTCCAAGTGCCGCTAGTTAACCTACATAGTCCAAGTGCCTGCTAGGTAACCTAGATAGTCCAAGTGCCCACTAGTTAACCTACATAGTCCAGGTTCCCCCTAAGAACCTAGATAGTCCAAGGGTCCGCTAGGTAACCTACATTGTCCTAGTGCCCCCTAGTTAACCTACATTCTCCAAGTGCCCGATAGGTAACCTACATAGTCCATGTGCTCACTAGGTAACCTACATAGTCCAAGTGCCCGATAGGGAACCTATATAATCAAGTGCCCGCTAGGGAACCTACATAGTCCAAGTGCCCGTTAGGTAACCTAGATAGTCCATGTGCCCGCTAGGTAACCTACATAGTGCAAGTGTCCGCTAGTTAACCTAAGTTGTCCAAGGGCCCGTTAGTTAACATACATAGTCCAAGTGCCCGGTAGTTAACTTACATAGTTCAAGTGTCCATAGGGAACATTCATAGTCCAAGTGCATGCTAGTGAACCTACATAGTCCAAGTGCCCGCTAGGGAACCTACGTAGTCCAAGTGCCCGCTAGGGAATCTACATAGTCCAAGGGCCCGCTAGGGAATCTACATAGTCCAAGTGCCCGCTAGGGAATCTACATAGTCCAAGGGCCCGCTAGTTAACGTAGATAGTCCAAGTGCTGCTAGTTAATCTACATAGTCCATGTGCCCGCTAGTTAACCTACATAGTCCAAGTACCCGCTAGTTAGCCTAGATCATCCAAGTGTCCGTTAGTTAACCTACATAGTCCACGTGCCCGCTAGGTAATCTAGATAGTCCAAGTGCCCGCTCTGGAACCTACATAGTCCAAGTGCATGCTAGGGAACCTACATAGTCCAAGTGCCCGCTCTGGAACATACATAGTCCAAGTGCCCGCTAGGGAATCTACATAGTCCAAGGGCTCACTAGTTAACATAGATAGTCCAAGTGCCGCTAGTTAACCTACATAGTCCAAGTACCCACTAGTTAACCTAGATCGTCCTAGTGCCCGCTAGTTAACCTACATAGTACAAGGGTCCGCTAGTTAACCTACATAGTCCAAGGGTCCGCTAGGTAACGTAGACAGTTAAAGTGACCTCTAGGTTACCTACATGGTCCAAGTGCCTGTTCGTTAACCTACATAGTCCAAGTGCCTGCTAGGTAACCTTTATAGTATAAATGCCCGCTTGGGACGCTAATAGTCCATGTGCCCGCTAGTTATCATAGATAGTCCAAGAGCTCGCTAGATAACCTAGATAGTCCAAGTGGCCGCTAGGGATCCTATCTAGTCCAAGTACCCGCTAGGAAATGTACATAGTCCACGTGCCCGCTAGGTAATGTACATAGTCCAAGTGCCCGCTAGGTAACATAGATAGTCCAAGTGCCCGCTAGGGAACGTACATAGTCCAAGTGCCCGCTAGGTAACCTAGATAGTCCAAGTGCCCGATAGTTAACCTACATAGTCCAAGTGCCTGCTAGGTAACCTAGATAGTCCAAGTGCCCACTAGTTAACCTACATAGTCCAGGTTCCCCCTAAGTAACCTAGATAGCCCAAGGGTCCGCTAGGTAACCTACCTTGTCCTAGTGCCCCCTAGATAACCTACATTCTCAAGTGCCCGATAGGGAACCTACATAGTCCAAGTGCCCACTAGGTAACCTACATAGTCCAAGTGCCCGATAGGGAACCTACATAGTCCAAGTGCCAGCTAGGGAACCTACATAGTCCAAGTGCCCGTTAGGTAACCTAGATAGTCCAAGTGCCCGCTAGGTAACCTAAATAGTGCAAGTGTCCGCTAGTTAACCTAAGTAGTCCAAGGGCCCGTTAGTTAACATACATAGTCCAAGTGCCCGGTAGTTAACTTACATAGTTCAAGTGTCCATAGGGAACATTCATAGTCCAAGTGCCCACTATGGAACCTACATAGTCCAAGTGCCCGATAGGGAATCTAGACAGTCCAAGTGCCCGCTAGGTTACCTGCATATTCCAAGTGCCCGTTCGTTAACCTACATAGTCCAAGTGCCCGCTAGGTAACCAATACAGTCCAAATGCCCGCTAGGGGCACTAATAGTCCAAATGCCCGCTAGTTACCCTAGATAGTCCAAGTGCTCGCTAGTTAACCTAGATAGTCCAAGTGCCCTCTAGTTAACCTAGATAGACCAAGTGCCCGTAGGGAACCTATCTAGTCCAAGTACCCGCTAGGAAACGTACATAGTCCAAGTGCCCGCTAGGTAATGTACATAGTCCAAGTGCCCGCTAGGTAACGAAGATAGTCCAAGTGCCCGCTAGGGAACGTACATAGTCCAAGTGCCCGCTAGTTAACCTACAAAGTCCAAGTGCCTGCTAGGTAACCTAGATAGTCCAAGTGCCCACTAGTTAACCTACATAGTCCAGGTTCCCCCTAAGAACCTAGATAGTCCAAGGGTCCGCTAGGTAACCTACATTGTCCTAGTGCCCCCTAGTTAACCTACATTCTCCAAGTGCCCGATAGGGAACCTACATAGTCCAAGTGCTCACTAGGTAACCTACATAGTCCAAGTGCCCACTAGTTAACCTACATAGTCCAGGTTACCCCTAAGAACCTAGATAGTCCAAGGGTCCGCTAGGTAACCTACATTGTCCTAGTGCCCCCTAGTTAACCTACATTCTCCAAGTGCCCGATAGGGAACCTACATAGTCCAAGTGCTCACTAGGTAACCTACATAGTCCAAGTGCCCGATAGGGAACCTATATAATCAAGTGCCCGCTAGGGAACCTACATAGTCCAAGTGCCCGTTAAGTAACCTAGATAATCCATGTGCCCGCTAGGTAACCTACATAGTGCAAGTGTCCGCTAGTAAACCTAAGTTGTCCAAGGGCCCGTTAGTTAACATACATAGTCCAAGAGCCCGGTAGTTAACTTACATAGTTCAAGTGTCCATAGGGAACATTCATAGTCCAAGTGCCTGCTAGGGAACCTACATAGTCCAAGTGCCCGCTAGGGAACCTATGTAGTCCAAGTGCCCGCTAGGGAATCTACATAGTCCAAGGGCCCGCTAGGGAATCTACATAGTCCAAGTGCCCGCTAGGGAATCTACATAGTCCAAGGGCCCGCTAGTTAACGTAGATAGTCCAAGTGCTGCTAGTTAATCTACATAGTCCATGTGCCCGCTAGTTAACCTACATAGTCCATGTACCCGCTAGTTAGCCTAGATCATCCAAGTGTCCGCTAGTTAACCTACATAGTCCAAGTGCCCGCTAGGGAATCTAGATAGTCCAAGTGCCCGCTCTGGAACCTACATAGTCCAAGTGCATGCTAGGGAACCTACATAGTCCAAGTGCCCGCTCTGGAACATACATAGTCCAAGTGCCCGCTAGGGAATCTACATAGTCCAAGGGCCCGCTAGTTAACATAGATAGTCCAAGTGCCGCTAGTTAACCTACATAGTCCAAGTACCCACTAGTTAACCTAGATCGTCCTAGTGCCCGCTAGTTAACCTACATAGTACAAGGGTCCGCTAGTTAACCTACATAGTCCAAGGGCCCGCTAGGTAACGTAGACAGTTAAAGTGACCACTAGGTTACCTACATGGTCCAAGTGCCTGTTCGTTAACCTACATAGTCCAAGTGCCTGCTAGGTAACCTTTATAGTATAAATGCCCGCTAGGGACGCTAATAGTCCATGTGCCCGCTAGTTATCATAGATAGTCCAAGAGCTCGCTAGATAACCTAGATAGTCCAAGTGCCCGCTAGGGAACCTATCTAGTCCAAGTACCCGCTAGGATATGTACATAGTCCACGTGCCCGCTAGGTAATGTACATAGTCCAAGTGTCCGCTAGGTAACGTAGATAGTCCAAGTGCCCGCTAGGGAACGTACATAGTCCAAGTGCCCGCTAGGTAACCTAGATAGTCCAAGTGCCCGCTAGTTAACCTACATAGTCCAAGTGCCTGCTAGGTAACCTAGATAGTCCATGTGCCCACTAGTTAACCTACATAGTCCAGGTTCCCCCTAAGTAACCTAGATAGCCCAAGGGTCCGCTAGGTAACCTACCTTGTCCTAGTGCCCCCTAGATAACCTACATTCTCAAGTGCCCGATAGGGAACCTACATAGTCCAAGTGCCCACTAGGTAACCTACATAGTCCAAGTGCCCGATAGGGAACCTATATAATCAAGTGCCCGCTAGGGAACCTACATAGTCCAAGTGCCCGTTAGGTAACCTAGATAGTCCAAGTGCCCGCTAGGTAACCTAAATAGTGCAAGTGTCCGCTAGTTAACCTAAGTAGTCCAAGGGCCCGTTAGTTAACATACATAGTCCAAGTGCCCGGTAGTTAACTTACATAGTTCAAGTGTCCATAGGGAACATTCATAGTCCAAGTGCCCACTATGGAACCTACATAGTCCAAGTGCCCGATAGGGAATCTAGACAGTCCAAGTGCCCGCTAGGTTACCTGCATATTCCAAGTGCCCGTTCGTTAACCTACATAGTCCAAGTGCCCGCTAGGTAACCAATATAGTCCAAATGCCCGCTAGGGGCACTAATAGTCCAAATTCCCGCTAGTTACCCTAGATAGTCCAAGTGCTCGCTAGTTAACCTAGATAGTCCAAGTGCCCCCTAGTTAACCTAGATAGACCAAGTGCCCGTAGGGAACCTATCTAGTCCAAGTACCCGCTAGGAAACGTACATAGTCCAAGTGCCCGCTAGGTAATGTACATAGTCCAAGTGCCCGCTAGGTAACGAAGATAGTCCAAGTGCCCGCTAGGGAACGTACATAGTCCAAGTGCCCGCTAGTTAACCTACATAGTCCAAGTGCCTGCTAGGTAACCTAGATAGTCCAAGTGCCCACTAGTTAACCTACATAGTCCAGCTTCCCCCTAAGAACCTAGATAGTCCAAGGGTCCGCTAGGTAACCTACATTGTCCTAGTGCCCCCTAGTTAACCTACATTCTCCAAGTGCCCGATAGGGAACCTACATAGTCCAAGTGCTCACTAGGTAACCTACATAGTCCAAGTGCCCGATAGGGAACCTATATAATCAAGTGCCCGCTAGGGAACCTAGATAATCCATGTGCCCGCTAGGTAACCTACATAGTGCAAGTGTCCGCTAGTTAACCTAAGTTGTCCAAGGGCCCGTTAGTTAACACACATAGTCAAGTGCCCGGTAGTTAACTTACATAGTTCAAGTGTCCTTAGGGAACATTCATAGTCCAAGTGCCTGCTAGGGAACCTACATAGTCCAAGTGCCCGCTAGGGAACCTATGTAGTCCAAGTGCCCGCTAGGGAATCTACATAGTCCAAGGGCCCGCTAGGGAATCTACATAGTCCAAGTGCCCGCTAGGGAATCTACATAGTCCAAGGGCCCGCTAGTTAACGTAGATAGTCCAAGTGCTGCTAGTTAATCTACATAGTCCATGTGCCCGCTAGTTAACCTACATAGTCCATGTACCCGCTAGTTAGCCTAGATCATCCAAGTGTCCGCTAGTTAACCTACATAGTCCAAGTGCCCGCTAGGGAATCTAGATAGTCCAAGTGCCCGCTCTGGAACCTACATAGTCCAAGTGCATGCTAGGGAACCTACATAGTCCAAGTGCCCGCTCTGGAACATACATAGTCCAAGTGCCCGCTAGGGAATCTACATAGTCCAAGGGCCCGCTAGTTAACATAGAGAGTCCAAGTGCCGCTAGTTAACCTACATACTCCAAGTGCCTGCTAGGTAACCTAGATAGTCCAAGTGCCCACTAGTTAACCTACATAGTCCAGGTTCCCCCTAAGAACCTAGATAGTCCAAGGGTCCGCTAGGTAACCTACATTGTCCTAGTGCCCCCTAGTTAACCTACATTCTCCAAGTGCCCGATAGGTAACCTACATAGTCCATGTGCTCACTAGGTAACCTACATAGTCCAAGTGCCCGATAGGGAACCTATATAATCAAGTGCCCGCTAGGGAACCTACATAGTCCAAGTGCCCGTTAGGTAACCTAGATAGTCCATGTGCCCGCTAGGTAACCTACATAGTGCAAGTGTCCGCTAGTTAACCTAAGTTGTCCAAGGGCCCGTTAGTTAACATACATAGTCCAAGTGCCCGGTAGTTAACTTACATAGTTCAAGTGTCCATAGGGAACATTCATAGTCCAAGTGCATGCTAGTGAACCTACATAGTCCAAGTGCCCGCTCTGGAACATACATAGTCCAAGTGCCCGCTAGGGAATCTACATAGTCCAAGGGCTCACTAGTTAACATAGATAGTCCAAGTGCCGCTAGTTAACCTACATAGTCCAAGTACCCACTAGTTAACCTAGATCGTCCTAGTGCCCGCGAGTTAACCTACATAGTACAAGGGTCCGCTAGTTAACCTACATAGTCCAAGGGTCCGCTAGGTAACGTAGACAGTTAAAGTGACCTCTAGGTTACCTACATGGTCCAAGTGCCTGTTCGTTAACCTACATAGTCCAAGTGCCTGCTAGGTAACCTTTATAGTATAAATGCCCGCTAGGGACGCTAATAGTCCATGTGCCCGCTAGTTATCATAGATAGTCCAAGAGCTCGCTAGATAACCTAGATAGTCCAAGTGCCCGCTAGGGAACCTATCTAGTCCAAGTACCCGCTAGGAAATGTACATAGTCCACGTGCCCGCTAGGTAATGTACATAGTCCAAGTGCCCGCTAGGTAACATAGATAGTCCAAGTGCCCGCTAGGGAACGTACATAGTCCAAGTGCCCGCTAGGTAACCTAGATAGTCCAAGTGCCCGCTAGTTAACCTACATAGTCCAAGTGCCTGCTAGGTAACCTAGATAGTCCAAGTGCCCACTAGTTAACCTACATAGTCCAGGTTCCCCCTAAGTAACCTAGATAGCCCAAGGGTCCGCTAGGTAACCTACCTTGTCCTAGTGCCCCCTAGATAACCTACATTCTCAAGTGCCCGATAGGGAATCTACATAGTCCAAGTGCCCACTAGGTAACCTACATAGTCCAAGTGCCCGATAGGGAACCTACATAGTCCAAGTGCCCGCTAGGGAACCTACATAGTCCAAGTGCCCGTTAGGTAACCTAGATAGTCCAAGTGCCCGCTAGGTAACCTAAATAGTGCAAGTGTCCGCTAGTTAACCTAAGTAGTCCAAGGGCCCGTTAGTTAACATACATAGTCCAAGTGCCCGGTAGTTAACTTACATAGTTCAAGTGTCCATAGGGAACATTCATAGTCCAAGTGCCCACTATGGAACCTACATAGTCCAAGTGCCCGATAGGGAATCTAGACAGTCCAAGTGCCCGCTAGGTTACCTGCATATTCCAAGTGCCCGTTCGTTAACCTACATAGTCCAAGTGCCCGCTAGGTAACCAATATAGTCCAAATGCCCGCTAGGGGCACTAATAGTCCAAATTCCCGCTAGTTACCCTAGATAGTCCAAGTGCTCGCTAGTTAACCTAGATAGTCCAAGTGCCCCCTAGTTAACCTAGATAGACCAAGTGCCCGTAGGGAACCTATCTAGTCCAAGTACCCGCTAGGAAACGTACATAGTCCAAGTGCCCGCTAGGTAATGTACATAGTCCAAGTGCCCGCTAGGGAACCTATGTAGTCCAAGTGCCCGCTAGGGAATCTACATAGTCCAAGGGCCCGCTAGGGAATCTACATAGTCCAAGTGCCCGCTAGGGAATCTACATAGTCCAAGGGCCCGCTAGTTAACGTAGATAGTCCAAGTGCTGCTAGTTAATCTACATAGTCCATGTGCCCGCTAGTTAACCTACATAGTCCATGTACCCGCTAGTTAGCCTAGATCTTCCAAGTGTCCGCTAGTTAACCTACATAGTCCAAGTGCCCGCTAGGGAATCTAGATAGTCCAAGTGCCCGCTATGGAACATACATAGTCCAAGTGCCCGCTAGGGAATCTACATAGTCCAAGGGCCCGCTAGTTAACATAGATAGTCCAAGTGCCGCTAGTTAACCTACATAGTCCAAGTACCCACTAGTTAACCTAGATCGTCCTAGTGCCCGCTAGTTAACCTACATAGTACAAGGGTCCGCTAGTTAACCTACATAGTCCAAGGGCCCGCTAGGTAACGTAGACAGTTAAAGTGACCACTAGGTTACCTACATGGTCCAAGTGTCTGTTCGTTAACCTACATAGTCCAAGTGCCTGCTAGGTAACCTTTATAGTACAAATGCCCGCTAGGGACGCTAATAGTCCATGTGCCCTCTAGTTATCATAGATAGTCCAAGAGCTCGCTAGATAACCTAGATAGTCCAAGTGCCCGCTAGGGAACCTATCTAGTCCAAGTACCCGCTAGGATATGTACATAGTCCACGTGCCCGCTAGGTAATGTACATAGTCCAAGTGTCCGCTAGGTAACGTAGATAGTCCAAGTGCCCGCTAGGGAACGTACATAGTCCAAGTGCCCGCTAGGTAACCTAGATAGTCCAAGTGCCCGCTAGTTAACCTACATAGTCCAAGTGCCTGCTAGGTAACCTAGATAGTCCATGTGCCCACTAGTTAACCTACATAGTCCAGGTTCCCCCTAAGTAACCTAGATAGCCCAAGGGTCCGCTAGGTAACCTACCTTGTCCTAGTGCCCCCTAGATAACCTACATTCTCAAGTGCCCGATAGGGAACCTACATAGTCCAAGTGCCCACTAGGTAACCTACATAGTCCAAGTGCCCGCTAGGGAACCTACATAGTCCAAGTTCCCGTTAGGTAACCTAGATAGTCCAAGTGCCCGCTAGGTAACCTAAATAGTGCAAGTGTCCGCTAGTTAACCTAAGTAGTCCAAGGGCCCGTTAGTTAACATACATAGTCCAAGTGCCCGGTAGTTAACTTACATAGTTCAAGTGTCCATAGGGAACATTCATAGTCCAAGTGCCCACTATGGAACCTACATAGTCCAAGTGCCCGATAGGGAATCTAGACAGTCCAAGTGCCCGCTAGGTTACCTGCATATTCCAAGTGCCCGTTCGTTAACCTACATAGTCCAAGTGCCCGCTAGGTAACCAATATAGTCCAAATGCCCGCTAGGGGCACTAATAGTCCAAATTCCCGCTAGTTACCCTAGATAGTCCAAGTGCTCGCTAGTTAACCTAGATAGTCCAAGTGCCCCCTAGTTAACCTAGATAGACCAAGTGCCCGTAGGGAACCTATCTAGTCCAAGTACCCGCTAGGAAACGTACATAGTCCAAGTGCCCGCTAGGTAATGTACATAGTCCAAGTGCCCGCTAGGTAACGAAGATAGTCCAAGTGCCCGCTAGGGAACGTACATAGTCCAAGTGCCCGCTAGTTAACCTACATAGTCCAAGTGCCTGCTAGGTAACCTAGATAGTCCAAGTGCCCACTAGTTAACCTACATAGTCCAGGTTCCCCCTAAGAACCTAGATAGTCCAAGGGTCCGCTAGGTAACCTACATTGTCCTAGTGCCCCCTAGTTAACCTACATTCTCCAAGTGCCCGATAGGGAACCTACATAGTCCAAGTGCTCACTAGGTAACCTACATAGTCCAAGTGCCCGATAGGGAACCTATATAATCAAGTGCCCGCTAGGGAACCTACATAGTCCAAGTGCCCGTTAGGTAACCTAGATAATCCATGTGCCCGCTAGGTAACCTACATAGTGCAAGTGTCCGCTAGTTAACCTAAGTTGTCCAAGGGCCCGTTAGTTAACATACATAGTCCAAGTGCCCGGTAGTTAACTTACATAATTCAAGTGTCCATAGGGAACATTCATAGTCCAAGTGCATGCTAGTGAACCTACATAGTCCAAGTGCCCGCTAGGGAACCTACGTAGTCCAAGTGCCCGCTAGGGAATCTACATAGTCCAAGGGCCCGCTAGGGAATCTACATAGTCCAAGTGCCCGCTAGGGAATCTACATAGTCCAAGGGCCCGCTAGTTAACGTAGATAGTCCAAGTGCTGCTAGTTAATCTACATAGTCCATGTGCCCGCTAGTTAACCTACATAGTCCATGAACCCGCTAGTTAGCCTAGATCATCCAAGTGTCCGCTAGTTAACCTACATAGTCCAGTGCCCGCTAGGGAATCTAGATAGTCCATGTGCCCGCTCTGGAACCTACATAGTCCAAGTGCATGCTAGGGAACCTACATAGTCCAAGTGCCCGCTCTGGAACATACATAGTCCAAGTGCCCGCTAGGGAATCTACATAGTCCAAGGGCCCGCTAGTTAACATAGAGAGTCCAAGTGCCGCTAGTTAACCTACATAGTCCAAGTGCCTGCTAGGTAACCTAGATAGTCCAAGTGCCCACTAGTTAACCTACATAGTCCAGGTTCCCCCTAAGAACCTAGATAGTCCAAGGGTCCGCTAGGTAACCTACATTGTCCTAGTGCCCCCTAGTTAACCTACATTCTCCAAGTGCCCGATAGGGAACCTACATAGTCCATGTGCTCACTAGGTAACCTACATAGTCCAAGTGCCCGATAGGGAACCTATATAATCAAGTGCCCGCTAGGGAACCTACATAGTCCAAGTGCCGGTTAGGTAACCTAGATAGTCCATGTGCCCGCTAGGTAACCTACATAGTGCAAGTGTCCGCTAGTTAACCTAAGTTGTCCAAGGGCCCGTTAGTTAACATACATAGTCCAAGTGCCCGGTAGTTAACTTACATAGTTCAAGTGTCCATAGGGAACATTCATAGTCCAAGTGCATGCTAGTGAACCTACATAGTCCAAGTGCCCGCTAGGGAACCTACGTAGTCCAAGTGCCCGCTAGGGAATCTACATAGTCCAAGGGCCCGCTAGGGAATCTACATAGTCCAAGTGCCCGCTAGGGAATCTACATAGTCCAAGGGCCCGCTAGTTAACGTAGATAGTCCAAGTGCTGCTAGTTAATCTACATAGTCCATGTGCCCGCTAGTTAACCTACATAGTCCAAGTACCCGCTAGTTAGCCTAGATCATCCAAGTGTCCGTTAGTTAACCTACATAGTCCACGTGCCCGCTAGGTAATCTAGATAGTCCAAGTGCCCGCTCTGGAACCTACATAGTCCAAGTGCATGCTAGGGAACCTACATAGTCCAAGTGCCCGCTCTGGAACATACATAGTCCAAGTGCCCGCTAGGGAATCTACATAGTCCAAGGGCTCACTAGTTAACATAGATAGTCCAAGTGCCGCTAGTTAACCTACATAGTCCAAGTACCCACTAGTTAACCTAGATCGTCCTAGTGCCCGCTAGTTAACCTACATAGTACAAGGGTCCGCTAGTTAACCTACATAGTCCAAGGGTCCGCTAGGTAACGTAGACAGTTAAAGTGACCTCTAGGTTACCTACATGGTCCAAGTGCCTGTTCGTTAACCTACATAGTCCAAGTGCCTGCTAGGTAACCTTTATAGTATAAATGCCCGCTAGGGACGCTAATAGTCCATGTGCCCGCTAGTTATCATAGATAGTCCAAGAGCTCGCTAGATAACCTAGATAGTCCAAGTGGCCGCTAGGGATCCTATCTAGTCCAAGTACCCGCTAGGAAATGTACATAGTCCACGTGCCCGCTAGGTAATGTACATAGTCCAAGTGCCCGCTAGGTAACATAGATAGTCCAAGTGCCCGCTAGGGAACGTACATAGTCCAAGTGCCCGCTAGGTAACCTAGATAGTCCAAGTGCCCGCTAGTTAACCTACATAGTCCAAGTGCCTGCTAGGTAACCTAGATAGTCCATGTGCCCACTAGTTAACCTACATAGTCCAGGTTCCCCCTAAGTAACCTAGATAGCCCAAGGGTCCGCTAGGTAACCTACCTTGTCCTAGTGCCCCCTAGATAACCTACATTCTCAAGTGCCCGATAGGGAACCTACATAGTCCAAGTGCCCACTAGGTAACCTACATAGTCCAAGTGCCCGATAGGGAACCTACATAGTCCAAGTGCCCGCTAGGGAACCTACATAGTCCAAGTGCCCGTTAGGTAACCTAGATAGTCCAAGTGCCCGCTAGGTAACCTAAATAGTGCAAGTGTTCGCTAGTTAACCTAAGTAGTCCAAGGGCCCGTTAGTTAACATACATAGTCCAAGTGCCCGGTAGTTAACTTACATAGTTCAAGTGTCCATAGGGAACATTCATAGTCCAAGTGCCCACTATGGAACCTACATAGTCCAAGTGCCCGATAGGGAATCTAGACAGTCCAAGTGCCCGCTAGGTTACCTGCATATTCCAAGTGCCCGTTCGTTAACCTACATAGTCCAAGTGCCCGCTAGGTAACCAATACAGTCCAAATGCCCGCTAGGGGCACTAATAGTCCAAATGCCCGCTAGTTACCCTAGATAGTCCAAGTGCTCGCTAGTTAACCTAGATAGTCCAAGTGCCCCCTAGTTAACCTAGATAGACCAAGTGCCCGTAGGGAACCTATCTAGTCCAAGTACCCGCTAGGAAACGTACATAGTCCAAGTGCCCGCTAGGTAATGTACATAGTCCAAGTGCCCGCTAGGTAACGAAGATAGTCCAAGTGCCCGCTAGGGAACGTACATAGTCCAAGTGCCCGCTAGTTAACCTACAAAGTCCAAGTGCCTGCTAGGTAACCTAGATAGTCCAAGTGCCCACTAGTTAACCTACATAGTCCAGGTTCCCCCTAAGAACCTAGATAGTCCAAGGGTCCGCTAGGTAACCTACATTGTCCTAGTGCCCCCTAGTTAACTTACATTCTCCAAGTGCCCGATAGGGAACCTACATAGTCCAAGTGCTCACTAGGTAACCTACATAGTCCAAGTGCCCGATAGGGAACCTATATAATCAAGTGCCCGCTAGGGAACCTACACAGTCCAAGTGCCCGTTAAGTAACCTAGATAATCCATGTGCCCGCTAGGTAACCTACATAGTGCAAGTGTCCGCTAGTTAACCTAAGTTGTCCAAGGGCCCGTTAGTTAACATACATAGTCCAAGAGCCCGGTAGTTAACTTACATAGTTCAAGTGTCCATAGGGAATATTCATAGTCCAAGTGCCTGCTAGGGAACCTACATAGTCCAAGTGCCCGCTAGGGAACCTATGTAGTCCAAGTGCCCGCTAGGGAATCTACATAGTCCAAGGGCCCGCTAGGGAATCTACATAGTCCAAGTGCCCGCTAGGGAATCTACATAGTCCAAGGGCCCGCTAGTTAACGTAGATAGTCCAAGTGCTGCTAGTTAATCTACATAGTCCATGTGCCCGCTAGTTAACCTACATAGTCCATGTACCCGCTAGTTAGCCTAGATCATCCAAGTGTCCGCTAGTTAACCTACATAGTCCAAGTGCCCGCTAGGGAATCTAGATAGTCCAAGTGCCCGCTCTGGAACCTACATAGTCCAAGTGCATGCTAGGGAACCTACATAGTCCAAGTGCCCGCTCTGGAACATACATAGTCCAAGTGCCCGCTAGGGAATCTACATAGTCCAAGGGCCCGCTAGTTAACATAGATAGTCCAAGTGCCGCTAGTTAACCTACATAGTCCAAGTACCCACTAGTTAACCTAGATCGTCCTAGTGCCCGCTAGTTAACCTACATAGTACAAGGGTCCGCTAGTTAACCTACATAGTCCAAGGGCCCGCTAGGTAACGTAGACAGTTAAAGTGACCACTAGGTTACCTACATGGTCCAAGTGCCTGTTCGTTAACCTACATAGTCCAAGTGCCTGCTAGGTAACCTTTATAGTACAAATGCCCGCTAGGGACGCTAATAGTCAATGTGCCCTCTAGTTATCATAGATAGTCCAAGAGCTCGCTAGATAACCTAGATAGTCCAAGTGCCCGCTAGGGAACCTATCTAGTCCAAGTACCCGCTAGGATATGTACATAGTCCACGTGCCCGCTAGGTAATGTACATAGTCCAAGTGTCCGCTAGGTAACGTAGATAGTCCAAGTGCCCGCTAGGGAACGTACATAGTCCAAGTGCCCGCTAGGTAACCTAGATAGTCCAAGTGCCCGCTAGTTAACCTACATAGTCCAAGTGCCTGCTAGGTAACCTAGATAGTCCATGTGCCCACTAGTTAACCTACATAGTCCAGGTTCCCCCTAAGTAACCTAGATAGCCCAAGGGTCCGCTAGGTAACCTACCTTGTCCTAGTGCCCCCTAGATAACCTACATTCTCAAGTGCCCGATAGGGAACCTACATAGTCCAAGTGCCCACTAGGTAACCTACATAGTCCAAGTGCCCGATAGGGAACCTATATAATCAAGTGCCCGCTAGGGAACCTACATAGTCCAAGTGCCCGTTAGGTAACCTAGATAGTCCAAGTGCCCGCTAGGTAACCTAAATAGTGCAAGTGTCCGCTAGTTAACCTAAGTAGTCCAAGGGCCCGTTAGTTAACATACATAGTCCAAGTGCCCGGTAGTTAACTTACATAGTTCAAGTGTCCATAGGGAACATTCATAGTCCAAGTGCCCACTATGGAACCTACATAGTCCAAGTGCCCGATAGGGAATCTAGACAGTCCAAGTGCCCGCTAGGTTACCTGCATATTCCAAGTGCCCGTTCGTTAACCTACATAGTCCAAGTGCCCGCTAGGTAACCAATATAGTCCAAATGCCCGCTAGGGGCACTAATAGTCCAAATTCCCGCTAGTTACCCTAGATAGTCCAAGTGCTCGCTAGTTAACCTAGATAGTCCAAGTGCCCCCTAGTTAACCTAGATAGACCAAGTGCCCGTAGGGAACCTATCTAGTCCAAGTACCCGCTAGGAAACGTACATAGTCCAAGTGCCCGCTAGGTAATGTACATAGTCCAAGTGCCCGCTAGGTAACGAAGATAGTCCAAGTGCCCGCTAGGGAACGTACATAGTCCAAGTGCCCGCTAGTTAACCTACATAGTCCAAGTGCCTGCTAGGTAACCTAGATAGTCCAAGTGCCCACTAGTTAACCTACATAGTCCAGGTTCCCCCTAAGAACCTAGATAGTCCAAGGGTCCGCTAGGTAACCTACATTGTCCTAGTGCCCCCTAGTTAACCTACATTCTCCAAGTGCCCGATAGGGAACCTACATAGTCCAAGTGCTCACTAGGTAACCTACATAGTCCAAGTGCCCGATAGGGAACCTATATAATCAAGTGCCCGCTAGGGAACCTAGATAATCCATGTGCCCGCTAGGTAACCTACATAGTGCAAGTGTCCGCTAGTTAACCTAAGTTGTCCAAGGGCCCGTTAGTTAACACACATAGTCCAAGTGCCCGGTAGTTAACTTACATAGTTCAAGTGTCCTTAGGGAACATTCATAGTCCAAGTGCCTGCTAGGGAACCTACATAGTCCAAGTGCCCGCTAGGGAACCTATGTAGTCCAAGTGCCCGCTAGGGAATCTACATAGTCCAAGGGCCCGCTAGGGAATCCACATAGTCCAAGTGCCCGCTAGGGAATCTACATAGTCCAAGGGCCCGCTAGTTAACGTAGATAGTCCAAGTGCTGCTAGTTAATCTACATAGTCCATGTGCCCGCTAGTTAACCTACATAGTCCATGTACCCGCTAGTTAGCCTAGATCATCCAAGTGTCCGCTAGTTAACCTACATAGTCCAAGTGCCCGCTAGGGAATCTAGATAGTCCAAGTGCCCGCTCTGGAACCTACATAGTCCAAGTGCATGCTAGGGAACCTACATAGTCCAAGTGCCCGCTCTGGAACATACATAGTCCAAGTGCCCGCTAGGGAATCTACATAGTCCAAGGGCCCGCTAGTTAACATAGATAGTCCAAGTGCCGCTAGTTAACCTACATACTCCAAGTGCCTGCTAGGTAACCTAGATAGTCCAAGTGCCCACTAGTTAACCTACATAGTCCAGGTTCCCCCTAAGAACCTAGATAGTCCAAGGGTCCGCTAGGTAACCTACATTGTCCTAGTGCCCCCTAGTTAACCTACATTCTCCAAGTGCCCGATAGGTAACCTACATAGTCCATGTGCTCACTAGGTAACCTACATAGTCCAAGTGCCCGATAGGGAACCTATATAATCAAGTGCCCGCTAGGGAACCTACATAGTCCAAGTGCCCGTTAGGTAACCTAGATAGTCCATGTGCCCGCTAGGTAACCTACATAGTGCAAGTGTCCGCTAGTTAACCTAAGTTGTCCAAGGGCCCGTTAGTTAACATACATAGTCCAAGTGCCCGCTAGGGAATCTAGATAGTCCAAGTGCCCGCTATGGAACCTACATAGTCCAAGTGCATGCTAGGGAACCTACATAGTCCAAGTGCCCGCTCAGGAACATACATAGTCCAAGTGCCCGCTAGGGAATCTACATAGTCCAAGGGCTCACTAGTTAACATAGATAGTCCAAGTGCCGCTAGTTAACCTACATAGTCCAAGTACCCACTAGTTAACCTAGATCGTCCTAGTGCCCGCTAGTTAACCTACATAGTACAAGGGTCCGCTAGTTAACCTACATAGTCCAAGGGTCCGCTAGGTAACGTAGACAGTTAAAGTGACCTCTAGGTTACCTACATGGTCCAAGTGCCTGTTCGTTAACCTACATAGTCCAAGTGCCTGCTAGGTAACCTTTATAGTATAAATGCCCGCTAGGGACGCTAATAGTCCATGTGCCCGCTAGTTATCATAGATAGTCCAAGAGCTCGCTAGATAACCTAGATACTCCAAGTGCCCGCTAGGGAACCTATCTAGTCCAAGTACCCGCTAGGATATGTACATAGTCCACGTGCCCGCTAGGTAATGTACATAGTCCAAGTGTCCGCTAGGTAACGTAGATAGTCCAAGTGCCCGCTAGGGAACGTACATAGTCCAAGTGCCCGCTAGGTAACCTAGATAGTCCAAGTGCCCGCTAGTTAACCTACATAGTCCAAGTGCCTGCTAGGTAACCTAGATAGTCCATGTGCCCACTAGTTAACCTACATAGTCCAGGTTCCCCCTAAGTAACCTAGATAGCCCAAGGGTCCGCTAGGTAACCTACCTTGTCCTAGTGCCCCCTAGATAACCTACATTCTCAAGTGCCCGATAGGGAACCTACATAGTCCAAGTGCCCACTAGGTAACCTACATAGTCCAAGTGCCCGATAGGGAACCTATATAATCAAGTGCCCGCTAGGGAACCTACATAGTCCAAGTGCCCGTTAGGTAACCTAGATAGTCCAAGTGCCCGCTAGGTAACCTAAATAGTGCAAGTGTCCGCTAGTTAACCTAAGTAGTCCAAGGGCCCGTTAGTTAACATACATAGTCCAAGTGCCCGGTAGTTAACTTACATAGTTCAAGTGTCCATAGGGAACATTCATAGTCCAAGTGCCCACTATGGAACCTACATAGTCCAAGTGCCCGATAGGGAATCTAGACAGTCCAAGTGCCCGCTAGGTTACCTGCATATTCCAAGTGCCCGTTCGTTAACCTACATAGTCCAAGTGCCCGCTAGGTAACCAATATAGTCCAAATGCCCGCTAGGGGCACTAATAGTCCAAATTCCCGCTAGTTACCCTAGATAGTCCAAGTGCTCGCTAGTTAACCTAGATAGTCCAAGTGCCCCCTAGTTAACCTAGATAGACCAAGTGCCCGTAGGGAACCTATCTAGTCCAAGTACCCGCTAGGAAACGTACATAGTCCAAGTGCCCGCTAGGTAATGTACATAGTCCAAGTGCCCGCTAGGTAACGAAGATAGTCCAAGTGCCCGCTAGGGAACGTACATAGTCCAAGTGCCCGCTAGTTAACCTACATAGTCCAAGTGCCTGCTAGGTAACCTAGATAGTCCAAGTGCCCACTAGTTAACCTACATAGTCCAGGTTCCCCCTAAGAACCTAGATAGTCCAAGGGTCCGCTAGGTAACCTACATTGTCCTAGTGCCCCCTAGTTAACCTACATTCTCCAAGTGCCCGATAGGGAACCTACATAGTCCAAGTGCTCACTAGGTAACCTACATAGTCCAAGTGCCCGATAGGGAACCTATATAATCAAGTGCCCGCTAGGGAACCTAGATAATCCATGTGCCCGCTAGGTAACCTACATAGTGCAAGTGTCCGCTAGTTAACCTAAGTTGTCCAAGGGCCCGTTAGTTAACACACATAGTCCAAGTGCCCGGTAGTTAACTTACATAGTTCAAGTGTCCTTAGGGAACATTCATAGTCCAAGTGCCTGCTAGGGAACCTACATAGTCCAAGTGCCCGCTAGGGAACCTATGTAGTCCAAGTGCCCGCTAGGGAATCTACATAGTCCAAGGGCCCGCTAGGGAATCCACATAGTCCAAGTGCCCGCTAGGGAATCTACATAGTCCAAGGGCCCGCTAGTTAACGTAGATAGTCCAAGTGCTGCTAGTTAATCTACATAGTCCATGTGCCCGCTAGTTAACCTACATAGTCCATGTACCCGCTAGTTAGCCTAGATCATCCAAGTGTCCGCTAGTTAACCTACATAGTCCAAGTGCCCGCTAGGGAATCTAGATAGTCCAAGTGCCCGCTCTGGAACCTACATAGTCCAAGTGCATGCTAGGGAACCTACATAGTCCAAGTGCCCGCTCTGGAACATACATAGTCCAAGTGCCCGCTAGGGAATCTACATAGTCCAAGGGCCCGCTAGTTAACATAGAGAGTCCAAGTGCCGCTAGTTAACCTACATACTCCAAGTGCCTGCTAGGTAACCTAGATAGTCCAAGTGCCCACTAGTTAACCTACATAGTCCAGGTTCCCCCTAAGAACCTAGATAGTCCAAGGGTCCGCTAGGTAACCTACATTGTCCTAGTGCCCCCTAGTTAACCTACATTCTCCAAGTGCCCGATAGGTAACCTACATAGTCCATGTGCTCACTAGGTAACCTACATAGTCCAAGTGCCCGATAGGGAACCTATATAATCAAGTGCCCGCTAGGGAACCTACATAGTCCAAGTGCCCGTTAGGTAACCTAGATAGTCCATGTGCCCGCTAGGTAACCTACATAGTGCAAGTGTCCGCTAGTTAACCTAAGTTGTCCAAGGGCCCGTTAGTTAACATACATAGTCCAAGTGCCCGCTAGGGAATCTAGATAGTCCAAGTGCCCGCTATGGAACCTACATAGTCCAAGTGCATGCTAGGGAACCTACATAGTCCAAGTGCCCGCTCAGGAACATACATAGTCCAAGTGCCCGCTAGGGAATCTACATAGTCCAAGGGCTCACTAGTTAACATAGATAGTCCAAGTGCCGCTAGTTAACCTACATAGTCCAAGTACCCACTAGTTAACCTAGATCGTCCTAGTGCCCGCTAGTTAACCTACATAGTACAAGGGTCCGCTAGTTAACCTACATAGTCCAAGGGTCCGCTAGGTAACGTAGACAGTTAAAGTGACCTCTAGGTTACCTACATGGTCCAAGTGCCTGTTCGTTAACCTACATAGTCCAAGTGCCTGCTAGGTAACCTTTATAGTATAAATGCCCGCTAGGGACGCTAATAGTCCATGTGCCCGCTAGTTATCATAGATAGTCCAAGAGCTCGCTAGATAACCTAGATACTCCAAGTGCCCGCTAGGGAACCTATCTAGTCCAAGTACCCGCTAGGAAATGTACATAGTCCACGTGCCCGCTAGGTAATGTACATAGTCCAAGTGCCCGCTAGGTAACATAGATAGTCCAAGTGCCCGCTAGGGAACGTACATAGTCCAAGTGCCCGCTAGGTAACCTAGATAGTCCAAGTGCCCGCTAGTTAACCTACATAGTCCAAGTGCCTGCTAGGTAACCTAGATAGTCCAAGTGCCCACTAGTTAACCTACATAGTCCAGGTTCCCCCTAAGTAACCTAGATAGCCCAAGGGTCCGCTAGTTAACCTACCTTGTCCTAGTGCCCCCTAGATAACCTACATTCTCAAGTGCCCGATAGGGAACCTACATAGTCCAAGTGCCCACTAGGTAACCTACATAGTCCAAGTGCCCGATAGGGAACCTACATAGTCCAAGTGCCCGCTAGGGAACCTACATAGTCCAAGTGCCCGTTAGGTAACCAAGATAGTCCAAGTGCCCGCTAGGTAACCTAAATAGTGCAAGTGTCCGCTAGTTAACCTAAGTAGTCCAAGGGCCCGTTAGTTAACATACATAGTCCAAGTGCCCGGTAGTTAACTTACATAGTTCAAGTGTCCATAGGGAACATTCATAGTCCAAGTGCCCACTATGGAACCTACATAGTCCAAGTGCCCGATAGGGAATCTAGACAGTCCAAGTGCCCGCTAGGTTACCTGCATATTCCAAGAGCCCGTTCGTTAACCTACATAGTCCAAGTGCCCGCTAGGTAACCAATATAGTCCAAATGCCCGCTAGGGGCACTAATAGTCCAAATTCCCGCTAGTTACCCTAGATAGTCCAAGTGCTCGCTAGTTAACCTAGATAGTCCAAGTGCCCCCTAGTTAACCTAGATAGACCAAGTGCCCGTAGGGAACCTATCTAGTCCAAGTACCCGCTAGGAAACGTACATAGTCCAAGTGCCCGCTAGGTAATGTACATAGTCCAAGTGCCCGCTAGGTAACGAAGATAGTCCAAGTGCCCGCTAGGGAACGTACATAGTCCAAGTGCCCGCTAGTTAACCTACATAGTCCAAGTGCCTGCTAGGTAACCTAGATAGTCCAAGTGCCCACTAGTTAACCTACATAGTCCAGGTTCCCCCTAAGAACCTAGATAGTCCAAGGGTCCGCTAGGTAACCTACATTGTCCTAGTGCCCCCTAGTTAACCTACATTCTCCAAGTGCCCGATAGGGAACCTACATAGTCCAAGTGCTCACTAGGTAACCTACATAGTCCAAGTGCCCGATAGGGAACCTATATAATCAAGTGCCCGCTAGGGAACCTACATAGTCCAAGTGCCCGTTAGGTAACCTAGATAATCCATGTGCCCGCTAGGTAACCTACATAGTGCAAGTGTCCGCTAGTTAACCTAAGTTGTCCAAGGGCCCGTTAGATAACATACATAGTCCAAGTGCCCGGTAGTTAACTTACATAGTTCAAGTGTCCTTAGGGAACATTCATAGTCCAAGTGCCTGCTAGGGAACCTACATAGTCCAAGTGCCCGCTAGGGAACCTATGTAGTCCAAGTGCCCGCTAGGGAATCTACATAGTCCAAGGGCCCGCTAGGGAATCTACATAGTCCAAGTGCCCGCTAGGGAATCTACATAGTCCAAGGGCCCGCTAGTTAACGTAGATAGTCCAAGTGCTGCTAGTTAATCTACATAGTCCATGTGCCCGCTAGTTAACCTACATAGTCCATGTACCCGCTAGTTAGCCTAGATCATCCAAGTGTCCGCTAGTTAACCTACATAGTCCAAGTGCCCGCTAGGGAATCTAGATAGTCCAAGTGCCCGCTCTGGAACCTACATAGTCCAAGTGCATGCTAGGGAACCTACATAGTCCAAGTGCCCGCTCTGGAACATACATAGTCCAAGTGCCCGCTAGGGAATCTACATAGTCCAAGGGCCCGCTAGTTAACATAGAGAGTCCAAGTGCCGCTAGTTAACCTACATAGTCCAAGTGCCTGCTAGGTAACCTAGATAGTCCAAGTGCCCACTAGTTAACCTACATAGTCCAGGTTCCCCCTAAGAACCTAGATAGTCCAAGGGTCCGCTAGGTAACCTACATTGTCCTAGTGCCCCCTAGTTAACCTACATTCTCCAAGTGCCCGATAGGGAACCTACATAGTCCATGTGCTCACTAGGTAACCTACATAGTCCAAGTGCCCGATAGGGAACCTATATAATCAAGTGCCCGCTAGGGAACCTACATAGTCCAAGTGCTCACTAGGTAACCTACATAGTCCAAGTGCCCACTAGTTAACCTACATAGTCCAGGTTCCCCCTAAGAACCTAGATAGTCCAAGGGTCCGCTAGGTAACCTACATTGTCCTAGTGCCCCCTAGTTAACCTACATTCTCCAAGTGCCCGATAGGGAACCTACACAGTCCAAGTGCTCACTAGGTAACCTACATAGTCCAAGTGCCCGATAGGGAACCTATATAATCAAGTGCCCGCTAGGGAACCTACATAGTCCAAGTGCCCGTTAGGTAACCTAGATAATCCATGTGCCCGCTAGGTAACCTACATAGTGCAAGTGTCCGCTAGTTAACCTAAGTTGTCCAAGGGCCCGTTAGATAACATACATAGTCCAAGTGCCCGGTAGTTAACTTACATAGTTCAAGTGTCCTTAGGGAACATTCATAGTCCAAGTGCCTGCTAGGGAACCTACATAGTCCAAGTGCCCGCTAGGGAACCTATGTAGTCCAAGTGCCCGCTAGGGAATCTACATAGTCCAAGGGCCCGCTAGGGAATCTACATAGTCCAAGTGCCCGCTAGGGAATCTACATAGTCCAAGGGCCCGCTAGTTAACGTAGATAGTCCAAGTGCTGCTAGTTAATCTACATAGTCCATGTGCCCGCTAGTTAACCTACATAGTCCATGAACCCGCTAGTTAGCCTAGATCATCCAAGTGTCCGCTAGTTAACCTACATAGTCCAAGTGCCCGCTAGGGAATCTAGATAGTCCAAGTGCCCGCTCTGGAACCTACATAGTCCAAGTGCATGCTAGGGAACCTACATAGTCCAAGTGCCCGCTCTGGAACATACATAGTCCAAGTGCCCGCTAGGGAATCTACATAGTCCAAGGGCCCGCTAGTTAACATAGAGAGTCCAAGTGCCGCTAGTTAACCTACATAGTCCAAGTGCCTGCTAGGTAACCTAGATAGTCCAAGTGCCCACTAGTTAACCTACATAGTCCAGGTTCCCCCTAAGAACCTAGATAGTCCAAGGGTCCGCTAGGTAACCTACATTGTCCTAGTGCCCCCTAGTTAACCTACATTCTCCAAGTGCCCGATAGGGAACCTACATAGTCCATGTGCTCACTAGGTAACCTACATAGTCCAAGTGCCCGATAGGGAACCTATATAATCAAGTGCCCGCTAGGGAACCTACATAGTCCAAGTGCTCACTAGGTAACCTACATAGTCCAAGTGCCCACTAGTTAACCTACATAGTCCAGGTTCCCCCTAAGAACCTAGATAGTCCAAGGGTCCGCTAGGTAACCTACATTGTCCTAGTGCCCCCTAGTTAACCTACATTCTCCAAGTGTCCGATAGGGAACCTACATAGTCCAAGTGCTCACTAGGTAACCTACATAGTCCAAGTGCCCGATAGGGAACCTATATAATCAAGTGCCCGCTAGGGAACCTACATAGTCCAAGTGCCCGTTAAGTAACCTAGATAATCCATGTGCCCGCTAGGTAACCTACATAGTGCAAGTGTCCGCTAGTTAACCTAAGTTGTCCAAGGGCCCGTTAGTTAACATACATAGTCCAAGAGCCCGGTAGTTAACTTACATAGTTCAAGTGTCCATAGGGAACATTCATAGTCCAAGTGCCTGCTAGGGAACCTACATAGTCCAAGTGCCCGCTAGGGAACCTATGTAGTCCAAGTGCCCGCTAGGGAATCTACATAGTCCAAGGGCCCGCTAGGGAATCTACATAGTCCAAGTGCCCGCTAGGGAATCTACATAGTCCAAGGGCCCGCTAGTTAACGTAGATAGTCCAAGTGCTGCTAGTTAATCTACATAGTCCATGTGCCCGCAAGTT
Organism: Tenrec ecaudatus; assembly: GCF_050624435.1. Classification (NCBI taxonomy): domain Eukaryota; kingdom Metazoa; phylum Chordata; class Mammalia; order Afrosoricida; family Tenrecidae; genus Tenrec; species Tenrec ecaudatus. The sequence continues at coordinate 108,440,516 of NC_134534.1, read as the reverse complement.
AACCTACATAGTCCATGTACCCGCTAGTTAGCCTAGATCATCCAAGTGTCCGCTAGTTAACCTACATAGTCCAAGTGCCCGCTAGGGAATCTAGATAGTCCAAGTGCCCGCTCTGGAACCTACATAGTCCAAGTGCATGCTAGGGAACCTACATAGTCCAAGTGCCCGCTCTGGAACATACATAGTCCAAGTGCCCGCTAGGGAATCTACATAGTCCAAGGGCCCGCTAGTTAACATAGATAGTCCAAGTGCCGCTAGTTAACCTACATAGTCCAAGTACCCACTAGTTAACCTAGATCGTCCTAGTGCCCGCTAGTTAACCTACATAGTACAAGGGTCCGCTAGTTAACCTACATAGTCCAAGGGCACGCTAGGTAACGTAAACAGTTAAAGTGACCACTAGGTTACCTACATGGTCGAAGTGCCTGTTCGTTAACCTACATAGTCCAAGTGCCTGCTAGGTAACCTTTATAGTACAAAAGGCCGCTAGGGACGCTAATAGTCCATGTGCCCTCTAGTTATCATAGATAGTCCAAGAGCTCGCTAGATAACCTAGATAGTCCAAGTGCCCGCTAGGGAACCTATCTAGTCCAAGTACCCGCTAGGATATGTACATAGTCCACGTGCCCGCTAGGTAATGTACATAGTCCAAGTGTCCGCTAGATAAAGTAGATAGTCCAAGTGCCCGCTAGGGAACGTACATAGTCCAAGTGCCCGCTAGGTAACCTAGATAGTCCAAGTGCCCGCTAGTTAACCTACATAGTCCAAGTGCCTGCTAGGTAACCTAGATAGTCCATGTGCCCACTAGTTAACCTACATAGTCCAGGTTCCCCCTAAGTAACCTAGATAGCCCAAGGGTCTGCTAGGTAACCTACCTTGTCCTAGTGCCCCCTAGATAACCTACATTCTCAAGTGCCCGATAGGGAACCTACATAGTCCAAGTGCCCACTAGGTAACCTACATAGTCCAAGTGCCCGATAGGGAACCTATATAATCAAGTGCCCGCTAGGGAACCTACATAGTCCAAGTGCCCGTTAGGTAACCTAGATAGTCCAAGTGCCCGCTAGGTAACCTAAATAGTGCAAGTGTCCGCTAGTTAACCTAAGTAGTCCAAGGGCCCGTTAGTTAACATACATAGTCCAAGTGCCCGGTAGTTAACTTACATAGTTCAAGTGTCCATAGGGAACATTCATAGTCCAAGTGCCCACTATGGAACCTACATAGTCCAAGTGCCCGATAGGGAATCTAGACAGTCCAAGTGCCCGCTAGGTTACCTGCATATTCCAAGTGCCCGTTCGTTAACCTACATAGTCCAAGTGCCCGCTAGGTAACCAATACAGTCCAAATGCCCGCTAGGGGCACTAATAGTCCAAATGCCCGCTAGTTACCCTAGATAGTCCAAGTGCTCGCTAGTTAACCTAGATAGTCCAAGTGCCCCCTAGTTAACCTAGATAGACCAAGTGCCCGTAGGGAACCTATCTAGTCCAAGTACCCGCTAGGAAACGTACATAGTCCAAGTGCCCGCTAGGTAATGTACATAGTCCAAGTGCCCGCTAGGTAACGAAGATAGTCCAAGTGCCCGCTAGGGAACGTACATAGTCCAAGTGCCCGCTAGTTAACCTACATAGTCCAAGTGCCTGCTAGGTAACCTAGATAGTCCAAGTGCCCACTAGTTAACCTACATAGTCCAGGTTCCCCCTAAGAACCTAGATAGTCCAAGGGTCCGCTAGGTAACCTACATTGTCCTAGTGCCCCCTAGTTAACCTACATTCTCCAAGTGCCCGATAGGGAACCTACATAGTCCAAGTGCTCACTAGGTAACCTACATAGTCCAAGTGCCCGATAGGGAACCTATATAATCAAGTGCCCGCTAGGGAACCTACATAGTGCAAGTGTCCGCTAGTTAACCTAAGTTGTCCAAGGGCCCGTTAGATAACATACATAGTCCAAGTGCCCGGTAGTTAACTTACATAGTTCAAGTGTCCTTAGGGAACATTCATAGTCCAAGTGCCTGCTAGGGAACCTACATAGTCCAAGTGCCCGCTAGGGAACCTATGTAGTTCAAGTGCCCGCTAGGGAATCTACATAGTCCAAGGGCCCGCTAGGGAATCTACATAGTCCAAGTGCCCGCTAGGGAATCTACATAGTCCAAGGGCCCGCTAGTTAACGTAGATAGTCCAAGTGCTGCTAGTTAATCTACATAGTCCATGTGCCCGCTAGTTAACCTACATAGTCCATGTACCCGCTAGTTAGCCTAGATCATCCAAGTGTCCGCTAGTTAACCTACATAGTCCAAGTGCCCGCTAGGGAATCTAGATAGTCCAAGTGCCCGCTCTGGAACCTACATAGTCCAAGTGCATGCTAGGGAACCTACATAGTCCAAGTGCCCGCTCTGGAACATACATAGTCCAAGTGCCCGCTAGGGAATCTACATAGTCCAAGGGCCCGCTAGTTAACATAGAGAGTCCAAGTGCCGCTAGTTAACCTACATAGTCCAAGTGCCTGCTAGGTAACCTAGATAGTCCAAGTGCCCACTAGTTAACCTACATAGTCCAGGTTCCCCCTAAGAACCTAGATAGTCCAAGGGTCCGCTAGGTAACCTACATTGTCCTAGTGCCCCCTAGTTAACCTACATTCTCCAAGTGCCCGATAGGGAACCTACATAGTCCATGTGCTCACTAGGTAACCTACATAGTCCAAGTGCCCGATAGGGAACCTATATAATCAAGTGCCCGCTAGGGAACCTACATAGTCCAAGTGCCCGTTAGGTAACCTAGATAGTCCATGTGCCCGCTAGGTAACCTACATAGTGCAAGTGTCCGCTAGTTAACCTAAGTTGTCCAAGGGCCCGTTAGTTAACATACATAGTCCAAGTGCCCGGTAGTTAACTTACATAGTTCAAGTGTCCATACGGAACATTCATAGTCCAAGTGCATGCTAGTGAACCTACATAGTCCAAGTGCCCGCTAGGGAATCTACATAGTCCAAGGGCCCGCTAGGGAATCTACATAGTCCAAGTGCCCGCTAGGGAATCTACATAGTCCAAGGGCCCGCTAGTTAACGTAGATAGTCCAAGTGCTGCTAGTTAATCTACATAGTCCATGTGCCCGCTAGTTAACCTACATAGTCCAAGTACCCGCTAGTTAGCCTAGATCATCCAAGTGTCCGTTAGTTAACCTACATAGTCCACGTGCCCGCTAGGAAATCTAGATAGTCCAAGTGCCCGCTCTGGAACCTACATAGTCCAAGTGCATGCTAGGGAACCTAAATAGTCCAAGTGCCCGCTCTGGAACATACATAGTCAAAGTGCCCGCTAGGGAATCTACATAGTCCAAGGGCTCACTAGTTAACATAGATAGTCCAAGTGCCGCTAGTTAACCTACATAGTCCAAGTACCCACTAGTTAACCTAGATCGTCCTAGTGCCCGCTAGTTAACCTACATAGTACAAGGGTCCGCTAGTTAACCTACATAGTCCAAGGGTCCGCTAGGTAACGTAGACAGTTAAAGTGACCTCTAGGTTACCTACATGGTCCAAGTGCCTGTTCGTTAACCTACATAGTCCAAGTGCCTGCTAGGTAACCTTTATAGTATAAATGCCCGCTAGGGACGCTAAAAGTCCATGTGCCCGCTAGTTATCATAGATAGTCCAAGAGCTCGCTAGATAACCTAGATAGTCCAAGTGCCCGCTAGGGAACCTATCTAGTCCAAGTACCCGCTAGGAAATGTACATAGTCCACGTGCCCGCTAGGTAATGTACATAGTCCAAGTGCCCGCTAGGTAACATAGATAGTCCAAGTGCCCGCTAGGGAACGTACATAGTCCAAGTGCCCGCTAGGTAACCTAGATAGTCCAAGTGCCCGCTAGTTAACCTACATAGTCCATGTGCCTGCTAGGTAACCTAGATAGTCCAAGTGCCCACTAGTTAACCTACATAGTCCAGGTTCCCCCTAAGTAACCTAGATAGCCCAAGGGTCCGCTAGGTAACCTACCTTGTCCTAGTGCCCCCTAGATAACCTACATTCTCAAGTGCCCGATAGGGAACCTACATAGTCCAAGTGCCCACTAGGTAACCTACATAGTCCAAGTGCCCGATAGGGAACCTATATAGTCCAAGTGCCCGCTAGGGAACCTACATAGTCCAAGTGCCCGTTAGGTAACCTAGATAGTCCAAGTGCCCGCTAGGTAACCTAAATAGTGCAAGTGTCCGCTAGTTAACCTAAGTAGTCCAAGGGCCCGTTAGTTAACATACATAGTCCAAGTGCCCGGTAGTTAACTTACATAGTTCAAGTGTCCATAGGGAACATTCATAGTCCAAGTGCCCACTATGGAACCTACATAGTCCAAGTGCCCGATAGGGAATCTAGACAGTCCAAGTGCCCGCTAGGTTACCTGCATATTCCAAGTGCCCGTTCGTTAACCTACATAGTCCAAGTGCCCGCTAGGTAACCAATATAGTCCAAATGCCCGCTAGGGGCACTAATAGTCCAAATTCCCGCTAGTTACCCTAGATAGTCCAAGTGCTCGCTAGTTAACCTAGATAGTCCAAGTGCCCCCTAGTTAACCTAGATAGACCAAGTGCCCGTAGGGAACCTATCTAGTCCAAGTACCCGCTAGGAAACGTACATAGTCCAAGTGCCCGCTAGGTAATGTACATAGTCCAAGTGCCCGCTAGGTAACGAAGATAGTCCAAGTGCCCGCTAGGGAACGTACATAGTCCAAGTGCCCGCTAGTTAACCTACATAGTCCAAGTGCCTGCTAGGTAACCTAGATAGTCCAAGTGCCCACTAGTTAACCTACATAGTCCAGGTTCCCCCTAAGAACCTAGATAGTCCAAGGGTCCGCTAGGTAACCTACATTGTCCTAGTGCCCCCTAGTTAACCTACATTCTCCAAGTGCCCGATAGGGAACCTACATAGTCCAAGTGCTCACTAGGTAACCTACATAGTCCAAGTGCCCACTAGTTAACCTACATAGTCCAGGTTCCCCCTAAGAACCTAGATAGTCCAAGGGTCCGCTAGGTAACCTACCTTGTCCTAGTGCCCCCTAGTTAACCTACATTCTCCAAGTGCCCGATAGGGAACCTACATAGTCCAAGTGCTCACTAGGTAACCTACATAGTCCAAGTGCCCGATAGGGAACCTATATAATCAAGTGCCCGCTAGGGAACCTACATAGTCCAAGTGCCCGTTAAGTAACCTAGATAATCCATGTGCCCGCTAGGTAACCTACATAGTGCAAGTGTCCGCTAGTTAACCTAAGTTGTCCAAGGGCCCGTTAGTTAACATACATAGTCCAAGAGCCCGGTAGTTAACTTACATAGTTCAAGTGTCCATAGGGAACATTCATAGTCCAAGTGCCTGCTAGGGAACCTACATAGTCCAAGTGCCCGCTAGGGAACCTATGTAGTCCAAGTGCCCGCTAGGGAATCTACATAGTCCAAGGGCCCGCTAGGGAATCTACATAGTCCAAGTGCCCGCTAGGGAATCTACATAGTCCAAGGGCCCGCTAGTTAACGTAGATAGTCCAAGTGCTGCTAGTTAATCTACATAGTCCATGTGCCCGCTAGTTAACCTACATAGTCCATGTACCCGCTAGTTAGCCTAGATCATCCAAGTGTCCGCTAGTTAACCTACATAGTCCAAGTGCCCGCTAGGGAATCTAGATAGTCCAAGTGCCCGCTCTGGAACCTACATAGTCCAAGTGCATGCTAGGGAACCTACATAGTCCAAGTGCCCGCTCTAGAACATACATAGTCCAAGTGCCCGCTAGGGAATCTACATAGTCCAAGGGCCCGCTAGTTAACATAGATAGTCCAAGTGCCGCTAGTTAACCTACATAGTCCAAGCACCCACTAGTTAACCTAGATCGTCCTAGTGCCCGCTAGTTAACCTACATAGTACAAGGGTCCGCTAGTTAACCTACATAGTCCAAGGGCCCGCTAGGTAACCTAGACAGTTAAAGTGACCACTAGGTTACCTACATGGTCCAAGTGCCTGTCCGTTAACCTACATAGTCCAAGTGCCTGCTAGGTAACCTTTATAGTACAAATTCCCGCTAGGGACGCTAATAGTCCATGTGCCCGCTAGTTATCATAGATAGTCCAAGAGCTTGCTAGATAACCTAGATAGTCCAAGTGCCCGCTAGGGAACCTATCTAGTCCAAGTACCCGCTAGGAAATGTACATAGTCCACGTGCCCGCTAGGTAATGTACATAGTCCAAGTGCCCGCTAGGTAACGTAGATAGTCCAAGTGCCCGCTAGGGAACGTACATAGTCCAAGTGCCCGCTAGGTAACCTAGATAGTCCAAGGGCCCGCTAGTTAACCTACATAGTCCAAGTGCCTGCTAGGTAACCTAGATAGTCCATGTGCCCACTAGTTAACCTACATAGTCCAGGTTCCCCCTAAGTAACCTAGATAGCACAAGGGTCCGCTAGGTAACCTACCTTGTCCTAGTGCCCCCTAGATAACCTACATTCTCAAGTGCCCGATAGGGAACCTACATAGTCCAAGTGCCCACTAGGTAACCTACATAGTCCAAGTGCCCGATAGGGAACCTATATAATCAAGTGCCCGCTAGGGTACCTACATAGTCCAAGTGCCCGTTAGGTAACCTAGATAGTACAAGTGCCCGCTAGGTAACCTAAATAGTGCAAGTGTCCGCTAGTTAACCTAAGTAGTCCAAGGGCCCGTTAGTTAACATACATAGTCCAAGTGCCCGGTAGTTAACTTACATAGTTCAAGTGTCCATAGGGAACATTCATAGTCCAAGTGCCCGCTATGGAACCTACATAGTCCAAGTGCCCGCTAGGGAACCTACGTAGTCCAAGTGACCGCTAGGGAATCTACATAGTCCAAGTGCCTGCTTGGGAATCTACATAGTCCAAGGGCCCGCTAGTTAACGTAGATAGTCCAAGTACTGCTAGTTAATCTACATAGTCCAAGGGCCCGCTAGTTAACCTACATAGTCCAAGTACCCGCTAGTTAACCTAGATCGTCCAATTTCCTGCTAGGTAACCTACATAGTCCAAGGGCCCGCTAGTTAACCTAGATAGTCCATGTGCCCGCTAGTTAACCTACATAGTCCATGTGCCGGCTAGGTAACTTAGACAGTTCAAGTGACCACTAGGTTACCTACATAGTCCAAGTGCCCGTTCGTTAACCTACATAGTCCAAATGCCCGCTAGGTAACCAATATAGTCCAAATGCCCGCTAGGGGCCCTAATAGTCCAAATAGCCACTAGTTAACCTAGATAGTCCAAGTGCCCGCTAGTTAACCTAGATAGACCAAGTGCCCGCTAGGGAACCTATCTACTCCAAGTACCCGCTAGGAAACGTACATAGTCCAAGTGCCCGCTAGGTAACATAGATTGTCCAAGTGCCCGCTAGGGAATGTACATAGTCCAAGTGCCCGCTAGTTAACCTACAAAGTCCAAGTGCCCGCTAGGTAACCTAGACAGTTAAAGTGACCACTAGGTTACCTACATGGTCCAAGTGCCTGTTCGTTAACCTACATAGTCCAAGTGCCTGCTAGGTAACCTTTATAGTACAAATGCCCGCTAGGGACCCTAATAGTCCATGTGCCCGCTAGTTATCCTAGATAGTCCAAGAGCTCGCTAGTTAACCTAGATAGTCCAAGTGCCCGATAGGGAACCTACATAGTCCAAGTGCCCGCTAGTTAACATAGATAGTCCAAGTACCCTCTAGAAAACGTACATAGTCCAAGTGCCCGCTAGTTAACGTACATAGTCCAAGTGCCCGCTAGGTAACGTAGATAGTCCAAGTGCCCGCTAGGGAACGTACATAGTTCAAGTGCCCGCTAGGTAACCTAGATAGTCCAAGTGCCCGCTAGTTAACCTACATTGTCCAAGTGCCTGCTAGGTAACCTAGATAGTCCAAGTGCCCACTAATTAACCTATAGTCCAAGTTCTCCCTAGGTAACCTATATAGTCCAAGGGCCCGCTAGGTAACCTATATTGTCCTAGTGTCCCCTAGTTAACCTACATTCTCCAAGTGCCTTCTAGGGAACCTACATAGTCCAAGTGCCCGTTAGTTAAACTAGATAGTCCAAGTGCCCGCTAGGGAACCTAGATAGTCCAACAGCCCGGTAGGTAACCTACATACTCCAAGTACCCGCTAGGTATCGTAGATAGTTCAAGTGCCAGCTAGGTAACCTAGATAGTCCAAGTGCCCGGTAGGTAACCTACAAAATCTAAGTGCCCGCTAGGTAATCTATATAGTCCAAATGCCCGCTAGGGAGCCTACACAGTCCAAATGCCCGCTAGGTAACTTAGATAGTCCAAGGGCCCGCTAGGTAACCTACATAGTCCTAGTGCCCCCTAGTTAACCTACATTCTCAAAGTGCCCGATAGGGAACCTACATAGTCCAAGTGAACGCTAGGTAACTTACACAGTCCAAATGCCCGCTAGTTAACCTACATGGTCCAAGTGCCCGCTAGGTTACCTGCATATTCCAAGTGCCTGTTCGTTAACCTACATAGTCCAAGTGCCCGCCAGGTAGCCAATATAATCCAAATGCCCGCTAGGGGCCCTAATAGTCCAAATGCCCGCTAGTTACTCTAGATAGTCCAAGTGCTCGCTAGTTAACCTAGATAGTCCAAGTGCCCCCTATTTAACCTAGATAGACCAAGTGCCCGCTAGGGAACCTATCTAGTCCAAGTACCCGCTAGGAAACCTACATAGTCCAAGTGCCCGCTAGGTAACGCAGGTAGTCCAAGTGCCCGCTAGGGAACGTACATAGTCCAAGTGCCCGCTCGTTAACCTACGTAGTCCAAGTGCCTGCTAGGTAACCTAGATAGTCCAAGTGCCCACTAGTTAACCTACATAGTCCAGGTTCCCCCTAAGAACCTAGATAGTCCAAGGGTCCTCTAGGTAACCTACATTGTCCTAGTGCCCCCTAATTAACCTACATTCTCCAAGTGCCCGATAGGGAACCTACATAGTCCAAGTGCCCACTAGGTAACCTACATAGTCCAAGTGCCCGATAGGGAACCTATATAATCAAGTGCCCGCTAGGGAACCTACATTCTCCAAGTGCCCGCTAGGGAATCTACATAGTCCAAGGGTCCGCTAGGGAATCTACATAGTCCAAGTGCCCGCTAGGGAATCTACATAGTCCAAGGGCCCGCTAGTTAACGTAGATAGTCCAAGTGCTGCTAGTTAATCTACATAGTCCATGTGCCCGCTAGTTAACCTACATAGTCCATGTACCCGCTAGTTAGCCTAGATCATCCAAGTGTCCGCTAGTTAACCTACATAGTCCAAGTGCCCGCTAGGGAATCTAGATAGTCCAAGTGCCCGCTCTGGAACCTACATAGTCCAAGTGCATGCTAGGGAACCTACATAGTCCAAGTGCCCGCTCTGGAACATACATAGTCCAAGTGCCCACTAGGGAATCTACATAGTCTAAGGGCCCGCTAGTTAACATAGATAGTCCAAGTGCCGCTAGATAACATACATAGTCCAAGTACCCGCTAGTTAACCTAGATCGTCCTAGTGCCCGCTCGTTAACCTACATAGTACAAGGGTCCGATTGTTAACCTACATAGTCCAAGGGCCCGCTAGGTAACGTAGACAGTTAAAGTGACCACTAGGTTACCTACATGGTCCAAGTGCCTGTTCGTTAACCTACATAGTCCAAGTGCCTGCTAGGTAACCTTTATAGTACAAATTCCCGCTAGGGTCCCTAATAGTCCATGTGCCCGCTAGTTATCCTAGATAGTCCAAGAGCTCGCTAGTTAACCTAGATAGTCCAAGTGCCCGAGAGGGAACCTACATAGTCCAAGTGCCCGCTAGTTAACATAGATAGTCCAAGTACCCTCTAGAAAACGTACATAGTCCAAGTGCCCGCTAGTTAACGACATAGTCCAAGTGCCCGCTAGGTAACGTAGATAGTCCAAGTGCCCGCTAGGGAATGTACATAGTTCAAGTGCCCGCTAGGTAACCTAGATAGTCCAAGTGCCCGCTAGTTAACCTACATTGTCCAAGTGCCTGCTAGGTAACGAAGATAGTCCAAGTGCCCACTAGTTAACCTACATAGTCCAAGTTCTCCCTAGGTAACCTATATAGTCCAAGGGCCCGCTAGGTAACCTATATTGTCCTAGTGTCCCCTAGTTAACCTACATTCTCCAAGTGCCTTCTAGGGAACCTACATAGTCCAAGTGCCCGTTAGTTAAACTAGATAGTCCAAGTGCCCGCTAGGGAACCTAGATAGTCCAACAGCCCGGTAGGTAACCTACATACTCCAAGTACCCGCTAGGTATCGTAGATAGTTCAAGTGCCAGCTAGGTAACCTAGATAGTCCAAGTGCCCGGTAGGTAACCTACAAAATCTAAGTGCCCGCTAGGTAATCTATATAGTCCAAATGCCCGCTAGGGAGCCTACACAGTCCAAATGCCCGCTAGGTAACTTAGATAGTCCAAGGGCCCGCTAGGTAACCTACATAGTCCTAGTGCCCCCTAGTTAACCTACATTCTAAAAGTGCCCGATAGGGAACCTACATAGTCCAAGTGAACGCTAGGTAACTTACATAGTCCAAATGCCCGCTAGTTAACCTACATGGTCCAAGTGCCCGATAGGGAACCTAGACAGTCCAAGTTCCCGCTAGGTTACCTGCATATTCCAAGTGCCTGTTCGTTAACCTACATAGTCCAAGTGCCCGCCAGGTAGCCAATATAATCCAAATGCCCGCTAGGGGCCCTAATAGTCCAAATGCCCGCTAGTTACTCTAGATAGTCCAAGTGCTCGCTAGTTAACCTAGATAGTCCAAGTGCCCCCTATTTAACCTAGATAGACCAAGTGCCCGCTAGGGAACCTATCTAGTCCAAGTACCCGCTAGGAAACCTACATAGTCCAAGTGCCCGCTAGGTAACGCAGATAGTCCAAGTGCCCGCTAAGGAACGTACATAGTCCAAGTGCCCGCTAGTTAACCTACATAGTCCAAGTGCCTGCTAGGTAACCTAGATAGTCCAAGTGCCCACTATTTAACCTACATAGTCCAGGTTCCCCCTAAGAACCTAGATAGTCCAAGGTCCTCTAGGTAACCTACATTGTCCTAGTGCCCCCTAATTAACCTACATTCTCCAAGTGCCCGATAGGGAACCTACATAGTCCAAGTGCCCACTAGGTAACCTACATAGTCCAAGTGCCCGATAGGGAACCTATATAATCAAGTGCCCGCTAGGGAACCTACATAGTCCAAGTGCCCGTTAGGAAACCTAGATAGTCCATGTGCCCGCTAGGTAACCTACATAGTGCAAGTGACCGCTAGTTAACCTAAGTTGTCCAAGGGCCCGTTAGTTAACATACATAGTCCAATTGCCCGGTAGTTAACTTACATAGTTCAAGTGTCCATAGGGAACATCCATAGTCCAAGTGCCCGCTAGGGAACTTACATAGTCCAAGTGCCCGCTAGGGAACTTACGTAGTCCAAGTGCCCGCTAGGGAATCTACATAGTCCAAGGGCCCGCTAGGGAATCTACATAGTCCAAGTGCCCGCTAGGGAATCTACATAGTCCAAGGGCCCGCTAGTTAACGTAGATAGTCCAAGTGCTGCTAGTTAATCTACATAGTCCATGTGCCCGCTAGTTAACCTACATAGTCCAAGTGCCCGCTAGGGAATCTAGATAGTCCAAGTGCCCGCTCTGGAACCTACATAGTCCAAGTGCATGCTAGGGAACCTACATAGTCCAAGTGCCCGCTCTGGAACATACATAGTCCAAGTGCCCACTAGGGAATCTACATAGTCCAAGGGCCCGCTAGTTAACATAGATAGTCCAAGTGCCGCTAGTTAACATACATAGTCCAAGTACCCGCTAGTTAACCTAGATCGTCCTAGTGCCCGCTAGTTAACCTACATAGTACAAGGGTCCGATTGTTAACCTACATAGTCCAAGGGCCCGCTAGGTAACGTAGACAGTTAAAGTGACCACTAGGTTACCTACATGGTCCAAGTGCCTGTTCGTTAACCTACATAGTCCAAGTGCCTGCTAGGTAACCTTTATAGTACAAATGCCCGCTAGGGTCCCTAATAGTCCATGTGCCCGCTAGTTATCCTAGATAGTCCAAGAGCTCGCTAGTTAACCTAGATAGTCCAAGTGCCCGAGAGGGAACCTACATAGTCCAAGTGCCCGCTAGTTAACATAGATAGTCCAAGTACCCTGTAGGAAACGTACATAGTCCACGTGCCCGCTAGTTAACGTACATAGTCCAAGTGCCCGCTAGGTAACGTAGATAGTCCAAGTGCCCGCTAGGGAATGTACATAGTTCAAGTGCCCGCTAGGTAACCTATATAGTCCAAGTGCCCGCTAGTTAACCTACATAGTCCAAGTGCCTGCTAGGTAACCTAATTAGTCCAATTGCCCACTAGTTAACCTACATAGTCCAAGTTCTCCCTAGGTAACCTAGATAGTCCAATGGCCCGCTAGGTAACCTATATTGTCCTAGTGTCCCCTAGTTAACCTACATTCTCCAAGTGCCCGCTATAGAACCTATTAAGTTCAAGTGCCCGCTCTGGAACATACATAGTCCAAGTGCCCGCTAGGGAATCTACATATTCCAAGGGCCCGCTAGTTAACCTACATAGTCCAAGTACCCGCTAGTTAACCTAGATTGTCCTAGTGCCCGCTAGTTTACCTACATAGTCCAAGTTCTCCCTAGGTAACCTAGATAGTCCAAGGGCGCGCTAGGTAACCTACATTGTCCTAGTGTCCCCTAGTTAACCTACATTCTCCAAGTGCCTTCTAGGGAACCTACATAGTCCAAGTGCCCTTTAGTTAACCTAGATAGTCCAAGAGCCCGCTAGGTAACCTAGATAGTCCAACAGCCCGGTAGGTAACCTACATACTCCAAGTACCTGCTAGGTAACGTAGATAGTACAGTGCCAGCTAGGTAACCTAGATAGTCCAAGTGCCCGCTAGTTAACCTACAAAATCTAAGTGCCCGCTAGGTAATCTACATAGTCCAAATGCCCGCTAGGGAGCCTAAACAGTCCAAATGCCCGCTAGGTACCTTAGATAGTCCAAGGGCCCGCTAGGTAACCTACATAGTCCTAGTGCCCCCTAGTTAACCTACATTCTAAAAGTGCCCGATAGGGAACCTACATAGTCCAAGTGCCCGCTAGGTAACTTACATAGTCCAAATGCCCACTAGTTAACCTACATAGTCCAATTGCCCGATAGGGAACCTAGACAGTCCAAGTGCCCGCTAGGTTACCTGCATATTCCAAGTGCCCGTTCGTTAACCTACATAGTCCAAGTGCCCGCTAGGTAACCAATATAGTCCAAATGCCCGCTAGGGGCCCTAATAGTCCAAATGCCCGCTAGTTAAACTAGATAGTCCAAGTGCCCGTTAGGGAACCTATCTAGTCCAAGTACCCGCTAGGAAACGTACATAGTCCATGTGCCCGCTAGGTAATGTACATAGTCCAAGTGCCCGCTAGGTAACGCAGATAGTCCAAATGCCCGCTAGGGAACGTACATAGTCCAAGTGCCCGCTAGGTAACCTAGATAGTCCAAGTGCCCGCTAGTTAACCTACATAGTCCAGGTTCCCCCTAGGTAACCTAGATAGTCCAAGGGTCAGCTAGGTAACCTACATTGTCCTAGTGCCCCCTAGTTAACCTACATTCTCCAAGTGCCGATAGGGGACCTACATAGTCCAAGTGCCCACTAGTTAACTTACATAGTCCAAGTGCCCGATCGGGAACCTATATAATCAAGTGCCCGCTAGGGAACCTACATAGTCCAAGTGCCCGCTAGGTAACCTACATAGTGCAAGTGTCCGCTAGTTAACCTAAGTAGTCTAAGAGCCCGTTAGTTAACATACATAGTCCAAGTGCCCGGTAGTTAACTTACATAGTTCAAGTGTCCATAGGGAACATTCATAGTCAAAGTGCCCGCTAGGGAATCTACGTAGTCCAAGTGCCCGCTAGGGAATCTACATAGTCCAAGGGCCCGCTAGGGAATCTACATAGTCCAAGTGCCCGCTAGGGAATCTACATAGTCCAAGGGCCCGCTAGTTAACGTAGATAGTCCAAGTGCTGCTAGTTAATCTACATAGTCTAAGGGCCCGCTAGTTAACCTACATAGTCCAAGTACCCGCTAGTTAAGCTAGATCGTCCAAGTGCCCGCTAGGTAACCTACATAGTCCAAGGGCCCGCTAGTTAAGCTACATAGTCCAAGGGCCCGCTAGATAACCTACATCGTCCAAGGGCCCGCTAGTTAACCTAGATAGTCCAAGTGCCCGCTAGTTAACCTACATAGACCAAGTGCCCGCTAGGTCACCTAGAATGTTCAAGTGACCACTAGGTAACCTACATTGTCCAAGGGCCCGCTAGTAAACCTACATAGTCCAAGGGCCCGCTAGGTAACCTACAAAGTCTAAGTGCCCGCTAGGTTATCTATATAGTTCAAATGCCCCCTAGGGAACCTACATAGTCCAAGTGCCCGCTAGGTAACATAGATAATCCAAGTGCCCGCCAGTTAACCTATATACTCCTAGTGCCTGCTAGTTAACCTAGGTCCTCCAAGTGCCCGCTAGTTATCCTAGATAGACCAAGAGCCCGCTAGGGAACCTATCTAGTCCAAGTACCCGCTAGGAAACGTACATTGTCCAAGTGCCCGCTAGGTAACCTAGATGGTCCAAGGGCTCGCTAGTTAACCTACATAGTCCAAGTGCCTGCTAGGTAACCTAGGTAGTCCAAGTGCCCACTAGTTAACCTACATAGTCCAGGTTCCCCCTAGGTAACCTAGATAGTCCAAGGGCCCGCTAGGTAACCTACATAGTCCATAGCCCGATAGGGAACCTACATAGTCCAAATGCCCGCTAGGTAACCTACATAGTCCAAGTGCCCGATAGGGAACCTACATTGTCCAAGTGCCCGTTAGGTAACCTAGATAGTCCAAATGCCCGCTAGGGAACCCACATAGTTCAAGTGCCCGCTAGGGAACTTACATAGTCCAAGGGCCCGCTAGGAAACCTACATAGTCCTAGTGCCCCCTAGTTAACCTACATTCTCCAAGTGCCCGATAGGGAACCTACAGAGTCCAAGTGCCCGCTAGGTAACCTACATAGTCCAAGTGCCCGATAGGGAACTTACATAATCCAAGTTACCGCTAGGGAACCTACATAGTCCAAGTGCCCGTTATTTAACCTAGATAGTCCAAGTGCCTGCTTGGTAACCTAGATAATCCAACAGCCCGCTAGGTAACCTACATACTCCAAGAACCCACAAGGTAACGTAGATAGTTCATGTGCCAGCTAGATAACCTAGATAGTCCAAGTGTCTGCTAGGTAACCTACAAAGTCTAAGTGCCCGCTAGATCATGTATATAGTCCAAATGCCCGCTAGGGAATCTACATAGTCCAAGGGCCCGCTAGTTAACGTAGATAGTCCAAGTGCCGCTAGTTAATCTACGTAGTCCAAGGGCGCGCTAGTTAACCTACATAGTCCAAGTACCCGTTAGTTAACCTAGATCGTCCAAGTGTCTGCTAATTAACCTACGTAGTACAAGTGCCCGCTAGGGAACCTAGATAGTCCAAGGGCCCGCTAGGTAGCCTACATAGTCAAAGTGCCCGCTAGGTAACCTAGATAGTCCAAGTGCCCGCTAGTTAACCTAGATCGTCCAAGTGCCCGCTAGGTTATCTATATAGTCCAAATGCCCGCTAGGGAACCTACATAGTCCAAGTGCCCGCTAGGTAACCTAGATAATCCAAGTGCCCGCTAATTAACCTATATCGTCCAAGTGCCCGCTAGTTAACCTAGATCGTCCAAGTGCCCACTAATTAACCATCATAGTCAATGGGACCGCTAGTTAACCTACATAGTGCAAGAGCCCGCTAGTTAACCTAGATCGTGCAAGTGTCCGCTAGTTAACCTACATAGTCCAAGTGCCACTTAGCAAATCTAGATAGTCCAAGGGCCTGCTAGTTAACGTACATAGTCCAAGTGCCTGCTAGGGAACCTACATAGTCCAAGTGCCTGTTACTTGACCTATTGTCCAAGGGACCGCTAGTTAACCTAGATAGTCCAAGTACCCGCTAGTTAACCTAGATCGTCCAATTGTCCGCTAGTTAACCTACATAGTCCAAGTGCCTGTTCGGTAACCTAGATAGTCCAAGTGCCCTTTAGGGAACCTAGATAGTCCAAGTGCCCGCTAGGGAACCTACATAGTCCAATTGCCCGCTCTGGAACATACATAGTCCAAGTGTCCGTTAGTTAACCTAGATAATCCAAGTGCCCGCTAGTTAACCTAGATAGTCCAAGTGCCCGCTAGGTAACCTAAATAGTCCAAGTGCCCGCTAGGTTACCTATGTAGTCCAAATGCCCGCTAGGGAACCTACATAGTCCAAGTGCCTGCTATTTAACCTAGATAGTCCACGTGCCCGCTAGTTAACCTTGATAGTCTAAGTGCCTTCTAGTTAACCTAAATAGTCCAAGTGCCCGCTAGGTAACCTACACAGTCCAAGTGCCCACTAGGTAACCTAAATAATCCAAATGCCCGCTAGGGAAACTACATAGTCCAAGTGCCCGCTAGTTAACCTAGATAGTCCAAGTGCCCGCTAGGTAACCTTGATAGTCCAAGTGCCTTCTAGTTAACCTACATAGTCCAAGTGCCCGCTACGTAACCTACATAGTCCAAGTGCCCAATAGGTAACCTAAATAATCCAAATGCCCGCTAGCGAAAATACATAGTCCAAGTGCCCGCTAGTTAACCTAGATAGTCCAAGTGCCCGCTGGTTAACTTACATAGTCCAAGGTCAGCTAGGTAACCTATATTGTCCAAGTGCCCGCTAGTGAACCTACATAGTCCTAGGGCCTGCTAGTTAACCTAGATAGTTCAAGTGCCCGCTAGTTAACCTAGATCGTCCAAGTGCCCGCTAGGTAACCTACATAGTCCATGGGCCCACTAGTTAACCTAGATAGTCCAATTGCTCGCTAGGTAACCTAGACAGTCCAAGTGCCTGTTAGGTCACCTAGATAGTCTATGTGCCCGCATTTTAACCTAGATAGTCCAAGTGCCCGATAGGTAACCTAGATAGTCCAAGTGCCCGCTATTTAACCTAGATCGTCCAAGTGTCCCCTAGTAAACATACATAGTCCAAGTGCCCGCTAGGGATTCTACATAGTCCAAGTGCCCGTTAGGTAACCTAGAAAATCCAAGTGCCCGCTAGGTAACCCACATAGTCCAAGTGCTCGCTAGTTAACCTAGAGAGTCTAAGTCCCCGTTAGCTAACCTAGATAGTCCAAATGCCCGCTAGGAAACCTACATATTCCAAGTGCCCATTCGTTAACCTAGTTAGTCCAAGTGCCCGCTAGGTAACTACTTAGTCCAAGTGTCCGTTCGCTTACCTAGATAGTCCAAGTGCCCGCTAGGGAACGTACATAGTCCAAGTGCCCGCTAGTTAACCTACATAGTCTAAGTGCCCCCTATGTAACATACATAGTCCAAGTGCCCGCTTGTTAACCTATATAGTCCAAGTGCCTGATAGGGAAACTACATAGTCAAAGTGCCCGCTAGGGAACTTACATAGTCCAAGTGCCCGCTAGTTAACCTACATAGTCCAAGTGCCCGCTAGGGAACCTTCATAGTCCAAATGCCCACTAGGGAACCTACATAGTCCAAGTGCCCTTTAGGAAGCTACATAGTCCAAGTGCCCGCTATTTAACCTAGATAGTCCAAGTGCCCTCTAGTTAACCTAGAGAGTTCAAGTGCCTGCTAGTAAATCTACATAGTCCAAGGGCCTGCTAGTTAAACTACATAGTCCAAGTGCCCGCTAGGTAACCTACATAGTCCATGGGCCCGCTAGTTAACCTAGATATTCCAAGTGCCCGCTAGGTAACCTAGATAGTCCAAGGGCCCGCTAGTTAACCTAGATAGTCCAAGTGCCCGCTATATAACCTAGATCGTCCAAGTGTCCTCTAGTTAACATACGTAGTCCAAGTGCCCGCTATTGAAACTACATAGTCCAAGTGCCCGTTAGATAACCTAGATAATCCAAATGCCCGCTAGGTAAGCCACATAGTCCAAGTGCTCGCTAGTTAACCTAGAGAGTCCAAGTGACGGTTAGCTAACCTAGATAGTCCAAGTGCCCGCTAGGAAACCTACATAGTCCAAGTGCCCATTCGTAAACCTAGATAGTTCAAGTGCCCGCTAGGTAACCTACATAGTCCTAGGGCCCGCTAGTTAACCTAGATAGTCAAAGTGGTCGCTAGTTAACCTACATAGTCTAAGGACCCGCTAGTTTACCTACATAGTCCTAGGGCCCGCTAGTTAACCTACATAGTCCAAGGGCCTGCTACTTAACCTAGATAGTCCAATTGCCCGCTAGGTAACCTAGATAGTCCAAGTGCCTGTTAGGTAACCTAGATAGTCTATGTGCCCGCTTTTTAACCTAGATAGTCCAAGTGTCCGCTAGTAAACATACGTAGTCCAAGTGCCCCTAGGGATTCTACATAGTCCAAGTGCCCGTTAGGTAACCTAGATAATCAAAGTGCCCGCTAGGTAACCCACATAGTCCAAGTGCTCGCTAGTTAACCTAGAGAGTCTAAGTCCCTGTTAGCTAACCTTGATAGTCCAAGTGCCCGCTAGGAAACCTACATATTCCAAGTGCCCATTCGTTAACCTAGATAGTCCAAGTGCCCGCTAGGTAACTACATAGTCCAAGTGTCTGTTCGCTTACCTAGATAGTCCAAGTGCCCGCTAGGGAACGTACATAGTCCAAGTGCCCGCTACGTAACATACATAGTCCAAGTGCCCGCTAGTTAACCTATATAGTCCAAGTGCCTGATAAGGAAACTACATAGTCAAAGTGCCCGCTAGGGAACTTACATAGTTCAAGTGCCCGCTAGTTTACCTACATAGTCCTCGTGCCCGCTAGGGAACCTTCATAGTCCAAATCCCACTAGGGAACCTACATAGTCCAAGTGCCCTTTAGGGAACCTACATAGTCCAAGTGCCCGCTATTTAACCTAGATAGTCCAAGTGCCCTCTAGTTAACCTAGAATGTCCAAGTGCCCGATAGTTAATCTACATAGTCCAACGACCCGCTAGTTAAACTATATAGTCCAAGTGCCCGCTAGGTAACCTACATAGTTCAAGTGCCCGCTAGTTAACCTATATAGTCCAAGTGCCTGATAGGGAAACTACATAGTCAAAGTGCCCTCTAGGGAACTTACATAGTTCAAGTGCCCGCTAGTTAACCTACATAGCCCAAGTGCCCACTAGGGAACCTTCATAGTCCAAATCCCACTAGGGAACCTACATAGTCCAAGTGCCCTTTAGGGAACCAACATAGTCCAAGTGCCCGCTAGGGAACTTACATAGTCCAAGGGCCCGCTAGGGAACCTACATAGTCCAATTGCCCGTTAGTTAACCTAGATAGTCCAAGTGCCCGCTTGGTAACCTAGATAGTCCAACAGCCCGGTAGGTAACCTACATACTCCAAGTACCCGCTAGGAAACGTAGATAGTTCAAGTGGCAGCTAGGTAACCTAGATAGTCCAAGTGCCCGCTAGGTAACCTACAAAGTCTCAGTGCCTGCTAGGTAATCTATATAGTCCAAATGCCCGTTAGGGAGCCTACATAGTCCAAAAGCCCGCTAGGTAACCTAGATAGTCCAAGGGCCCGCTAGGTAACCTACATAGTCCTAGTGCCCCCTAGTTAACCTACATTCTCTAAGTGCCCGATAGGGAACCTACATAGTCAAAGTTCCCGCTAGGTAACCTACATAGTCAAAGTTCCCGCTAGGTAACCTACATAGTCCAAATGCCCTCTAGTTAACCTACATAGTCCAAGTGCCCGATAGGGAACCTACATAATCCAAGTGCCCGCTAGGGAACCTTCATAGTCCAAGTGCCCGTTAGGTAAACTGGATAGTCCGAATGCCCGCCAGGAAACCCACATAGTCCAAGTGCCCACTAGGGAACTTACATAGTCCAAGGGCCCGCTAGGGAACCTACATAGTCCAAGTTCCCGTTAGTTAACCTAGATAGTCCAAGTGTCCGCTTGGTAACCTAGATAGTCCAACAGACCGCTAGGTAACCTACATACTCCAAGAACCCGCTAGGTAACGTAGATATTTCAAGTGCCAGCTAGGTAACCTAGATAGTCCAAGTGCCCGCTAGGTTATCTATATAGTCCAAATGCCCGCTAGGGAACCTACATAGTCCAAGTGCCCGCTAGGTAACCTAGATAATCCAAGTGCCCGCTAATTAACCTATATCGTCCAAGTGCCCGCTAGTTAACCTAGATCGTCCAAGTGCCCACTAATTAACCATCATAGTCAATGGGACCGCTAGTTAACCTACATAGTGCAAGAGCCCGCTAGTTAACCTAGATCGTGCAAGTGTCCGCTAGTTAACCTACATAGTCCAAGTGCCACTTAGCAAATCTAGATAGTCCAAGGGCCTGCTAGTTAACGTACATAGTCCAAGTGCCTGCTAGGGAACCTACATAGTCCAAGTGCCTGTTACTTGACCTATTGTCCAAGGGACCGCTAGTTAACCTAGATAGTCCAAGTACCCGCTAGTTAACCTAGATCGTCCAATTGTCCGCTAGTTAACCTACATAGTCCAAGTGCCTGTTCGGTAACCTAGATAGTCCAAGTGCCCTTTAGGGAACCTAGATAGTCCAAGTGCCCGCTAGGGAACCTACATAGTCCAATTGCCCGCTCTGGAACATACATAGTCCAAGTGTCCGTTAGTTAACCTAGATAATCCAAGTGCCCGCTAGTTAACCTAGATAGTCCAAGTGCCCGCTAGGTAACCTAAATAGTCCAAGTGCCCGCTAGGTTACCTATGTAGTCCAAATGCCCGCTAGGGAACCTACATAGTCCAAGTGCCTGCTATTTAACCTAGATAGTCCACGTGCCCGCTAGTTAACCTTGATAGTCTAAGTGCCTTCTAGTTAACCTAAATAGTCCAAGTGCCCGCTAGGTAACCTACACAGTCCAAGTGCCCACTAGGTAACCTAAATAATCCAAATGCCCGCTAGGGAAACTACATAGTCCAAGTGCCCGCTAGTTAACCTAGATAGTCCAAGTGCCCGCTAGGTAACCTTGATAGTCCAAGTGCCTTCTAGTTAACCTACATAGTCCAAGTGCCCGCTACGTAACCTACATAGTCCAAGTGCCCAATAGGTAACCTAAATAATCCAAATGCCCGCTAGCGAAAATACATAGTCCAAGTGCCCGCTAGTTAACCTAGATAGTCCAAGTGCCCGCTGGTTAACTTACATAGTCCAAGGTCAGCTAGGTAACCTATATTGTCCAAGTGCCCGCTAGTGAACCTACATAGTCCTAGGGCCTGCTAGTTAACCTAGATAGTTCAAGTGCCCGCTAGTTAACCTAGATCGTCCAAGTGCCCGCTAGGTAACCTACATAGTCCATGGGCCCACTAGTTAACCTAGATAGTCCAATTGCTCGCTAGGTAACCTAGACAGTCCAATTGCCTGTTAGGTCACCTAGATAGTCTATGTGCCCGCATTTTAACCTAGATAGTCCAAGTGCCCGATAGGTAACCTAGATAGTCCAAGTGCCCGCTATTTAACCTAGATCGTCCAAGTGTCCCCTAGTAAACATACATAGTCCAAGTGCCCGCTAGGGATTCTACATAATCCAAGTGCCCGTTAGGTAACCTAGAAAATCCAAGTGCCCGCTAGGTAACCCACATAGTCCAAGTGCTCGCTAGTTAACCTAGAGAGTCTAAGTCCCCGTTAGCTAACCTAGATAGTCCAAATGCCCGCTAGGAAACCTACATATTCCAAGTGCCCATTCGTTAACCTAGTTAGTCCAAGTGCCCGCTAGGTAACTACTTAGTCCAAGTGTCCGTTCGCTTACCTAGATAGTCCAAGTGCCCGCTAGGGAACGTACATAGTCCAAGTGCCCGCTAGTTAACCTACATAGTCTAAGTGCCCCCTATGTAACATACATAGTCCAAGTGCCCGCTTGTTAACCTATATAGTCCAAGTGCCTGATAGGGAAACTACATAGTCAAAGTGCCCGCTAGGGAACTTACATAGTCCAAGTGCCCGCTAGTTAACCTACATAGTCCAAGTGCCCGCTAGGGAACCTTCATAGTCCAAATGCCCACTAGGGAACCTACATAGTCCAAGTGCCCTTTAGGAAGCTACATAGTCCAAGTGCCCGCTATTTAACCTAGATAGTCCAAGTGCCCTCTAGTTAACCTAGAGAGTTCAAGTGCCTGCTAGTAAATCTACATAGTCCAAGGGCCTGCTAGTTAAACTACATAGTCCAAGTGCCCGCTAGGTAACCTACATAGTCCATGGGCCCGCTAGTTAACCTAGATATTCCAAGTGCCCGCTAGGTAACCTAGATAGTCCAAGGGCCCGCTAGTTAACCTAGATAGTCCAAGTGCCCGCTATATAACCTAGATCGTCCAAGTGTCCTCTAGTTAACATACGTAGTCCAAGTGCCCGCTATTGAAACTACATAGTCCAAGTGCCCGTTAGATAACCTAGATAATCCAAATGCCCGCTAGGTAAGCCACATAGTCCAAGTGCTCGCTAGTTAACCTAGAGAGTCCAAGTGACGGTTAGCTAACCTAGATAGTCCAAGTGCCCGCTAGGAAACCTACATAGTCCAAGTGCCCATTCGTAAACCTAGATAGTTCAAGTGCCCGCTAGGTAACCTACATAGTCCTAGGGCCCGCTAGTTAACCTAGATAGTCAAAGTGGTCGCTAGTTAACCTACATAGTCTAAGGACCCGCTAGTTTACCTACATAGTCCTAGGGCCCGCTAGTTAACCTACATAGTCCAAGGGCCTGCTACTTAACCTAGATAGTCCAATTGCCCGCTAGGTAACCTAGATAGTCCAAGTGCCTGTTAGGTAACCTAGATAGTCTATGTGCCCGCTTTTTAACCTAGATAGTCCAAGTGTCCGCTAGTAAACATACGTAGTCCAAGTGCCCCTAGGGATTCTACATAGTCCAAGTGCCCGTTAGGTAACCTAGATAATCAAAGTGCCCGCTAGGTAACCCACATAGTCCAAGTGCTCGCTAGTTAACCTAGAGAGTCTAAGTCCCTGTTAGCTAACCTTGATAGTCCAAGTGCCCGCTAGGAAACCTACATATTCCAAGTGCCCATTCGTTAACCTAGATAGTCCAAGTGCCCGCTAGGTAACTACATAGTCCAAGTGTCTGTTCGCTTACCTAGATAGTCCAAGTGCCCGCTAGGGAACGTACATAGTCCAAGTGCCCGCTACGTAACATACATAGTCCAAGTGCCCGCTAGTTAACCTATATAGTCCAAGTGCCTGATAAGGAAACTACATAGTCAAAGTGCCCGCTAGGGAACTTACATAGTTCAAGTGCCCGCTAGTTTACCTACATAGTCCTCGTGCCCGCTAGGGAACCTTCATAGTCCAAATCCCACTAGGGAACCTACATAGTCCAAGTGCCCTTTAGGGAACCTACATAGTCCAAGTGCCCGCTATTTAACCTAGATAGTCCAAGTGCCCTCTAGTTAACCTAGAATGTCCAAGTGCCCGATAGTTAATCTACATAGTCCAACGACCCGCTAGTTAAACTATATAGTCCAAGTGCCCGCTAGGTAACCTACATAGTTCAAGTGCCCGCTAGTTAACCTATATAGTCCAAGTGCCTGATAGGGAAACTACATAGTCAAAGTGCCCGCTAGGGAACTTACATAGTTCAAGTGCCCGCTAGTTAACCTACATAGCCCAAGTGCCCACTAGGGAACCTTCATAGTCCAAATCCCACTAGGGAACCTACATAGTCCAAGTGCCCTTTAGGGAACCAACATAGTCCAAGTGCCCGCTAGGGAACTTACATAGTCCAAGGGCCCACTAGGGAACCTACATAGTCCAATTGCCCGTTAGTTAACCTAGATAGTCCAAGTGCCCGCTTGGTAACCTAGATAGTCCAACAGCCCGGTAGGTAACCTACATACTCCAAGTACCCGCTAGGAAACGTAGATAGTTCAAGTGGCAGCTAGGTAACCTAGATAGTCCAAGTGCCCGCTAGGTAACCTACAAAGTCTCAGTGCCTGCTAGGTAATCTATATAGTCCAAATGCCCGTTAGGGAGCCTACATAGTCCAAAAGCCCGCTAGGTAACCTAGATAGTCCAAGGGCCCGCTAGGTAACCTACATAGTCCTAGTGCCCCCTAGTTAACCTACATTCTCTAAGTGCCCGATAGGGAACCTACATAGTCAAAGTTCCCGCTAGGTAACCTACATAGTCAAAGTTCCCGCTAGGTAACCTACATAGTCCAAATGCCCTCTAGTTAACCTACATAGTCCAAGTGCCCGATAGGGAACCTACATAATCCAAGTGCCCGCTAGGGAACCTTCATAGTCCAAGTGCCCGTTAGGTAAACTGGATAGTCCGAATGCCCGCCAGGAAACCCACATAGTCCAAGTGCCCACTAGGGAACTTACATAGTCCAAGGGCCCGCTAGGGAACCTACATAGTCCAAGTTCCCGTTAGTTAACCTAGATAGTCCAAGTGTCCGCTTGGTAACCTAGATAGTCCAACAGACCGCTAGGTAACCTACATACTCCAAGAACCCGCTAGGTAACGTAGATATTTCAAGTGCCAGCTAGGTAACCTAGATAGTCCAAGTGCCCGCTAGGTTATCTATATAGTCCAAATGCCCGCTAGGGAACCTACATAGTCCAAGTGCCCGCTAGGTAACCTAGATAATCCAAGTGCCCGCTAATTAACCTATATCGTCCAAGTGCCCGCTAGTTAACCTAGATCGTCCAAGTGCCCACTAATTAACCATCATAGTCAATGGGACCGCTAGTTAACCTACATAGTGCAAGAGCCCGCTAGTTAACCTAGATCGTGCAAGTGTCCGCTAGTTAACCTACATAGTCCAAGTGCCACTTAGCAAATCTAGATAGTCCAAGGGCCTGCTAGTTAACGTACATAGTCCAAGTGCCTGCTAGGGAACCTACATAGTCCAAGTGCCTGTTACTTGACCTATTGTCCAAGGGACCGCTAGTTAACCTAGATAGTCCAAGTACCCGCTAGTTAACCTAGATCGTCCAATTGTCCGCTAGTTAACCTACATAGTCCAAGTGCCTGTTCGGTAACCTAGATAGTCCAAGTGCCCTTTAGGGAACCTAGATAGTCCAAGTGCCCGCTAGGGAACCTACATAGTCCAATTGCCCGCTCTGGAACATACATAGTCCAAGTGTCCGTTAGTTAACCTAGATAATCCAAGTGCCCGCTAGTTAACCTAGATAGTCCAAGTGCCCGCTAGGTAACCTAAATAGTCCAAGTGCCCGCTAGGTTACCTATGTAGTCCAAATGCCCGCTAGGGAACCTACATAGTCCAAGTGCCTGCTATTTAACCTAGATAGTCCACGTGCCCGCTAGTTAACCTTGATAGTCTAAGTGCCTTCTAGTTAACCTAAATAGTCCAAGTGCCCGCTAGGTAACCTACACAGTCCAAGTGCCCACTAGGTAACCTAAATAATCCAAATGCCCGCTAGGGAAACTACATAGTCCAAGTGCCCGCTAGTTAACCTAGATAGTCCAAGTGCCCGCTAGGTAACCTTGATAGTCCAAGTGCCTTCTAGTTAACCTACATAGTCCAAGTGCCCGCTACGTAACCTACATAGTCCAAGTGCCCAATAGGTAACCTAAATAATCCAAATGCCCGCTAGCGAAAATACATAGTCCAAGTGCCCGCTAGTTAACCTAGATAGTCCAAGTGCCCGCTATATAACCTAGATCGTCCAAGTGTCCTCTAGTTAACATACGTAGTCCAAGTGCCCGCTATTGAAACTACATAGTCCAAGTGCCCGTTAGATAACCTAGATAATCCAAATGCCCGCTAGGTAAGCCACATAGTCCAAGTGCTCGCTAGTTAACCTAGAGAGTCCAAGTGACGGTTAGCTAACCTAGATAGTCCAAGTGCCCGCTAGGAAACCTACATAGTCCAAGTGCCCATTCGTAAACCTAGATAGTTCAAGTGCCCGCTAGGTAACCTACATAGTCCTAGGGCCCGCTAGTTAACCTAGATAGTCAAAGTGGTCGCTAGTTAACCTACATAGTCTAAGGACCCGCTAGTTTACCTACATAGTCCTAGGGCCCGCTAGTTAACCTACATAGTCCAAGGGCCTGCTACTTAACCTAGATAGTCCAATTGCCCGCTAGGTAACCTAGATAGTCCAAGTGCCTGTTAGGTAACCTAGATAGTCTATGTGCCCGCTTTTTAACCTAGATAGTCCAAGTGTCCGCTAGTAAACATACGTAGTCCAAGTGCCCCTAGGGATTCTACATAGTCCAAGTGCCCGTTAGGTAACCTAGATAATCAAAGTGCCCGCTAGGTAACCCACATAGTCCAAGTGCTCGCTAGTTAACCTAGAGAGTCTAAGTCCCTGTTAGCTAACCTTGATAGTCCAAGTGCCCGCTAGGAAACCTACATATTCCAAGTGCCCATTCGTTAACCTAGATAGTCCAAGTGCCCGCTAGGTAACTACATAGTCCAAGTGTCTGTTCGCTTACCTAGATAGTCCAAGTGCCCGCTAGGGAACGTACATAGTCCAAGTGCCCGCTACGTAACATACATAGTCCAAGTGCCCGCTAGTTAACCTATATAGTCCAAGTGCCTGATAAGGAAACTACATAGTCAAAGTGCCCGCTAGGGAACTTACATAGTTCAAGTGCCCGCTAGTTTACCTACATAGTCCTCGTGCCCGCTAGGGAACCTTCATAGTCCAAATCCCACTAGGGAACCTACATAGTCCAAGTGCCCTTTAGGGAACCTACATAGTCCAAGTGCCCGCTATTTAACCTAGATAGTCCAAGTGCCCTCTAGTTAACCTAGAATGTCCAAGTGCCCGATAGTTAATCTACATAGTCCAACGACCCGCTAGTTAAACTATATAGTCCAAGTGCCCGCTAGGTAACCTACATAGTTCAAGTGCCCGCTAGTTAACCTATATAGTCCAAGTGCCTGATAGGGAAACTACATAGTCAAAGTGCCCGCTAGGGAACTTACATAGTTCAAGTGCCCGCTAGTTAACCTACATAGCCCAAGTGCCCACTAGGGAACCTTCATAGTCCAAATCCCACTAGGGAACCTACATAGTCCAAGTGCCCTTTAGGGAACCAACATAGTCCAAGTGCCCGCTAGGGAACTTACATAGTCCAAGGGCCCGCTAGGGAACCTACATAGTCCAATTGCCCGTTAGTTAACCTAGATAGTCCAAGTGCCCGCTTGGTAACCTAGATAGTCCAACAGCCCGGTAGGTAACCTACATACTCCAAGTACCCGCTAGGAAACGTAGATAGTTCAAGTGGCAGCTAGGTAACCTAGATAGTCCAAGTGCCCGCTAGGTAACCTACAAAGTCTCAGTGCCTGCTAGGTAATCTATATAGTCCAAATGCCCGTTAGGGAGCCTACATAGTCCAAAAGCCCGCTAGGTAACCTAGATAGTCCAAGGGCCCGCTAGGTAACCTACATAGTCCTAGTGCCCCCTAGTTAACCTACATTCTCTAAGTGCCCGCTAGGTAACCTACATAGTCAAAGTTCCCGCTAGGTAACCTACATAGTCAAAGTTCCCGCTAGGTAACCTACATAGTCCAAATGCCCTCTAGTTAACCTACATAGTCCAAGTGCCCGATAGGGAACCTACATAATCCAAGTGCCCGCTAGGGAACCTTCATAGTCCAAGTGCCCGTTAGGTAAACTGGATAGTCCGAATGCCCGCCAGGAAACCCACATAGTCCAAGTGCCCACTAGGGAACTTACATAGTCCAAGGGCCCGCTAGGGAACCTACATAGTCCAAGTTCCCGTTAGTTAACCTAGATAGTCCAAGTGTCCGCTTGGTAACCTAGATAGTCCAACAGACCGCTAGGTAACCTACATACTCCAAGAACCCGCTAGGTAACGTAGATATTTCAAGTGCCAGCTAGGTAACCTAGATAGTCCAAGTGCCCGCTAGGTTATCTATATAGTCCAAATGCCCGCTAGGGAACCTACATAGTCCAAGTGCCTGCTAGGTAACCTAGATAATCCAAGTGCCCGCTAATTAACCTATATCGTCCAAGTGCCCGCTAGTTAACCTAGATCGTCCAAGTGCCCACTAATTAACCATCATAGTCAATGGGACCGCTAGTTAACCTACATAGTGCAAGAGCCCGCTAGTTAACCTAGATCGTGCAAGTGTCCGCTAGTTAACCTACATAGTCCAAGTGCCACTTAGCAAATCTAGATAGTCCAAGGGCCTGCTAGTTAACGTACATAGTCCAAGTGCCTGCTAGGGAACCTACATAGTCCAAGTGCCTGTTACTTGACCTATTGTCCAAGGGACCGCTAGTTAACCTAGATAGTCCAAGTACCCGCTAGTTAACCTAGATCGTCCAATTGTCCGCTAGTTAACCTACATAGTCCAAGTGCCTGTTCGGTAACCTAGATAGTCCAAGTGCCCTTTAGGGAACCTAGATAGTCCAAGTGCCCGCTAGGGAACCTACATAGTCCAATTGCCCGCTCTGGAACATACATAGTCCAAGTGTCCGTTAGTTAACCTAGATAATCCAAGTGCCCGCTAGTTAACCTAGATAGTCCAAGTGCCCGCTAGGTAACCTAAATA
This sequence comes from Tenrec ecaudatus, assembly GCF_050624435.1. Classification (NCBI taxonomy): domain Eukaryota; kingdom Metazoa; phylum Chordata; class Mammalia; order Afrosoricida; family Tenrecidae; genus Tenrec; species Tenrec ecaudatus. The sequence continues at coordinate 108,411,911 of NC_134534.1, read as the reverse complement.
GTCCAAGTGCCCGCTAGGTTACCTATGTAGTCCAAATGCCCGCTAGGGAACCTACATAGTCCAAGTGCCTGCTATTTAACCTAGATAGTCCACGTGCCCGCTAGTTAACCTTGATAGTCTAAGTGCCTTCTAGTTAACCTAAATAGTCCAAGTGCCCGCTAGGTAACCTACACAGTCCAAGTGCCCACTAGGTAACCTAAATAATCCAAATGCCCGCTAGGGAAACTACATAGTCCAAGTGCCCGCTAGTTAACCTAGATAGTCCAAGTGCCCGCTAGGTAACCTTGATAGTCCAAGTGCCTTCTAGTTAACCTACATAGTCCAAGTGCCCGCTACGTAACCTACATAGTCCAAGTGCCCAATAGGTAACCTAAATAATCCAAATGCCCGCTAGCGAAAATACATAGTCCAAGTGCCCGCTAGTTAACCTAGATAGTCCAAGTGCCCGCTGGTTAACTTACATAGTCCAAGGTCAGCTAGGTAACCTATATTGTCCAAGTGCCCGCTAGTGAACCTACATAGTCCTAGGGCCTGCTAGTTAACCTAGATAGTTCAAGTGCCCGCTAGTTAACCTAGATCGTCCAAGTGCCCGCTAGGTAACCTACATAGTCCATGGGCCCACTAGTTAACCTAGATAGTCCAATTGCTCGCTAGGTAACCTAGACAGTCCAAGTGCCTGTTAGGTCACCTAGATAGTCTATGTGCCCGCATTTTAACCTAGATAGTCCAAGTGCCCGATAGGTAACCTAGATAGTCCAAGTGCCCGCTATTTAACCTAGATCGTCCAAGTGTCCCCTAGTAAACATACATAGTCCAAGTGCCCGCTAGGGATTCTACATAGTCCAAGTGCCCGTTAGGTAACCTAGAAAATCCAAGTGCCCGCTAGGTAACCCACATAGTCCAAGTGCTCGCTAGTTAACCTAGAGAGTCTAAGTCCCCGTTAGCTAACCTAGATAGTCCAAATGCCCGCTAGGAAACCTACATATTCCAAGTGCCCATTCGTTAACCTAGTTAGTCCAAGTGCCCGCTAGGTAACTACTTAGTCCAAGTGTCCGTTCGCTTACCTAGATAGTCCAAGTGCCCGCTAGGGAACGTACATAGTCCAAGTGCCCGCTAGTTAACCTACATAGTCTAAGTGCCCCCTATGTAACATACATAGTCCAAGTGCCCGCTTGTTAACCTATATAGTCCAAGTGCCTGATAGGGAAACTACATAGTCAAAGTGCCCGCTAGGGAACTTACATAGTCCAAGTGCCCGCTAGTTAACCTACATAGTCCAAGTGCCCGCTAGGGAACCTTCATAGTCCAAATGCCCACTAGGGAACCTACATAGTCCAAGTGCCCTTTAGGAAGCTACATAGTCCAAGTGCCCGCTATTTAACCTAGATAGTCCAAGTGCCCTCTAGTTAACCTAGAGAGTTCAAGTGCCTGCTAGTAAATCTACATAGTCCAAGGGCCTGCTAGTTAAACTACATAGTCCAAGTGCCCGCTAGGTAACCTACATAGTCCATGGGCCCGCTAGTTAACCTAGATATTCCAAGTGCCCGCTAGGTAACCTAGATAGTCCAAGTGCCCGCTAGTTAACCTAGATAGTCCAAGTGCCCGCTATATAACCTAGATCGTCCAAGTGTCCTCTAGTTAACATACGTAGTCCAAGTGCCCGCTATTGAAACTACATAGTCCAAGTGCCCGTTAGATAACCTAGATAATCCAAATGCCCGCTAGGTAAGCCACATAGTCCAAGTGCTCGCTAGTTAACCTAGAGAGTCCAAGTGACGGTTAGCTAACCTAGATAGTCCAAGTGCCCGCTAGGAAACCTACATAGTCCAAGTGCCCATTCGTAAACCTAGATAGTTCAAGTGCCCGCTAGGTAACCTACATAGTCCTAGGGCCCGCTAGTTAACCTAGATAGTCAAAGTGGTCGCTAGTTAACCTACATAGTCTAAGGACCCGCTAGTTTACCTACATAGTCCTAGGGCCCGCTAGTTAACCTACATAGTCCAAGGGCCTGCTACTTAACCTAGATAGTCCAATTGCCCGCTAGGTAACCTAGATAGTCCAAGTGCCTGTTAGGTAACCTAGATAGTCTATGTGCCCGCTTTTTAACCTAGATAGTCCAAGTGTCCGCTAGTAAACATACGTAGTCCAAGTGCCCCTAGGGATTCTACATAGTCCAAGTGCCCGTTAGGTAACCTAGATAATCAAAGTGCCCGCTAGGTAACCCACATAGTCCAAGTGCTCGCTAGTTAACCTAGAGAGTCTAAGTCCCTGTTAGCTAACCTTGATAGTCCAAGTGCCCGCTAGGAAACCTACATATTCCAAGTGCCCATTCGTTAACCTAGATAGTCCAAGTGCCCGCTAGGTAACTACATAGTCCAAGTGTCTGTTCGCTTACCTAGATAGTCCAAGTGCCCGCTAGGGAACGTACATAGTCCAAGTGCCCGCTACGTAACATACATAGTCCAAGTGCCCGCTAGTTAACCTATATAGTCCAAGTGCCTGATAAGGAAACTACATAGTCAAAGTGCCCGCTAGGGAACTTACATAGTTCAAGTGCCCGCTAGTTTACCTACATAGTCCTCGTGCCCGCTAGGGAACCTTCATAGTCCAAATCCCACTAGGGAACCTACATAGTCCAAGTGCCCTTTAGGGAACCTACATAGTCCAAGTGCCCGCTATTTAACCTAGATAGTCCAAGTGCCCTCTAGTTAACCTAGAATGTCCAAGTGCCCGATAGTTAATCTACATAGTCCAACGACCCGCTAGTTAAACTATATAGTCCAAGTGCCCGCTAGGTAACCTACATAGTTCAAGTGCCCGCTAGTTAACCTATATAGTCCAAGTGCCTGATAGGGAAACTACATAGTCAAAGTGCCCGCTAGGGAACTTACATAGTTCAAGTGCCCGCTAGTTAACCTACATAGCCCAAGTGCCCACTAGGGAACCTTCATAGTCCAAATCCCACTAGGGAACCTACATAGTCCAAGTGCCCTTTAGGGAACCAACATAGTCCAAGTGCCCGCTAGGGAACTTACATAGTCCAAGGGCCCGCTAGGGAACCTACATAGTCCAATTGCCCGTTAGTTAACCTAGATAGTCCAAGTGCCCGCTTGGTAACCTAGATAGTCCAACAGCCCGGTAGGTAACCTACATACTCCAAGTACCCGCTAGGAAACGTAGATAGTTCAAGTGGCAGCTAGGTAACCTAGATAGTCCAAGTGCCCGCTAGGTAACCTACAAAGTCTCAGTGCCTGCTAGGTAATCTATATAGTCCAAATGCCCGTTAGGGAGCCTACATAGTCCAAAAGCCCGCTAGGTAACCTAGATAGTCCAAGGGCCCGCTAGGTAACCTACATAGTCCTAGTGCCCCCTAGTTAACCTACATTCTCTAAGTGCCCGCTAGGTAACCTACATAGTCAAAGTTCCCGCTAGGTAACCTACATAGTCAAAGTTCCCGCTAGGTAACCTACATAGTCCAAATGCCCTCTAGTTAACCTACATAGTCCAAGTGCCCGATAGGGAACCTACATAATCCAAGTGCCCGCTAGGGAACCTTCATAGTCCAAGTGCCCGTTAGGTAAACTGGATAGTCCGAATGCCCGCCAGGAAACCCACATAGTCCAAGTGCCCACTAGGGAACTTACATAGTCCAAGGGCCCGCTAGGGAACCTACATAGTCCAAGTTCCCGTTAGTTAACCTAGATAGTCCAAGTGTCCGCTTGGTAACCTAGATAGTCCAACAGACCGCTAGGTAACCTACATACTCCAAGAACCCGCTAGGTAACGTAGATATTTCAAGTGCCAGCTAGGTAACCTAGATAGTCCAAGTGCCCGCTAGGTTATCTATATAGTCCAAATGCCCGCTAGGGAACCTACATAGTCCAAGTGCCCGCTAGGTAACCTAGATAATCCAAGTGCCCGCTAATTAACCTATATCGTCCAAGTGCCCGCTAGTTAACCTAGATCGTCCAAGTGCCCACTAATTAACCATCATAGTCAATGGGACCGCTAGTTAACCTACATAGTGCAAGAGCCCGCTAGTTAACCTAGATCGTGCAAGTGTCCGCTAGTTAACCTACATAGTCCAAGTGCCACTTAGCAAATCTAGATAGTCCAAGGGCCTGCTAGTTAACGTACATAGTCCAAGTGCCTGCTAGGGAACCTACATAGTCCAAGTGCCTGTTACTTGACCTATTGTCCAAGGGACCGCTAGTTAACCTAGATAGTCCAAGTACCCGCTAGTTAACCTAGATCGTCCAATTGTCCGCTAGTTAACCTACATAGTCCAAGTGCCTGTTCGGTAACCTAGATAGTCCAAGTGCCCTTTAGGGAACCTAGATAGTCCAAGTGCCCGCTAGGGAACCTACATAGTCCAATTGCCCGCTCTGGAACATACATAGTCCAAGTGTCCGTTAGTTAACCTAGATAATCCAAGTGCCCGCTAGTTAACCTAGATAGTCCAAGTGCCCGCTAGGTAACCTAAATAGTCCAAGTGCCCGCTAGGTTACCTATGTAGTCCAAATGCCCGCTAGGGAACCTACATAGTCCAAGTGCCTGCTATTTAACCTAGATAGTCCACGTGCCCGCTAGTTAACCTTGATAGTCTAAGTGCCTTCTAGTTAACCTAAATAGTCCAAGTGCCCGCTAGGTAACCTACACAGTCCAAGTGCCCACTAGGTAACCTAAATAATCTAAATGCCCGCTAGGGAAACTACATAGTCCAAGTGCCCGCTAGTTAACCTAGATAGTCCAAGTGCCCGCTAGGTAACCTTGATAGTCCAAGTGCCTTCTAGTTAACCTACATAGTCCAAGTGCCCGCTACGTAACCTACATAGTCCAAGTGCCCAATAGGTAACCTAAATAATCCAAATGCCCGCTAGCGAAAATACATAGTCCAAGTGCCCGCTAGTTAACCTAGATAGTCCAAGTGCCCGCTGGTTAACTTACATAGTCCAAGGTCAGCTAGGTAACCTATATTGTCCAAGTGCCCGCTAGTGAACCTACATAGTCCTAGGGCCTGCTAGTTAACCTAGATATTCCAAGTGTCCGCTAGTTAACCTAGATCGTCCAAGTGTCCACTAGTTAACCTACATAGTCCAATTTCCCGTTAGGTAACCTAGATAGTACAAGTGCCCGCAAGGTAACCTACATAGTCCAAGTGCCCGCTAGGTAACCTAGATATTCCAAGTTCCTGTTAGCTAACCTAGATAATCCAGGTGCCCGCTAGGTAACCTACATAGTCCAAGTGCCCTTTCGTTAACCTAGATAGTCCAAGTGCCTGCGAGGTAACCTACATAGTCAAAGGGTCCGCTAGGTAACCTATATAGTCCAAGTTCCCGTTACCTAACCTAGATAGTCCAATTGCCCGCTATGCAACATACATAGTCCAAGTGCCCGCTAGTTAACCTACATAGTCCAAGTGCCCGCTAGGTTACCTAGATAGTCCAAGTGCCCGCTAGGTAACTTACATAGTGCAAATGCCCGCTAGGCAACCTAGATAGTCCAAGTGCCCGTTCGTTAACCTTGATAGCCAAGTGCCCGCTAGGTAACCTAGACAGTCCAAGTGTCTGCTAGGTAACCTACATAGTCCAAATGCCCGTTCGTTAACCAACATAGTCCAAGGACCCACTACTTAACCTAGATCGTCTAAGTGTCCTCTAGTTAACCTACATAGTGCAAATGCACGCTGGTAAACTTACATAGTCCAAGTGCCGCTAGGTAACCTACATAGTGCAAGTGCCCCCTAGTTAACCTACATAGTCCAAGTGGCCGGTAGTTAACATAGATAGTCCAAGTGCCCACTAGTTAACATAGATCGTTAAAATGCCCGCTAGGGAACATACATAGTCCAAGTGCCCGCTAGGTAACCTAGATAGTGCATGTGCCCGGTAGTTAACCTACATAGTCCAAGTGCCCGCTAGGTAACCTAGACAGTCCAAGGGCCCGCTAGTTAACCTACATAGTCCAAATGCCCGTTCGTTAACCTACATAGTCCAAGGGCCCACTACTTAACCTAGATCGTCTAAGTGTCCTCTAGTTAACCTACATAGTCCAAATGCACGCTAGTAAACTTACATAGTCCAAGTGCCGCTAGGTAAACTACATAGTGCAAGTGTCCCCTAGTTAACCTACATAGTCCAAGTGGCCGGTAGTTAACATAGATAGTCCAAGTGCCCACTAGTTAACATAGATAGTCCAAGTACACACTAGTTAACCTAAATAATCCAAGGGCCCGCTAGTTAACCAATATAGTCAAAGTGCCCGCTAGGGAACCTATATAGTCCAAGTGCCCGCTAGTTAACCTAGATACTCCAAGTGCCCGCTAGTTAACCTAGATAGTCCAAGTGCCCGCTAGTTAACCAGGATCATCAAAGTGCCCTCTAGTTAACTTACATAGTCCAAAGGCCTGCTAGTTAACCTACATAGAGCAAGGGCCCGCTAGTTAACCTTGATAGTCCAAGTGCCCGCTAGTTAACCTACATAGTCCAAGTTCCCGCTAGGTAACCTAGACAGTCCAAGTGACCATTAGGTTACCTACATAGTCCAAGTGCCCGTCCGTTAACCTACATAGTCCAAGTGCCCGCTAGGTAACGTAGATAGCCCAAGTGCCCGCTAGGGAACGTACATATTCCAAGTGTCCGCTAGGTAACCTAGTTTGTCCAAGTGCGCGTTAGTTAACCAACATAGTCCAAGTGCCTCCTAGGTAAACTACATAGTCCAAGTGCCCCACTAGGTAACCTAGACTGTCCAATTGCCCCCTAGTTAACCTAGACAGTCGAAGTACCCGATAGGGAACATACATAGTCCAAGTGCCCGCTAGTTAACCTACATAGTCCAAGTTCCCGCTAGGTAACCTAGACAGTCCAAGTGACCATTAGGTTACCTACATAGTCCAAGTGCCCGTCCGTTAACCTACATAGTCCAAGTGCCCGCTAGGTAACGTAGATAGCCCAAGTGCCCGCTAGGGAACGTACATATTCCAAGTGTCCGCTAGGTAACCTAGTTTGTCCAAGTGCGCGTTAGTTAACCAACATAGTCCAAGTGCCTCCTAGGTAAACTACATAGTCCAAGTGCCCCACTAGGTAACCTAGACTGTCCAATTGCCCCCTAGTTAACCTAGACAGTCGAAGTACCCGATAGGGAACATACATAGTCCAAGTGCTCGCTAGGGAACCTACATAGTCCAAGTTCCCGCTAGGTAACCTAGACAGTCCAAGTGACCATTAGGTTACCTACATAGTCCAAGTGCCCGTTCGTTAACCTACATAGTCCAAGTGCCCGCTGGTAACCTACATAGTCCAAGGGCCCGCTAGGTAACCTTGATAGTCCAAGTGCCTTCTAGTTACCCTACATAGTCCAAGTGCCCGATAGGTAACCTAGATAGGCCAAGTGCCCACTAGGTAACCTAAATAATCCAAATGCCCGCTAGGGAAACTACATAGTCCAAGTGCACGCTAGTTAACCTAGATAGTCCAAGTGCCCGCTAGTAAACCTAGATAGTCCAAGGGCCCGCTAGTTAATCTAGAGAGTCCAAGTGCCCGCTAGTTAAACTACATAGTCCAAGGGCCTTCTAGTTAACCTAGATAGTCCATGCCCGCTAGGGGACGTACATAGTCCAAGTGCCCGCTAGGTAACCTACATAGTCCAAGAGCCCGCTAGGGAACCTACATAGTCAAAGTTGCCGCTAGGGACCCTGCATTGTACAAATGCCCGCTAATTAACCTAGATAGTCCAAGTGCCCGCTTGTTAACCTAGATAGTCCAAGTTCCCGCTAGTTAACCTTGATCATCCAAGTGCCCGCTAGTTAACCTACATAGTCCAAGTGCCTTATAGGGAACCTACATAGTCCAAGTGCCCGCAGAAGGACCTACATAGTCCAAGTGCCCGATAGGGAACCTACATATTCCAAGTGCCCGTTAGGGAACCTAGATAGTCAAAGTGCCCGCTAGGTAAACTAGGTAGTCCAAGTGCCCGCTAGGGAACCTGCATTGTGCAAGTGCCCGCTAGTTAACCTAGATAGTCCAAGTGCCCGCTAGTTAACTTACATAGTCCAAGGACAGCTAGTTAACCTAGATAGTCCAAGTGCCTGCTAGTTAACCTACATAGTCCAAGAACCTGCTAGTTAATCTAGATAGTCCAAGTGCGCCCTAGTTTACCTACATAGTCCAAGGGCCCGCTAGTTAACCTAGATATTCCAAGTGCCCGCTAGTTAACCTACATAGTCAAAGTGCCCTTAGGGAACTTATATAGTCCAAGTGCCCTCTAGGGAACCTACATAGTTAAATTGCCCGCTAGGGAACCTGCATTGTACAAGTGCCCCCTAATCAACCTTGATAGTCCAACTGCCTGCTAGTTAACCTAGATAGTCCAATTGCCCGCTAGTTAACCTTTATCATCCAAGTGCCCGCTAGTTAACGTACATAGTCCAAGTGCCTGATAGGGAACCTACATAGTCCAAGTCCCCGCAGAGGAACCTACATAGTCCAAGTGCCCGATAGGGAACCTAAATATTCCAAGAGCCCGTTAGGGAACCTAGATAGTCCAAGTGCCCGTAGGGAACCTACATAGTCCAAGTGCCCGCTAGGGAACCTACATAGTCAAAGTGCCCGCTAGGGAACCTGCATTGTGCAAGTGCCCGTTAGTTAACCTAGATAGTCCAAGTGCCCGCTAGTTAACTTACATAGTCCAAGGTCAGCTAGGTAACCTAGATAGTCCTAGTGCCCGCTAGTTAACCTACATAGTCCAAGGTCAGCTAGTTAACCTAGATAGTCCAAGTGCCTGCTAGTGAACCTACATAGTCCAAGAACCCGCTAGTTAACCTAGATAGTCCAAGTGCCCGCTAGTTAACCTACATAGTCCTAGGGCCTGCTAGTTAAACTAGATATTCCAAGTGTCCGCTAGTTAACCTATATCGTCCAAGTGTCCGCTAGTTAACCTACATAGTCCAATTTCCCGTTAGGTAACCTAGATAGTACAAGTGCCCGCAAGGTAACCTACATAGTCCAAGTGCCCGCTAAGTAACCTAGATATTCCAAGTTCCTGTTAGCTAACCTAGATAATCCAGGTGCCCGCTAGGTAACCTACATAGTCCAAGTGCCCTTTCGTTAACCTGGATAGTCCAAGTGCCTGCTAGGTAACCTACATAGTCAAAGGGTCCGCTAGGTAACCTATATAGTCCAAGTGCCCGTTACCTAACCTAGATAGTCCAATTGCCCGCTATGCAACATATATAGTCCAAGTGCCCGCTAGTTAACCTACATAGTCCAAGTGCCCGCTAGGTTACCTAGATAGTCCAAGTGCCCGCTAGGTAACTTACATAGTCCAAATGCCCGCTAGGCAACCTAGATAGTCCAAGTGCCCGTTCGTTAACCTTGATAGCCAAGTGCCCGCTAGGTAACCTAGACAGTCCAAGTGTCTGCTAGGTAACCTACATAGTCCAAATGCCCGTTCGTTAACCAACATAGTCCAAGGGCCGACTACTTAACCTAGATCGTCTAAGTGTCCTCTAGTTAACCTACATAGTCCAAATGCACGCTAGTAAACCTACATAGTCCAAGTGCCGCTAGGTAACCTACATAGTGCAAGTGCCCCCTAGTTAACCTACATAGTCCAAGTGGCCGGTAGTTAACATAGATAGTCCAAGTGCCCACTAGTTAACATAGATCGTCCAAATGCCCGCTAGGGAACATACATAGTCCAAGTGCCCGCTAAGTAACCTAGATAGTGCATGTGCCCGGTAGTTAACCTACATAGTCCAAGTGCCCGCTAGGTAACCTAGACAGTCCAAGGGCCCGCTAGTTAACCTACATAGTCCAAATGCCCGTTCGTTAACCTACATAGTCCAAGGGCCCACTACTTAACCTAGATCGTCTAAGTGTCCTCTAGTTAACCTACATAGTCCAAATGCACGCTAGTAAACTTATATACTCCAAGTGCCGCTAGGTAACCTACATAGTGCAAGTGTCCCCTAGTTAACCTACATAGTCCAAGTGGCCGGTAGTTAACATAGATAGTCCAAGTGCCCACTAGTTAACGTAGATAGTCCAAGTACACACTAGTTAACCTAAATAATCCAAGGGCCCGCTAGTTAACCAATATAGTCCAAGTGCCCGCTAGTTAACCTAGATAGTCCAAGTGCCCGCTAGTTAACCTAGATAGTCCAAGTGCCCGCTAGTTAACCAGGATCATCAAAGTGCCCTCTAGTTAACTTACATAGTCCAAAGGCCTGCTAGTTAACCTACATAGAGCAAGGGCCCGCTAGTTAACCTTGATAGTCCAAGTGCCCGCTAGTTAACCTACATAGTCCAAGTTCCCTCTAGGTAACCTAGACAGTCCAAGTGACCATTAGGTTACCTACATAGTCCAAGTGCCCGTTCGTTAACCTACATAGTCCAAGTGCCCGCTAGGTAACGTAGATAGCCCAAGTGCCCGCTAGGGAACGTACATATTCCAAGTGTCCACTAGGTAACCTAGTTAGTCCAAGTGCGCGTTAGTAAACCAACATAGTCCAAGTGCCTCCTAGGTAAACTACATAGTCCAAGTGCCCACTAGGTAACCTAGACTGTCCAATTGCCCCCTAGTTAACCTAGACAGTCGAAGTACCCGATAGGGAACATACATAGTCCAAGTGCTCGCTAGGGAACCTACATAGTCCAAGTTCCCGCTAGGTAACCTAGACAGTCCAAGTGACCATTAGGTTACCTACATAGTCCAAGTGCCCGTTCGTTAACCTACATAGTCCAAGGGCCCGCTGGTAACCTACATAGTCCAAGGGCCCGCTAGGTAACCTTGATAGTCCAAGTGCCTTCTAGTTACCCTACATAGTCCAAGTGCCCGATAGGTAACCTATATAGTCCAAGTGCCCACTAGGTAACCTAAATAATCCAAATGCCCGCTAGGGAAACTACATAGTCCAAGTGCCCGCTAGTTAACCTAGATAGTCCAAGTGCCCGCTAGTAAACCTAGATAGTCCAAGGGCCCGCTAGTTAATCTAGAGAGTCCAAGTGCCCGCCTGTTAACCTACATAGTCCAAGGGCCCTCTAGTTAACCTAGATAGTCCATGCCCGCTAGGGGACGTACATAGTCCAAGTGCCCAATAGGTAACCTACATAGTCCAAGAGCCCGCTAGGGAACCTACATTGTCAAAGTTCCCGCTAGGGACCCTGCATTGTACAAATGCCCGCTAATTAACCTAGATAGTCCAAGTGCCCGCTAGTTAACCTAGATAGTCCAAGTTCCCGCTAGTTAACCTTGATCATCCAAGTGCCCGCTAGTTAACCTACATAGTCCAAGTGCCTTATAGGGAACCTACATAGTCCAAGTGCCCGCAGAAGGACCTACATAGTCCAAGTGCCCGATAGGGAACCTACATATTCCAAGTGCCCATTAGGGAACCTAGATAGTCCAAGTGCCCGCTAGGTAAACTAGGTAGTCCAAGTGCCCGCTAGGGAACCTGCATTGTGCAAGTGCCCGCTAGTTAACCTAGATAGTCCAAGTGCCCGCTAGTTAACTTACATAGTCCAAGGGTCCGCTAGTTAACCTAGATATTCCAAGTGCCCGCTAGTTAACCTACATAGTCAAAGTGCCCTTAGGGAACCTATATAGTCCAAGTGCCCTCTAGGGAACCTACATAGTCAAATTGCCCGCTAGGGAACCTGCATTGTACAAGTGCCCCCTAATCTACCTTGATAGTCCAAGTGCCTGCTAGTTAACCTAGATAGTCCAAGTGCCCGCTAGTTAACCTTTATCATCCAAGTGCCCGCTAGTTAACGTACATAGTCCAAGTGCCTGATAGGGAACCTACATAGTCCAAGTCCCCGCAGAGGAACCTACATAGTCCAAGTGCCCGATAGGGAACCTAAATATTCCAAGAGCCCGTTAGGGAATCTAGATAGTCCAAGTGCCCGTAGGGAACCTATATTGTCCAAGTGCCCGCTAGGGAACCTACATAGTCAAAGTGCCCGCTAGGGAACCTGCATTGTGCAAGTGCCTGTTAGTTAACCTAGATAGTCCAATTGCCCGCTAGTTAACTTACATAGTCCAAGGTCAGCTAGGTAACCTAGATAGTCCTAGTGCCCGCTAGTTAACCTACATAGTCCAAGGTCAGCTAGTTAACCTAGATAGTCCAAGTGCCCGCTAGTTAACCTACATAGTCCTAGGGCCTGCTAGTTAAACTAGATATTCCAAGTGTCCGCTAGTTAACCTAGATCGTCCAAGTGTCCGCTAGTTAACCTACATAGTCCAATTTCCTGTTAGGTAACCTACATAGTCCAAGTGCCCGCTTGGTAACCTAGATATTCCAAGTTCCTGTTAGCTAACCTAGATAATCCAGGTGCCCGCTGGGTAACCTACATAGTCCAAGTGCCCTTTCGTTAACCTAGATAGTCCAAGTGCCTGCTAGGTAACCTACATAGTCAAAGGGTCCGCTAGGTAACCTATATAGTCCAAGTGCCCGTTACCTAACCTAGAGAGTCCAATTGCCCGCTATGCAACATACATAGTCCAAGTGCCCGCTAGTTAACCTACATAGTCCAAGTGCCCGCTAGGTTACCTAGATAGTCCAAGTGCCCGCTAGGTAACTTACATAGTGCAAATGCCCGCTAGGCAACCTAGATAGTCCAAGTGCCCGTTCATTAACCTAGATAGCCAAGTGCCCGCTAGGTAACCTAGATAGTCCAAGTGTCTGCTAGGTAACCTACATAGTCCAAATGCCCGTTCGTTAACCTACATAGTCCAAGGGCCCACTACTTAACCTAGATCGTCTAAGTGTCCTCTAGTTAACCTACATAGTCCAAATGCACGCTAGTAAACCTACATAGTCCAAGTGCCGCTAGGTAACCTACATAGTGCAAGTGTCCCCTAGTTAACCTACATAGTCCAAGTGGCCGGTAGTTAACATACATAGTCCAAGTGCCCACTAGTTAACATAGATCGTCTAAATGCCCGCTAGGGAACATACATAGTCCAAGTGCCCGCTAGGTAACCTAGATAGTGCATTTGCCCGGTAGTTAACCTACATAGTCCAAGTGCCCGCTAGGTAACCTAGACAGTCCAAGGGCCCGCTAGTTAACCTACATAGTCCAAATGCCCGTTTGTTAACCTACATAATCCAAGGGCCCACTACTTAACCTAGATCGTCTAAGTGTCCTCTAGTTAACCTACATAGTCCAAATGCACGCTAGTAAACCTACATAGTCCAAGTGCCGCTAGGTAACCTACATAGTGCAAGTGTCCCCTAGTTAACCTACATAGTCCAAGTGGCCGGTAGTTAACATAGATAGTCCAAGTGCCCACTAGTTAACGTAGATAGTCCAAGTACAAACTAGTTAACCTAAATAATCCAAGGGCCCGCTAGTTAACCTAGATAGTCCAAGTGCCCGCTAGTAAACCTAGATAGTCCAAGGGCCCTCTAGTTAATCTAGTGAGTCCAAGTGCCCGCTAGTTAACCTACATAGTCCAAGGGCCCTCTAGTTAACCTAGATAGTCCATGCCCGCTAGGGGACGTACATAGTCCAAGTGCCTGCTAGGTAACCTATATAGTCCAAGTGCCCGCTAGGGAACCTACATAGTCAAAGTGCCCGCTAGGGACCCTGCATTGTACAAGTGCCCACTAATTAACCTAGATAGTCCAAGTGCCCGCTAGATAACCTAGATAGTCCAAGTTTCCGCTAGTTAACCTTGATCACCCAAGTGCCCGATAGTTAACCTACATAGTCCAAGTGCCTGATAGGGAACCTACATAGTCCAAGTGCCCGCAGAAGGACCTACATAGTCCAATTGCCCGATAGGGAACCTACATATTCCAAGTGCCCGTTAGGGAACCTAGATAGTCCAAGTGCCCGCTAGGTAAACTAGGTAGTCTAAGTGGCCGCTAGGGAACCTGCATTGTGCAAGTGCCCGCTAGTTAACCTAGATAGTCCAAGTGCCCGCTAGTTAACTTACATAGTCCAAGGACAGCTAGTTAACCTAGATAGTCCAAGTGCCTGCTAGGTAACCTACATAGTCCAAGAACCTGCTAGTTAATCTAGATAGTCCAAGTGCCCCCTAGTTTACCTACATAGTCCAAGGCCCCGCTAGTTAACCTAGATATTCCAAGTGCCCGCTAGTTAACCTACATAGTCAAAGTGCCCTTAGGGAACCTATATAGTCCAAGTGCCCTCTAGGGAACCTACATAGTCAAATTGCCCGCCAGGGAACCTGCATTGTACAAGTGCCCCCTAATCAACCTTGATATTCCAAGTGCCTGCTAGTTAACCTAGATAGTCCAAGTGCCCGCTAGTTAACCTTTATCATCCAAGTGCCCGCTAGTTAACGTATATAGTCCAAGTGCCTTATAGGGAACCTACATAGTCCAAGTCCCCGCAGAGGAACCTACATAGTCCAAGTGCCCGATAGGGAACCTAAATATTCCAAGAGCCCGTTAGGGAACCTAGATAGTCCAAGTGCCCGCTAGGGAACCTGCATTGTGCAAGTGCCCGCTAGTTAACCTAGATAGTCCAAGTGCCCGCTAGTTAACTTACATAGTCCAAGGTCAGCTAGGTAACCTAGATAGTCCTAGTGCCCGCTAGTTAACCTACATAGTCCAAGGTCAGCTAGTTAACCTAGATAGTCCAAGTGCCTGCTAGTGAACCTACATAGTCCAAGAACCCGCTAGTTAACCTTGATAGTCCTAGGGCCTGCTAGTTAACCTAGATATTCCAAGTGTCCGCTAGTTAACCTAGATCGTCCAAGTGTCCGCTAGTTAACCTACATAGTCCAATTTCCCGTTAGGTAACCTAGATAGTACAAGTGCCCGCAAGGTAACCTACATAGTCCAAGTGCCCGCTAGGTAACCTAGATATTCCAAGTTCCTGTTAGCTATCCTAGATAATCCAGGTGCCCGTTAGGTAACCCACATAGTCCAAGTGCCCTTTCGTTAACCTAGATAGTCCAAGTGCCTGCTAGGTAACCTAAATAGTCAAAGGGTCCGCTAGGTAACCTATATAGTCCAAGTGCCCGTTACCTAACCTAGAAAGTCCAATTGCCCGCTATGCAACATACATAGTCCAAGTGCCCGCTAGTTAAGCTACATACTCCAAGTGCCCGCTAGGTTACCTAGATAGTCCAAGTGCCCGCTAGTTAACCTACATCGTCCAAGAACCTGCTAGTTAACCTACATAGTCCAAATGCACGCTAGTAAATCTACATAGTCCAAGTGCCACTAGGTAACCTACATAGTGCAAGTGTCCCCTAGTTAACCTACATAGTCCAAGTGGCCGGTAGTTAACATAGATAGTCCAAGTGCCCACTAGTTAACATAGATCGTCCAAATGCCCGCTAGGGAACATACATAGTCCAAGTGCCCGCTAGGTAACCTAGATAGTGCATGTGCCCGGTAGTTAACCTACATAGTCCAAGTGCCCGCTAGGTAAACTAGACAGTCCAAGGGCCCGCTAGTTAACCTACATAGTCCAAGTGCCCGGAAGTTAACTTACATAGTCCAAGTGCCCCCTCTGGAACCTACATAGTCCAAGTGCCTGCTAGGTAACCTACATAGTTCAAGTGTCCTTAGGGAACATACAGAATCCAAGTGCCCGCTAGGGAATCTACATAGTCCAAGGACCCGCTAGTTAACGTAGATAGTCCAAATACCCACTAGTTAACCTAAATAATCCAAGGGCCCGCTAGTTAACCAATATAGTCCAAGTGCCCGCTAGGGAACCTACATAGTCAAAGTGCCCGCTAGGGAACCTATATAGTCCAAGTGCCCGCTAGTTAACCTAGATAGTCCAAGTGCCTGCTAGTTAACCTTGATAGTCCAAGTGCCCGCTAGTTAACCAGGATCATCAAAGTGCCCTCTAGTTAACTTACATATTCCAAAGGCCTGCTAGTTAACCTACATAGAGCAAGGGCCCGCTAGTTAACCTTGATAGTCCATGTGCCCGCTAGTTAACCTACATAGTCCAAGTTCCCGCTAGGTAACCTAGACAGTACAAGTGACCATTAGGTTACCTACATAGTCCAAGTGCCCGTTCGTTAACCTACATAGTCCAAGTGCCCGCTAGGTAACGTAGATAGCCCAAGTGCCCGCTAGGGAACGTACATATTCCAAGTGTCCGCTAGGTAACCTAGTTAGTCCAAGTGCGTACTAGTTAACCAACATAGTCCAAGTGCCTCCTAGGTAAACTACATAGTCCAAGTGCCCACTAGGTAACCTAGACTGTCCAATTGCCCCCTAGTTAACCTAGACAGTCCAAGTACCCGATAGGGAACATACATAGTCCAAGTGCTCACTAGGGAACCTACATAGTCAAAGTTCCCGCTAGGTAACCTAGACAGTCCAAGTGACCATTAGGTTACCTACATAGTCCAAGTGCCCGTTCGTTAACCTACATAGTCCAAGTGCCCGCTAGGTAACGTAGATCACCCAAGTGCCCGCTAGGGAACGTACATAGTCCAAGTGCCCGATAGGTAACCTAGATAGTCCAAGTGCCCTCTAGTTAATCAATATAGTCCAAGTGCCTCCTAGGTAAACTACATAGTCCAAGTGCCCACAAGGTAACCTAGACTTTCCAATTGCCCCCTAGTTAACCTAGACAGTCCAAGTACCCGATAGGGAACCTACATAGTCCAAGTGCTCGCTAGGGAAAGTACAGAGTCCAAGTGCCCGCTAGGTAACCTAGATAGTCCAATTGCCCGTTAGCTAACCTAGATAGTCGAAGTGTCCGCTAGTTAACCTACATAGTCCAAGTGCCCGTTCGTTAACGTAGATAGGCCAAGTGCCTGCTAGGTAACCTAGACTGTCCAAGTTCCCGCTAGGTTACCTACATAGTCCAAGTGCACGTTCGTTAACCTAGATAGTCAAAGTGCCCGCTAGTTAACCTAGATAGTCCAAGTGCCCGCCTGGGAACCTACATAGTCCAAGTGCCCGCAAGGTAACCTAGATAGACCAATTGCCCGTTAGCTAACCTAAATACTCGAAGTGTCCGCTAGTTAACCTACATAGTCCAAGTGCCAGTTCGTTAACGTAGATAGGCCAAGTGCCTGCTAGGCAACCTAGACTGTCCAAGTACCCGCTAGGTTACCTACATAGTCCAAGTGCACGTTCGTTAACCTAGATAGTCCAAGTGCCCGCTGGTAACCTACATAGTCCAAGGGCCCGCTAGGTAACCTTGATAGTCCAAGTGCCTTCTAGTTAACCTACATAGTCCAAGTGCCCGTTCGTTAACCTACATAGTCCAAGTATCCCAATAGGTACATAGTCCAAGTACCCGCTAGTTAACCTAGATAGTCCAAGTGCCCGCTAGTAAACCTAGATAGTCCAAGGGCCAGCTAGTTAATCTAGATAATCCAAGTGCCCGCTAGTTAACCTAGATAGTCCAAGTGCCCGCTAGTTATCCTAGATCGTCTAATTGGCCTCTAATTAACCTAGATAATCAAAGTGCCCGCTAGTTAACCTACATAGTCCAAGGGCCCTCTAGTTAACCTAGATAGTCCAAGTGCCCGCTAGGGGACATACATAGTCCAAGTGCCCGCTAGGTAACCTAGATAGTCCAAGTGGCCGCTAGGGTATGTACATAGTTCAAGTGCCCGCTAGGCAACCTAGATTGTCCTAGTGTCCGCTAGTTAACCTACATAGTCCAAGTGCCCGCTAGGTAACCTAGATAGTCCAAGGTCCTGCTAGTTAACCTACATAGTCCAATGCCCGATAGGGAACCTACAAAGTGCAAGTGCCCGATGAGGAACCTACATAGTCCAAATGCCCGATAGGGAACCTACATATTCCAAGTGCCCGTTAGGGAACATAGATAGTCCAAGTGCCCGTAGGGAACCTATATAGTCCAAGTACCCGCTAGGAAACCTACATAGTCAAAGTGCCCCCTAGGGAACCTGAATTGTACAAGTGCCCGCTAATTAACCTAGATAGTCCAAGTGCACGCTAGTTAATCTAGATAGTCCAAGTGCCCGCTAGTTAACCTTGATCATCCAAGTGCCCGCTAGTTAACCTACATAGTCCAAGTGCCTGATAGAGAACCTACATAGTCCAAGTGCCCGCAGAGGAAACTACATAGTCAAAGTGCCCGCTAGTTAACCTACATAGTCCAAGTTCCCGCTAGGTAACCTAGACAGTCCAAGTGACCATTAGGTTACCTACATAGTCCAAGTGCCCGTTCGTTAACCTACATAGTCCAAGTGCCCGCTAGGTAACGTAGATAGCCCAAGTGCCCGCTAGGGAACGTACATATTCCAAGTGTCCGCTAGGTAACCTAGTTAGTCCAAGTGCGCGCTAGTTAACCAACATAGTCCAAGTGCCTCCTAGGTAAACTGCATAGTTCAAGTGCCCACTAGATAACCTAGACTGTCCAATTGCCCCCCAGTTAACCTAGACAGTCCAAGGACCCGATAGGGAACATACATAGTCCAAGTTCTCGCTAGGGAACCTACATAGTCCAAGTTCCCGCTAGGTAACCTAGACAATCCAAGTGACCATTAGGTTACCTACATAGTCCAAGTGCCTGTTCGTTAACCTACATAGTCCAAGGGCCCTCTAGTTAACCTAGATAGTCCAAGTGCCCGCTAGGGGACATACATAGTCCAAGTGCCCGCAGAGGAAACTACATAATTCAAGTGCCAGTTAGGGAACCTAGATAGTCCAAGTGCCCGTAGGGAACCTATATAGTCCTAATGCCCGCTAGGGAACCTAGTTAGTCCAAGGGCCAGCTAGTTAATCTAGATAGTCCATGTGCCCGCTAGTTAACCTAGATAGTCCAAGTGCCCGCTAGTTAACCTAGATCATCTAAGTGCCCGCTAGTTAACCTAGATAATCAAAGTGCCCGCTAGTTAACCTACATAGTCCATGTGCCCGCTAGGTAACCTAGATAGTCCAAGTGCCCGCTAGGGTATGTACATAGTTCAAGTGCCCGCTAGGCAACCTAGATTGTCCAAGTGTCCGCTAGTTAACCTACATAGTCCAATTGCCCGCTAGGTAACCTACATAGTCCAAGTGCCCAATAGGTAACCTAAATAATCCAAATGTCCGCTACGGAAACTACATAGTCCAAGTGCCCGCTAGTTAACCTAGATAGTCCAAGTGCCCGCTAGTAAACCTAGATAGTCCAAGGGCCAGCTAGTTAATCTAGATAATCCAAGTGCCTGCTAGTTAACCTAGATAGTCAAAGTGCCCGCTAGTTAACCTAGATCGTCTAAGTGCCCGCTAGTTAACCTAGATAAACAAAGTGCCCGCTAGTTAACCTACATAGTCCAAGGGCCCTCTAGTTAACCTAGATAGTCCAAGTGCCCACTAGGGGACGTACATAGTCCAAGTGCCCGCTAGGTAACCTAGATAGTCCAAGTGCCCGCTAGGGTATGTACATAGTTCAAGTGCCCGCTAGGCAACCTAGATTGTCCAAGTGTCCGCTAGTTATCCTACATAGTCCAAGTGCCCGCTAGGTAACCTAGATAGTCCAAGGTCCTGCTAGTTAACCTACATAGTCCAATGCCCGATAGGGAACCTACAAAGTCCAAGTGCCCGATGAGGAACCTGCATTGTAAAAGTGCCCGCTAATTAACCTAGATAGTGCAAGTGCCCGCTAGTTAAACTAGATAGTCCAAGTGCCCTCTAGTTAACCTTGATCATCCAAGTGCCCGCTAGTTAACCTACATAGTCCAAGTGCCGGATAGGGAACCTACATAGTCCAAGTGCCCGCAGAGGAAACTACATAGTCCAAGTGCCCGTTAGGGAACCTAGATAGTCCAAGTGCCCGTAGGGAACCTATATAGTCCAAGTGCCCGCTAGGGAACCTACATAGTCAAAGTGCCCGCTAGGGAACCTGCATTGTGCAAATGCCCGCTAGTTAACCTAGATAGTCGAAGTGCCCGATAGTTAACCTACATAGTCCAAGGTCAGCTAGTTAACCTAGATATTCCAGGTGCCCGCTAGTTAACCTAGATCGTCCAAGTGTACGGTAGTTAACCTACATAGTCCAATTTCCCGTTAGGTAACCTAGATATTATAAGTGCCCGCAAGATAACCTACATAGTCCAAGTGCCCGCTAGGTAACCTATATATTCCAAGTTCCTGTTAGCTAACCTAGATTGTCCTAGTGCCCGCTAGGTAACCTACATAGTCCAAGGGCCCGATAGGTAACCTATATAGTTCAAGTGCCCGCTAAGAAACCAAGATAGTCCAAGTGCCCGTTAGGTAACCTAGATAGTCCAAGTGCCCGCTAGGTAACCTACATAGTCCAAGTTTCGGCTAGGTAACCTAGATAGTCAAAGTGCCCGTTACCTAACCTAGATAATCCAATTGCCCGCTATGCAACATACATAGTCCAAGTGCCCATTCGTTAACCTAGAAGTCCAAGTGCCCGCTAGGTAACCTACATAGTCCAAATGCCCGTTCGATAACCTAGATAGTCCCAGTGCCCGCTAATTAACCTACATAGTCCAAGTGCCCGCTAGGTAACCTAGATAGTGCAAGTGCCCGCTAGGTAACCTACATAGTCCAAGTGACTGCTACTTTACCTAGATAGTCCAAGTGCCCTTTCGTTAACCTAGATAGTCCAAGTGCCCGCTAGGTAACCCACATAGTCCAAGTTCCCGCTAGGTAAACTAGAGAGTCTAAGTGCCCGTTACCTAACCTAGATAATCCAATTGCCCGCTATGCAACATACATAGTCCAAGTGCCCATTCGTTAACCTAGAAGTCCAAGTGCCCGCTAGGTAACCTACATAGTCCAAATGCCCGTTCGGTAACCTAGATAGTCCAAGTGCCCGCTAATTAACCTACATAGTCCAAGTGCCCGCTAGGTAACCTACATATTCCAAGTGACCGCTACTTTACCTAGATAGTCCAAGTGCCCTTTCGTTAACCTAGATAGTCCAAGTGCCCGCTACGTAACCTAGACAGTCCAAGTGCCTGCTAGGTAACTTACATAGTCCAAATGCCCGTTCGTTAACCTACATAGTCCAAGGGCCCGCAAAATAACCTACATAGTCCAAGTGCCGGCTAGGTAAACTAGATAGTCCAAGTGCCCGCTAAGGAAACTATATAGTCCAAGTGCCCGCTAGTTAACCTAGATAGTCCAAGTGCCACTAGGTAACCTACATAGTCCAAGTGCCCGCTAGTTAACATAGATAGTCCAAGTGCCCGCTAGGGAACGTACATAGTCCAAGTGCCCGCTAGGTAACCTAGATACTGCAAGTGCCCAGTAGTTAACCTATATAATCCAAGTGCCCGCTAGGTAACCTGGATAGTCTAAGGGCCCGCTAGTTAACCTACATAGTCCAAGTGCCCGGTAGTCAACTTACATAGTTCAAGTGTCCGTAAGGAACATATATAGTCCAAGTGCCCGCTAGGGAACATACAGAGTCTAAGTGCCCGCTAGGTAACCTACGTAGTCGAAGTGCCAGCTATGGAATCTACATAGTCCAAGGGCCCGATAGTTAACATAGATTGTCCAAGTGCCGCTAATTAATCTACATAGTTCAAGGGCCTGCTAGTTAACCTACATAGTCTAAGTGCCTGATAGGGAACATACATATTCCAAGTGCCCGCAGAGGAAACTACATAGTCCAAGTGCCCGATTGGGAACCTAAATATTCCAAGTGCCCGTTAGGGATCCTAGATAGTCCAAGTGCTCGCTAGGAAAACTAGGTAGTCCAAGTGCAAGCTAGGGAACCTACATCGTCAAAGTGCCCGCTAGGGAACCTGCATTGTGCAAGTGCCCGCTAGTTAACCTAGATAGTCCAAGTGCCCATTAGTTAACTTACAGACTCCAAGGTAAGCTAGTTAACCTAGATAGTCCAAGTGCCTGCTAGTTAACCTACATAGTCCAAGAACCTTCTAGTTAATCTAGATAGTCCAAGTGCCCCCTAGTTTACCTACATAGTCCAAGGCCCCGCTAGTTAACCTAGATATTCCAAGTGCCCGCTAGTTAACCTACATAGTCAAAGTGCCCTTAGGGAACCTATATAGTCCAAGTGCCCTCTAGGGAACCTACATAGTCAAATTGCCCGCTAGGGAACCTGCATTGTACAAGTGCCCCCTAATCAACCTTGATAGTCCCAGTGCCTGCTAGTTAACATAGATAGTCCAAGTGCCCGCTAGTTAATATTTATCATCCAAGTGCCCGCTAGTTAACCTACATAGTCCAAGTGCCTGATAGGGAACCTACATTGTCGAAGTGCCCGCTAGGTAACCTAGACAGTCCAAGGGCCCGCTAGTTAACCTACATAGTCCAAGTGCCCGGTAGTTAACTTACATAGTCCAAGTGCCCGTAGGGAACCTATATAGTCCAAGTGCCCGCTAGGGAACCTACATAGTCAAAGTGCCCGCTAGGGAACCTGCATTGTGCAAGTGCCCGCTAGTTAACCTAGATAGTCGAAGTGCCCGATAGTTAAGCTACATAGTCCAAGGTCAGCTAGTTAACCTAGATAGTCCAAGTGCCCGCTAGTTAACCTACATCGTCCAAGAACCTGCTAGTTAACCTAGATAGTCCAAGTGCCCGCTAGTTAACCTACATAATCCAAAGGCCCGCTAGTTAACCTAGATATTCCAGGTGCAAGCTAGTTAACCTAGATCGTCCAAGTGTACGGTAGTTAACCTACATAGTCCAAGTTCCCGTTAGGTAACCTAGATAGTATAAGTGCCCGCAAGATAACCTACATAGTCCAAGTGCCCGCTAGGTAACCTAGATATTCCAAGTTCCTGTTAGCTAACCTAGATTGTCCAAGTGCCCGCTAGGTAACCTACATAGTCCAAGGGCCCGATAGGTAACCTATATAGTTCAAGTGCCCGCTAAGAAACCAAGATAGTCCAAGTGCCCGTTAGGTAACCTAGATAGTCCAAGTGCCGGCTAGGTAACCTACATATTCCAAGTTCCCGCTAGGTAACCTAGATAGTCCAAGTGCCCGTTACCTAACCTAGATAATCCAAATGCCCGCTATGCAACATACATAGTCCAAGTGCCCATTCGTTAACCTAGAAGTCCAAGTGCCCGCTAGGTAACCTACATAGTCCAAATGCCCGTTCGATAACCTAGATAGTCCCAGTGCCCGCTAATTAACCTACATAGTCCAAGTGCCCGCTAGGTAACCTAGATAGTGCAAGTGCCCGCTAGGTAACCTACATAGTCCAAGTGACTGCTACTTAACCTAGATAGTCCAAGTGCCCGTTCGTTAACCTAGATAGTCCAAGTGCCCGCTAGGTAACCTAGACAATCCAAGTGCCTGCAAGGTAACTTACATAGTCCAAATTCCCGTTCGTTAACCTACATAGTCCAAGGGCCCACTATTTAACCTAGATCGTCCAAGTGTCTTTGCTTAACCTACATAGTCCAAGTGCCCGCAAGGTAACCTATATAGTCCAAGTTCCAGCTATGTAACCTAGATAGTCCAAGGGCCCGCTAGTTAACCTACATAGTCCAAGTGCCCGCTAGGTAAACTAGATAGTCCATGTGCCCGCTAAAGAACCTCCATGTCCAAGTGCCCGCTAGTTAACCTAGATAGTCCAAGTGCCCGCTAGTTAACCTACATAGTCCAAGGGTCCGCTAGTTAACCTAGATATTCCAGGTGCCCGCTAGTTAACCTAGTTCGTCCAAGTGTACGCTAGTTAACCTATATAGTCCAAGTTCCCGTTAGGTAACCTAGATAGTACAAGTGCCCGCAAGATAACCTACATAGACCAAGTGCCCGCTAGGTAACCTAGATATTCCAAGTTCCTGTTAGCTAACCTAGATAATCCAAGTGCCCGCTAGGTAACCTACATAGTCCACGTGCCCTTTCGTTAAACTAGATAGTCCAATTTCCCCCTAGGGAAACTACATAGTCCAAGGGCCCAATAGGTAACCTATATAGTCCAAGTGCCCGCTAAGATCAAAGATAGTCCAATGCCCGTTAGGTAACCTAGATAGTCCAAGTGCCCGCTAGGTAACCTACATAGTCCAAGTTCCCGCTAGGTAACCTAGATAGTCCAAGTGCCCGTTACCTAACCTAGATAATCCAATTGCCCGCTATGCAACATACATAGTCCAAGTGCCCATTCGTTAACCTAGAAGTCCAAGTGCCCGCTAGGTAACCTACATAGTCCAAATGCCCGTTCGGTAACCTAGATAGTCCAAGTGCCCGCTAATTAACCTACATAGTCCAAGTGCCCGCTAGGTAACCTAGATAGTGCAAGTGCCCGCTAGGTAACCTAGATAGTGCAAGTGCCCGCTAGGGAACCTACATAGTCCAAGTGACCGCTACTTTACCTATATAGTCCAAGTGCCCTTTCGTTAACCTAGATAGTCCAAGTGCCCGCTAGGTAACCTCGACAGTGCAAGTGCCTGCTAGGTAACTTACATAGTCCAAATGCCCGTTCGTTAACCTACATAGTCCAAGGGCCCACTATTTAACCAAGATCGTCCAAGTGTCTTTGGTTAACCTACATAGTCCAAGTGCCCGCAAAATAACCTATATAGTCCAAGTTCCAGCTACGTAACCTAGATAGTCCAAGGGCCCGCTAGTTAACATACATAGTCCAAGTGCCCGCTAGGTAAACTAGATAGTCCAAGTGCCCGCTAAGGAAACTACATAGTCCAAGTGCCCGCTAGTTAACCTAGATAGTCCAAGTGCCACTAGGTAACCTACATAGTCCAAGTGCCCGCTAGTTAACATAGATAGTCCAAGTGCCCGCTAGGGAACGTACATAGTCCAAGTGCCCGCTAGGTAACCTAGATAGTGCAAGTGCCCAGTAGTTAACCTACATAATCAAAGTGCCCGCAAGGTAACCTGGATAGTCTAAGGGCCCGCTAGTTAACCTACATAGTCCAAGTGCCCGGTAGTCAACTTACATAGTTCAAGTGTCCGTAAGGAACATATATAGTCCAAGTG
Organism: Tenrec ecaudatus; assembly: GCF_050624435.1. NCBI lineage: Eukaryota > Metazoa > Chordata > Mammalia > Afrosoricida > Tenrecidae > Tenrec > Tenrec ecaudatus. The sequence goes on along the minus strand of NC_134534.1, from coordinate 108,387,060 downwards.
CCCGCTAGGGAACATACAGAGTCTAAGTGCCCGCTAGGGAACCTACGTAGTCGAAGTGCCAGCTATGGAATCTACATAGTCCAAGGGCCCGCTAGTTAACATAGATAGTCCAAGTGCCGCTAATTAATCTAAATAGTTCAAGGGCCTGCTAGTTAACCTACATAGTCCAAGTGCCTGATAGGGAACCTACATATTCCAAGTGCCCACAGAGGAAACTACATAGTCCAAGTGCCCGATTGGGAACCTAAATATTCCAAGTGCCCGTTAGGGATCCTAGATAGTCCAAGTGCCCGCTAGGAAAACTAGGTAGTCCAAGTGCCAGCTAGGGAACCTACATAGTCAAAGTGCCCGCTAGGGAACCTGCATTGTGCAAGTGCCCGCTAGTTAACCTAGATAGTCCAAGTGCCCGCTAGTTAACTTACAGACTCCAAGGTAAGCTAGTTAACCTAGATAGTCCAAGTGCCTGCTAGTTTACCAACATAGTCCAAGAACCTGCTAGTTAATCTAGATAGTCCAAGTGCCCCCTAGTTTACCTACATAGTCCAAGGCCCCGCTAGTTAACCTAGATATTCCAAGTGCCCGCTAGTTAACCTACATAGTCAAAGTGCCCATAGGGAACCTATATAGTCCAAGTGCCCTCTAGGGAACCTACATAGTCAAATTGCCCGCTAGGGAACCTGCATTGTACAAGTGCCCCCTAATCAACCTTGATAGTCCCAGTGCCTGCTAGTTAACATAGATAGTCCAAGTGCCCGCTAGTTAACCTTTATCATCCAAGTGCCCACTAGTTAACCTACATAGTCCAAGTGCCTGATAGGGAACCTACATTGTCGAAGTGCCCGCTAGGTAACCTAGACAGTCCAAGGGCCCGCTAGTTAACCTACATAGTCCAAGTGCCCGGTAGTTAACTTACATAGTCCAAGTGCCCCCTCTGGAACCTACATAGTCCAAGTGTCCGCTAGGGAACCTACATAGTCAAAGTGCCCGCTAGGGAACCTGCATTATGCAAGTGCCCGCTAGTTAACCTAGATAGTCCAAGTGCCCGCTAGTTAACTTACATAGTCCAAGGTCAGCTAGGTAACCTAGATTGTCCAAGTGCCCGCTAGTGAACCTACATAGTCCTAGGGCCTGCTAGTTAACCTAGACATTCCAAGTGTCCGCTAGTTAACCTACATAGTCCAATTTCCCGTTAGGTAACCTAGATAGTACAAGTGCCCGCAAGGTAACTTACATAGTCCAAGTGCCCGCTAGGTAACCTAGATATTCCAAGGTCCTGTTAGCTAACCTAGATAATCCAGGTGCCCGCTAGGTAACCTACATAGTCCAAGTGCCCTTTTGTTAACCTAGATAATCCAAGTGCCTGCTAGGTAACCTACATAGTCAAAGGGTCCGCTAGGTAACCTATATAGTCCAAGTGCCTGTTACCTAACCTAGATAGTCCAATTGCCTGCTATGCAACATACATAGTCCAAGTGCCCGCTAGTTAACCTACATAGTCCAAGTGCCCGCTAGGTTACCTAGATAGTCCAAGTGCCCGCTAGGTAACTTACATAGTCCAAATGCCCGCTAGGCAACCTAGATAGTCCAAGTGCCCGTTCGTTAACCTAGATAGCCAAGTGCCCGCTAGGTAACCTGGACAGTCCAAGTGTCTGCTAGGTAACCTACATAGTCAAAATGCCCGTTCGTTAACCTACATAGTCCAAGGGCCCACTAGTTAACCTAGATCGTCTAAGTGTCCTCTAGTTAACCTACATAGTCCAAATGCACGTTAGTTAACCTACATAGTCCAAGTGCCGCTAGGTAACCTACATAGTGCAAGTGTCCCCTAGTTAACCTACATAGTCCAAATGGCCGGTAGTTAACATAGATAGTCCAAGTGCCCACTAGTTAACATAGATCGTCCAAGTGCCCGCTAGGGAACATACATAGTCCAAGTGCCCGCTAGGTAACCTAGATAGTGCATGTGCCCGGTAGTTAAACTACATAGTCCAAGTGCCCGCTAGGTAAACTAGACAGTCCAAGGGCCCGCTAGTTAACCTACATAGTCCAAGTGCCCGTTCGTTAACGTAGATAGGCCAAGTGCCTGCTAGGTAACCTAGACAGTCCAAGTGCCCGCTAGGTTACCTACATAGTCCAAGTGCACGTTCGTTAACCTAGATAGTCAAAGTGCCTGCTAGGTAACCTAAATAGTCCAAGTGCCCGCTAGGGAACCTACATAGTCCAAGTGCCCGCTAGGTAACCTAGATAGTCCAATTGCCCGTTAGCTAACCTAAATAGTCGAAGTGTCCGCTAGTTAACCTACATAGTCCAAGTGCCCATTCGTTAACGTAGATAGGCCAAGTGCCTGCTAGGTAACCTAGACAGTCCAAGTGCCCGCTAGGTTACCTACATAGTCCAAGTGCACGTTCGTTAACCTAGATAGTCCAAGTGCCCGCTGGTAACCTACATAGTCCATGGGCCCGCTAGGTAACCTTGATAGTCCAAGTGCCTTCTAGTTAACCTACATAGTCCAAGTGCCCGCTAGGTAACCTACATAGTCCAAGTGCCCAATAGGTAACCTAAATAATCCAAATGCCCGCTAGGGAAACTACATAGTCCAAGTGCCCGCTAGTTAACCTAGATAGTCCAAGTGCCCGCTAGTAAACCTAGATAGTCCAAGGGCCAGCTAGTTAATTTAGATAGTCCAAGTGCCCGCTAGTTAACCTAGATAGTCCAAGTGCCCGCTAGTTAACCTAGATAATCAAAGTGCCCGCTAGTTAACCTACATAGTCCAAGGGCCCTCCAGTTAACCTAGATAGTCCAAGTGCCCGCTAGGGGACGTACATAGTCCAAGTGCCCGCTAGGTAACCTAGATAGTCCAAGCGCCCGCTAGGGTATGTACATAGTTCAAGTGCCCGCTAGGCAACCTAGATTGTCCAAGTGTCCACTAGTTAACCTACATAGTCCAAGTGCCCGCTAGGTAACCTAGATAGTCCAAGGTCCTGCTAGTTAACCTAAATAGTCCAATGCCCGAAAGGGAACCTACAAAGTCCAAGTGCCCGATGAGGAACCTACATAGTCCAAGTGCCCGATAGGGAACCTACATATTCCAAGTGCCCGTTAGGGAACCTAGATAGTCCAAGTGCCCGTAGGGAACCTATATAGTCCAAGTGCCCGCTAGGGAACCTACATAGTCAAAGTGCCCGCCTGGGAACCTGCATTGTACAAGTGCCCGCTAATTAACCTAGATAATCCAAGTGCCCGCTAGTTAACCTAGATAGTCCAAGTGCCCGCTAGTTAACCTTGATCATCCAAGTGCCCGCTAGTTAACCTACATAGTCCAAGTGCCTGATAGGGAACCTACATAGTCCAAGTGCCCGCAGAGGAAACTACATAGTCCAAGTGCCCGTTAGGGAACCTAGATAGTCCAAGTGCCCGTAGGGAACCTATATAGTCCAAGTGCCCGCTAGGGAACCTACATAGTCAAAGTGCCCGCTAGGGAACCTGCATTGTGCAAGTGCCCGCTAGTTAACCTAGATAGTCCAAGTGCCCGCTAGTTAACCTACATCATCCAAGAACCTGCTAGTTAACCTAGATAGTCCAAGTGCCCGCTAGTTAACCTACATAGTCCAAGGGCCCGCTAGTTAACCTAGATATTCCAGGTGCCCGCTAGTTAACCTAGATCGTCCAAGTGTACGCTAGTTAACCTACATAGTCCAAGTTCCCGTTAGGTAACCTAGATAGAATAAGTGCCCGCAAGATAACCTACATAGTCCAAGTGCCCGCTAGGTAACCTACATAGTCCAAGTTCCTGTTAGCTAACCTAGATAGTCCAAGTGCCCGTTAGGTAACCTACATAGTCCAAGGGCCCGATAGGTAACCTATATAGTCCAAGTGCCCGCTAAGAAACCAAGATAGTCCAAGTGCCCGTTAGGTAACCTAGATAGTCCAAGTGCCCGCTAGGTTACCTACATAGTCCAAGTTCCCGCTAGGTAACCTAGACAGTCCAAGTGACCATTAGGTTACCTACATAGTCCAAGTGCCCGTTCGTTAACCTACATAGTCCAAGTGCCCGCTAGGTAACGTAGATAGCCCAAGTGTCCCCTAGGGAACGTACATATTCCAAGTGTCCGCTAGGTAACCTAGTTAGTCCAAGTGCCCGCTATTTAACCAACATAGTCCAAGTGCCTCCTAGGTAAACTACACAGTCCAAGTGCCCACTATGTAACCTAGACTGTCCAATTGCCCCCTAGTTAACCTAGACAATCCAAGTACCCGATAGGGAACATACATAGTCCAAGTGCTCGCTAGGGAACCTACATAGTCCAAGTGCCCGCTAGGTAACCTAAAAAGTCCAAGTTTCTGTTAGCTAACCTATATAGTCCAAGTGCCCGTTAGGTAACCTACATAGTCCAAGGGCCCGATAGGTAACCTATATAGTCCAAGTGCCCGCTAAGAAACCAAGATAGTCCAAGTGCCCGTTAGGTAACCTAGATAGTCCAAGTGCCCGCTAGGGGACGTACATAGTCCAAGTGCCCGATAGGGAACCTACATATTCCAAGTGCCCGTTAGGGAACCTAGATAGTCCAAGTGCCCGTAGGGAACCTATATAGTCCAAGTTCCCGCTAGGGAACCTACATAGTGAAAGTGCCCGCCTGGGAACCTGCATTGTACAAGTGCCCGCTAATTAACCTAGATAATCCAAGTGCCCGCTAGTTAACCTAGATAGTCCAAGTGCCCGCTAGTTAACCTTGATCATCCAAGTGCCCGCTAGTTAACCTACATAGTCCAAGTGCCTGATAGGGAACCTACATAGTCCAAGTGCCCGCAGAGGAAACTACATAGTCCAAGTGCCCGTTAGGGAACCTAGATAGTCCAAGTGCCCGTAGGGAACCTATATAGTCCAAGTGCCCGCTAGGGAACCTACATAGTCAAAGTGCCCGCTAGGGAACCTGCATTGTGCAAGTGCCCGCTAGTTAACCTAGATAGTCCAAGTGCCCGCTAGTTAACCTACATCATCCAAGAACCTGCTAGTTAACCTAGATAGTCCAAGTGCCCGCTAGTTAACCTACATAGTCCAAGGGCCCGCTAGTTAACCTAGATATTCCAGGTGCCCGCTAGTTAACCTAGATCGTCCAAGTGTACGCTAGTTAACCTACATAGTCCAAGTTCCCGTTAGGTAACCTAGATAGAATAAGTGCCCGCAAGATAACCTACATAGTCCAAGTGCCCGCTAGGTAACCTACATAGTCCAAGTTCCTGTTAGCTAACCTAGATAGTCCAAGTGCCCGTTAGGTAACCTACATAGTCCAAGGGCCCGATAGGTGACCTATATAGTCCAAGTGCCCGCTAAGAAACCAAGATAGTCCAAGTGCCCGTTAGGTAACCTAGATAGTCCAAGTGCCCGCTAGGTTACCTACATAGTCCAAGTTCCCGCTAGGTAACCTAGACAGTCCAAGTGACCATTAGGTTACCTACATAGTCCAAGTGCCCGTTAGTTAACCTACATAGTCCAAGTGCCCGCTAGGTAACGTAGATAGCCCAAGTGTCCGCTAGGGAACGTACATATTCCAAGTGTCCGCTAGGTAACCTAGTTAGTCCAAGTGCCCGCTATTTAACCAACATAGTCCAAGTGCCTCCTAGGTAAACTACACAGTCCAAGTGCCCACTATGTAACCTAGACTGTCCAATTGCCCCCTAGTTAACCTAGACAGTCCAAGTACCCGATAGGGAACATACATAGTCCAAGTGCTCGCTAGGGAACCTACATAGTCCAAGTGCCCGCTAGGTAACCTAAAAAGTCCAAGTTTCTGTTAGCTAACCTAGATAGTCCAAGTGCCCGTTAGGTAACCTACATAGTCCAAGGGCCCGATAGGTAACCTATATAGTCCAAGTGCCCGCTAAGAAACCAAGATAGTCCAAGTGCCCGTTAGGTAACCTAGATAGTCCAAGTGCCCGCTAGGTTACCTACATAGTCCAAGTTCCCGCTAGGTAACCTAGACAGTCAAAGTGACCATTAGGTTACCTACATAGTCCAAGTGCCCGTTCGTTAACCTACATAGTCCAAGTGCCCGCTAGGTAACGTAGATAGCCCAAGTGTCCGCTAGGGAACGTACATATTCCAAGTGTCCGCTAGGTAACCTAGTTAGTCCAAGTGCCCGCTATTTAACCAACATAGTCCAAGTGCCTCCTAGGTAAACTACATAGTCCAAGTGCCCACTATGTAACCTAGACTGTCCAATTGCCCCCTAGTTAACCTAGACAGTCCAAGTACCCGATAGGGAACATACATAGTCCAAGTGCTCGCTAGGGAACCTACATAGTCCAAGTTCCCGCTAGTTAACCTAGACGGTCCAAGTGACCATTAGGTTACCTACATAGTCCAAGTGCCCGTTCGTTAACCTACATAGTCCAAGTGCCCGCTAGGTAACGTAGATCGCCCAAGTGCCCGCAAGGGAAAGTACATAGTCCAAGTGCCCGCTAGGTAACCTAGATAGTGCAAGTGCCCGCTAGTTAACCAATATAGTCCAAGTGCCTCCTAGGTAAACTACATAGTCCAAGTGCCCACTAGGTAACCTAGACTGTCCAATTGCACCCTAGTTAACCTAGACAGTCCAAGTACCCGATAGGGAACCTACATAGTCCAAGTGCTCGCTAGGTTACCTAGATAGTTCAATTGCCCGTTAGCTAACCTAGATAGTCGAAGTGTCCGCTAGTTAACCTACATAGTCCAAGTGCCCGTTCGTTAACGTAGATAGGCCAAGTGCCTGCTAGGTAACCTAGACAGTCCAAGGGCCCGCTAGGTTACCTACATAGTCCAAGTGCACGTTCGTTAACCTAGATAGTCAAAGTGCCTGCTAGGTAACCTAAATAGTCCAAGTGCCCGCTAGGTAACCTAGATAGTCCAATTGCCCGTTAGCTAACCTAAATAGTCGAAGTGTCCGCTAGTTAACCTACATAGTCCAAGTGCCCGGTAGTTAACTTACATAGTCCAAGTGCCTGCTAGGTAACCTAGACAGTCCAAGTGCCCGCTAGGTTACCTACATAGTCCAAGTGCACGTTCGTTAACCTAGATAGTCAAAGTGCCTGCTAGGTAACCTAGATAGTCCAAGTGCCCGTTACCTAACCTAGATAATCCAATTGCCCGCTATGCAACATACATAGTCCAAGTGCCCATTCGTTAACCTAGAAGTCCAAGTGCCCGCTAGGTAACCTACATAGTCCAAATGCCCGTTCGGTAACCTAGATAGTCCAAGTGCCCGCTAATTAACCTACATAGTCCAAGTGCCCGCTCGGTAACCTAGATAGTGCAAGTGCCCGCTAGGAAACCTACATAGTCCAAGTAACCGCTACTTTACCTATATAGTCCAAGTGCCCTTTCGTTAACCTAGATAGTCCAAGTGCCCGCTAGGTAACCTAGACAGTCCAAGTGCCTGCTAGGTAACTTACATAGTCCAAATGCCCCTTCGTTAACCTACATAGTCCAAGGGCCCACTATTTAACCAAGATCGTCCAAGTGTCTTTGGTTAACCTACATAGTCCAAGTGCCCGCAAAATAACCTATATAGTCCAAGTTCCAGCTACGTAACCTAGATAGTCCAAGGGCCCGCTAGTTAACATACATAGTCCAAGTGCCCGCTAGGTAAACAAGATAGTCCAAGTGCCCGCTAAGGAAACTACATAGTCCAAGTGCCCGCTAGTTAACCTAGATAGTCCAAGTGCCACTAGGTAACCTACATAGTCCAAGTGCCCGCTAGTTAACATAGATAGTCCATGTGCCCGCTAGGGAACGTACATAGTCCAAGTGCCCGCTAGGTAACCTAGATAGTGCAAGTGCCCAGTAGTTAACCTACATAATCCAAGTGCCCGCTAGGTAACCTGGATAGTCTAAGGGCCCGCTAGTTAACCTACATAGTCCAAGTGCCCGGTAGTCAACTTACATAGTTCAAGTGTCCGTAAGGAACATATATAGTCCAAGTGCCCGCTAGGGAACATACAGAGTCTAAGTGCCCGCTAGGGAACCTACGTAGTCGAAGTGCCAGCTATGGAATCTACATAGTCCAAGGGCCCGCTAGTTAACATAGATTGTCCAAGTGCCGCTAATTAATCTACATAGTTCAAGGGCCTGCTAGTTAACCTACATAGTCTAAGTGCCTGATAGGGAACATACATATTCCAAGTGACCGCAGAGGAAACTACATAATCCAAGTGCCCGATTGGGAACCTAAATATTCCAAGTGCCCGTTAGGGATCCTAGATAGTCCAAGTGCCCGCTAGGAAAACTAGGTAGTCCAAGTGAAAGCTAGGGAACCTACATAGTCAAAGTGCCCGCTAGGGAACCTGCATTGTGCAAGTGCCCGCTAGTTAACCTAGATAGTCCAAGTGCCCATTAGTTAACTTACAGAGTCCAAGGTAAGCTAGTTAACCTAGATAGTCCAAGTGCCTGATAGGGAACCTACATATTCCAAGTGCCCGCAGAGGAAACTACATAGTCCAAGTGCCCGATTGGGAACCTAAATATTCCAAGTGCCCGTTAGGGATCCTAGATAGTCCAAGTGCCCGCTAGGAAAACTAGGTAGTCCAAGTGCCAGCTAGGGAACCTACATAGTCAAAGTGCCCGCTAGGGAACCTGCATTGTGCAAGTGCCCGCTAGTTAACCTAGATAGTCCAAGTGCCCGCTAGTTAACTTACAGACTCCAAGGTAAGCTAGTTAACCTAGATAGTCCAAGTGCCTGCTAGTTTACCTACATAGTCCAAGAACCTGCTAGTTAATCTAGATAGTCCAAGTGCCCCCTAGTTTACCTACATAGTCCAAGGCCCCGCTAGTTAACCTAGATATTCCAAGTGCCCGCTAGTTAACCTACATAGTCAAAGTGCCCATAGGGAACCTATATAGTCCAAGTGCCCTCTAGGGAACCTACATAGTCAAATTGCCCGCTAGGGAACCTGCATTGTACAAGTGCCCCCTAATCAACCTTGATAGTCCCAGTGCCTGCTAGTTAACATAGATAGTCCAAGTGCCCGCTAGTTAACCTTTATCATCCAAGTGCCCACTAGTTAACCTACATAGTCCAAGTGCCTGATAGGGAACCTACATTGTCGAAGTGCCCGCTAGGTAACCTAGACAGTCCAAGGGCCCGCTAGTTAACCTACATAGTCCAAGTGCCCGGTAGTTAACTTACATAGTCCAAGTGCCCCCTCTGGAACCTACATAGTCCAAGTGTCCGCTAGGGAACCTACATAGTCAAAGTGCCCGCTAGGGAACCTGCATTGTGCAAGTGCCCGCTAGTTAACCTAGATAGTCCAAGTGCCCGCTAGTTAACTTACATAGTCCAAGGTCAGCTAGGTAACCTAGATTGTCCAAGTGCCCGCTAGTGAACCTACATAGTCCTAGGGCCTGCTAGTTAACCTAGATATTCCAAGTGTCCGCTAGTTAACCTAGATCGTCCAAGTGTCCGCTAGTTAACCTACATAGTCCAATTTCCCGTTAGGTAACCTAGATAGTACAAGTGCCCGCAAGGTAACCTACATAGTCCAAGTGCCCGCTAGGTAACCTAGATATTCCAAGTTCCTGTTAGCTAACCTAGATAATCCAGGTGCCCGCTAGGTAACCTACATAGTCCAAGTGCCCTTTTGTTAACCTAGATAATCCAAGTGCCTGCTAGGTAACCTACATAGTCAAAGGGTCCGCTAGGTAACCTATATAGTCCAAGTGCCTGTTACCTAACCTAGATAGTCCAATTGCCTGCTATGCAACATACATAGTCCAAGTGCCCGCTAGTTAACCTACATAGTACAAGTGCCCGCTAGGTTACCTAGATAGTCCAAGTGCCCGCTAGGTAACTTACATAGTCCAAATGCCCGCTAGGCAACCTAGATAGTCCAAGTGCCCGTTCGTTAACCTAGATAGCCAAGTGCCCGCTAGGTAACCTGGACAGTCCAAGTGTCTGCTAGGTAACCTACATAGTCAAAATGCCCGTTCGTTAACCTACATAGTCCAAGGGCCCACTAGTTAACCTAGATCGTCTAAGTGTCCTCTAGTTAACCTACATAGTCCAAATGCACGTTAGTTAACCTACATAGTCCAAGTGCCGCTAGGTAACCTACATAGTGCAAGTGTCCCCTAGTTAACCTACATAGTCCAAATGGCCGGTAGTTAACATAGATAGTCCAAGTGCCCACTAGTTAACATAGATCGTCCAAGTGCCCGCTAGGGAACATACATAGTCCAAGTGCCCGCTAGGTAACCTAGATAGTGCATGTGCCCGGTAGTTAAACTACATAGTCCAAGTGCCCGCTAGGTAAACTAGACAGTCCAAGGGCCCGCTAGTTAACCTACATAGTCCAAGTGCCCGTTCGTTAACGTAGATAGGCCAAGTGCCTGCTAGGTAACCTAGACAGTCCAAGTGCCCGCTAGGTTACCTACATAGTCCAAGTGCACGTTCGTTAACCTAGATAGTCAAAGTGCCTGCTAGGTAACCTAAATAGTCCAAGTGCCCGCTAGGGAACCTACATAGTCCAAGTGCCCGCTAGGTAACCTAGATAGTCCAATTGCCCGTTAGCTAACCTAAATAGTCGAAGTGTCCGCTAGTTAACCTACATAGTCCAAGTGCCCATTCGTTAACGTAGATAGGCCAAGTGCCTGCTAGGTAACCTAGACAGTCCAAGTGCCCGCTAGGTTACCTACATAGTCCAAGTGCACGTTCGTTAACCTAGATAGTCCAAGTGCCCGCTGGTAACCTACATAGTCCATGGGCCCGCTAGGTAACCTTGATAGTCCAAGTGCCTTCTAGTTAACCTACATAGTCCAAGGGCCCACTAGTTAACTTAGATCGTCTAAGTGTCCTCTAGTTAACCTATATAGTCCAAATGCACGCTAGTTAACCTGCATAGTCCAAGTGCCGCTAGGTAACCTATATAGTGTAAGTGTCCCCTAGATAACCTACATAGTCCAAGTGCCCGGTAGTTAACATAGATAATCCAAGTGCCCACTAGTTAACATAGATAGTCCAAGTGCCCGCTAGGGAACGTACATAGTCCAAGTGCCCGCTAGGTAACCTAGATAGTGCATGTGCCCGGTAGTTAACCTACATAGTCCAAGTGCCCGCTAGGTAATCTAGATAGTCCAAGGGCCCGCAAGTTAACCTACATAGTCCAAGTGCCCGGTAGTTAACTTACATAGTCCAAGTGCCCGCTCTGGAACCTACATAGTCCAAGTGCCTGCTAGGGAACATACATAGTTCAAGTGTCCGTAGGGAACATACAGAATCCAAGTGCCCGCTAGGGAATCTACATAGTCCAAAGGCCCGCTAGTTAACGTAGATAGTCCAAGTGCCCCTAGATAATCTATTTAGTCCAAGGGCCCGCTAGTTAACCAACATAGTCCAAGTACCCGCTAGTTAGCCTAGATCGTTCAAGTGCACGCTAGTTAACCTACATAGTCCAAGGGTCCGCTAGTTAACCTATATCGTCTAAGTGCCCGCTGGGAACCTACATAGTCCAAGTGCCCGCTAGTTAACCTAGATAGTCCTATAGCCCGCTAGTTAACCTAGATATTCCAAGTGCCCGCTAGTTAACCTAGATCGTCCAAGTGTCCGCTAGTTAACCTACATAGTCCAAGTTCCCGTTAGGTAACCTAGATAGTACAAGTGCCCGCAAGGTAACCTACATAGTCCAAGTGACCGCTAGGTAACCTAGATATTCCAAGTTCCTGTTAGCTAACCTAGATAATCCAAGTGCCCGCTAGGTAACCTACATAGTCCAAGTGCCCTTTCGTTAACCTAGATAGTCCAAGTGCTCGCTAGGTAACCTACATAGTCAAAGGGTCCACTATTTAACCTATATAGTCCAAGTGCCCGTTACCTAACCTAGATAGTCCAATTGCCCGCTATGCAACATACATAGTCCAAGTGCCCGCTAGTTAACCTATATAGTCCAAGTGCCCGCTAGGTAACCTAGATAGTCCAAGTGCCCGCTAGGTAACATACATATTCCAAATGACCGCTAGGCAACCTAGAGAGTCCAAGTGCCCGTTCGTTAACCTAGATAGCCAAGTGCCCGCTAGGTAACCTAGACAGTCCAAGTGTCTGCCAGGTAACCTGCATAGTCCAAATGCCCGTTCGTTAACCTACATAGTCCAAGGGCCCACTAGTTAACTTAGATCGTCTAAGTGTCCTCTAGTTAACCTATTTAGTCCAAATGCACGCTAGTTAACCTGCATAGTCCAAGTGCCGCTAGGTAACCTATATAGTGTAAGTTTCCCATAGATAACCTACATAGTCCAAGTGCCCGGTAGTTAACATAGATAATCCAAGTGCCCACTAGTTAACATAGATAGTCCAAGTGCCCGCTATGGAACGTACATAGTCCAAGTGCCCGCTAGGTAACCTAGATAGTGCATGTGCCCGGTAGTTAACCTACATATTCCAAGTGCCCGCTAGGTAATCTAGATAGTCCAAGGGCCCGCAAGTTAACCTACATAGTCCAAGTGCCCGGTAGTTAACTTACATAGTCCAAGTGCCCGCTCTGGAACCTACATAGTCCAAGTGCCTGATAGGGAACCTACATATTCCAAGTGCCCGCAGAGGAAACTACATAGTCCAAGTGCCCGATTGGGAACCTAAATATTCCAAGTGCCCGTTAGGGATCCTAGATAGTCCAAGTGCCCGCTAGGAAAACTAGGTAGTCCAAGTGCCAGCTAGGGAACCTACATAGTCAAAGTGCCCGCTAGGGAACCTGCATTGTGCAAGTGCCCGCTAGTTAACCTAGATAGTCCAAGTGCCCGCTAGTTAACCTACATCATCCAAGAACCTGCTAGTTAACCTAGATAGTCCAAGTGCCCGCTAGTTAACCTACATAGTCCAAGGGCCCGCTAGTTAACCTAGATATTCCAGGTGCCCGCTAGTTAACCTAGATCGTCCAAGTGTACGCTAGTTAACCTACATAGTCCAAGTTCCCGTTAGGTAACCTAGATAGAATAAGTGCCCGCAAGATAACCTACATAGTCCAAGTGCCCGCTAGGTAACCTACATAGTCCAAGTTCCTGTTAGCTAACCTAGATAGTCCAAGTGCCCGTTAGGTAACCTACATAGTCCAAGGGCCCGATATGTAACCTATATAGTCCAAGTGCCCGCTAAGAAACCAAGATAGTCCAAGTGCCCGTTAGGTAACCTAGATAGTCCAAGTGCCCGCTAGGTTACCTACATAGTCCAAGTTCCCGCTAGGTAACCTAGACAGTCCAAGTGACCATTAGGTTACCTACATAGTCCAAGTGCCCGTTCGTTAACCTACATAGTCCAAGTGCCCGCTAGGTAACGTAGATAGCCCAAGTGTCCGCTAGGGAACGTACATATTCCAAGTGTCCGCTAGGTAACCTAGTTAGTCCAAGTGCCCGCTATTTAACCAACATAGTCCAAGTGCCTCCTAGGTAAACTACACAGTCCAAGTGCCCACTATGTAACCTAGACTGTCCAATTGCCCCCTAGTTAACCTAGACAGTCCAAGTACCCGATAGGGAACATACATAGTCCAAGTGCTCGCTAGGGAACCTACATAGTCCAAGTGCCCGCTAGGTAACCTAAAAAGTCCAAGTTTCTGTTAGCTAACCTAGATAGTCCAAGTGCCCGTTAGGTAACCTACATAGTCCAAGGGCCCGATAGGTAACCTATATAGTCCAAGTGCCCGCTAAGAAACCAAGATAGTCCAAGTGCCCGTTAGGTAACCTAGATAGTCCAAGTGCCCGCTAGGTTACCTACATAGTCCAAGTTCCCGCTAGATAACCTAGACAGTCCAAGTAACCATTAGGTTACCTACATAGTCCAAGTGCCCGTTCGTTAACCTACATAGTCCAAGTGCCCACTAGTTAACGTAGATAGCCCAAGTGCCTGCTAGGTAACCTAGACAGTCCAAGTGCCCGCTAGGTTACCTACATAGTCCAAGTGCACGTTCGTTAACCTAGATAGTCAAAGTGCCTGCTAGGTAACCTAAATAGTCCAAGTGCCCGCTAGGGAACCTACATAGTCCAAGTGCCCGCTAGGTAACCTAGAGAGTCCAATTGCCCGTTAGCTAACCTAAATAGTCGAAGTGTCCGCTAGTTAACCTACATAGTCCAAGTGCCCATTCGTTAACGTAGATAGGCCAAGTGCCTGCTAGGTAACCTAGACAGTCCAAGTGCCCGCTAGGTTACCTACATAGTCCAAGTGCACGTTCGTTAACCTAGATAGTCCAAGTGCCCGCTGGTAACCTACATAGTCCATGGGCCCGCTAGGTAACCTTGATAGTCCAAGTGCCTTCTAGTTAACCTACATAGTCCAAGTGCCCGCTAGGTAACCTACATAGTCCAAGTGCCCAATAGGTAACCTAAATAATCCAAATGCCCTCTAGGGAAACTACATAGTCCAAGTGCCCGCTAGTTAACCTAGATAGTCCAAGTGCCCGCTAGTAAACCTAGATAGTCCAAGGGCCAGCTAGTTAATCTAGATAGATCAAGTGCCCGCTAGTTAACCTAGATAGTCCAAGTGCCCGCTAGTTAACCTAGATAATCAAAGTGCCCGCTAGTTAACCTACATAGTCCAAGGGCCCTCCAGTTAACCTAGATAGTCCAAGTGCCCGCTAGGGGACGTACATAGTCCAAGTGCCCGCTAGGTAACCTAGATAGTCCAAGCGCCCGCTAGGGTATGTACATAGTTCAAGTGCCCGCTAGGCAACCTAGATTGTCCAAGTGTCCACTAGTTAACCTACATAGTCCAAGTGCCCGCTAGGTAACCTAGATAGTCCAAGGTCCTGCTAGTTAACATAAATAGTCCAATGCCCGAAAGGGAACCTACAAAGTCCAAGTGCCCGATGAGGAACCTACATAGTCCAAGTGCCCGATAGGGAACCTACATATTCCAAGTGCCCGTTAGGGAACCTAGATAGTCCAAGTGCCCGTAGGGAACCTATGTAGTCCAAGTTCCCGCTAGGGAACCTACATAGTCAAAGTGCCCGCCTGGGAACCTGCATTGTACAAGTGCCCGCTAATTAACCTAGATAATCCAAGTGCCCGCTAGTTAACCTAGATAGTCCAAGTGCCCGCTAGTTAACCTTGATCATCCAAGTGCCCGCTAGTTAACCTACATAGTCCAAGTGCCTGATAGGGAACCTACATAGTCCAAGTGCCCGCAGAGGAAACTACATAGTCCAAGTGCCCGTTAGGGAACCTAGATAGTCCAAGTGCCCGTAGGGAACCTATATAGTCCAAGTGCCCGCTAGGGAACCTACATAGTCAAAGTGCCCGCTAGGGAACCTGCATTGTGCAAGTGCCCGCTAGTTAACCTAGATAGTCCAAGTGCCCGCTAGTTAACCTACATCATCCAAGAACCTGCTAGTTAACCTAGATAGTCCAAGTGCCCGCTAGTTAACCTACATAGTCCAAGGGCCCGCTAGTTAACCTAGATATTCCAGGTGCCCGCTAGTTAACCTAGATCGTCCAAGTGTACGCTAGTTAACCTACATAGTCCAAGTTCCCGTTAGGTAACCTAGATAGAATAAGTGCCCGCAAGATAACCTACATAGTCCAAGTGCCCGCTAGGTAACCTACATAGTCCAAGTTCCTGTTAGCTAACCTAGATAGTCCAAGTGCCCGTTAGGTAACCTACATAGTCCAAGGGCCCGATAGGTAACCTATATAGTCCAAGTGCCCGTTAAGAAACCAAGATAGTCCAAGTGCCCGTTAGGTAACCTAGATAGTCCAAGTGCCCGCTAGGTTACCTACATAGTCCAAGTTCCCGCTAGGTAACCTAGACAGTCCAAGTGACCATTAGGTTACCTACATAGTCCAAGTGCCCGTTCGTTAACCTACATAGTCCAAGTGCCCGCTAGGTAACGTAGATAGCCCAAGTGTCCGCTAGGGAACGTACATATTCCAAGTGTCCGCTAGGTAACCTAGTTAGTCCAAGTGCCCGCTATTTAACCAACATAGTCCAAGTGCCTCCTAGGTAAACTACACAGTCCAAGTGCCCACTATGTAACCTAGACTGTCCAATTGCCCCCTAGTTAACCTAGACAGTCCAAGTACCCGATAGGGAACATACATAGTCCAAGTGCTCGCTAGGGAACCTACATAGTCCAAGTGCCCGCTAGGTAACCTAAAAAGTCCAAGTTTCTGTTAGCTAACCTAGATAGTCCAAGTGCCCGTTAGGTAACCTACATAGTCCAAGGGCCCGATAGGTAACCTATATAGTCCAAGTGCCCGCTAAGAAACCAAGATAGTCCAAGTGCCCGTTAGGTAACCTAGATAGTCCAAGTGCCCGCTAGGTTACCTACATAGTCCAAGTTCCCGCTAGGTAACCTAGACAGTCCAAGTGACCATTAGGTTACCTACATAGTCCAAGTGCCCGTTCGTTAACCTACATAGTCCAAGTGCCCGCTAGTTAACGTAGATAGCCCAAGTGTCCGCTAGGGAATGTACATATTCCAAGTGTCCGCTAGGTAACCTAGTTAGTCCAAGTGCCCGCTATTTAACCAACATAGTCCAAGTGCCTCCTAGGTAAACTACATAGTCCAAGTGCCCACTATGTAACCTAGACTGTCCAATTGCCCCCTAGTTAACCTAGACAGTCCAAGTACAAGATAGGGAACATACATAGTCCAAGTGCTCGCTAGGGAACCTACATAGTCCAAGTTCCCGCTAGTTAACCTAGACGGTCCAAGTGACCATTAGGTTACCTACATAGTCCAAGTGCCCGTTCGTTAACCTACATAGTCCAAGTGCCCGCTAGGTAACGTAGATCGCCCAAGTGCCCGCTAGGGAAAGTACATAGTCCAAGTGCCCGCTAGGTAACCTAGATAGTGCAAGTGCCCGCTAGTTAATCAATATAGTCCAAGTGCCTCCTAGGTAAACTACATAGTCCATGTGCTCACTAGGTAACCTAGACTGTCCAATTGCACCCTAGTTAACCTAGACAGTCCAAGTACCCGATAGGGAACCTACATAGTCCAAGTGCTCGCTAGGTTACCTAGATAGTTCAATTGCCCGTTAGCTAACCTAGATAGTCGAAGTGTCCGCTAGTTAACCTACATAGTCCAAGTGCCCGTTCGTTAACGTAGATAGGCCAAGTGCCTGCTAGGTAACCTAGACAGTCCAAGTGCCCGCTAGGTTACCTACATAGTCCAAGTGCACGTTCGTTAACCTAGATAGTCAAAGTGCCTGCTAGGTAACCTAAATAGTCCAAGTGCCCGCTAGGTAACCTAGATAGTCCAATTGCCCGTTAGCTAACCTAAATAGTCGAAGTGTCCGCTAGTTAACCTACATAGTCCAAGTGCCCGGTAGTTAACTTACATAGTCCAAGTGCCTGCTAGGTAACCTAGACAGTCCAAGTGCCCGCTAGGTTACCTACATAGTCCAAGTGCACGTTCGTTAACCTAGATAGTCAAAGTGCCTGCTAGGTAACCTAGATAGTCCAAGTGCCCGTTACCTAACCTAGATAATCCAATTGCCCGCTATGCAACATACATAGTCCAAGTGCCCATTCGTTAACCTAGAAGTCCAAGTGCCCGCTAGGTAACCTACATAGTCCAAATGCCCGTTCGGTAACCTAGATAGTCCAAGTGCCCGCTAATTAACCTACATAGTCCAAGTGCCCGCTCGGTAACCTAGATAGTGCAAGTGCCCGCTAGGAAACCTACATAGTCCAAGTAACCGCTACTTTACCTATATAGTCCAAGTGCCCTTTCGTTAACCTAGATAGTCCAAGTGCCCGCTAGGTAACCTAGACAGTCCAAGTGCCTGCTAGGTAACTTACATAGTCCAAATGCCCCTTCGTTAACCTCCATAGTCCAAGGGCCCACTATTTAACCAAGATCGTCCAAGTGTCTTTGGTTAACCTACATAGTCCAAGTGCCCGCAAAATAACCTATATAGTCCAAGTTCCAGCTACGTAACCTAGATAGTCCAAGGGCCCGCTAGTTAACATACATAGTCCAAGTGCCCGCTAGGTAAACAAGATAGTCCAAGTGCCCGCTAAGGAAACTACATAGTCCAAGTGCCCGCTAGTTAACCTAGATAGTCCAAGTGCCACTAGGTAACCTACATAGTCCAAGTGCCCGCTAGTTAACATAGATAGTCCATGTGCCCGCTAGGGAACGTACATAGTCCAAGTGCCCGCTAGGTAACCTAGATAGTGCAAGTGCCCAGTAGTTAACCTACATAATCCAAGTGCCCGCTAGGTAACCTGGATAGTCTAAGGGCCCGCTAGTTAACCTACATAGTCCAAGTGCCCGGTAGTCAACTTACATAGTTCAAGTGTCCGTAAGGAACATATATAGTCCAAGTGCCCGCTAGGGAACATACAGAGTCTAAGTGCCCGCTAGGGAACCTACGTAGTCGAAGTGCCAGCTATGGAATCTACATAGTCCAAGGGCCCGCTAGTTAACATAGATTGTCCAAGTGCCGCTAATTAATCTACATAGTTCAAGGGCCTGCTAGTTAACCTACATAGTCTAAGTGCCTGATAGGGAACATACATATTCCAAGTGCCCGCAGAGGAAACTACATAGTCCAAGTGCCCGATTGGGAACCTAAATATTCCAAGTGCCCGTTAGGGATCCTAGATAGTCCAAGTGCCCGCTAGGAAAACTAGGTAGTCCAAGTGAAAGCTAGGGAACCTACATAGTCAAAGTGCCCGCTAGGGAACCTGCATTGTGCAAGTGCCCGCTAGTTAACCTAGATAGTCCAAGTGCCCATTAGTTAACTTACAGAGTCCAAGGTAAGCTAGTTAATCTAGATAGTCCAAGTGCCTGATAGGGAACCTACATATTCCAAGTGCCCGCAGAGGAAACTACATAGTCCAAGTGCCCGATTGGGAACCTAAATATTCCAAGTGCCCGTTAGGGATCCTAGATAGTCCAAGTGCCCGCTAGGAAAACTAGGTAGTCCAAGTGCCAGCTAGGGAACCTACATAGTCAAAGTGCCCGCTAGGGAACCTGCATTGTGCAAGTGCCCGCTAGTTAACCTAGATAGTCCAAGTGCCCGCTAGTTAACTTACAGACTCCAAGGTAAGCTAGTTAACCTAGATAGTCCAAGTGCCTGCTAGTTTACCTACATAGTCCAAGAACCTGCTAGTTAATCTAGATAGTCCAAGTGCCCCCTAGTTTACCTACATAGTCCAAGGCCCCGCTAGTTAACCTAGATATTCCAAGTGCCCGCTAGTTAACCTACATAGTCAAAGTGCCCATAGGGAACCTATATAGTCCAAGTGCCCTCTAGGGAACCTACATAGTCAAATTGCCCGCTAGGGAACCTGCATTGTACAAGTGCCCCCTAATCAACCTTGATAGTCCCAGTGCCTGCTAGTTAACATAGATAGTCCAAGTGCCCGCTAGTTAACCTTTATCA
Source organism: Tenrec ecaudatus (assembly GCF_050624435.1). Classification (NCBI taxonomy): domain Eukaryota; kingdom Metazoa; phylum Chordata; class Mammalia; order Afrosoricida; family Tenrecidae; genus Tenrec; species Tenrec ecaudatus. The sequence continues at coordinate 108,367,709 of NC_134534.1, read as the reverse complement.
TCCAAGTGCCCACTAGTTAACCTACATAGTCCAAGTGCCTGATAGGGAACCTACATTGTCGAAGTGCCCGCTAGGTAACCTAGACAGTCCAAGGGCCCGCTAGTTAACCTACATAGTCCAAGTGCCCGGTAGTTAACTTACATAGTCCAAGTGCCCCCTCTGGAACCTACATAGTCCAAGTGTCCGCTAGGGAACCTACATAGTCAAAGTGCCCGCTAGGGAACCTGCATTGTGCAAGTGCCCGCTAGTTAACCTAGATAGTCCAAGTGCCCGCTAGTTAACTTACATAGTCCAAGGTCAGCTAGGTAACCTAGATTGTCCAAGTGCCCGCTAGTGAACCTACATAGTCCTAGGGCCTGCTAGTTAACCTAGATATTCCAAGTGTCCGCTAGTTAACCTAGATCGTCCAAGTGTCCGCTAGTTAACCTACATAGTCCAATTTCCCGTTAGGTAACCTAGATAGTACAAGTGCCCGCAAGGTAACCTACATAGTCCAAGTGCCCGCTAGGTAACCTAGATATTCCAAGTTCCTGTTAGCTAACCTAGATAATCCAGGTGCCCGCTAGGTAACCTACATAGTCCAAGTGCCCTTTTGTTAACCTAGATAATCCAAGTGCCTGCTAGGTAACCTACATAGTCAAAGGGTCCGCTAGGTAACCTATATAGTCCAAGTGCCTGTTACCTAACCTAGATAGTCCAATTGCCTGCTATGCAACATACATAGTCCAAGTGCCCGCTAGTTAACCTACATAGTCCAAGTGCCCGCTAGGTTACCTAGATAGTCCAAGTGCCCGCTAGGTAACTTACATAGTCCAAATGCCCGCTAGGCAACCTAGATAGTCCAAGTGCCCGTTCGTTAACCTAGATAGCCAAGTGCCCGCTAGGTAACCTGGACAGTCCAAGTGTCTGCTAGGTAACCTACATAGTCAAAATGCCCGTTCGTTAACCTACATAGTCCAAGGGCCCACTAGTTAACCTAGATCGTCTAAGTGTCCTCTAGTTAACCTACATAGTCCAAATGCACGTTAGTTAACCTACATAGTCCAAGTGCCGCTAGGTAACCTACATAGTGCAAGTGTCCCCTAGTTAACCTACATAGTCCAAATGGCCGGTAGTTAACATAGATAGTCCAAGTGCCCACTAGTTAACATAGATCGTCCAAGTGCCCGCTAGGGAACATACATAGTCCAAGTGCCCGCTAGGTAACCTAGATAGTGCATGTGCCCGGTAGTTAAACTACATAGTCCAAGTGCCCGCTAGGTAAACTAGACAGTCCAAGGGCCCGCTAGTTAACCTACATAGTCCAAGTGCCCGTTCGTTAACGTAGATAGGCCAAGTGCCTGCTAGGTAACCTAGACAGTCCAAGTGCCCGCTAGGTTACCTACATAGTCCAAGTGCACGTTCGTTAACCTAGATAGTCAAAGTGCCTGCTAGGTAACCTAAATAGTCCAAGTGCCCGCTAGGGAACCTACATAGTCCAAGTGCCCGCTAGGTAACCTAGATAGTCCAATTGCCCGTTAGCTAACCTAAATAGTCGAAGTGTCCGCTAGTTAACCTACATAGTCCAAGTGCCCATTCGTTAACGTAGATAGGCCAAGTGCCTGCTAGGTAACCTAGACAGTCCAAGTGCCCGCTAGGTTACCTACATAGTCCAAGTGCACGTTCGTTAACCTAGATAGTCCAAGTGCCCGCTGGTAACCTACATAGTCCATGGGCCCGCTAGGTAACCTTGATAGTCCAAGTGCCTTCTAGTTAACCTACATAGTCCAAGGGCCCACTAGTTAACTTAGATCGTCTAAGTGTCCTCTAGTTAACCTATATAGTCCAAATGCACGCTAGTTAACCTGCATAGTCCAAGTGCCGCTAGGTAACCTATATAGTGTAAGTGTCCCCTAGATAACCTACATAGTCCAAGTGCCCGGTAGTTAACATAGATAATCCAAGTGGCCACTAGTTAACATAGATAGTCCAAGTGCCCGCTAGGGAACGTACATAGTCCAAGTGCCCGCTAGGTAACCTAGATAGTGCATGTGCCCGGTAGTTAACCTACATAGTCCAAGTGCCCGCTAGGTAATCTAGATAGTCCAAGGGCCCACAAGTTAACCTACATAGTCCAAGTGCCCGGTAGTTAACTTACATAGTCCAAGTGCCCGCTCTGGAACCTACATAGTCCAAGTGCCTGCTAGGGAACATACATAGTTCAAGTGTCCGTAGGGAACATACAGAATCCAAGTGCCCGCTAGGGAATCTACATAGTCCAAAGGCCCGCTAGTTAACGTAGATAGTCCAAGTGCCCCTAGATAATCTATTTAGTCCAAGGGCCCGCTAGTTAACCAACATAGTCCAAGTACCCGCTAGTTAGCCTAGATCGTTCAAGTGCACGCTAGTTAACCTACATAGTCCAAGGGTCCGCTAGTTAACCTATATCGTCTAAGTGCCCGCTGGGAACCTACATAGTCCAAGTGCCCGCTAGTTAACCTAGATAGTCCTATAGCCCGCTAGTTAACCTAGATATTCCAAGTGCCCGCTAGTTAACCTAGATCGTCCAAGTGTCCGCTAGTTAACCTACATAGTCCAAGTTCCCGTTAGGTAACCTAGATAGTACAAGTGCCCGCAAGGTAACCTACATAGTCCAAGTGACCGCTAGGTAACCTAGATATTCCAAGTTCCTGTTAGCTAACCTAGATAATCCAAGTGCCCGCTAGGTAACCTACATAGTCCAAGTGCCCTTTCGTTAACCTAGATAGTCCAAGTGCTCGCTAGGTAACCTACATAGTCAAAGGGTCCACTATTTAACCTATATAGTCCAAGTGCCCGTTACCTAACCTAGATAGTCCAATTGCCCGCTATGCAACATACATAGTCCAAGTGCCCGCTAGTTAACCTATATAGTCCAAGTGCCCGCTAGGTAACCTAGATAGTCCAAGTGCCCGCTAGGTAACATACATATTCCAAATGACCGCTAGGCAACCTAGATAGTCCAAGTGCCCGTTCGTTAACCTAGATAGCCAAGTGCCCGCTAGGTAACCTAGACAGTCCAAGTGTCTGCCAGGTAACCTGCATAGTCCAAATGCCCATTCGTTAACCTACATAGTCCAAGGGCCCACTAGTTAACTTAGATCGTCTAAGTGTCCTCTAGTTAACCTATTTAGTCCAAATGCACGCTAGTTAACCTGCATAGTCCAAGTGCCGCTAGGTAACCTATATAGTGTAAGTTTCCCATAGATAACCTACATAGTCCAAGTGCCCGGTAGTTAACATAGATAATCCAAGTGCCCACTAGTTAACATAGATAGTCCAAGTGCCCGCTAGGGAACGTACATAGTCCAAGTGCCCGCTAGGTAACCTAGATAGTGCATGTGCCCGGTAGTTAACCTACATATTCCAAGTGCCCGCTAGGTAATCTAGATAGTCCAAGGGCCCGCAAGTTAACCTACATAGTCCAAGTGCCCGGTAGTTAACTTACATAGTCCAAGTGCCCGCTCTGGAACCTACATAGTCCAAGTGCCTGCTAGGGAACCTACATAGTTCAAGTGTCCGTAGGGAACATACAGAATCCAAGTGCCCGCTAGGGAATCTACATAGTCCAAAGGCCCGCTAGTTAACGTAGATATTCCAAGTGCCCCTAGATAATCTACATAGTCCAAGTGCCCGCTAGGTAACCTAGATAGTGCATGTGCCCGGTAGTTAACCTACATAGTCCAAGTGCCCGCTAGGTAACCTAGATAGTCCAAGGGCCCGCAAGTTAACCTACATAGTCCAAGTGCCCGGTAGTTAACTTACATAGTCCAAGTGCCCGCTCTGGAACCTACATAGTCCAAGTGCCTGCTAGGGAACATACATAGTTCAAGTGTCCGTAGGGAACATACAGAATCCAATTGCCCGCTAGGGAATCTACATAGTCCCAAGGCCCGCTAGTTAACGTAGATAGTCCAAGTGCCCCTAGATAATCTACTTAGTCCAAGGGCCCGCTAGTTAACCAACATAGTCCAAATATCCGCTAGTTAGCCTAGATCGTTCAAGTGCACGCTAGATAACCTACATAGTCCAAGGGTCCGCTAGTTAACCTATATCGTCTAAGTGCCCGCTGAGAACCTACATAGTCCAAGAGCCCGCTAGTTAACCTAGATAGTCCAAGTGCCCGCTAGTTAACCAGGATCATGAAAGTGCCCTCTAGTTAACTTACATAGTCCAAAGGCCTGCTAGTTAACCTACATAGAGCAAGGGCCCGCTAGTTAACCTTGATAGTCCAAAGCCCGCTAGTTAACCTACATATTCCAAGTTCCCGCTAGGTAACCTAGACAGTCCAAGTGACCATTAGGTTACGTACATAGTCCAAGTGCCCTCTAGGTAACGTAGATAGCCCAAGTGCCCGCTAGGGAATGTACATTGTCCCAGTGCCCGCTAGGTAACCTAGATAGTCCAAGTGCCCGCTAGTTAACCAACATAGTCCAAGTGCCTCCTAGGTAAACTACATAGTCCAAATGCCCACTAGGTAACCTAGACTGTCCAATTGCCCCCTAGTTAACCTAGACAGTCCAAGTATCCGATAGGGAACCTACATAGTCCAAGTGCTCGCTAGGGAACCTACATAGTCCAAGTGCTCGCTAGGCAACCTACATAGTCCAAGTGCCCGCTATCGAACCTAGATAGTCCAATTGCCAGTTAGCTACCCTAGATAGTCGAAGTGTCCGCTAGTTAACCTACATAGTCCAAGTGCCCGTTCGTTAACATAGATAGGCCAAGTGCCGGCTAGGTAACCTAGACAGTCCAATTGCCCGCTAGGTTACCTACATAGTCCAAGTACACGTTCGTTAACCTAGATAGTCAAAGTGCCTGCTAGGTAACCTAAATAGCCCAAGTGCCCGCTAGGGAACCTACATAGTCCAAGTGCCCGCTAGGTAACCTAGATAGTCCAATTGCCCGTTAGCTAACCTAGATAGTCGAAGTGTCCGCTAGTTAACCTACATAGTCCAAGTGCCCGTTCGTTAACGTAGATAGGCCAAGTGACTGCTAGGTAACCTAGACAGTCCAAGTACCCGCTAGGTTACCAACATAGTCCAAGTGCACGTTCGTTAACCTAGATAGTCCATGTGCCCGCTGGTAACCTACATAGTCCAAGGGCCCCATAGGTAACCTTGATAGTCCAAGTGCCGTCTAGTTAACCTACATAGTCCAAGAGCCCGATAGGTAACCTACATAGTCCAAGTGCCCACTAGGTAACCTAAATAATCCAAATGCCCGCTAGGGAAACTACATAGTCCAAGTGCCCGCTAGGAATACTAGACTGTCCATTTGCCCCCTAGTTAACCTATACAGTCCACGTACCTGATAGGGAACCTACATAGTCCAAGTGCTCGCTAGGGAACCTACATAGTCCAAGTGCTCGCTAGGCAACCTACATAGTCCAAGTGCCCGCTATCGAACCTAGATAGTCCAATTGCCAGTTAGCTAACCTAGATAGTCGAAGTGTCCGCTAGTTAACCTACCTAGTCCAAGTGCCCGTTCGTTAACGTAGATAGGCCAAGTGCCTGCTAGGTAACCTAGACAGTCCAAGTGCCCGCTAGGTTACCAACATAGTCCAAGTGCACATTCGTTAACCTAGATAGTCCAAGTGCCCGCTGGTAACCTACATATTCCAAGGGCCCGCTAGGTAACCTTGATAGTCCAAGTGCCGTCTAGTTAACCTACATAGTCCAAGTGCCCGATAGGTAACCTACATATTCCAAGTGCCCACTAGGTAACCTAAATAATCCAAATGCCCGCTAGGGAATCTACATAGTCCAAGTGCCCGCTAGTTAACCTAGATAGTCCAAGTGCCCGCTAGTTAACCTACATAGTCCAAGTGCCCGATAGGGAACCTACATAGTCCAAGTGCCCGTTAGGTAACCTACATAGTCCAAATGCCCGCCAGGGAACCCACATAGTCCAAGTGCCCGCTGGGGAACGTACATAGTCCAAAGGCCCGCAAGGGAACCTTCATACTCCAAGTGCCCGTTAATTAACCTAGATAGTCCAAGTGCCCGCTTGGTAACCAAGATTGTTCAACAGCCCGCTAGGTAACCTACATACTCCAACAACCCACAAGGTAACGTAGATAGTTCAAGTGCCAGCTAGGTAACCTAGATACTCCAAGTGCCCGCTAGGTAACCTACAAAATCTAAAGGCCCGCTAGGTTATCTATGTAGTCTAAATGCCTGCTAGGGAATCTACATAGTCCAATGGCCCGCTGGTTAACGTAGATAGTCCAAGTGCCTCTAGTTAATCTACATAGTCCAAAGCCCGCTAGTTAACCTACATAGTCCAAGTACCCGCTAGTTAACCTAGATCGTCCAAGTGCCCGCTAGGTAACCTATATACTCCAAGGGCCCACTAGTTAACCTACATAGTCCAAGGGCCCGCTAAGTAACCTACAAAGTCTAAGTGCCCACTAGGTTATCTATATAGTCCAAATGCCCGCTAGGGAACCTACATAGTCCAAGTGCCCGCCAGGTAACCTAGATAGTCCAATTGCCAGTTAGCTAACCTAGATAGTCGAAGTGTCCGCTAGTTAACCTACATAGTCCAAGTGCCCGTTCGTTAACATAGATAGGCCAAGTGCCTGCTAGGTAACTTAGACAGTCCAAGTGCCCGCTAGGTTACCTACATAGTCCAAGTGCACTTTCGTTAACCTAGATAGTCAAAGTGCCTGCTAGGTAACCTAAATAGTCCAAGTGCCGGCTAGGGAACCTACAAAGTCCAAGTGCCTGCTAGGTAACCTAGATAGTCCAATTGCCCGTTAGCTAACCTAGATAGTCGAAGTGTCCGCTAGTTAACCTACATTGTCCAAGTGCCCGTTCGTTAACGTAGATAGGCCAAGTGACTGCTAGGTAACCTAGACAGTCCAAGGGCCCGCTGGGTTACCAACATAGTCCAAGTGCACGTTCGTTAACCTAGATAGTCCAAGTGCCCGCTGGTAACCTGCATAGTCCAAGGGCCCGCTAGGTAACCTTGATAGTCCAAGTGCCTTCTACTTAACCTACATAGTCCAAGTGCCCGATAGGTAACCTACATAGTCCAAGTGCCCACTAGGTAACCTAAATAATCCAAATGCCCGCTAGGGAAACTACATAGTCCAAGTGCCCGCTAGTTAACCTAGATAGTTCAAGTTCCCGCTAGTAAACCTAGATAGTCCAAGGGCCCGCTAGTTAATCTAGATAGTCCAAGTGCCCGCTAGATAACCTAGATAGTCCAAGGGCCCGCTAGTTAACCTACATAGTCCAAGTGCCTGATAGGGAACCTACATAATCCAAGTGCCCGTTAGGGAACCCACATAGTCCAAGTGCCCGTTAGGTAACCTAGATTGTCCAAATGCCCGCCAGGAAACCCACGTAGTCCAACAGCCCGCTAGGTAACCTACATACTCCAAGAACCCACTAGGTAACATAGATACTTCAAGTGCCAGCTAGGTAACCTAGATAGTCCAAGTGCCTGCTAGGTAACCTACAAAATCTAAGGGCCTGCTAGGTTATCTATGTAGTCCAAATGCCCGCTAGGGAATCTACATAGTCCAAGGGCCCGCTGGTTAACGTAGATAGTCCAAGTGCCTCTAGTTAATCTACATAGTCCAAGGGCCCGCTAGTTAACCTACATAGTCCAAGTACCCTCTAGTTAACCTAGATCGTCCAAGTGCCCGCAAGGTAACCTATATAGTCCAAAGGCCCACTTGTTAACCTACATAGTCCAAGGGCCCGCTAGGTAACCTACATAGTCCAAGTTCCCGCTTGGTAACCTTAATAGTCCAAATGCCCGCTAGTTAACCTATATCGTCCAAGTGCCCGCTAGTTAACATACATTGTCCAAGGTCCGCTAGTTAACCTAGACAGTCCAAGTGCCCGCTAGTTAACCTACATAGTCCAAGGGCCCGCTAGGTAACCTACATACTCAAATTGCCCGTTACCTAACCTAGATAGTCCTTGTGCCCGCTAAGCAACCTACATAGTCCAAGTGCCCGTTCGTTAACCTAGAAGTCCAAGCGCCCGCTAGGTAACCTAGACAGTCCAAGTGCCCGCTAGGTTACCTGCATATTCCCAGTGCCCGTTCGTTAACTTAGATAGTCCAAGTGCCCACTAGGTAACCTATATAGTCCAAGTGCCCGCTAGGTAACCTAGATAGTCCAAGGTCCCGCTAGTTAACCTACATATTCCAAGGGCTCACTTGTTAAATTTGATAGTCCAAGTGCCTGCTAGTTAACCTAGATCATCCAAGTGCCCGCTAGTTAACCTCGATTATCCAAGTGCCCGCTAGGGATCCTTCATAATCCAAGTGCCTGCTAGTTAACCTAGATAGTCCTAGTGCCCGTTAGTTAACCTAGATAGTCCAATTGCCCACTAGGGGATGTATATAGTCCAAGTGCCCGACAGGTAACCTAGATAGTCCAAGTGCGCGCTAGGGTATGTACATAGTCCAAGTGCCTGCTAGGAAACCTAGATAGTACAAGTGCCCGCTATTTAACCAAGATAGTCAAATTGCCCGCTAGTTAACCTAAGTAGTACAAATGTCTGATAGGGATCCTACATAGTCCAAGTGCACGCTTGGTAACCTATATAGTCCAAGTGCCCATTCGTTAACCTAGATAGTCAAAGTGCCCGCTAGGTAACCTAGACTGTCCAAGTGCCCGCTAGGTTACCTACATAGTCCAAGTGCCCGTTCGTTAACCTAGATAGTCCAAGTGCCCGCTAGGTTACCTAGACAGTCCAAGTGCCCGCTAGTTAACCTACATATTCCAAGTGCCCGATAGGGAACCAACATAATCCAAGTGCCCGACAGGGAACCTACATAATCCAAGGGCCCACTAGGGAACCTACATAGTCCATGTTCCCGCTAGGCAACCTACATAGTCCAAGGGCCCGTTAGTTAACCTAGATAGTCAAAGTGCCTGCTAGTTAACCTAGATAGTCCAAGTGCCCGCTAGGTAACCTACATAGTCCAAGTTCCCGCTTGGTAACCTTAATAGTCCAAATGCCCTCTAGGGAATCTACATAGTCCAAGTACCGGCTAGTTAACCTAGATAGTCCAAGTGCCTGCTAGTAAACCTACATAATCCATGGGCCTGCTAGTTAACCTACATAGTGCAAGTCCCCGCTAGGTATCCTAGACAATCCAAGTGACCATTATGTTACCTACATAGTCCAAGTGCCCGCTAGGTTACCTAGATAGTCCAAGTGCCCGCTAGTTAACCTACATAGTCCAAGTGCCTGCTAGGTAAACTTCATAGTCCAAGTGCCCACTAGGTAACCTAGACAGTCCAATTGCCCGCTAGTTAACATAGACAGTCCAAGTACCCGATAGGGAACCTACATAGTCCAAGTGCCCGCTGGGAACATACATAGTCCAAGTGCTCGCTAGGCAACCTACATAGTCCAAGTGCCCTTTAGTTAACCTAGATAGTCAAAGTGCCTGCTAGGTAACCTAAATAGTCCAAGTGCCCGCTAGGGAACCTACATAGTCCAAGTGCCCGCTAAGTAACCTACATAGTTCAATTGCCCGTTAGCTAACCTAGATAGTCGAAGTGTTCTCTAGTTAACCTGCATAGTCCAAGTGCCCGTTCGTTAACCTAGATAGTCCAAGTGCCCGCTGGTAACCTACATAGTCCAAGGGCCCGCTAGGTAACCTTGATAGTCCAAGTGCCTTCTAGTTAATCTACATAGTCCAAGTGCCCGCTAGGTAACCTACATAGTCCAAGTGCCCGCTAGCTAACCTAGATATTCCAAGTTCCTGTTAGCTAAACTAGATAATCCAAGTGCCCGCTAGGTAGCCTACATAGTCCAAGTGCCCTTTAGTTAACCTAGATAGTCCAAGTGCCCCCTGGGTAACCTAGACTTTCCAATTGTCCGCTAGGTTACCTACATAGTCCAAATGCACGTTCGTTAACCTAGATAGCCCACTGCCCGTTAGGTAACCTACATAGTCCAAGGGTCCGATAGGTAACCTATATAGTCCAAGTGCCCGTTAGTTAACTTACATAATCCAAGTGCCCGCTAAAAAACCTAGATAGTCCAAGTGTTCATTAGGTAACCTAGATAGTCCAAGTGCCCGCTAGGTAACCTAGATAGTCTACGTACCCGTTACCTAACCTAGATAGTCCAGTTGCCCGCTATGCAACATACATAGTCCAAGTGCCCACTAGGTACCTACATAGTCCAAGTGCCCGCTAGGTAACCTAGATAGTCCAAGGGCGCGCTAGTTAACCTACATAGTTCAAGGGCTCACTTGTTAACTTTGATAGTCCATGTGCCCGCTAGTTAACCTAGATCGTCCAAGTGCCCGCTAGTTAACCAAGATTGTCCAAGTGCCCGCTAGGGATCCTTCATAATCCAAGTGCCTGCTAGGTAACCTAGATAGTCCAAGTGCCCGCTAGATAACCTAGATAGTCCTAGTGCCCATTAGTTAACCTAGATAGTCCAATTGCCCACTAGGGGACGTACATAGTCCAAGTGACTGCTAGGAAACCTAGATAGTCCAAGTGCCCTCTAGTTAACCTAGATCATCCAAGTGCCCGCTAGTTAACCTACATAGTCCAAGGTCCGCTAATTAACCTAGATAGTCCAAGTGCTCGCTAGTTAACCTTGATAGTCAAAGTGCCCGCTAGTTATCCTAAGAAGTACAAATGTCTGATAGGGATCCTACATAGTCCAAGTGCCCGCTAGGTTACCTACAAAGTCCAAGTGCCCGTTCATTAACCTAGATATTCCAAGTGCCCGCTAGGTTACCTAGACAGTCCACGTGCCCGCTAGTTAACCTACATAGTCCAAGTGCCCGATAGGGAACCTACATATTCCAAATGCCCGATAGGGAACCTACATAATCCAAGTGCCCACTAGGGAACCTACATATTCCAAGTGCCTGCTAGGTAACCAAGATAGTCCAAGTGCCCACAAGGTAACCTACCTAGTCCAAGTGCCCGCTAGGTAACCTATATAGTCCAAGTGCCCGCTACGTAACCTAGATAGTCCAAGGGCCCGCTAGTTAACCTACATAGTCCAAGGGCTCACTTATTAACTTTGATAGTCCAAGTGCCCGCAATTAAACCTAGATCGTCCAAGTGCCCACTAGTTAAACTAGATTGTCCAAGTTCCCCCTTGGGATCCTTCATAATCCAAGTGCCTGCTAGGTAACCTAGATAGTCCAAATGCCCGCTAGTTAACCTAGATAGTCCTAGTGCCCGTTAGTTAACCTAGATAGTCCAAATGCCCACTAGGGGACGTACATAATACAAGTGCCCGCTAGGTAACCTAGATAGTCCAAGTGCACGCTAGGGTATGTACATAGTCAAAGTGCCTGCTAGGAAACCTAGATAGTCCAAGTGCCTGCTAGTTAACCTATATAGTCCAAGTGCCCGCTAGTTAACCTACATAGTCCAAGGTCCACTAGTTAACCTAGATAGTCCAAGTGCCAGCTAGTTAACCTACATAGTACAAGGGCCCGCTAGTTGACCTAGATAGTCCAAATGCCCGCTAGTTAACCTAGATAGTCAAAGTGCCCGCTAGTTATCCTAAGTAGTACAAATGTCCGATAGGGATTGTACATAGTCCAAGTGCCCGCTAGGTTACCTGCATATTCCAAGTACCCGTTCGTTAACTTAGATAGTCCAAGTGCCCACTAGGTAACCTACATAGTCCAAGTGCCCGCTAGGTAACCTATATAGTCCAAGTGCCCGCTAGGTAATCTATATAGTCCAAATGCCCGCTATGGAGCCTACATAGTCCAAATGCCCGCTAGGTAACCTACATAGTCCTAGTGCCCCTTAGTTAACATACATTCTCCAAGTGCCCGATAGGGAAACTACATAGTCCAAGTGCCCGTTAGTTAACCTAGATAGTCCAACAACCCGCTAGGTAACCTACATACTCCAAGAACCCGCTAGGTAACGTAGATAGTTCAAGTACCAGTTAGGTAACCTAGATAGTCCAAGTGCCCGCTAGGTAACCTACAGAGTCTAAGTGCCCGCTAGGTTATCTATATTGTCCAAATGCCCGCTAGGGAACCTACATATTCGAAGTGCCTGTTCGTTAACCTAGATAGTCCAAGTGCCCACTAGGAAACCTACATAGTCCAAGGGCCCGCTAGGTAATCTAGATAGTCCAAGTGCCCGCTAGGTAACATAGTGTCCAAGTGCTCGCTAGTTAACCTACATAGTCCATGTGCCCGCTAGGTAAACTAGATAGTCCAAGTGCCCGATAAGGAACATACATAGTCCAAGTGCACGCTAGTTAACTTAGATAGTCCAAGTGTCGCTAGGTAACTTACATAGTGCAAGTGTCCCCTAGTTAACCTACATAGTCCAAATGCCCGCTAGTTAACATAGATAGTCAAAGTGCCCGCTAGGGAACGTACGTAGTCAAAGTGCCCGCTAGGTAACCTAGATAGTGCAAGTGCCCGTTAGTTAACCTACATAGTCCAAGTGCCCGCTAGGTAACCTACATAGTGCAAGGGCCCGCTAGTTAACCTACATAGTCCAAGTGCCTGGTAGTTAACTTAAATAGTTCAAGTGTCCATAGGGAACATACATAGTCCAAGTGCCCGCTAGGTAACCTAGATAGACCAAATGCCCGCTAGGGAACCCACATAGTCCAAGTGCCCGCTAGGGAATTTACATAGTCCAAGGGCCCGCTAGGGAACCTACATAGTCCAAGTGCCCGTTAGTTAACCTAGATCGTCCAAGTGCCCGTTAGGTAACCTAGATTGTCCAACAGCCCCTAGGTAACCTACATATTCCAAGAACCCGCTAGGTAACGTAGAAAGTTCAAGTGCCAGCTAGGTAACCTAGATAGTCCAAGTGCCCGCTAGGTAACCTACAAAGTCCAAGTGCCCGCTAGGTAATCTATATAGTCCAAATGCCCGCTAGGGAGCCTACATAGTCCAAATGCCCCTAAGGTAACCGAGATAGTCGAAGGGCCCGCTAGGTAACCTTCATAGTCCTAGTGCCCCCTAGTAAACCTACACTCTCCAAGTGCCCGATAGAGAACCTACATAGTCCAAGTGCCCATTAGGTAACCTAGATAGTCCAAGTGCCCGCTTGATAACTAGATAGTCCAAGTGCCCGCTCGGTAACCTACAGAATCTAAGTGCCCACTAGGTTATCTATATAGTCCAAATGCCCGCTAGGGAACCTACATAGTCCAAGTGCCCGCTAGGTAATATAGATAATCCAAGTGCCCGCTAGTTAACCTATATCGTCCAAGTGCCCGCTAGTTAACCTAGATAGTCCAAGTGCCCGCTAGTTAACCTATATCGTCCAAGTGCCCGCTAGTTAACCTAGATAGTCCAAGTGCCCGCTAGTTAACCTAGATATTCCAAGTGCCCGCTAGTTAACCTACATAATCTAAGTGCCAGTTAGCTACCCTAGATCGTCCAAGTACCCGCTAGTTAACCTACATAGTCAAAGGGCCGACTAGTTAACCTACATAGTGCAAGAGCCCGCTAGTTAACCTAGATCATGCAAGTGTCCGCTAGTTAACCTACATAGTCCAAGTGCCAGTTAGCTAACCTGGATAGTCCAAGGGCCCGCTAGTTGACCTACATAGTCCAAGTGCCCGCTAGGTAACCTAGATAATCCAATTGCCCGCTAGGGAACATTCATAGTCCAATTGGCAGCTAGGTAACATAGATAGTCCAAGTGCCCGCTAGTTAATCTAGATAGTCCTAGTGCCCGTTAGTTAATCTAGATAGTCCATGTGCCCACTAGGGGACGTACTTAGTCCAAGTGCCCGTAAGCTAACCTAGATAGTCCAAGTGCCCGCTAGTTAACATTGATCATCCAAGTGCCCGCTAGTTAACCTAGATAGTCCAAGTGCATGCTAGTTAACCTAGATAGGCCAAGTGCCCTCTAGTTAACCTAGATCGTCCAATTGCCCGCTAGTTAGCCTACATAGTCCAAGGTCCGCTAGTTAACCAAGATAGTCCAAGTGCCTGCTAGTTAACCTACATAGTACAAGGGCCCGCTAGTTGACCTTGATAGTCCAAGTGCCCGCTAGTTAACCTTGATAGTCAAAGTGCCCGCTAGTTAACCTAAGTAATACAAATGTCTGATAGGGATCCTACATAGTCCAAGTGCCCGCTAGGTAACCTACATAGTCCAAGTGCTCATTCGTTGACATAGATAGTCAAAGTGCCCGCTAGGTAACCTAGACTGTCCAAGTGCGCGCTAGGTTACCTACAGAGTCCAAGTGCCCGTTCTTTAACCTAGATAGTCCAAGTGCCCGCTAGGTTACCTAGACAGTCAAAGTGCCCGCTAGTTAACTTACATAGTCCAAGTGCCCGATAGGGAACCTACATATTCCAAGTGCCCGATAGGGAACCTACATAATCCAAGTGCCCACTAGGGAACCTACATATTCCATGTGCCCGCTAGGCAACCTACATAGTCCAAGTGCCCGTTAGTTAACCCAGATAGTCAAAGTGCCTGCTAGGTAACCTAGATAGTCCAAGTGCCCACTAGGTAACCTACATAGTCCAAGTGCCCGCTTGGTAACCTATTTAGTCCAAGTGCCCGCAAGTTAACCTAGATCGTCCAAGTGCCCGCTAGTTAAACTAGATTGTCCAAGTGCCCGCTTGGGATCCTTCATAATCCAAGTGCCTGCTAGTTAACCTAGATAGTCCAATTGCCCACTAGGGGACGTACATAATCCAAGTGCCCGCTAGGTAACCTAGATAGTCTAAGTGCGCACTAGGGTATGTACATAATCCAAGTGCCTGCTAGGAAACCTAGATAGTCCAAGTGCCCACTAGTTAACCTACATAGTCCAAGTGCCCGCTAGTTAACCTACATAGTACAAGGGCCCGCTAGTTGACCTAGATAGTCCAAGTGCCCGCTAGTTAACCTAGATAGTCAAAGTGCCCGCTAGTTAACCTAAGTAGTACAAATGTCCGATAGGGATCCTACATAGTCCCAGTGCCCGCTAGGTTTCCTGCATATTCCAAGTGCCCGCTAGGTAACCTATATAGTCCAAGTGCCCGCTAGGTAATCAATATAGTTAAATGCCCGCTAGGGAGCCTACATAGTCCAAATGCCTGCTAGGTACCCTAGATAGTCCAAGGACCCGCTAGGTAACCTACATAGTCCTAGTGCCCCCTAGTTAACCTACATTCTCCAAGTGCCCGATAGGGAAACTACGTAGTCCAAGTGCCCGTTAGTTAACCTAGATATTCCAAGTCCCCGCTTGGTAACCTAGATAGTCGAACAACCCGCTAGGTAACCTACATACTCCAAGAACCCGCTAGGTAACGTAGATAGTTCAAGTACCAGTTAGGTAACCTAGATAGTCCAACTGCCCGCTAGGTAACCTACATAGTCCAAGTGCCCACTAGGTAACCTAGACTGTCCAATTGCCCCCTAGTTAACCTAGACAGTCCAAGTATCCGATAGGGAACCTACATAGTCCAAGTGCTCGCTAGGGAACCTACATAGTCCAAGTGCTCGCTAGGCAACCTACATAGTCCAAGTGCCCGCTATCGAACCTAGATAGTCCAATTGCCAGTTAGCTACCCTAGATAGTCGAAGTGTCCGCTAGTTAACGTACATAGTCCAAGTGCCCGTTCGTTAACATAGATAGGCCAAGTGCCGGCTAGGTAACCTAGACAGTCCAATTGCCCGCTAGGTTACCTACATAGTCCAAGTACACGTTCGTTAACCTAGATAGTCAAAGTGCCTGCTAGGTAACCTAAATAGCCCAAGTGCCCGCTAGGGAACCTACATAGTCCAAGTGCCCGCTAGGTAACCTAGATAGTCCAATTGCCCGTTAGCTAACCTAGATAGTCGAAGTGTCCGCTAGTTAACCTACATAGTCCAAGTGCCCGTTCGTTAACGTAGATAGGCCAAGTGACTGCTAGGTAACCTAGACAGTCCAAGTACCCGCTAGGTTACCAACATAGTCCAAGTGCACGTTCGTTAACCTAGATAGTCCATGTGCCCACTGGTAACCTACATAGTCCAAGGGCCCCATAGGTAACCTTGATAGTCCAAGTGCCGTCTAGTTAACCTACATAGTCCAAGTGCCCGATAGGTAACCTACATAGTCCAAGTGCCCACTAGGTAACCTAAATAATCCAAATGCACGCTAGGGAAACTACATAGTCCAAGTGCCCGCTAGGAAACCTAGACTGTCCAATTGCCCCCTAGTTAACCTATACAGTCCACGTACCTGATAGGGAACCTACATAGTCCAAGTGCTCGCTAGGGAACCTACATAGTCCAAGTGCTCGCTAGGCAACCTACATAGTCCAAGTGCCCGCTATCGAACCTAGATAGTCCAATTGCCAGTTAGCTAACCTAGATAGTCGAAGTGTCCGCTAGTTAACCTACCTAGTCCAAGTGCCCGTTCGTTAACGTAGATAGGCCAAGTGCCTGCTAGGTAACCTAGACAGTCCAAGTGCCCGCTAGGTTACCAACATAGTCCAAGTGCACGTTCGTTAACCTAGATAGTCCAAGTGCCCGCTGGTAACCTACATATTCCAAGGGCCCGCTAGGTAACCTTGATAGTCCAAGTGCCGTCTAGTTAACCTACATAGTCCAAGTGCCCGATAGGTAACCTACATATTCCAAGTGCCCACTAGGTAACCTAAATAATCCAAATGCCCGCTAGGGAATCTACATAGTCCAAGTGCCCGCTAGTTAACTTAGATAGTCCAAGTGCCCGCTAGTTAACCTACATAGTCCAAGTGCCCGATAGGGAACCTACATAGTCCAAGTACCCGTTAGGTAACCTACATAGTCCAAATGCCCGCCAGGGAACCCACATAGTCCAAGTGCCCGCTGGGGAACGTACATAGTCCAAAGGCCCGCTAGGGAACCTTCATACTCCAAGTGCCCGTTAATTAACCTAGATAGTCCAAGTGCCCGCTAGGAAATCTACATAGTCCAAGAGCCCGCTAGGTAACCTAGATAGTCCACGTGCCCGCTAGGTAACTTAGAGTCCAAGTGCTCGCTAGTTAACCTACATAGGCCATGTGCCCGCTAGGTAAACCAGATAGTCCAAGTGCCCGCTAAGGAACATACATAGTCCAAGTGCACGCTAGTTAACTTAGATATTCCAAGTGCCCGCTAGTTAACCTAGATAGTCCAAGTGCCGCTAGGTAACCTACATAATGCAAGTGTGCCCTAGTTAACCTACATAGTCCAAATGCCCGCTAGTTAACATAGATAGTCCAAGTGCCCGCTAGGGAACGTACATATTCCAAGTGCCCGCTAGTTGACCTAGATAGTCCAAGTGCCCGCTAGTTAACCTAGATAGTCAAAGTGCCCGCTAGTTAACCGAGGTAGTACAAATGTCCGATAGGGATCCTACGTAGTCCAAGTGCCCGCTAGGTTACCTCCATATTCCAAGTGCCCGCAAGGTAACCTATATAGTCCAAAGCCCGCTAGGTAATCTATATATTCCAAATGCCCGCTAGGGAACCTATATAGTCCAAATGTCTGCTAGGTAATCTAGAGAGTCCAAGGACCCGCTAGGTAACCTACATAGTCCTAGTGCCCCCTAGTTAACCTACATTCTCCAAGTGCCCGATAGGGAAACTACATAGTCCAAGTGCCCGTTAGTTAACCTAGATAGTCAAAGTGCCCGCTAGTTAACCTAGATAGTCCAAGTGCCCGCTAGTTAACCTATAAAATCCAAGTGCCCGCTAGTTAACCTACATAATCTAAGTGCCAGTTAGCTAACCTAGATCGTCCAAGTTCCCGCTAGTTAACCTACATAGTCAATGGGCCCGCTAGTTAACCGACATAGTGCAAGAGCCTGCTAGTTAACCTAGATCGTGCAAGTGTCCGCTAGTTAACCTATATAGTCCAAGTGCCAGTTAGCTAACCTAGATAGTCCAAGGGCCCGCTAGTTGACCTACATAGTCCAAGTGCGCGCTAAGTAACCTAGATAATCCAATTGCCCGCTAGGGAACATTCATAGTCCAAGGGGCAGCTAGGTAACCTAGATAGTCCAAGTGCCCACTAGTTAACCTAGATAGTCCTAGTGCCCGTTAGTTAATCTAGATAGTCCATGTGCCCACTAGGGGACGTACTTAGTCCAAGTGCCCGTAATCTAACCTAGATAGTCCAAGTGCCCGCTAGTTAACATTGATCATCCAAGTGCCCGCTAGTTAACCTAGATAGTCCAAGTGCATGCTAGTTTACCTAGATAGGCCAAGTGCCCTCTAGTTAACCTAGATCGTCCAAGTGCCCGCTAGTTAACCTACATAGTCCAAGGTCCGCTAGTTAACCTAGACAGTCCAAGTGCCCGCTAGTTAACCTACATAGTACAAGGGCCCGCTAGGTGACCTTGATAGTCCAAGTGCCCGCTAGTTAACCTTGATAGTCAAAGTGCCCGCTAGTTAACCTAAGTAGTACAAATGTTCGATAGGGTCCTATATAGTCCAAGTGCCCGCTAGGTAACCTAGATAGTCCAATTGCCCGTTAGCTAACCTAGATAGTCGATGTGTCCTCTAGTTAACATACATAGTCCAAGTGCCCGTTCGTTAACCTAGATAGTCCATGTGCCCGCTGGTAACCTACATAGTCCAAGGGCCCGCTAGGTAACCTTGATAGTCCAAGTGCCTTCTAGTTAACTTACATAGTCCAAGTGCCCGCTAGGTAACCTAGATATTCCAAGTTCCAGTTAGCTAACCTAGATAATCCAAGTGCCCGCTAGGTAACCTACATAATCCAAGGTCCACTAGTTAACCTAGATAGTCCAAGTGCCCACTAGTTAACCTACATAGTACAAAGGCCCGCTAGTTGACCTAGATAGTCCAAGTGCCCGCTAGTTAACCTAGATAGTCAAAGTGCCCGCTAGTTAACCTAAGTAGTACAAATGTCCGATAGGGATCCTACATATTCCAAGTGCCCGCTAGGTTACCTGCATATTCCAAGTGCCCGCAAGGTAACCTATATAGTCCAAGTGCCCGCTAGGTAATCTATATAGTCCAAATGCCCGCTAGGGAACCTACATAGTCCAAATGCCTGCTAGGTAACCTAGATAGTCCAAGGACCCGCTAGGTAACCTACATAGTCCTAGTGCCCCCTAGTTAACCTACATTCTCCAAGTGCCCGATAGGGAAACTACATAGTCCAAGTGCCCGTTAGTTAACCTAGATAGTCCAAGTGTCCGCTTGGTAACCTAGAAAGTCCAACAACCCGCTAGGTAACCTACGTACTCCAAGAACCCGCAAGGTAACGTAGATAGTTCAAGTACCAGTTAGGTAACCTAGATAGTCCAAGTGCCCGCTAGGTAACCTACAGAGACTAAGTGCCCGCTAGGTTATCTATATTGTCCAAATGCCCGCTAGGGAACCTACATAGTCGAAGTGCCTGTTCGTTAACCTAGATAGTCCAAGTGCCCGCTAGGAAATCTACATAGTCCAAGGGCCCGCTAGGTTACCTAGATAGTCCACGTGCCCGCTAGGTAACTTAGAGTCCAAGTGCTCGCTAGTTAACCTACATAGGCCATGTGCCCGCTAGGTAAACCAGATAGTCCAAGTGCCCGCTAAGGAACATACATAGTCCAAGTGCACGCTAGTTAACTTAGATATTCCAAGTGCCCGCTAGTTAACCTAGATAGTCCAAGTGCCGCTAGGTAACCTACATAATGCAAGTGTGCCCTAGTTAACCTACATAGTCCAAATGCCCGCTAGTTACCATAGATAGTCCAAGTGCCCGCTAGGGAACGTACATAGTCCAAGTGCCCGCTAGGTAACCTAGATAGTCCAAGGGCCCGCTAGTTAACCTACAAAGTCAAAGTGCCTGGTAGTTAACTTACGTAGTTCAAGTGTCCGTAGGGAACATACATAGTCCAAGTGCCCGCTAGGTAACCTAGATAGTCCAAATGCCCGCTAGGGAACCCATATAGTCCAAGTGCCCGCTAGGGAATTTACATAGTCCAAGGGCCCGCTAGGGAACCTACATAGTCCAAGTGCCCGTTTGTTGACCTAGATCGTCCAATTGTCCGTTAGGTAACCTAGATAGTCCAACAGCCCCTAGGAAGCCTACATATTCCAAGAACCCGCTAGGTAACGTAGATAGTTCAAGGGCCAGCTAGGTAACCTAGATAGTCCAAGTGCCCGCTAGGTAACCTACAAAGTCTAAGTGCCCGCTAGGTAATCTATATAGTCCAAATGCCCGCTAGGGAGCCTACATAGTCCAAATGCCCCTCAGGTAACCTAGATAGTCCAAGGGCCCGCTAGGTAACCTTCATAGTCCTAGTGCCCCCGAGTAAACCTACATTCTCCAAGTGCCCGATAGGGAACCTACATAGTCCAAATGCCCGTTAGTTAACCTAGATAGTCCAAGTGCCCGCTTGGTAACCTAGATAGTCAAAGTGCCCGCTAGTTAACCTAGATATTCCAAGTGCCCGCTAGTTAACCTACATAATCTAAGTGCCAGTTAGCTAACCTAGATCGTTCAAGTTCCCGCTAGTTAACCTACATAGTCAATGGGCCCGCTAGTTAACCTACATAGTGCAAGAGCCCGCTAGTTAACCTAGATCGTGCAAGTGTCCGCTAGTTAACCTACATAGTCCAAGTGCCAGTTAGCTAACCGAGATACTCCAAGGGCCCACTAGTTGACCTACATAGTCCAAGTGCCCGCTAAGTAACCTAGATAATCCAATTGCCCGCTAGGGAACATTCATAGTCCAAGTGCCCGCTAGTTAACCTAGATAGTCCTAGTGCCTGTTAGTTCATCTAGATAGTCCATGTGCCCACTAGGGGACGTACTTAGTCCAAGTGCCCGTAAGCTAACCTAGATAGTCTAAGTGCCCGCTAGTTAAAATTGATCATCCAAGTGCCCGCTAGTTAACCTAGATAGTCCAAGTGCATGCTAGTTAACCTAGATAGGCCAAGTGCCCTCTAGTTAACCTAGATCGTCCAAGTGCCCGCTAGTTAACTTACATAGTCCAAGGTCCGCTAGTTAACCTAGACAGTCCAAGTGCCCGCTAGTTAACCTACATAGTACAAGGGCCCGCTAGTTGACCTTGATAGTCCAAGTGCCCGCTAGTTAACCTTGATAGTCAAAGTGCCCGCTAGTAAACCTAAGTAGTACAAATGTCCGATAGGGTCCTACAAAGTCCAAGTGCCCGCTAGGTAACCTAGATAGTCCAATTGCCCGTTAGCTAACCTAGATAGTCGAAGTGTCCTCTAGTTAACAAACATAGTCCAAGTGCCCGTTCGTTAACCTAGATAGTCCATGTGCCCGCTGGTAACCTACATAGTCCAAGGGCCCGCTAGGTAACCTTGATAGTCCAAGTGCCTTCTAGATAACTTACATAGTCCAAGTGCCCGCTAGGTAACCTAGATATTCCAAGTTCCAGTTACCTAACCTAGATAATCCAAGTGCCCGCTAGGTAACCTACATAATCCAAGGTCCACTAGTTAACCTAGATAGTCCAAGTGCCCACTAGTTAACCTACATAGTACAAAGGCCCGCTAGTTGACCTAGATAGTCCAAGTGCCCGCTAGTTAACCTAGATAGTCAAAGTGCCCGCTAGTTAACCTAAGTAGTACAAATGTCCGATAGGGATCCTACATATTCCAAGTGCCCGCTAGGTTACCTGCATATTCAAAGTGCCCACAAGTTAACCTATATAGTCCAAGTGCCCGCTAGGTAATCTATATAGTCCAAATGCCCGCTAGGGAACCTACAAAGTCCAAATGCCTGCTAGGTAACCTAGATAGTCCAAGGACCCGCTAGGTAACCTACATAGTCCTAGTGCCCCCTAGTTAACCTACATTCTCCAAGTGCCCGATAGGGAAACTACATAGTCCAAGTGCCCGTTAGTTAACCTAGATAGTCCAAGTGTCCGCTTGGTAACCTAGAAAGTCCAACAACCCGCTAGGTAACCTACGTACTCCAAGAACCCGCTAGGTAACGTAGATAGTTCAAGTACCAGTTAGGTAACCTAGATAGTCCAAGTGCCCGCTAGGTAACCTACAGAGACTAAGTGCCCGCTAGGTTATCTATATTGTCCAAATGCCCGCTAGGGAACCTACATAGTCGAAGTGCCTGTTCGTTAACCTAGATAGTCCAAGTGCCCGCTAGGAAATCTACATAGTCCAAGGGCCCGCTAGGTTACCTAGATAGTCCACGTGCCCGCTAGGTAACTTAGAGTCCAAGTGCTCGCTAGTTAACCTACATAGGCCATGTGCCCGCTAGGTAAACCAGATAGTCCAAGTGCCCGCTAAGGAACATACATAGTCCAAGTGCACGCTAGTTAACTTAGATATTCCAAGTGCCCGCTAGTTAACCTAGATAGTCCAAGTGCCGCTAGGTAACCTACATAATGCAAGTGTGCCCTAGTTAACCTACATAGTCCAAATGCCCGCTAGTTACCATAGATAGTCCAAGTGCCCGCTAGGGAACGTACATAGTCCAAGTGCCCGCTAGGTAACCTAGATAGTCCAAGGGCCCGCTAGTTAACCTACAAAGTCAAAGTGCCTGGTAGTTAACTTACGTAGTTCAAGTGTCCGTAGGGAACATACATAGTCCAAGTGCCCGCTAGGTAACCTAGATAGTCCAAATGCCCGCTAGGGAACCCATATAGTCCAAGTGCCCGCTAGGGAATTTACATAGTCCAAGGGCCCGCTAGGGAACCTACATAGTCCAAGTGCCCGTTTGTTGACCTAGATCGTCCAATTGCCCGTTAGGTAACCTAGATAGTCCAACAGCCCCTAGGAAGCCTACATATTCCAAGAACCCGCTAGGTAACGTAGATAGTTCAAGGGCCAGCTAGGTAACCTAGATAGTCCAAGTGCCCGCTAGGTAACCTACAAAGTCTAAGTGCCCGCTAGGTAATCTATATAGTCCAAATGCCCGCTAGGGAGCCTACATAGTCCAAATGCCCCTCAGGTAACCTAGATAGTCCAAGGGCCCGCTAGGTAACCTTCATAGTCCTAGTGCCCCCGAGTAAACCTACATTCTCCAAGTGCCCGATAGGGAACCTACATAGTCCAAATGCCCGTTAGTTAACCTAGATAGTCCAAGTGCCCGCTTGGTAACCTAGATAGTCAAAGTGCCCGCTAGTTAACCTAGATATTCCAAGTGCCCGCTAGTTAACCTACATAATCTAAGTGCCAGTTAGCTAACCTAGATCGTCCAAGTTCCCGCTAGTTAACCTACATAGTCAATGGGCCCGCTAGTTAACCTACATAGTGCAAGAGCCCGCTAGTTAACCTAGATCGTGCAAGTGTCCGCTAGTTAACCTACATAGTCCAAGTGCCAGTTAGCTAACCGAGATACTCCAAGGGCCCACTAGTTGACCTACATAGTCCAAGTGCCCGCTAAGTAACCTAGATAATCCAATTGCCCGCTAGGGAACATTCATAGTCCAAGTGCCCGCTAGTTAACCTAGATAGTCCTAGTGCCTGTTAGTTCATCTAGATAGTCCATGTGCCCACTAGGGGACGTACTTAGTCCAAGTGCCCGTAAGCTAACCTAGATAGTCTAAGTGCCCGCTAGTTAAAATTGATCATCCAAGTGCCCGCTAGTTAACCTAGATAGTCCAAGTGCATGCTAGTTAACCTAGATAGGCCAAGTGCCCTCTAGTTAACCTAGATCGTCCAAGTGCCCGCTAGTTAACTTACATAGTCCAAGGTCCGCTAGTTAACCTAGACAGTCCAAGTGCCCGCTAGTTAACCTACATAGTACAAGGGCCCGCTAGTTGACCTTGATAGTCCAAGTGCCCGCTAGTTAACCTTGATAGTCAAAGTGCCCGCTAGTAAACCTAAGTAGTACAAATGTCCGATAGGGTCCTACAAAGTCCAAGTGCCCGCTAGGTAACCTAGATAGTCCAATTGCCCGTTAGCTAACCTAGATAGTCGAAGTGTCCTCTAGTTAACAAACATAGTCCAAGTGCCCGTTCGTTAACCTAGATAGTCCATGTGCCCGCTGGTAACCTACATAGTCCAAGGGCCCGCTAGGTAACCTTGATAGTCCAAGTGCCTTCTAGATAACTTACATAGTCCAAGTGCCCGCTAGGTAACCTAGATATTCCAAGTTCCAGTTACCTAACCTAGATAATCCAAGTGCCCGCTAGGTAACCTACATAATCCAAGGTCCACTAGTTAACCTAGATAGTCCAAGTGCCCACTAGTTAACCTACATAGTACAAAGGCCCGCTAGTTGACCTAGATAGTCCAAGTGCCCGCTAGTTAACCTAGATAGTCAAAGTGCCCGCTAGTTAACCTAAGTAGTACAAATGTCCGATAGGGATCCTACATATTCCAAGTGCCCGCTAGGTTACCTGCATATTCAAAGTGCCCACAAGTTAACCTATATAGTCCAAGTGCCCGCTAGGTAATCTATATAGTCCAAATGCCCGCTAGGGAACCTACAAAGTCCAAATGCCTGCTAGGTAACCTAGATAGTCCAAGGACCCGCTAGGTAACCTACATAGTCCTAGTGCCCCCTAGTTAACCTACATTCTCCAAGTGCCCGATAGGGAAACTACATAGTCCAAGTGCCCGTTAGTTAACCTAGATAGTCCAAGTGTCCGCTTGGTAACCTAGAAAGTCCAACAACCCGCTAGGTAACCTACGTACTCCAAGAACCCGCTAGGTAACGTAGATAGTTCAAGTACCAGTTAGGTAACCTAGATAGTCCAAGTGCCCGCTAGGTAACCTACAGAGACTAAGTGCCCGCTAGGTTATCTATATTGTCCAAATGCCCGCTAGGGAACCTACATAGTCGAAGTGCCTGTTCGTTAACCTAGATAGTCCAAGTGCCCGCTAGGAAATCTACATAGTCCAAGAGCCCGCTAGGTAACCTAGATAGTCCACGTGCCCGCTAGGTAACTTAGAGTCCAAGTGCTCGCTAGTTAACCTACATAGGCCATGTGCCCGCTAGGTAAACCAGATAGTCCAAGTGCCCGCTAAGGAACATACATAGTCCAAGTGCACGCTAGTTAACTTAGATATTCCAAGTGCCCGCTAGTTAACCTAGATAGTCCAAGTGCCGCTAGGTAACCTACATAATGCAAGTGTGCCCTAGTTAACCTACATAGTCCAAATGCCCGCTAGTTACCATAGATAGTCCAAGTGCCCGCTAGGTAACATACATAGTCCAAGTGCCCGCTAGGTAACCTAGATAGTCCAAGGGCCCGCTAGTTAACCTACAAAGTCAAAGTGCCTGGTAGTTAACTTACGTAGTTCAAGTGTCCGTAGGGAACATACATAGTCCAAGTGCCCGCTAGGTAACCTAGATAGTCCAAATGCCCGATAGGGAACCCATATAGTCCAAGTGCCCGCTAGGGAATTTACATAGTCCAAGGGCCTGCTAGGGAACCTACATAGTCCAAGTGCCCGTTTGTTAACCTAGATCGTCCAAGTGCCCGTTAGGTAACCTAGATAGTCCAACAGCCCCTAGGTAGCCTACATATTCCAAGAACCCGCTAAGTAACGTAGATAGTTCAAGGGCCAGCTAGGTAACCTAGATAGTCCAAGTGCCCGCTAGGTAACCTACAAAGTCTAAGTGCCCGCTAGGTAATCTATATAGTCCAAATGCCCGCTAGGGAGCCTACATAGTCCAAATGCCCCTCAGGTAACCTAGATAGTCCAAGGGCCCGCTAGGTAACCTTCATAGTCTTAGTGCCCCCGAGTAAACCTACATTCTCCAAGTGCCCGATAGGGAACCTACATAGTCCAAATGCCCGTTAGTTAACCTAGATAGTCCAAGTGCCCGCTTGGTAACCTAGATAGTCAAAATGCCCGCTAGTTAACCTAGATAATCCAAGTGCCCGCTAGTTAACCTAGATATTCCAAGTGCCCGCTAGTTAACCTACATAATCTAAGTGCCAGTTAGCTAACCAAGATCGTCCAAGTTCCCGCTAGTTAACCTACATAGTCAATGGGCCCGCTAGTTAACCTACATAGTGCAAGAGCCCGCTAGTTAACCTAGATCGTGCAAGTGTCCGCTAGTTAACCTACATAGTCCAAGTGCCAGTTAGCTAACCGAGATACTCCAAGGGCCCGCTAGTTGACCTACATAGTCCTGGTGCCCGCTAAGTAACCTAGATTATCCAATTGCCCGCTAGGGAACATTCATAGTCCAAGTGCCCGCTAGTTAACCTAGATAGTCCTAGTGCCCGTTAGTTAATCTAGATAGTCCATGTGCCCACTAGGGGACGTACTTAGTCCAAGTGTCCGTAAGCTAACCTAAATAGTCTAAGTGCCCGCTAGTTAACATTGATCATCCAAGTGCCCGCTAGTTAACCTAGATAGTCCAAGTGCATGCTAGTTAACCTAGATAGGCCAATTGCCCTCTAGTTAACCTAGATCGTCCAAGTGCCCGCTAGTTAACCTACATAGTCCAAGGTCCGCTAGTTAACCTAGACAGTCCAAGTGCCCGCTAGTTAACCTACATAGTACAAGGGCCCGCTAGTTGACCTTGATAGTCTAAGTGCCCGCTAGTTAACCTTGATAGTCAAAGTGCCCGCTAGTTAACCTAAGTAGTACAAATGTCCGATAGGGTCCTACATAGTCCAAGTGCCCGCTAGTTAACCTAGATAGTCCAATTGCCCATTAGCTAACCTAGATAGTCGAAGTGTCCGCTAGTTAACCTACATAGTCCATGTGCCCGTTCGTTAACCTAGATAGTCCAAGTGCCCGCTGGTAACCTACATAGTCCAAGGGCCCGCTAGGTAACCTTGATAGTCCAAGTGCCTTCTAGTTAACTTACATACTCCAAGTGCCCGCTACGTAACCTAGATATTCCAAGTTCCAGTTAGCTAACCTAGATAATCCAAGTGCCCGCTAGGTAACCTACATAGTCCAAGTGCCCTTTAGTTAACCTAGATAGTCCAAGTGCCCGCTAGGTAGCCTAGACTGTCCAATTGTCCGCTGGGTTACCTACATAGTCCAAATGCACGTTCGTTAACATAGATAGTCCAAGGATCCGCTAGGTAACCTATATAGTCCAAGTGCCCGTTAGTTAACTTACATAGTCCAAGTGACCGCTAAAAACCTAGATAGTCCAAGTGTTCATTAGGTAATCTAGATAGTCCAAGAGCCCGCTAGGTAACCTACATAGTCCAAGTTCCCGCTAGGTAACCTAGATAGTCTACGTGCCCGTTACCTAACCTAGATAGTCCAATTGCCCGCTATGCAACATACATAGTCCTAGTGCCCACTAGGTAACCTACATAGTCCAAGTGCCCGCTAGGTAACCTAGATAGTCCAAGGGCGTGCTAGTTAACCTACATAGTCCAAGGGCTCACTTGTTAACTTTGATAGTCCAAGTGGCCTCTAGTTAACCTAGATCGTCCAAGTGCCCGCTAGTTAACCAAGATTGTCCAAGTGCCCGCTAGGGATCCTTCATAATCCAAGTGTCTGCCAGGTAACCTAGATAGTCCAAGTGTCCGCTAGTTAACATAGATAGTCCTAGTGCCCATTACTTAACCTAGATAGTCCAATTGCCCACTAGGGGACGAACATAGTCCAAGTTCCCGCTTTGTAACCTAGATAGTCCGAGTGCGCGCTAGAATATGTACATAGTTCAAGTGCCTGCTAGGAAACCTAGATAGTCCAAGTGCCCACTAGGTAACCTACATAGTCCAAGTGCCCGCTAGGTAACCTATATAGTCCAAGTGCCCGCTAGGTAACCTAGATAGTCCACATGCCCGCAATTTAACCTAGATCGTCCGAGTGCCCGCTTGTTAAACTAGATTGTCCAAGTGCCCGCTTGGGATCCTTCATAATCCAAGTGCCTGCTAGGTAACCTAGATAGTCCAAGTGCCCGCTAGTTAACCTAGATAGTCCTAGTGCCCGTTAGTTAACCTAGATAGTACAATTGCCCACTAGTGGACGTACATAATCCAAGTGCCCGCTAGGTAACCTAGATAGTCCAAGTGCGCACTAGGGTATGTACATAGTCCAAGTGCCCGCTAGTTAACATACATAGTCCAAGTGTCCGCTAGTTAACCTACATAGTCCAAGGTCCACTAGTTAACCTAGATAGTCCAAGTGCCCACTAGTTAACCTACATAGTTCAAGGGCCCGCTAGTAAACTAGATAGTCCAAGTGCCCGCTAGTTAACCTCGATAGTCAAAGTGCCCGCTAGTTAAACTAAGTAGTAAAAAATGTCCGATAGGGATCCTACATTGTCCAAGTGGCCGCTAGGTTACCTGCATATTCCACGTGCCCGCTAGGTAACCTATATAGTCCAAGTGCCCGCTAGGTAATCTATATAGTCCAAATGCCCGCTCGGGAGCCTACATAGTCCAAATGCCTGCTAGGTAACCTAGATTGTCCAAGGGCCCGCTAGGTAACCTACATAGTCCTTGTGCCCCCTAGTTAACCTACATTCTCCAAATGCCCGATAGGGAAACTACATAGTGCACGTGCCCGTTAGTTAACCTAGAGTAGTCCAAGTGCCCGCTTGGTAACCTAGATTGTCCAACAACCTGCTAGGTAACCTCCATACTCCAAGAACCCGCTAGGTAACGTAGATAGTTCAAGTACCAGTTAGGTAACCTAGATAGTCCAAGTGCCCGCTAGGTTATCTATATTATCCAAATGCCCGCTAGGGAATCAACATAGTCGAAGTGCCTGTGCGTTAACCTAGATAGTCCAAGTGCCCGCTAGGAAACCTACATAGTCCAAGTGCCCTCTAGTTAACCTTGATAGTCAAAGTGCCCGCTAGTTAACCTAAGTAGTACAAATGTCCGATAGGGATCCTACATAGTCCAAGTGCCCGCTAGGTTACCTGCATATTCCAAGTGCCCGCAAGGTAACCTATATAATCCAAGTGCCCGCTAGGTAATCTATATAGTCCAAATGCCCGCCAGGGAACCTACATAGTCCAAATGCCTGCTAGGTAACCTAGATAGTCCAAGGACCCGCTAGGTAACCTACATAGTCCTAGTGCCCCCTAGTTAACCTACATTCTCCAAGTGCCCGATAGGGAAACTACATAGTCCAAGTGCCCGTTAGTTAACCTAGATAGTCCAAGTGCCCGCTTGGTAACCTAGAAAGTCCAACAACCCGCTAGGTAACCTACGTACTCCAAGAACCCGCTAGGTAACGTAGATAGTTCAAGTACCAGTTAGGTAACCTAGATAGTCCAAGTGCCCGCTAGGAAACCTACATAATCCAAGGGCCCGCTAGGTAACCTAGATAGTCCACATGCCCGCTAGGTAACTTAGAGTCCAAGTGCTCGCTAGTTAACCTACATAGTCCATGTGCCCGCTAGGTAAACCAGATAGTCCAAGTGCCCGCTAAGGAACATACATAGTCCAAGTGCACGCTAGTTAACTTAGATATTCCAAGTCCCGGCTAGTTAACCTAGATAGTCCATGTGCCGCTAGGTAACCTACATAATGCAAGTGTGCCCTAGTTAACCTACATAGTCCAAATGCCCGCTAGTTAACATAGATAGTCCAAGTGCCCGCTAGGGAACGTACATAGTCCAAGTGCCCGCTAGGTAACCTAGATAGTCCAAGGGCCCGCTAGTTAACCTACATAGTCCAAGTGCCTGGTAGTTAACTTACGTAGTTCAAGTGTCCGTAGGGAACATACATAGTCCAAGTGCCCGCTAGGTAACCTAGATAGTCCAAATGCCCGCTAGGGAACCCATATAGTCCAAGTGCCCGCTAGGGAATTTACATAGTCCAAGGGCCCGCTAGGGAACCTACATAGTCCAAGTGCCCGTTAGTTAACCTAGATCGTCCAAGTGCCCGTTAGGTAACCTAGATAGTCCAACAGCCCCTAGGTAACCTACATATTCCAAGAACCCGCTAGGTAACGTAGATAGTTCAAGTGCCAGCTAGGTAACCTAGATAGTCCAAGTGCCCGCTAGGTAACCTACAAAGTCTAAGTGCCCGCTAGGTAATCTATATAGTCCAAATGCCCGCTAGGGAGCCTACATAGTCCAAATGCCCCTCAGGTAACCTAGATAGTCCAAGGGCCCGCTAGGTAACCTTCATAGTCCTAGTGCCCCCGAGTAAACCTACATTCTCCAAGTGTCCGATAGGGAACCTACATAGTCCAAATGCCCGTTAGTTAACCTAGATAGTCCAAGTGACCGCTTGGTAACCTAGATAGTCAAAGTGCCCGCTAGTTAACCTAGATAGTCCAAGTGCCCGCTAGTTAACCTAGATATTCCAAGTGCCCGCTAGTTAACCTACATAATCTAAGTGCCAGTTAGCTAACCTAGATCGTCCAAGTTCCCGCTAGTTAACCTACATAGTCAATGGGCCTGCTAGTTAACCTACATAGTGCAAGAGCCCGCTAGTTAACCTAGATCGTGCAAGTGTCCGCTAGTTAACCTACATAGTCCAAGTGCCAGTTAGCTAACCGAGATAGTCCAAGGGCCCGCTAGTTGACCTACATAGTCTAAGTGCCCGCTAAGTAACCTAGATAATCCAATTGCCCGCTAGGGAACATTCATAGTCCAAGTGCCCGCTAGTTAACCTAGATAGTCCTAGTGCCCGTTAGTTAATCTAGATAGTCCATGTGCCCACTAGGGGACGTACTTAGTCCAAGTGCCCGTAAGCTAACCTAGATAGTCCAAGTGCCCGCTAGTTAACATTGATCATCCAAGTGCCCGCTAGTTAACCTAGATAGTCCAAGTGCATGCTAGTTAACCTAGATAGGCCAAGTGCCCTCTAGTTAACCTAGATCGTCCAAGTGCCCGCTAGTTAACCTACATAGTCCAAGGTCCGCTAGTTAACCTAGACAGTCCATGTGCCCGCTAGTAAACCTACATAGTACAAGGGCCCGCTAGTTGACCTTGATAGTCCAAGTGCCCGCTAGTTAACCTTGATAGTCAAAGTGCCCGCTAGTTAACCTAAGTAGTACAAATGTCCGATAGGGTCCTACATAGTCCAAGTGCCCGCTAGGTAACCTAGATAGTCCAATTGCCAGTTAGCTAACCTAGATAGTCGAAGTGTCCGCTAGTTAACCTACATAGTCCAAGTGCCCGTTCGTTAACCTAGATAGTCCAAGTGCCCGCTGGTAACCTACATAGTCCAAGGGCCCGCTAGGTAACCTTGATAGTCCAAGTGCCTTCTAGTTAACTTACATACTCCAAGTGCCCGCTAGGTAACCTAGATATTCCAAGTTCCAGTTAGCTAACCTAGATAATCCAAGTGCCCGCTAGGTAACCTACATAGTCCAAGTGCCCTTTAGTTAACCTACATAGTCCAAGTGCCCGCTAGGTAGCCTAGACTGTCCAATTGTCCGCTAGGTTACCTAAATATTCCAAATGCACGTTCGTTAACCTAGATAGTCCAAGGGTCCGCTAGGTAACCTATATAGTCCAAGTGCCCGTTAGTTAACTTACATAGTCTAAGTGCCCGCTAAAAAACCTAGATAGTCCAAGTGTTCATTAGGTAACCTAGATAGTCCAAGAGCCCGCTAGGTAACCTACATAGTCCAAGTTCCCGCTATGTAACCTATATAGTCTACGTGCCCGTTACCTAACCTAGATAGTCCAATTGCCCGCTATGCAACATACATAGTCCAAGTGCCCA
The DNA here is from genome assembly GCF_050624435.1 of Tenrec ecaudatus. Classification (NCBI taxonomy): domain Eukaryota; kingdom Metazoa; phylum Chordata; class Mammalia; order Afrosoricida; family Tenrecidae; genus Tenrec; species Tenrec ecaudatus. Next base: position 108,336,228 of record NC_134534.1, on the reverse strand, counting down.
CTAGGTAACCTACATAGTCCAAGTGCCCGCTAGGTAACCTAGATAGACCAAGGGCGCGCTAGTTAACCTACATAGTCCAAGGGCTCACTTGTTAACTTTGATAGTCCAAGTGCCCTCTAGTTAACCTAGATCGTCCAAGTGCCCGCTAGTTAACCAAGATTGTTCAAGTGCCCGCTAGGTATCCTTCATAATCCAAGTGTCTGCCAGGTAACCTATATAGTCCAAGTGCCCATTACTTAAACTAGATAGTCCAATTGCCCACTAGGGGACGAACATAGTCCAAGTTCCCGCTATGTAACCTAGATAGTCCAAGTGCGCGCTAGAATATGTACATAGTTCAAGTGCCTGCTAGGAAACCTAGATAGTCCAAGTGCCCACTAGGTAACCTATATAGTCCAAGTGCCCGCTAGGTAACCTAGATAGTCCAAGTGCCCGCAAGTTAACCTTGATCGTCCAAGTGCCCGCTTGTTAAACTAGATTGTCCAAGTGCCCGCTTGGGATCCTTCATAATCCAAGTGCCTGCTAGGTAACCTAGATAGTCCAAGTGCCCGCTAGTTAACCTAGATAGTCAAAGTGCCCGCTAGTTAACCTAAGTAGTACAAATGTCCGATAGGGATCCTACATAGTCCAAGTGTCAGCTAGGTAATCTTGATAGTCCAAATGCTCGCTAGGGAGCCTACATAGTCCAAATGCCTGCTAGGTAACCTAGATAGTCCAAGGGCCCGCTAGGTAACCTACATAGTCCTAGTGCCCCCTAGTTAACCTACATTCTCCAAGTGCCCGATAGGGAAACTACATAGTCCAAGTGCCCGTTAGTTAACCTAGATAGTCCAAGTGCCCGCTTGGTAACCTAGATAGTCCAACAACCCGCTAGGTAACCTACATACTCCAAGAACCCGCTAGGTAACGTAGATAGTTCAAGTACCAGTTAGGTAACCTAGATAGTCCAAGTGCCCGCTAGGTAACCTACAGAGTCTAAGTGCCCGCTAGGTTATCTATATTGTCCAAATGCCCGCTAGGGAATCTAATTAGTCGAAGTGCCTGTTCGTTAACCTAGATAGTCCAAGTGCCCGCTAGGAAACCTACATAGTCCAAGGGCCCGCTAGGTAACCTAGATAGTCCAAGTGCCCGCTAGGTAACCTAGAGTCCAAGTGCTCGCTAGTTAACCTACATAGTCCATGTGCCCCCTAGGTGAACTAGATAGTCCAAGTGCCCGTTAAGGAACATACATAGTACAAGTGCACGCTAGTTAACTTAGATAGTCCAAGGGTCCCCTACTTAACCTAGATAGTCCAAGTGCCGCTAGGTAACCTACATAGTGCAAGTGTCCCCTTGTTAACCCACATAGTCCAAATGCCCGCTAGTTAACATAGATAGTCAAAATGGCCGCTAGGGAACGTACATAGTCTAAGTGCCCGCTAGGTAACCTAGATAGTCCAAGGGCCCGCTAGTTAACCTACATAGTCCAAGTGCCTGGTAGTTAACTTACATACTTCAAGTGTCCGTAGGGAACATACATAGTCCAAGTGCCCGCTAGGTATCCTAGATAGTCCAAATGCCTGCTAGAGAACCCACATAGTCCAAGTGCCCGCTAGGGAATTTACATAGTCCAAGGGCCCGCTAGGGAACCTACATAGTCCAAGTGCCCGTTAGTTAACCTAGATCGTCCAAGTGCCCGTTAGGTAAACTAGATAGTCCAACAGCCCCTAGGTAACCTACATATTCCAAGAACCCGCTAGGTAACGTAGATAGTTCAAGTGCCAGCTAGGTAACCTAGATAGTCCAAGTGCCCGCTAGGTAACCTACAAAGTCTAAGTGCCCGCTAGGTAATCTATATAATCCAAAAGCCCGCTAGGGAGCCTACATAGTCCAACTGCCCCTTAGGTAACCTAGATAGTCCAAGGGCCCGCTAGGTAACCTTCATAGTCCTAGTGCCCCCTAGTAAACCTACATTCTCCAAGTGCCCGATAGGGAACCTACATAGTCCAAGTGCCCGTTAGTTAACCTAGATAGTCCAAGTGCCAGCTTGGTAACCTAGATAGTCAAAGTGCCCGCTAGTTAACCTAGATAGTCCAAGTGCCCGCTAGTTAACCTAGATATTCCAAGTGCCCGCTAGTTAAACTACATAGTCCAAGTTCCCGCTAGGTAACCTAGATAGTCTACGTGCCCGTTACCTAACCTAGATAGTCCAATTGCCCGCTATGCAACATACATAGTCCAAGTGCCCACTAGGTAACCTACATAGTCCAAGTGCCTGCTAGGTAACCTACATAGTCCAAGGGCGCGCTAGTTAACCTACATAGTCCAAGGGCTCACTTGTTAACTTTGATAGTCCAAGTGCCCGCTAGTTAACCAACATTGTCCAAGTGCCCGCTAGGGATCCTTCATAATCCAAGTGTCTGCCAGGTAACCTAGATAGTCCAAGTGCGCACTAGGGTATGTACATAGTCCAAGTGCCCGCTAGTTAACATACATAGTCCAAGTGTCCGCTAGTTAACCTACATAGTCCAAGGTCCACTAGTTAACCTAGATAGTCCAAGTGCCCACTAGTTAACCTACATAGTTCAAGGGCCCGCTAGTAAACTAGATAGTCCAAGTGCCCGCTAGTTAACCTCGATAGTCAAAGTGCCCGCTAGTTAAACTAAGTAGTAAAAAATGTCCGATAGGGATCCTACATTGTCCAAGTGGCCGCTAGGTTACCTGCATATTCCACGTGCCCGCTAGGTAACCTATATAGTCCAAGTGCCCGCTAGGTAATCTATATAGTCCAAATGCCCGCTCGGGAGCCTACATAGTCCAAATGCCTGCTAGGTAACCTAGATTGTCCAAGGGCCCGCTAGGTAACCTACATAGTCCTTGTGCCCCCTAGTTAACCTACATTCTCCAAATGCCCGATAGGGAAACTACATAGTGCACGTGCCCGTTAGTTAACCTAGAGTAGTCCAAGTGCCCGCTTGGTAACCTAGATTGTCCAACAACCTGCTAGGTAACCTCCATACTCCAAGAACCCGCTAGGTAACGTAGATAGTTCAAGTACCAGTTAGGTAACCTAGATAGTCCAAGTGCCCGCTAGGTTATCTATATTATCCAAATGCCCGCTAGGGAATCAACATAGTCGAAGTGCCTGTGCGTTAACCTAGATAGTCCAAGTGCCCGCTAGGAAACCTACATAGTCCAAGTGCCCTCTAGTTAACCTTGATAGTCAAAGTGCCCGCTAGTTAACCTAAGTAGTACAAATGTCCGATAGGGATCCTACATAGTCCAAGTGCCCGCTAGGTTACCTGCATATTCCAAGTGCCCGCAAGGTAACCTATATAATCCAAGTGCCCGCTAGGTAATCTATATAGTCCAAATGCCCGCCAGGGAACCTACATAGTCCAAATGCCTGCTAGGTAACCTAGATAGTCCAAGGACCCGCTAGGTAACCTACATAGTCCTAGTGCCCCCTAGTTAACCTACATTCTCCAAGTGCCCGATAGGGAAACTACATAGTCCAAGTGCCCGTTAGTTAACCTAGATAGTCCAAGTGCCCGCTTGGTAACCTAGAAAGTCCAACAACCCGCTAGGTAACCTACGTACTCCAAGAACCCGCTAGGTAACGTAGATAGTTCAAGTACCAGTTAGGTAACCTAGATAGTCCAAGTGCCCGCTAGGAAACCTACATAATCCAAGGGCCCGCTAGGTAACCTAGATAGTCCACATGCCCGCTAGGTAACTTAGAGTCCAAGTGCTCGCTAGTTAACCTACATAGTCCATGTGCCCGCTAGGTAAACCAGATAGTCCAAGTGCCCGCTAAGGAACATACATAGTCCAAGTGCACGCTAGTTAACTTAGATATTCCAAGTCCCGGCTAGTTAACCTAGATAGTCCATGTGCCGCTAGGTAACCTACATAATGCAAGTGTGCCCTAGTTAACCTACATAGTCCAAATGCCCGCTAGTTAACATAGATAGTCCAAGTGCCCGCTAGGGAACGTACATAGTCCAAGTGCCCGCTAGGTAACCTAGATAGTCCAAGGGCCCGCTAGTTAACCTACATAGTCCAAGTGCCTGGTAGTTAACTTACGTAGTTCAAGTGTCCGTAGGGAACATACATAGTCCAAGTGCCCGCTAGGTAACCTAGATAGTCCAAATGCCCGCTAGGGAACCCATATAGTCCAAGTGCCCGCTAGGGAATTTACATAGTCCAAGGGCCCGCTAGGGAACCTACATAGTCCAAGTGCCCGTTAGTTAACCTAGATCGTCCAAGTGCCCGTTAGGTAACCTAGATAGTCCAACAGCCCCTAGGTAACCTACATATTCCAAGAACCCGCTAGGTAACGTAGATAGTTCAAGTGCCAGCTAGGTAACCTAGATAGTCCAAGTGCCCGCTAGGTAACCTACAAAGTCTAAGTGCCCGCTAGGTAATCTATATAGTCCAAATGCCCGCTAGGGAGCCTACATAGTCCAAATGCCCCTCAGGTAACCTAGATAGTCCAAGGGCCCGCTAGGTAACCTTCATAGTCCTAGTGCCCCCGAGTAAACCTACATTCTCCAAGTGTCCGATAGGGAACCTACATAGTCCAAATGCCCGTTAGTTAACCTAGATAGTCCAAGTGACCGCTTGGTAACCTAGATAGTCAAAGTGCCCGCTAGTTAACCTAGATAGTCCAAGTGCCCGCTAGTTAACCTAGATATTCCAAGTGCCCGCTAGTTAACCTACATAATCTAAGTGCCAGTTAGCTAACCTAGATCGTCCAAGTTCCCGCTAGTTAACCTACATAGTCAATGGGCCTGCTAGTTAACCTACATAGTGCAAGAGCCCGCTAGTTAACCTAGATCGTGCAAGTGTCCGCTAGTTAACCTACATAGTCCAAGTGCCAGTTAGCTAACCGAGATAGTCCAAGGGCCCGCTAGTTGACCTACATAGTCTAAGTGCCCGCTAAGTAACCTAGATAATCCAATTGCCCGCTAGGGAACATTCATAGTCCAAGTGCCCGCTAGTTAACCTAGATAGTCCTAGTGCCCGTTAGTTAATCTAGATAGTCCATGTGCCCACTAGGGGACGTACTTAGTCCAAGTGCCCGTAAGCTAACCTAGATAGTCCAAGTGCCCGCTAGTTAACATTGATCATCCAAGTGCCCGCTAGTTAACCTAGATAGTCCAAGTGCATGCTAGTTAACCTAGATAGGCCAAGTGCCCTCTAGTTAACCTAGATCGTCCAAGTGCCCGCTAGTTAACCTACATAGTCCAAGGTCCGCTAGTTAACCTAGACAGTCCATGTGCCCGCTAGTAAACCTACATAGTACAAGGGCCCGCTAGTTGACCTTGATAGTCCAAGTGCCCGCTAGTTAACCTTGATAGTCAAAGTGCCCGCTAGTTAACCTAAGTAGTACAAATGTCCGATAGGGTCCTACATAGTCCAAGTGCCCGCTAGGTAACCTAGATAGTCCAATTGCCAGTTAGCTAACCTAGATAGTCGAAGTGTCCGCTAGTTAACCTACATAGTCCAAGTGCCCGTTCGTTAACCTAGATAGTCCAAGTGCCCGCTGGTAACCTACATAGTCCAAGGGCCCGCTAGGTAACCTTGATAGTCCAAGTGCCTTCTAGTTAACTTACATACTCCAAGTGCCCGCTAGGTAACCTAGATATTCCAAGTTCCAGTTAGCTAACCTAGATAATCCAAGTGCCCGCTAGGTAACCTACATAGTCCAAGTGCCCTTTAGTTAACCTACATAGTCCAAGTGCCCGCTAGGTAGCCTAGACTGTCCAATTGTCCGCTAGGTTACCTAAATATTCCAAATGCACGTTCGTTAACCTAGATAGTCCAAGGGTCCGCTAGGTAACCTATATAGTCCAAGTGCCCGTTAGTTAACTTACATAGTCTAAGTGCCCGCTAAAAAACCTAGATAGTCCAAGTGTTCATTAGGTAACCTAGATAGTCCAAGAGCCCGCTAGGTAACCTACATAGTCCAAGTTCCCGCTATGTAACCTATATAGTCTACGTGCCCGTTACCTAACCTAGATAGTCCAATTGCCCGCTATGCAACATACATAGTCCAAGTGCCCACTAGGTAACCTACATAGTCCAAGTGCCCGCTAGGTAACCTAGATAGACCAAGGGCGCGCTAGTTAACCTACATAGTCCAAGGGCTCACTTGTTAACTTTGATAGTCCAAGTGCCCTCTAGTTAACCTAGATCGTCCAAGTGCCCGCTAGTTAACCAAGATTGTTCAAGTGCCCGCTAGGTATCCTTCATAATCCAAGTGTCTGCCAGGTAACCTATATAGTCCAAGTGCCCATTACTTAAACTAGATAGTCCAATTGCCCACTAGGGGACGAACATAGTCCAAGTTCCCGCTATGTAACCTAGATAGTCCAAGTGCGCGCTAGAATATGTACATAGTTCAAGTGCCTGCTAGGAAACCTAGATAGTCCAAGTGCCCACTAGGTAACCTATATAGTCCAAGTGCCCGCTAGGTAACCTAGATAGTCCAAGTGCCCGCAAGTTAACCTTGATCGTCCAAGTGCCCGCTTGTTAAACTAGATTGTCCAAGTGCCCGCTTGGGATCCTTCATAATCCAAGTGCCTGCTAGGTAACCTAGATAGTCCAAGTGCCCGCTAGTTAACCTAGATAGTCAAAGTGCCCGCTAGTTAACCTAAGTAGTACAAATGTCCGATAGGGATCCTACATAGTCCAAGTGTCAGCTAGGTAATCTTGATAGTCCAAATGCTCGCTAGGGAGCCTACATAGTCCAAATGCCTGCTAGGTAACCTAGATAGTCCAAGGGCCCGCTAGGTAACCTACATAGTCCTAGTGCCCCCTAGTTAACCTACATTCTCCAAGTGCCCGATAGGGAAACTACATAGTCCAAGTGCCCGTTAGTTAACCTAGATAGTCCAAGTGCCCGCTTGGTAACCTAGATAGTCCAACAACCCGCTAGGTAACCTACATACTCCAAGAACCCGCTAGGTAACGTAGATAGTTCAAGTACCAGTTAGGTAACCTAGATAGTCCAAGTGCCCGCTAGGTAACCTACAGAGTCTAAGTGCCCGCTAGGTTATCTATATTGTCCAAATGCCCGCTAGGGAATCTAATTAGTCGAAGTGCCTGTTCGTTAACCTAGATAGTCCAAGTGCCCGCTAGGAAACCTACATAGTCCAAGGGCCCGCTAGGTAACCTAGATAGTCCAAGTGCCCGCTAGGTAACCTAGAGTCCAAGTGCTCGCTAGTTAACCTACATAGTCCATGTGCCCCCTAGGTGAACTAGATAGTCCAAGTGCCCGTTAAGGAACATACATAGTACAAGTGCACGCTAGTTAACTTAGATAGTCCAAGGGTCCCCTACTTAACCTAGATAGTCCAAGTGCCGCTAGGTAACCTACATAGTGCAAGTGTCCCCTTGTTAACCCACATAGTCCAAATGCCCGCTAGTCAACATAGATAGTCAAAATGGCCGCTAGGGAACGTACATAGTCTAAGTGCCCGCTAGGTAACCTAGATAGTCCAAGGGCCCGCTAGTTAACCTACATAGTCCAAGTGCCTGGTAGTTAACTTACATACTTCAAGTGTCCGTAGGGAACATACATAGTCCAAGTGCCCGCTAGGTATCCTAGATAGTCCAAATGCCTGCTAGAGAACCCACATAGTCCAAGTGCCCGCTAGGGAATTTACATAGTCCAAGGGCCCGCTAGGGAACCTACATAGTCCAAGTGCCCGTTAGTTAACCTAGATCGTCCAAGTGCCCGTTAGGTAAACTAGATAGTCCAACAGCCCCTAGGTAACCTACATATTCCAAGAACCCGCTAGGTAACGTAGATAGTTCAAGTGCCAGCTAGGTAACCTAGATAGTCCAAGTGCCCGCTAGGTAACCTACAAAGTCTAAGTGCCCGCTAGGTAATCTATATAATCCAAAAGCCCGCTAGGGAGCCTACATAGTCCAACTGCCCCTTAGGTAACCTAGATAGTCCAAGGGCCCGCTAGGTAACCTTCATAGTCCTAGTGCCCCCTAGTAAACCTACATTCTCCAAGTGCCCGATAGGGAACCTACATAGTCCAAGTGCCCGTTAGTTAACCTAGATAGTCCAAGTGCCAGCTTGGTAACCTAGATAGTCAAAGTGCCCGCTAGTTAACCTAGATAGTCCAAGTGCCCGCTAGTTAACCTAGATATTCCAAGTGCCCGCTAGTTAAACTACATAGTCCAAGTTCCCGCTAGGTAACCTAGATAGTCTACGTGCCCGTTACCTAACCTAGATAGTCCAATTGCCCGCTATGCAACATACATAGTCCAAGTGCCCACTAGGTAACCTACATAGTCCAAGTGCCTGCTAGGTAACCTACATAGTCCAAGGGCGCGCTAGTTAACCTACATAGTCCAAGGGCTCACTTGTTAACTTTGATAGTCCAAGTGCCCGCTAGTTAACCAACATTGTCCAAGTGCCCGCTAGGGATCCTTCATAATCCAAGTGTCTGCCAGGTAACCTAGATAGTCCAAGTGCCCGCTAGTTATCCTAGATAGTCCTAGTGCCCATTAGTTAACCTACATAGTCCAATTGCCCACTAGGGGACGTACATAGTCCAAGTTCCCGCTATGTAACCTAGATAGTCCAAGTGCGCGCTAGAATATGTACATAGTTCAAGTGCCTGCTAGGAAACCTACATAGTCCAAGTGCCCTCTAGTTAACCTATATCGTCCAAGTGCCCTCTAGTTAACCTACAGAGTCCAAGGTCCGCTAGTTAGCCTAGATAGTCCAAGTGCCCGCTAGTTAACCTACATAGTACAAGGGCCCGCTAGTTGACCTTGATAGTCCAAGTGCCCGCTAGTTAACCTTGATAGTCAAAGTGCCCGCTAGTTAACCTAAGTAGTACAAATGTCCGATAGGGATCCTACATAGTCCAAGTGCCCGCTAGGTAACCTAGATAGTCTAATTGCCCATTAGCTAACCTAGATAGTCGAAGTGTCCGCTAGTTAACCTACATAGTCCAAGTGCCCATTCGTTAACCTAGATAGTCCAAGTGCCCGCTGGTAACCTACATAGTCCAAGGGCCCGCTAGGTAACCTTGATAGTCCAAGTGCCTTCTAGTTAACCTACATAGTCCAAGTGCCCGCTAGGTAACCTACATAGTCCAAGTGCCCGCTAGGGAACCTAGATATTCCAAGTTCCTGTTAGCTAACCTAGATAATCCAAGTGCCCGCGAGGTAACCTACATAGTCCAAGTGGCTTTTCGTTAACCTAGATAGTCCAAGTGCCCGCTAGGTAACCTAGACTGTCCAATTGTCCGCTAGGTTACCTACATAGTCCAAATGCACCTTCGTTAACCTAGATAGTCCAACTGCCCGCTAGGTAACCTACATAGTCCAAGGGTCCGCTAGGTAACCTATATAGTCCAAGTGCCCGTTAGTTAACTTACATAGTCCAAGTGCCCGCTAAAAAACCTAGATAGTCCAAGTGTTCATTAGGTAACCTAGATAGTCCAAGTGCCCGCTAGGTAACCTACATAGTCCAAGTTCCCGCTAGGTAACCTAGATAGTCTACGTGCCCGTTACCTAACCTAGATAGTCCAATTGCCCGCTATGTAACATACATAGTCCAAGTGCCCACTAGGTAACCTACATAGTCCAAGTGCCCGCTAGGTAACCTAGATAGTCCAAGGGCGCGCTAGTTAACCTACATAGTCCATGTGCCCGCTAGGTAAACTAGATAGTCCAAGGGCCCGCTAGTTGACCTACATAGTCCAAGTGCCCGCTAAGTAACCTACATAATCCAATTGCCCGCTAGGGAACATTCATAGTCCAAGTGGCAGCTAGGTAACCTAGATAGTCCAAGTGCCCTCTAGCTAACCTAGATAGTCCTAGTGCCCGTTAGTTAATCTACATAGTCCATGTGCCCACTAGGGGACGTACTTAGTCCAAGTGCCCGTAAGCTAACCTAGATAGTCAAAGTGCCCGCTAGTTAACATTGATCATCCAAGTGCCTGCTAGTTAACCTAGATCGTCCAAGTGCCCGCTAGTTAATTTACATAGTCCAAGGTCCGCTAGTTAACCTAGATAGTCCAAGTGCCCGCTAATTAACCTACATAGTAAAAGGGCCCGCTAGTTGACCTTGATAGTCCAAGTGCCCACTAGTTAACCTTGATAGTCAAAGTGCCCGCTAGTAAACCTAAGTAGTAAAATTGTCCGATAGGGAACAAGTGCCCGCTAGGTAACCGACATAGTCCAAGTGCTCATTCGTTGACATAGATAGTCAAAGTGCCCGCTAGAAACCTAGACAGTCCAAGTGCCCGCTAGGTTAACTACAGAGTCCAAGTGCCCGTTCGTTAACCTAGATAGTCCAAATGCCCGCTAGGTTACCTAGACAGTCCAAGTGCCCGCTAATTAACCTACATAGTCCAAGTGCCCGATAGGGAACCTACATATTCCAAGTGCCCGATAGGGAACCTACTTGTTCCAAGTGCCCGTTAGTTAACCTAGATAGTCAAAGTGCCTGCTAGGTAACCTAGATAGTCCAAGTGCCCACTAGGTAACCTACATAGTTCAAGTGCCCGCTAGGTAACCTATATAGTCCAAGTGCCCGCTAGGTAACCTAGATAGTCCAAGTGCCCGCAAGTTAACCTAGATCGTCCAAGTGCCTGCTAGTTAAACTAGATTGTCCAAGTGCCCGCTTGGGATCCTTCATAATCCAAGTGCCTACTAGGTAACATAGATAGTCCAAGTGCCCGTTAGTTAACCTAGATAGTCCAATTGCCCACTAGGGGACGTACATAATCCAAGTGCCCGCTAGGTAACCTAGATAGTCCAAGTGCGCACTAGGGTATGTACATAGTCCAAGTGCCTGCTAGGAAACCTAGATAGTTCAAGTGCCCGCTAGTTAACCTACATAGTCCAAGGGCCCGCTAGTTAACCTAAATAGTCCAAGGTCCACTAGTTAACCTAGATAGTCCAAGTGCCCACTAGTTAACCTACATAGTAAAAGGGCCCGCTAGTTGACCTAGATAGTCCAAGTGCCCGCTACTTAACCTAGATAGCCAAAGTGCTCGCTAGTTAACCTAAGTAGTAAGAATGTCCGATAGTGATACTACATAGTCCAAGTGCCCGCTAGGTTACCTACATATTCCAAGTGCCCGTTCGTTATCTTAGATAGTCCAAGGGCCCACTAGGTAACCTACATAGTCCAAGTGCCCGCTAGGTAATCTATATAGTCCAAATGCCCGCTAGAGAGCCTACATAGTCCAAATGCCCGCTAGGTAACCTAGATAGTCCAAGGGCCCGCTAGGTAACCTACATAGTCCAAGTGCCCCCTAGTTAACCTACATTCTCCAAGTGCCCGATAGGGAAACTACATAGTCCAAGTGCCCGTTAGTTAACGTAGATAGTCCAAGTGCCCGCTTGGTAACCTAGATAGTCCAACAACCCGCTAGGTAACCTACAGACTCCAAGAACCCGCTAGGTAATGTAGATAGTTCAAGTACCAGTTAGGTAACCTAGATAGTCCAAGTGCCCGCTAGGTAACCTACAGAGTCTAAGTGCCCACTAGGTTATCTATATTGTCCAAATCCCGCTAGGGAACCTACATACTCGAAGTGCCTGTTCGTTAACCTAGATAGTCCAAGTGCCCGCAGGAAACCTACATAGTCCAAGGGCCCGCTAGGTAACCTAGATAGTCCAAGTGCCCGCTAGGTATCCTAGAGTCCAAGTGCTCGCTAGTTAACCTACATAGTCCATGTGCCCGCTAGGTAAACTAGATAGTTCAAGTGCCCGCTAAGGAACATATATAGTCCAAGTGCACGCGAGTTAACTTAGATAGTCCAAGTGCCCGCTAGTTAACCTAGATAGTCCAAATGCCGCTAGGTAACCTACATAGTGCAAGTGTCCCCTAGTTAACCTACATAATCCAAATGCCCGCTAGTTAACATAGATAGTCCAAGTGCCCGCTAGGGAACATACATAGTCCAAGTGCCCGCTAGGTAACCTAGATAGTGCAAGTGCCCGGTAGTTAACCTACATAGCCCAAGTGCCCGCTAGGTAACCTAGATAGTCCAAGGGCCCGCTAGTTAACCTACATAGTCCAAGTGCCTGGTAGTTAACTTACATAGTCCAAGTGCCCGCTAGGTAACCTAGATAGTCCAAATGCCCGCTAGGGAACCAACATAGTCCAAGTGCCCGCTAGGGAATTTACATAGTCCAAGGGCCCGCTAGGGAACCTACATAGTCCAAGTGCCCGTTAGTTAACCTAGATCGTCCAAGTGCCCGTTAGGTAACCTAGATAGTCCAACAGCCCCTAGGTAACCTACATACTCCAAGAACCCGCTAGGTAACGTAGATAGTTCAAGTACCAGTTAGGTAACCTAGATAGTCCAAGTGCCCGCTAGGTAACCTACAGAGTCTAAGTGCCCTCTAGGTTATCTATATTGTCCAAATGCCCGCTAGGGAACCTACATAGTCGAATTGCCTGTTCGTTAACCTAGATAGTCCAAGTGCCGGCTAGGAAACTTACATAGTCCAAGGCCCCGCTAGGTAACCTAGATAGTCCAAGTGTCCGCTAGGTAACGTAGAGTCCAAGTGCTCGCTAGTTTACCTACATAGTCCATGTGCCTGCTAGGTAAACTAGATAGTCCAAGTGCCCGCTAAGGAACATACATAGTCCAAGTGCACGCTAGTTAACTTAGATAGTCCAAGTGCCGCTAGGTAACCTACATAGTGCAAGTGTCCCCTAGTTAACCTACATAGTTCAAATGCCCGCTAGTTAACATAGATAGTCCAAGTGCTCACTAGGGAACGTACATAGTCCAAGTGCCCGCTAGGTAAACTATATAGTGCAAGTGCCCGGTAGTTAACCTACATAGTCCAAGTGCCTGGTAGTTAACTTACATAGTTCAAGTGTCCGTAGGGAACATACATAGTCCAAGTGCCCGTTAGTTAACCTAGATAGTCAAAGTGCCCGTTAGGTAACCTAGATAGTCCAACAGCCCCTAGGTAACCTACATATTCCAAAAACCCGCTAGGTAACGTAGATAGTTCAAGTGCCAGCTAGGTAACCTAGATATTCCAAGTGTCCGCTAGGTAACCTACAAAGTCTAAGTGCCCGCTAGGTAATCTATATAGTCCAAATGCCAGCTAGGGAGCCTACATAGTCCAAATGCCCCTTAGGTAACCTAGATAGTCCAAGGGCCCGCTAGGTAACCTTCATAGTCCAAGTGCCCCCTAGTAAACCTACATTCTCCAAGTGCCCGATAGGGAACCCACATAGTCCAAGTGCCCATTAGTTAACCTAGATAGTCCAAGTGCCCGCTTGGTAACCTAGATAGTCCAAGAGCCCGTTAGGTAACCTACAGAGTCTAAGTGCCCACTAGGTTATCTATATAGTCCAAATGCCCGCTAGGGAACCTACATAGTCCAAGTGCCCGCTAGGTAACATAGATAATCCAAGTGCCCGCTAGTTAACCTATATTGTCCAAGTGCCCGCTACTTAACCTAGACAGTCCAAGGGCCCGCTAGTTAACTTGGATAGTCCAAGGGCCCACTAGTTAACCAAGATATTCCAAGTGCCCGCTAGTTAACCTAAATAATCTAAGTGCCAGTTAGCTAACCTAGATCATACAAGTGCCCGCTAGTTAACCTACATAGTCAAGCGGCCCGCTAGTTAACCTACATAGCGCAAGAGCCCGCTAGTTAACCTACATAGTTCAAGTGCCAGTTAGCTAACCTAGATAGTCCAAGGGCCCCCTAGTTGACCTACATAGTCCAAGTGCCCGCTAGGTAACCTAGATAATCCAATTGCCCGCTAGGGAACATTCATAGTCCAAGTGCCAGCTAGGTAACCTAGATAGTCCAAGTGCCCGCTACTTTTCCTAGATAGTCCTAGTGCCCGTTAGTTAATCTAGATAGTCCATGTGCCCACTAGGGGACGTACTTAGTCCAAGTGCCCGTAAGGTAACCTAGATAGTCCAAGTGCCCCCTAGTTAACATTGATCATCCAAGTGCCTGCTAGTTAACATAGATAGGCAAAGATCCCTCTAGTTAACCTAGATCGTCCAAGTGCCCGCTAGTTAATCTACATAGTCCAAGGTCCGCAAGTTAACCTAGATAGTCCAAGTGCCCGCTACTTAACCTACATAGTACAAGGGCCCGCTAGTTGACCTTGATAGTCCAAGTGCCCGCTAGTTAACCTTGATAGTCAAAGTGCCCGCTAGTAAACCTAAGTAGTAAAATTGTCCGATAGGAAACCTACATAGTCCAAGTGCCCGCTAGGTAACCGACATAGTCCAAGTGCTCATTCGTTGACATAGATAGTCAAAGTGCCCGCTAGAAACCAAGACAGTCCAAGTGCCCGCTAGGTTACCTACAGAGTCCAAGTGCCCGTTCGTTAACCTAGATAGTCCAAGTGCCCGCTAGGTTACCTAGACAGTCCAAGTGCCCGCTAATTAACCTACATAGTCCAAGTGCCCGATAGGGAACCTACATATTCCAAGTGCCCGATAGGGAACCTACATAATCCAAGTGCCCACTAGGGAACCTACATATTCCAAGTTCCCGCTAGGCAACCTACATGTTCCAAGTGCCCATTAGTTAACCTAGATAGTCAAAGTGCCTGCTAGATAACCTAGATAGTCCAAGTGCCCACTAGGTAACCTATATAGTCCAAGTGCCCGCTAGGTAACCTATATAGTCCAAGTGCCCGCTAGGTAACCTAGATAGTCCAAGTGCCCGCAAGTTAACCTACATCATCCAAGTGCCTGCTAGTTAAACTAGATTGTCCAAGTGCCCGCTTGGGATCCTTCATAATCCAAGTGCCTGCTAGGTAACCTAGATAGTCCAAGTGCCCTTTATTTAACCTAGATAGTCCAATTGCCCACTAGGGGACGTACATAATCCAAGTGCACGCTAGGTAACCTAGATAGTCCAAGTGGGCACTAGGGTATGTACATAGTCCAAGTGCCTGCTAGGAAACCTAGATAGTCCAAGTGCCCGCTAGTTAACCTACATAGTCCAAGGGCCCGCTAGTTAACCTACGTAGTCCAAGGTCCACTAGTTAACCTAGATAGTCCAAGTGCCCACTAGTTAACCTACATAGTACAAGGGCCCGCTAGATGACCTAGATAGTCCAAGTGCCCGCTAGTTAACCTAGATAGTCAAAGTGCTCGCTAGTTAACCTAAGTAGTACAAATGTCCGATAGTGATACTATATAGTCCAAGTGCCCGCTAGGTTACCTGCATATTCCAAGTGCCCGTTCGTTAACTTAGATAGTCCAAGTGCCCACTAGGTAACCTACATAGTCCAATGCCCGCTAGGTAACCTATATAGTCCAAGTGCCCGCTAGGTAACCTAGATAGTCCAAGTGCCCGCTAGGTAACCTAGATAGTGCAAGTGCCCGGTAGTTAACCTACATAGTCCAAGTGCCCGCTAGGTAACCTAGATAGTCCAAGGGCCCGCTAGTTAACCTACATAGTCCAAGTGCCTGGTAGTTAACTTACATAGTTCAAGTGTCCGTAGGGAACATAAATAGTCAAAGTGCCCGCTAGGTAACCTAGATAGTCCAAATGCCCACTAGGGAACCCACATAGTCCAAGTGCCCGCTAGGGAATTTACATAGTCCAAGGGCCCGCTAGGGAACCTACATAGTCCAAGTGCCCGTTAGTTAACCTAGATAGGCAAACAGCCCCTAGGTAACCTACATATTCCAAGAACCCGCTAGGTAACGTATATAGTTCAAGTGTCAGCTAGGTAACCTAGATAGTCCAAGTGCCCGCTAGGTAACCTACAAAGTCTAAGTGCCCGCTAGGTAATCTATATAGTCCAAATGCCCACTAGGGAGCCTACATAGTCCAAATGCCCCTTAGGTAACCTAGATAGTCCAAGGGCCCGCTAGGTAACCTTCATAGTCCTAGTGCCCCCTAGTAAACCACATTCTCCAAGTGCCCGATAGGGAACCTACATAGTCCAAGTGCCCGTTAGTTAACCTAGATAGTCCAAGTGCCCGCTTGGTAACCTAGATAGTCCAAGTGCCCGCTAGTTAACCTACAGTGTCTAAGTGCCCACTAGGTTATCTATATAGTCCAAATGCCCGCTAGGGAACCTACATAGTCCAAGTGCCCGCTAGGTATCATAGATAATCCAAGTGCCCGCTAGTTAACCTATATCGTCCAAGTGCCCGCTAGTTTACCTAGATTGTCCAAGTGCCCGCTAGTTAACCTATATCGTCCAAGTGCCCGCTACTTAACATAGATAGTCCAAGTGATCGCTAGTTAACCAAGATATTCCAAGTGCCCGCTAGTTAACCTACATAATCTAAGTGCCAGTTTGCTAACCTAGATCGTCCAAGTGCCCGCTAGTTAACCTACATAGTCAAAGGGCCCGCTAGGTAACCTAGATAATCCAATTGCCCGCTAGGGAACATTCATAGTCCAAGTGCCAGCTAGGTAACCTAGATAGTCCAAGTGCCCGCTACTTTACCTAGATAGTCCTAGTGCCCGTTAGTTAATCTAGATAGTCCATGTGCCCACTAGGGGACGTACTTAGTCCAAGTGCCCGTAAGCTAACCTAGATAGTCCAAGTGCCCGCTAGTTAACATTGATCATCCAAGTGCCTGCTAGTTAACCTAGATAGGCCAAGTGCCCTCTAGTTAACCTAGATCATCCAAGTGCCCGCTAGTTAATCTACATAGTCCAAGGTCCGCTAGTTAACCTAGATAGTCCAAGTGCCCGCTACTTAACCTACATAGTACAAGGGCCCGCTAGTTGACCTTGATAGTCCAAGTGCCCGCTAGTTAACCTTGATAGTCAAAGTGCCCGCTAGTAAACCTAAGTAGTAAAATTGTCCGATAGGGAACAAGTGCCCGCTAGGTAACCGACATAGTCCAAGTGCTCATTCGTTGACATAGATAGTCAAAGTGCCCGCTAGAAACCTAGACAGTCCAAGTGCCCGCTAGGTTACCTACAGAGTCCAAGTGCCTGTTCGTTAACCTAGATAGTCCAAGTGCCCGCTAGGTTACCTAGACAGTCCAAGTGCCCGCTAATTAACCTACATAGTCCAAGTGCCCGATAGGGAACCTACATATTCCAAGTGCCCGATAGGGAACCTACATAATCCAAGTGCCCACTAGGGAACCTACATATTCCAAGTGCCCGCTAGGCAACCTACATGTTCCAAGTGCCCGTTAGTTCACCTAGATAGTCAAAGTGCCTGCTAGGTAACCTAGATAGTCCAAGTGCCCACTAGGTAACCTACATATTTCAAGTTCCCGCTAGGTAACCTATATAGTCCAAGTGCCCGCTAGGTAACCTAGATAGTCCAAGTGCCCGAAAGTTAACCTAGATCGTCCAAGTGCCTGCTAGTAAAACTAGATTGTCCAAGTGCCCGCTTGGGATCCTTCATAATCCAAGTGCCTACTAGGTAACCTAGATAGTCCGAGTGCCCGTTAGTTAACCTAGATAGTCCAATTGCCCACTAGGGGACGTACATAATCCAAGTGCACGCTAGGTAACCTAGATAGTCCAAGTGGGCACTAGGGTATGTACATAGTCCAAGTGCATGCTAGGAAACCTAGATAGTTCAAGTGCCCGCTAGTTAACCTACATAGTCCAAGGGCCCGCTAGTTAACCTACATAGTCCAAGGTCCACTACTTAACCTAGATAGTCCAAGTGCCCACTAGTTAACCTACATAGTACAAGGGCCCGCTAGTTGACCTAGATAGTCCAAGTGCCCGCTACTTAACCTAGATAGCCAAAGTGCTCGCTAGTTAACCTAAGTAGTACAAATGTCCGATAGTGATACTACATAGTCCAAGTGCCCGCTAGGTTACCTACATATTCCAAGTGCCCGTTCGTTAACTTAGATAGTACAAGGGCCCACTAGGTAACCTACATAGTCCAAGTGCCCGCTAGGTAATCTATATAGTCCAAATGCCCTTTAGGGAGCCTACAAAGTCCAAGTGCCCGCTAGGTAACAAAGATAATCCAAGTGCCCGCTAGTTAACCTATATCGTCCAAGGGCCCGCTAGTTAACCTAGATAGTCCAAGGGCCCGCTAGTTAACCTAGATATTCCAAGTGCCCGCTAGTTAACCTACATAATCTAAGTGCCAGTTAGCTAACCTAGATCGTCCAAGTGCCTGCTAGTTAACCTACATAGTCAAAGGGCCCGCTAGTTAACCTACATAGTGCAAGAGCCCGCTAGTTAACCTAGATCGTGCAAGTGTCCGCTAGTTAACCTACATAGTCCAAGTGCCCCTTAGCTAACCTAGATAGTCCAAGGGCCCCCTAGTTGACCTACATAGTCCAAGGGCCCGCTAGGTAACCTAGATAATCCAATTGCCCGCTAGGGAACATTCATAGTCCAAGTGCCAGCTAGGTAACCTAGATAGTCCAAGTGCCCGCTACTTTACCTAGATAGTCTTAGTGCCCGTTAGTTAATCTAGATAGTCCATGTGCCCACTAGGGGACGTACTTAGTCCAAGTGCCCGTAAGCTAACCTAGATAGTCCAAGTGCCCCCTAGTTAACATTGATCATCCAAGTGCCTGCTAGTTAACCTAGATAGGCAAAGTTCCCTCTAGTTAACCTAGATCGTCCAAGTGCCCGCTAGTTAATCTACATAGTCCAAGGTCCGCAAGTTAACATAGATAGTCCAAGTACCCGCTACTTAACCTACATAGTACAAGGGCCCGCTAGTTGACCTTGATAGTCCAAGTGCCCGCTAGTTAACCTTGATAGTCAAAGTGCCCGCTAGTAAACCTAAGTAGTAAAATTGTCCGATAGGGAACAAGTGCCCGCTAGGTAACCAACATAGTCCAAGTGCTCATTCGTTGACATAGATAGTCAAAGTGCCCGCTAGAAACCTAGACAGTCCAAGTGCCCACTAGGTTACCTACAGAGTCCAAGTGCCCGTTCGTTAACCTAGATAGTCCAAGTGCCCGATAGGTTACCTAGACAGTCCAAGTGCCCGCTAATTAACCTACATAGTCCAAGTGCCCGATAGGGAACCTACATATTCCAAGTGCCCGATAGGGAACCTACATAAATCAAGTGCCCACTAGGGAACCTACATATTCCAAGTGCCCGCTAGGCAACCTACATGTTCCAAGTGCCCATTAGTTAACCTAGATAGTCAAAGTGCCTGCTAGGTAACCTAGATAGTCCAAGTGCCCACTAGGTAACCTAGATAGTCCAAGTGCCCGCTAGGTAACCTATATAGTCCAAGTGCCCGCTAGGTAACCTAGATAGTCCAAGTGCCCGCAAGTTAACCTAGATCATCCAAGTGCCTGCTAGTTAAACTAGATTGTCCAAGTGCCCGCTTGGGATCCTTCATAATCCAAGTGCATGCTAGGTAACCTAGATAGTCCAATTGCCCACTAGGGGACGTACATAATCCACGTGCACGCTAGGTAACCTAGATAGTCCAAGTGCGCACTAGGGTATGTACATAGTCCAAGTGCCTGCTAGGAAACCTAGATAGTCCAAGTGCCCGCTACTTAACCTACATAGTCCAAGGTCCACTAGTTAACCTAGATAGTCCAAGTGCCCACTAGTTAACCTACATAGTACAAGGGCCCGCTAGTTGACCTAGATAGTCCAAGTGCCCGCTAGTTAACCTAGATAGTCAAAGTGCTCGCTAGTTAACCTAAGTAGTACAAATGTCCGATAGTGATACTATATAGTCCAAGTGCCCGCTAGGTTACCTGCATATTCCAAGTGCCCGTTCGTTAACTTAGATAGTCCAAGTGCCCACTAGGTAACCTACATAGTCCAAGTGCCCGCTAGGTAACCTATATAGTCCAAGTGCCCGCTAGGTAACCTAGATAGTCCAAGTGCCCGCTAGGTAACCTAGATAGTGCAAGTGCCCGGTAGTTAACCTACATAGTCCAAGTGCCCGCTAGGTAACCTAGATAGTCCAAGGGCCCGCTAGTTAACCTACATAGTCCAAGTGCCTGGTAGTTAACTTACATAGTACAAGTGTCCTTAGGGAACATACATAGTCCAAGTGCCCGCTAGGTAACCTAGATAGTCCAAATGCCCGCTAGGGAACCCACATAGTCCAAGTGCCCGCTAGGGAATTTACATAGTCCAAGGGCCCGCTAGGGAACCTACATAGTCCAAGTGCCCGTTAGTTAACCTAGATAGTCCAAGTGCCCGTTAGGTAACCTAGATAGTCTAACAGCCCCTAGGTAACCAACATATTCCAAGAACCCGCTAGGTAACGTATATAGTTCAAGTGCCAGCTAGGTAACCTAGATAGTCCAAGTGCCCGCTAGGTAACCTACAAAGTCTAAGTGCCCGCTAGGTAATCTATATAGTCCAAATGCCCACTAGGGAGCATACATAGTCCAAATGCCCCTTAGGTAACCTAGATAGTCCAAGGGCCCACTAGGTAACCTTCATAGTCCTAGTGCCCCCTAGTAAACCACATTCTCCAAGTGCCCGATAGGGAACCTACATAGTCCAAGTGCCCGTTAGTTAACCTAGATAGTCCAAGTGCCCGCTTGGTAACCTAGATAGTCCAAGTGCCCGCTAGGTAACCTACAGAGTCTAAGTGCCCACTAGGTTATCTATATAGTCCAAATGCCCGCTAGGGAACCTACATAGTCCAAGTGCCCGCTAGGTAACATAGATAATTCAAGTGCCCGCTAGTTAACCTATATCGTCCAAGTGCTCGCTAGTTTACCTAGATAGTCCAAGTGCCCGCTAGTTAACCTATATCGTCCAAGTGCCCGCTACTTAACATAGATAGTCCAAGTGCCCGCTAGTTAACCAAGGTATTCCAAGTGCCCGCTAGTTAACCTACATAATCTAAGTGCCAGTTTGCTAACCTAGATCGTCCAAGTGCCCGCTAGTTAACCTACATAGTCAAAGGGCCCGCTAGTTAACCTACATAGTGCAAGAGTCCGCTAGTTAACCTAGATCGTGCAAGTGTCCGCTAGTTAACCTACATAGTCCAAGTGCCAGTTAGCTAACCTAGATAGTCCAAGGGCCCCCTAGTTGACCTACATAGTCCACGTGCGCGCTAGGTAACCTAGATAATCCAATTGCCCGCTAGGGAACATTCATAGTCCAAGTGCCAGCTAGGTAACCTAGATAGTCCAAGTGCCCGCTACTTTACCTAGATAGTCCTAGTGCCCGTTAGTTAATCTAGATAGTCCATGTGCCCACTAGGGGACATACTTAGTACAAGTGCCCGTAAGCTAACCTACATAGTCCAAGTGCCCGCTAGTTAACATTGATCATCCAAGTCCCTGCTAGTTAACCTAGATAGGCCAATTGCCCTCTAGTTAACCTAGATCATCCAAGTGCCCGCTAGTTAATCTACATAGTCCAAGGTCCGCTAGTTAACATAGATAGTCCAAGTGCCCGCTACTTAACCTACATAGTACAAGGGCCCGCTAGTTGACCTTGATAGTCCAAGTGCCCGCTAGTTAACCTTGATAGTCAAAGTGCCCGCTAGTAAACCTAAGTTGTAAAATTGTCCGATAGGGAACAAGTGCCCGCTAGGTAACCGACATAGTCCAAGTGCTCATTCGTTGACAAAGATTTTCAAAGTGCCCGCTAGAAACCTAGACAGTCCAAGTGCCCGCTAGGTTAACTACAGAGTCCAAGTGCCCGTTCGTTAACCTAGATAGTCCAAGTGCCCGCTAGGTTACCTAGACAGTCCAAGTGCCCGCTAATTAACCTACATAGTCCAAGTGCCCGATAGGGAACCTACATATTCCAAGTGCCCGATAGGGAACCTACATAATCCAAGTGCCCACTAGGGAACCTACATATTCCAAGTGCCCGCTAGGCAACCTACATGTTCCAAGTGCCCGTTAGTTCACCTAGATAGTCAAAGTGCCTGCTAGGTAACCTAGATAGTCCAAGTGCCCACTAAGTAACCTACATAGTTCATGTTCCCGCTAGGTAACCTATATAGTCCAAGTGCCCGCTAGGTAACCTAGATAGTCCAAGTGCCCGCAAGTTAACCTAGATCGTCCAAGTGCCTGCTAGTTAAACTAGATTGTCCAAGTGCCCGCTTGGGATCCTTCATAATCCAAGTGCCTACTAGGTAACCTAGATAGTCAAAGTGCCCGTTAGTTAACCTAGATAGTCCAATTGCCCACTAGGGGACGTACATAATCCAAGTGCACGCTAGGTAACCTAGATAGTCCAAGTGGGCACTAGGGTATGTACATAGTCCAAGTGCCTGCTAGGAAACCTAGATAGTTCAAGTGCACGCTAGTTAACCTACATAGTCCAAGGGCCCGCTAGTTAACCTACATAGTCCAAGGTCCACTAGTTAACCTAGATAGTCCAAGTGCCCACTAGTTAACCTACATAGTACAAGGGCCCGCTAGTTGACCTAGATAGTCCAAGTGCCCGCTACTTAACCTAGATAGCCAAAGTGCTCGCTAGTTAACCTAAGTAGTACAAATGTCCGATAGTGATACTACATAGTCCAAGTGCCCGCTATGTTACCTACATATTCCAAGTGCCCGTTCGTTAACTTAGATAGTCCAAGGGCCCACTAGGTAACCTACATAGTCCAAGTGCCCGCTAGGTAATCTATATAGTCCAAATGCCCGCTAGGGAGCCTACATAGTCCAAATGCCCGCAAGGTAACCTAGATAGTCCAAGGGCCCGCTAGGTAACCTACATAGTCCTAGTGCCCCCTAGTTAAACTACATTCTCCAAGTGCCCGATAGGGAAACTACATACTCCAAGTGCCCGTTAGTTAACCTAGATAGTCCAAGTGCCCGCTTGGTAACCTAGATAGTCCAACAACCTGCTAGGTAACCTACATACTCCAAGAACCCGCTATGTAACGTAGATAGTTCAAGTACCAGTTAGGTAACGTAGATAGTCCAAGTGCCCGCTAGGTAACCTACAGAGTCTAAGTTCCCGCTAGGTTATCTATATTGTCCAAATGCCCGCTAGGGAACCTACATAGTCGAAGTGCCTGTTCGTTAACCTAGATAGTCCAAGTGCCCGCTAGGAAACCTACATAGTCCAAGGGACCGCTAGGTAACCTAGATAGTCCAAGTGCCCGCTAGGTAACCTAGAGTCCAAGTGCTCGCTAGTTAACCTACATAGTCCATGTGCCCGCTAGGTAAACTAGATAGTTCAAGTGCCCGCTAAGGAACATACATAGTCCAAGTGCACGCGAGTTAACTTAGATAGTCCAAGTGCCCGCTAGTTAACCTAGATAGTCCAAGTGCCGCTAGGTAAACTACATAGTGCAAGTGTCCCCTCGTTAACCTACATAATTCAAATGCCCGCTAGTTAACATAGATAGTCCAATTGCCCACTAGGGGACGTACATAATCCAAGGGCACGCTAGGTAACCTAGATAGTCCAAGTGGGCACTAGGGTATGTACATAGTCCAAGTGCCTGCTAGGAAACCTAGATAGTCCAAGTGCCCGCTACTTAACCTACATAGTCCAAGGTCCACTAGTTAACCTAGATAGTCCAAGTGCCCACTAGTTAACCTACATAGTACAAGGGCCCGCTAGTTGACCTAGATAGTCCAAGTGCCCGCTAGTTAACCTAGATAGTCAAAGTGCTCGCTAGTTAACCTAAGTAGTACAAATGTCCGATAGTGATACTATATAGTCCAAGTGCCCGCTAGGTTACCTGCATATTCCAAGTGCCCGTTCGTTAACTTAGATAGTCCAAGTGCCCACTAGGTAACCTACATAGTCCAAGTGCCCGCTAGGTAACCTATATAGTCCAAGTGCCCGCTAGGTAACCTAGATAGTCCAAGTGCCCGCTAGGTAACCTAGATAGTGCAAGTGCCCGGTAGTTAACCTACATAGTCCAAGTGCCCGCTAGGTAACCTAGATAGTCCAAGGGCCCGCTAGTTAACCTACATAGTCCAAGTGCCTGGTAGTTAACTTACATAGTACAAGTGTCCTTAGGGAACATACATAGTCCAAGTGCCCGCTAGGTAACCTAGATAGTCCAAATGCCCGCTAGGGAACCCACATAGTCCAAGTGCCCGCTAGGGAATTTACATAGTCCAAGGGCCCGCTAGGGAACCTACATAGTCCAAGTGCCCGTTAGTTAACCTAGATAGTCCAAGTGCCCGTTAGGTAACCTAGATAGTCTAACAGCCCCTAGGTAACCAACATATTCCAAGAACCCGCTAGGTAACGTATATAGTTCAAGTGCCAGCTAGGTAACCTAGATAGTCCAAGTGCCCGCTAGGTAACCTACAAAGTCTAAGTGCCCGCTAGGTAATCTATATAGTCCAAATGCCCACTAGGGAGCATACATAGTCCAAATGCCCCTTAGGTAACCTAGATAGTCCAAGGGCCCACTAGGTAACCTTCATAGTCCTAGTGCCCCCTAGTAAACCACATTCTCCAAGTGCCCGATAGGGAACCTACATAGTCCAAGTGCCCGTTAGTTAACCTAGATAGTTCAAGTGCCCGCTTGGTAACCTAGATAGTCCAAGTGCCCGCTAGGTAACCTACAGAGTCTAAGTGCCCACTAGGTTATCTATATAGTCCAAATGCCCGCTAGGGAACCTACATAGTCCAAGTGCCCGCTAGGTAACATAGATAATTCAAGTGCCCGCTAGTTAACCTATATCGTCCAAGTGCTCGCTAGTTTACCTAGATAGTCCAAGTGCCCGCTAGTTAACCTATATCGTCCAAGTGCCCGCTACTTAACATAGATAGTCCAAGTGCCCGCTAGTTAACCAAGGTATTCCAAGTGCCCGCTAGTTAACCTACATAATCTAAGTGCCAGTTTGCTAACCTAGATCGTCCAAGTGCCCGCTAGTTAACCTACATAGTCAAAGGGCCCGCTAGTTAACCTACATAGTGCAAGAGTCCGCTAGTTAACCTAGATCGTGCAAGTGTCCGCTAGTTAACCTACATAGTCCAAGTGCCAGTTAGCTAACCTAGATAGTCCAAGGGCCCCCTAGTTGACCTACATAGTCCACGTGCGCGCTAGGTAACCTAGATAATCCAATTGCCCGCTAGGGAACATTCATAGTCCAAGTGCCAGCTAGGTAACCTAGATAGTCCAAGTGCCCGCTACTTTACCTAGATAGTCCTAGTGCCCGTTAGTTAATCTAGATAGTCCATGTGCCCACTAGGGGACATACTTAGTACAAGTGCCCGTAAGCTAACCTACATAGTCCAAGTGCCCGCTAGTTAACATTGATCATCCAAGTCCCTGCTAGTTAACCTAGATAGGCCAATTGCCCTCTAGTTAACCTAGATCATCCAAGTGCCCGCTAGTTAATCTACATAGTCCAAGGTCCGCTAGTTAACATAGATAGTCCAAGTGCCCGCTACTTAACCTACATAGTACAAGGGCCCGCTAGTTGACCTTGATAGTCCAAGTGCCCGCTAGTTAACCTTGATAGTCAAAGTGCCCGCTAGTAAACCTAAGTTGTAAAATTGTCCGATAGGGAACAAGTGCCCGCTAGGTAACCGACATAGTCCAAGTGCTCATTCGTTGACAAAGATTTTCAAAGTGCCCGCTAGAAACCTAGACAGTCCAAGTGCCCGCTAGGTTAACTACAGAGTCCAAGTGCCCGTTCGTTAACCTAGATAGTCCAAGTGCCCGCTAGGTTACCTAGACAGTCCAAGTGCCCGCTAATTAACCTACATAGTCCAAGTGCCCGATAGGGAACCTACATATTCCAAGTGCCCGATAGGGAACCTACATAATCCAAGTGCCCACTAGGGAACCTACATATTCCAAGTGCCCGCTAGGCAACCTACATGTTCCAAGTGCCCGTTAGTTCACCTAGATAGTCAAAGTGCCTGCTAGGTAACCTAGATAGTCCAAGTGCCCACTAAGTAACCTACATAGTTCATGTTCCCGCTAGGTAACCTATATAGTCCAAGTGCCCGCTAGGTAACCTAGATAGTCCAAGTGCCCGCAAGTTAACCTAGATCGTCCAAGTGCCTGCTAGTTAAACTAGATTGTCCAAGTGCCCGCTTGGGATCCTTCATAATCCAAGTGCCTACTAGGTAACCTAGATAGTCAAAGTGCCCGTTAGTTAACCTAGATAGTCCAATTGCCCACTAGGGGACGTACATAATCCAAGTGCACGCTAGGTAACCTAGATAGTCCAAGTGGGCACTAGGGTATGTACATAGTCCAAGTGCCTGCTAGGAAACCTAGATAGTTCAAGTGCACGCTAGTTAACCTACATAGTCCAAGGGCCCGCTAGTTAACCTACATAGTCCAAGGTCCACTAGTTAACCTAGATAGTCCAAGTGCCCACTAGTTAACCTACATAGTACAAGGGCCCGCTAGTTGACCTAGATAGTCCAAGTGCCCGCTACTTAACCTAGATAGCCAAAGTGCTCGCTAGTTAACCTAAGTAGTACAAATGTCCGATAGTGATACTACATAGTCCAAGTGCCCGCTATGTTACCTACATATTCCAAGTGCCCGTTCGTTAACTTAGATAGTCCAAGGGCCCACTAGGTAACCTACATAGTCCAAGTGCCCGCTAGGTAATCTATATAGTCCAAATGCCCGCTAGGGAGCCTACATAGTCCAAATGCCCGCAAGGTAACCTAGATAGTCCAAGGGCCCGCTAGGTAACCTACATAGTCCTAGTGCCCCCTAGTTAAACTACATTCTCCAAGTGCCCGATAGGGAAACTACATACTCCAAGTGCCCGTTAGTTAACCTAGATAGTCCAAGTGCCCGCTTGGTAACCTAGATAGTCCAACAACCTGCTAGGTAACCTACATACTCCAAGAACCCGCTATGTAACGTAGATAGTTCAAGTACCAGTTAGGTAACGTAGATAGTCCAAGTGCCCGCTAGGTAACCTACAGAGTCTAAGTTCCCGCTAGGTTATCTATATTGTCCAAATGCCCGCTAGGGAACCTACATAGTCGAAGTGCCTGTTCGTTAACCTAGATAGTCCAAGTGCCCGCTAGGAAACCTACATAGTCCAAGGGACCGCTAGGTAACCTAGATAGTCCAAGTGCCCGCTAGGTAACCTAGAGTCCAAGTGCTCGCTAGTTAACCTACATAGTCCATGTGCCCGCTAGGTAAACTAGATAGTTCAAGTGCCCGCTAAGGAACATACATAGTCCAAGTGCACGCGAGTTAACTTAGATAGTCCAAGTGCCCGCTAGTTAACCTAGATAGTCCAAGTGCCGCTAGGTAAACTACATAGTGCAAGTGTCCCCTCGTTAACCTACATAATTCAAATGCCCGCTAGTTAACATAGATAGTCCAATTGCCCACTAGGGGACGTACATAATCCAAGGGCACGCTAGGTAACCTAGATAGTCCAAGTGGGCACTAGGGTATGTACATAGTCCAAGTGCCTGCTAGGAAACCTAGATAGTCCAAGTGCCCGCTACTTAACCTACATAGTCCAAGGTCCACTAGTTAACCTAGATAGTCCAAGTGCCCACTAGTTAACCTACATAGTACAAGGGCCCGCTAGTTGACCTAGATAGTCCAAGTGCCCGCTAGTTAACCTAGATAGTCAAAGTGCTCGCTAGTTAACCTAAGTAGTACAAATGTCCGATAGTGATACTATATAGTCCAAGTGCCCGCTAGGTTACCTGCATATTCCAAGTGCCCGTTCGTTAACTTAGATAGTCCAAGTGCCCACTAGGTAACCTACATAGTCCAAGTGCCCGCTAGGTAACCTATATAGTCCAAGTGCCCGCTAGGTAACCTAGATAGTCCAAGTGCCCGCTAGGTAACCTAGATAGTGCAAGTGCCCGGTAGTTAACCTACATAGTCCAAGTGCCCGCTAGGTAACCTAGATAGTCCAAGGGCCCGCTAGTTAACCTACATAGTCCAAGTGCCTGGTAGTTAACTTACATAGTACAAGTGTCCTTAGGGAACATACATAGTCCAAGTGCCCGCTAGGTAACCTAGATAGTCCAAATGCCCGCTAGGGAACCCACATAGTCCAAGTGCCCGCTAGGGAATTTACATAGTCCAAGGGCCCGCTAGGGAACCTACATAGTCCAAGTGCCCGTTAGTTAACCTAGATAGTCCAAGTGCCCGTTAGGTAACCTAGATAGTCTAACAGCCCCTAGGTAACCAACATATTCCAAGAACCCGCTAGGTAACGTATATAGTTCAAGTGCCAGCTAGGTAACCTAGATAGTCCAAGTGCCCGCTAGGTAACCTACAAAGTCTAAGTGCCCGCTAGGTAATCTATATAGTCCAAATGCCCACTAGGGAGCATACATAGTCCAAATGCCCCTTAGGTAACCTAGATAGTCCAAGGGCCCACTAGGTAACCTTCATAGTCCTAGTGCCCCCTAGTAAACCACATTCTCCAAGTGCCCGATAGGGAACCTACATAGTCCAAGTGCCCGTTAGTTAACCTAGATAGTTCAAGTGCCCGCTTGGTAACCTAGATAGTCCAAGTGCCCGCTAGGTAACCTACAGAGTCTAAGTGCCCACTAGGTTATCTATATAGTCCAAATGCCCGCTAGGGAACCTACATAGTCCAAGTGCCCGCTAGGTAACATAGATAATTCAAGTGCCCGCTAGTTAACCTATATCGTCCAAGTGCTCGCTAGTTTACCTAGATAGTCCAAGTGCCCGCTAGTTAACCTATATCGTCCAAGTGCCCGCTACTTAACATAGATAGTCCAAGTGCCCGCTAGTTAACCAAGGTATTCCAAGTGCCCGCTAGTTAACCTACATAATCTAAGTGCCAGTTTGCTAACCTAGATCGTCCAAGTGCCCGCTAGTTAACCTACATAGTCAAAGGGCCCGCTAGTTAACCTACATAGTGCAAGAGTCCGCTAGTTAACCTAGATCGTGCAAGTGTCCGCTAGTTAACCTACATAGTCCAAGTGCCAGTTAGCTAACCTAGATAGTCCAAGGGCCCCCTAGTTGACCTACATAGTCCACGTGCGCGCTAGGTAACCTAGATAATCCAATTGCCCGCTAGGGAACATTCATAGTCCAAGTGCCAGCTAGGTAACCTAGATAGTCCAAGTGCCCGCTACTTTACCTAGATAGTCCTAGTGCCCGTTAGTTAATCTAGATAGTCCATGTGCCCACTAGGGGACATACTTAGTACAAGTGCCCGTAAGCTAACCTACATAGTCCAAGTGCCCGCTAGTTAACATTGATCATCCAAGTGCCTGCTAGTTAACCTAGATAGGCCAATTGCCCTCTAGTTAACCTAGATCATCCAAGTGCCCGCTAGTTAATCTACATAGTCCAAGGTCCGCTAGTTAACATAGATAGTCCAAGTGCCCGCTACTTAACCTACATAGTACAAGGGCCCGCTAGTTGACCTTGATAGTCCAAGTGCCCGCTAGTTAACCTTGATAGTCAAAGTGCCCGCTAGTAAACCTAAGTTGTAAAATTGTCCGATAGGGAACAAGTGCCCGCTAGGTAACCGACATAGTCCAAGTGCTCATTCGTTGACAAAGATTTTCAAAGTGCCCGCTAGAAACCTAGACAGTCCAAGTGCCCGCTAGGTTAACTACAGAGTCCAAGTGCCCGTTCGTTAACCTAGATAGTCCAAGTGCCCGCTAGGTTACCTAGACAGTCCAAGTGCCCGCTAATTAACCTACATAGTCCAAGTGCCCGATAGGGAACCTACATATTCCAAGTGCCCGATAGGGAACCTACATAATCCAAGTGCCCACTAGGGAACCTACATATTCCAAGTGCCCGCTAGGCAACCTACATGTTCCAAGTGCCCGTTAGTTCACCTAGATAGTCAAAGTGCCTGCTAGGTAACCTAGATAGTCCAAGTGCCCACTAAGTAACCTACATAGTTCATGTTCCCGCTAGGTAACCTATATAGTCCAAGTGCCCGCTAGGTAACCTAGATAGTCCAAGTGCCCGCAAGTTAACCTAGATCGTCCAAGTGCCTGCTAGTTAAACTAGATTGTCCAAGTGCCCGCTTGGGATCCTTCATAATCCAAGTGCCTACTAGGTAACCTAGATAGTCAAAGTGCCCGTTAGTTAACCTAGATAGTCCAATTGCCCACTAGGGGACGTACATAATCCAAGTGCACGCTAGGTAACCTAGATAGTCCAAGTGGGCACTAGGGTATGTACATAGTCCAAGTGCCTGCTAGGAAACCTAGATAGTTCAAGTGCACGCTAGTTAACCTACATAGTCCAAGGGCCCGCTAGTTAACCTACATAGTCCAAGGTCCACTAGTTAACCTAGATAGTCCAAGTGCCCACTAGTTAACCTACATAGTACAAGGGCCCGCTAGTTGACCTAGATAGTCCAAGTGCCCGCTACTTAACCTAGATAGCCAAAGTGCTCGCTAGTTAACCTAAGTAGTACAAATGTCCGATAGTGATACTACATAGTCCAAGTGCCCGCTATGTTACCTACATATTCCAAGTGCCCGTTCGTTAACTTAGATAGTCCAAGGGCCCACTAGGTAACCTACATAGTCCAAGTGCCCGCTAGGTAATCTATATAGTCCAAATGCCCGCTAGGGAGCCTACATAGTCCAAATGCCCGCAAGGTAACCTAGATAGTCCAAGGGCCCGCTAGGTAACCTACATAGTCCTAGTGCCCCCTAGTTAAACTACATTCTCCAAGTGCCCGATAGGGAAACTACATACTCCAAGTGCCCGTTAGTTAACCTAGATAGTCCAAGTGCCCGCTTGGTAACCTAGATAGTCCAACAACCTGCTAGGTAACCTACATACTCCAAGAACCCGCTATGTAACGTAGATAGTTCAAGTACCAGTTAGGTAACGTAGATAGTCCAAGTGCCCGCTAGGTAACCTACAGAGTCTAAGTTCCCGCTAGGTTATCTATATTGTCCAAATGCCCGCTAGGGAACCTACATAGTCGAAGTGCCTGTTCGTTAACCTAGATAGTCCAAGTGCCCGCTAGGAAACCTACATAGTCCAAGTGACCGCTAGGTAACCTAGATAGTCCAAGTGCCCGCTAGGTAACCTAGAGTCCAAGTGCTCGCTAGTTAACCTACATAGTCCATGTGCCCGCTAGGTAAACTAGATAGTTCAAGTGCCCGCTAAGGAACATACATAGTCCAAGTGCACGCGAGTTAACTTAGATAGTCCAAGTGCCCGCTAGTTAACCTAGATAGTCCAAGTGCCGCTAGGTAAACTACATAGTGCAAGTGTCCCCTCGTTAACCTACATAATTCAAATGCCCGCTAGTTAACATAGATAGTCCAATTGCCCACTAGGGGACGTACATAATCCAAGGGCACGCTAGGTAACCTAGATAGTCCAAGTGGGCACTAGGGTATGTACATAGTCCAAGTGCCTGCTAGGAAACCTAGATAGTTCAAGTGCCCGCTAGTTAACCTACATAGTCCAAGGGCCCGCTAGTTAACCTACATAGTCCAAGGTCCACTAGTTAACCTAGATAGTCCAAGTGCCCACTAGTTAACCTACATAGTACAAGGGCCCGCTAGTTGACCTAGATAGTCCAAGTGCCCGCTACTTAACCTAGATAGCCAAAGTGCTCGCTAGTTAACCTAAGTAGTACAAATGTCCGATAGTGATACTATATAGTCCAAGTGCCCGCTAGGTTACCTGCATATTCCAAGTGCCCGTTCGTTAACTTAGATAGTCCAAGTGCCCACTAGGTAACCTACATAATCCAAGTTCCTGCTAGGTAACCTAGATAGTCCAAGTGACCGCTAGGGAACCCACATAGTCCAAGTGCCCGCTAGGGAATTTACATAGTCCAAGGGCCCGCTAGGTAACCTAGATAGTGCAAGTGCCCGGTAGTTAACCTACATAGTCCAAGTGCCCGCTAGGTAACCTAGATAGTCCAAGGGCCCGCTACTTAACCTACATAGTCCAAGTGCCTGGTAGTTAACTTACATAGTTCAAGTGTCCGTAGGGAACATACATATTCCAAGTGCCCGCTAGGTAACCTAGATAGTCCAAATGCCCGCTAGGGAACCCACATAGTCCAAGTGCCCGCTAGGGAATTTACATAGTCCAAGGGCCCGCTAGGGAACCTACATAGTCCAAGTGCCCGTTAGTTAACCTAGATAGTCCAAGTGCCCGTTAGGTAACCTAGATAGTCCAACAGCCCCTAGGTAACCTACATATTCCAAGAACCCGCTAGGTAACGTAGATAGTTCAAGTGCCAGCTAGGTAACCTAGATAGTCCAAGTGTCCGCTAGGTAACCTAGATAGTCCAAGTGTCCGCTAGGTAACCTACAAAGTCTAAGTGCCCGCTAGGTAATCTATATAGTCCAAATGCCCGCTAGGGAGCCTACATAGTCCAAATGCCCCTTAGGTAACCTAGATAGTCCAAGGACCCACTAGGTAACCTTCATAGTCCAAGTGCCCCCTAGTAAACCTACATTCTCCAAGTGCCCAATAGGGAATCTACATAGTCCACGTGCCCGTTAGTTAACCTAGATAATCCAAGTGCCCGCTTGGTAACCTACATAGTCCAAGTGCCCACTAGGTAACATAGATAATCCAAGTGCCCGCTAGTTAACCTATATCGTCCAAGTGCCCGCTAGTTAACCTAGATAGTCCAAGGGCCCGCTAGTTAACCTAGATAGTCCATGGGCCCGCTAGTTAACCGAGATATTCCAAGTGCCCGCTAGTTAACCTACATAATCTAAGTGCCAGTTAGCTAACCTAGATCGTCCAAGTGCCCGCTAGTTAACCTATATAGTCCAAGTGCCAGTTAGCTAACCTAGATAGTCCAAGGGCCCCCTAGTTGACCTACATAGTCCAAGTGCCCGCTAGGTAACCTAGATAATCCAATTGCCCGCTAGGGAACATTCATAGTCCAAGTGCCAGCTAGGTAACCTAGATAGTCCAAGTGCCCGCTACTTTACCTAGATAGTCCTAGTGCCCGTTAGTTAATCTAGATAGTCCATGTGCCCACTAGGGGACATACTTAGTCCAAGTGCCCGTAAGCTAACCTAGATAGTCCAAGTGCCCGCTAGTTAACATTGATCATCCAAGTGCCTGCTAGTTAACCTAGATAGGCAAAGTTCCCTCTAGTTAACCTAGATCGTCCAAGTGCCCGCTAGTTAATCTACATAGTCCAAGGTCCGCAAGTTAACCTAGATAGTCCAAGTGCCCGCTAATTAACCTACATAGTACAAGGGCCCGCTAGTTGACCTTGATAGTCCAAGTGCCCGCTAGTTAACCTTGATAGTCAAAGTGCCCGCTAGTAAACCTAAGTAGTAAAATTGTCCGATAGGGAACCTACATAGTCCAAGTGCCCGCTAGGTAACCGACATAGTCCAAGTGCTCATTCGTTGACATAGATAGTCAAAGTGCCCGCTAGAAACCTAGACAGTCCAAGTGCCCGCTAGGTTACCTACAGAGTCCAAGTGCCCGTTCGTTAACCTAGATAGTCCAAATGCCCGCTAGGTTACCTAGACAGTCCAAGTGCCCGCTAATTAACCTACATAGTCCAAGTGCCCGATAGGGAACCTACATATTCCAAGTGCCCGATAGGGAACCTACATAATCCAAGTGCCCACTAGGGAACCTACATATTCCAAGTGCCCGCTAGGCAACCTACATGTTCCAAGTGCCCATTAGTTAACCTAGATAGTCAAAGTGCCTGCTAGGTAACCTAGATAGTCCAAGTGCCCACTAGGTAACCTAGATAGTCCAAGTGCCCGCTAGGTAACCTATATAGTCCAAGTGCCCGCTAGGTAACCTAGATAGTCCAAGTGCCCGCAAGTTAACCTAGATCATCCAAGTGCCTGCTAGTTAAACTAGATTGTCCAAGTGCCCGCTTGGGATCCTTCATAATCCAAGTGCCTGCTAGGTAACCTAGATAGTCCAAGTGCCTGTTAGTTAACCTAGATAGTCCAATTGCCCACTAGGGGATGTACATAATCCAAGTGCACGTTAGGTAACCTAGATAGTCCAAGTGGGCACTAGGGTATGTACATAGTCCAAGTGCCTGCTAGGAAACCTAGATAGTCCAAGTGCCCGCTAGTTAACCTACATAGTCCAAGGGCCCGCTAGTTAACCTACATAATCCAAGGTCCACTAGTTAACCTAGATAGTCCAAGTGCCCACTAGTTAACCTATATAGTACAAGGGCCCGCTAGGTAACGTATAGAGTTCAAGTGCCAGCTAGGTAACCTAGATAGTCCAAGTGCCCGCTAGGTAACCTACAAAGTCTAAGTGCCCGCTAGGTAATCTATATAGTCCAAATGCCCACTAGGGAGCCTACATAGTCCAAATGCCCCTTAGGTAACCTAGATAGACCAAGGGCCCGCTAGGTAACCTTCATAGTCCTAGTGCCCCCTAGTAAACCACATTCTCCAAGTGCCCGATAGGGAACCTACAGTGTCCAAGTGCCCGTTAGTTAACCTAGATAGTCCAAGTGCCCGCTTGGTAACCTAGATAGTCAAAGTGCCCGCTATGTAACCTACAGAGTCTAAGTGCCCACTAGGTTACCTATATAGTCCAAATCCCGCTAGGGAACCTACATAGTCCAAGTGCCCGCTAGGTAACATAGATAATCCAAGTGCCCGCTAGTTAACCTATATCGTCCAAGTGCCCGCTAGTTTACCTTGATAGTCCAAGTGCCCGCTAGTTAACCTATATCGTCCAAGTGCCCGCTACTTAACATAGATAGCCCAAGTGCCCGCTAGTTAACCAAGATATTCCAAGTGCCCACCAGTTAACCTACATAATCTAAGTGCCAGTTTGCTAACCTAGATCGTCCAAGTGCCCGCTAGTTAACCTACATAGTCAAAGGGCCCGCTAGTTAACCTACATAGTGCAAGAGCCCGCTAGATAACCTAGATCGTGCAAGTGTCCGCTAGTTAACCTACATAGTCCAAGTGCCAGTTAGCTAACCTAGATAGTCCAAGGGCCCCCTAGTTGACCTACATAGTCCAAGGGCCCGCTAGGTAACCTAGATAATCCAATTGCCCGCTAGGGAACATTCATAGTCCAAGTGCGAGCTAGGTAACCTAGATATCTAAGTGCCCACTACTTTACCTAGATAGTCCTAGTGCCCGTTAGTTAATCTAGATAGTCCATGTGCCCACTAGGGGACGTACTTAGTCCAAGTGCCCGTAAGCTAACCTAGATAGTCCAAGTGCCCCCTAGTTAACATTAATCATCCAAGTGCCTGCTAGTTAACCTAGATAGGCCAAGTGCCCTCTAGTTAACCTAGATCATCCAAGTGCCCGCTAGTTAATCTACATAGTCCAAGGTCCGCTAGTTAACCTAGATAGTCCAAGTGCCCGCTACTTAACCTACATAGTACAAGGGCCCGCTAGTTGACCTTGATAGTCCAAGTGCCCGCTAGTTAACCTTGATAGTCAAAGTGCCCGCTAGTAAACCTAAGTAGTAAAATTGTCCGATAGGGAACAAGTGCCCGCTAGGTAACCGACATAGTCCAAGTGCTCATTCGTTGACATAGATTTTCAAAGTGCCCGCTAGAAACCTAGACAGTCCAAGTGCCCGCTAGATTAACTACAGAGTCCAAGTGCCCGTTCGTTAACCTAGATAGTCCAAGTGCCCGCTAGGTTAACTAGACAGTCCAAGTGCCCGCTAATTAACCTACATAGTCCAAGTGCCCGATAGGGAACCTACATATTCCAAGTGCCCGATAGGGAACCTACATAATCCAAGTGCCCACTAGGGAACCTACATATTCCAAGTGCCCGCTAGGCATCCTACATGTTCCAAGTGCCCGTTAGTTCACCTAGATAGTCAAAGTGTCTGCTAGGTAACCTAGATAGTCCAAGTGCCCACTAGGTAACCTACATAGTTCAAGTTCCCGCTAGGTAACCTATATAGTCCAAGTGCGCGCTAGGTAACCTAGATAGTCCAAGTGCCCGCAAGTTAACCTAGATCGTCCAAGTGCCTGCTAGTTAAACTAGATTTTCCAAGTGCCCGCTTGGGATCCTTCATAATCCAAGTGCCTACTAGGTAACCTAGATAGTCCAAGTGCCCGTTAGTTAACCGAGATAGTCCAATTGCCCACTAGGGGACGTACATAATCCAAGTGCACGCTACGTAACCTAGATAGTCCAAGTGGGCACTAGGGTATGTACATAGTCCAAGTGCCTGCTAGGAAACCTAGATAGTCCAAGTGCCCGCTAGTTAACCTACATAGTCCAAGGTCTACTAGTTAACCTAGATAGTCCAAGTGCCCACTAGTTAACCTACATAGTACAAGGGCCCGCTAGTTAACCTAGATAGCCAAAGTGCTCGCTAGTTTACCTAAGTAGTACAAATGTCCGATAGTGATACTACATAGTCCAAGTGGCCGCTAGGTTACCTACATATTCCAAGTGCCCGTTCGTTAACTTAGATAGTCCAAGGGCCTACTAGGTAACCTACATAGTCCAAGTGCCCTCTTGGTAATCTATATAGTCCAAATGCCCTCTAGGGAGCCTACATAGTCCAAATGCCCGCTAGGTAACCTAGATTGTCCAAGGGCCCGCTAGGTAACCTACATAGTCCTAGTGCCCCCTAGTTAAACTACATTCTCCAAGTGCCCGATAGGGAAACTACATACTCCAAGTGCCCGTTAGTTAA
The DNA here is from genome assembly GCF_050624435.1 of Tenrec ecaudatus. Taxonomy (NCBI): domain Eukaryota; kingdom Metazoa; phylum Chordata; class Mammalia; order Afrosoricida; family Tenrecidae; genus Tenrec; species Tenrec ecaudatus. Next base: position 108,299,816 of record NC_134534.1, on the reverse strand, counting down.
CCTAGATAGTCCAAGTGCCCGCTTGGTAACCTAGATAGTCCAACAACCCGATAGGTAACCTACATACTCCAAGAACCCGCTAGGTAACGTAGATAGTTCAAGTACCAGTTAGGTAACCTAGATAGTCCAAGTGCCCGCTAGGTAACCTACAGAGTCTAAGTTCCCGCTAGGTTATCTATATTGTCCAAATGCCCGCTAGGGAACCTACATAGTCGAAGTGCCTGTTCGTTAACCTAGATAATCCAAGTGCCCGCTAGGAAACCTACATAGTCCAAGGGACCGCTAGGTAACCTAGATAGTCCAAGTGCCCGCTAGGTAACCTAGAGTCCAAGTGCTCGCTAGTTAACCTACATAGTCCATGTGCCCGCTAGGTAAACTAGATAGTTCAAGTGCCCGCTAAGGAACATACATAGTCCAAGTGCACGCGAGTTAACTTAGATAGTCGAAGTGCCCGCTAGTTAACCTAGATAGTCCAAGTGCCGCTAGGTAACCTACATAGTGCAAGTGTCCCCTAGTTAACCTACATAATCCAAATGCCCGCTAGTTAACATAGATAGTCCATGTGCCCGCTAGGGAACGTACATAGTCAAAGTGCCCGCTAGGTAACCTAGATAGTGCAAGTGCCCGGTGGTTAACCTACATAGTCCAAGTGCCCGCTAGGTAACCTAGATAGTCCAAGGGCCCGCTAGTTAACCTACATAGTCCAAGTGCCTGGTAGTTAACTTACATAGTTCAAGTGTCCGTAGGGAACATACATAGTCCAAGTGCCCGCTAGGTAACCTAGATAGTCCAAATGCCCGCAAGGGAACCCACATAGTCCAAGTGCCCGCTAGGGAATTTACATAGTCAAGGGCCCGCTAGGGAACCTACATAGTTCAAGTGCCCATTAGTTAACCTAGATCGTCCAAGTGCCCGTTAGGTAACCTAGATAGTCCAACAGCCCCTAGGTAACCTACATACCCAAAGAACCCGCTAGGTAACGTAGATAGTTCAAGTACCAGTTAGGTAACCTATATAGTCCAAGTGCCCGCTAGGTAACCTACAGAGTCTAAGTGCCCGCTAGGTTATCTATATTGTCCAAAAGCCCGCTAGGGAACCTAAATAGTCGAAGTGCCTGTTCGTTAACCTAGATAGTCCAAGTGCCCGCTAGGAAACCTACAGAGTCCAAGGGCCCGCTAGGTAACCTAGATAGTCCAAGTGTCCGCCAGGTAACCTAGAGTCCAAGTGCTCGCTAGTTAACCTACATAGTCCATGTGCCCACTAGGTAAACTAGATAGTCCAAGTGCCCGCTAAGGAACATACATAGTCCAAGTGCACGCTAGTTAACTTAGATAGTCCAAGTGCCGCTAGGTAACCTACATAGTGCAAGTGTCCCCTAGTTAACCTACGTAGTCCAAATGCCCGCTAGTTAACATAGATAGTCCAAGGGCTCGCTAGGAAACGTACATAGTCCAAGTACCGGCTAGGTAAACTATATAGTGCAAGTGCCCGGTAGTTAACCTACATAGTCCAAGTGCCTGGTAGTTAACTTACATAGTTCAAGTGTCCGTAGGGAACATACATAGTCCAAGTGCCCATTAGTTAACCTAGATAGTCAAAGTGCCCGTTAGGTAACCTAGATAGTCCAACAGCCCCTAGGTAACCTACATATTCCAAGAACCCGCTAGGTAACGTAGATAGTCCAAGTGCCCACTAGGTTATCTATATAGTCCAAATGCCCGCTAGGGAACCTACATAGTCCAAGTGCCCGCTAGGTAACATAGATAATCCAAGTGCCCGCTAGGTAACCTATATCGTCCAAGTGCCCCCTAGTTAACCTAGATAGTCCAAGGGCCCGCTAGTTAACCTAGATATTCCAAGTGCCCGCTAGTTAACCTACATAATCTAAGTGCCAGTTAGCTAACCTAGATCGTCCAAATGCCCGCTAGTTAACCTACATAGTCAAAGGGCCCGCTAGTTAACCTACATAGTGCAAGAGCCCGCTAGTTAACCTAGATCGTGCAAGTGTCCGCTAGTTAACCTACATAGTCCAAGTGCCAGTTAGCTAACCTAGATAGTCCAAGGGCCCCCTAGTTGACCTACATAGTCCAAGTGCCCGCTAGGTAACCTAGATAATCCAATTGCCCGCTAGGGAACATTCATAGTCCAAGTGACAGCTAGGTAACCTAGATAGTCCAAGTGCCCGCTACTTTACCTAGATAGTCCTAGTGCCCGCTAGGTAATCTATATAGTCCAAATGCCCGCTAGGGACCTACATAGTCCAAATGCCCCTTAGGTAACCTAGATAGTCCAAGTGCCCGTTAGGTAACCTAGATAGTCCAACAGCCCCTAGGTAACCTACATATTCCAGGAACCCGCTAGGTAACGTAGATAGTTCAAGTGCCAGCTAGGTAACCTAGATAGTCCAAGTGCCCGCTAGGTAACCTACAAAGTCTAAGTTCCCGCTAGGTAATCTATATAGTCCAAATGCCCGCTAGGGAGCCTACATAGTCCAAATGCCCCTTAGGTAACCTAGATAGTCCACGGGCTCGCTAGGTAACCTTCATAGTCCTAGTGCCCCCTAGTAAACCTACATTCTCCAAGTGCCCGATAGGGAACCTACAGAGTCCAAGTGCCCGTTAGTTAACCTAGATAGTCCAAGTGCCCGCTCGGTAACCTAGATAGTCCAAGTGCCCGCTAGGTAACCTACAGAGTCTAAGGGCCCACTAGGTTATCTATATACTCCAAATGCCCGCTAGGGAACCTACATAGTCCAAGTGCCCGCTAGGTAACATAGATAATCCAAGTGCCCGCTAGTTAACCTATATCTTCCAAGTGGCCGCTAGTTAACTTAGATAGTCCAAGTGCCCGCTAGATAACCTATATCGTCCAAGTGCCCGCTAGTTAACCTAGATAGTCCAAGTGCCCGCTAGTTAACCTACATAATCTAAGTGCCAGTTCTCTAACCTAGATCGTCCAAGTGCCCGCTAGTTAACCTACATAGTCAAAGGGCCCGCTAGTTAACCTACATAGTGCAAGAGTCCGCTAGTTAACCTAGAAAGTGCAAGTGTCCGCTAGTTAACCTACATAGTCCAAGTGCCAGTTAGCTAACCTAGATAGTCCAAGAGCCCGCTAGTTGACCTACATAGTCCAAGTGCCCGCTAGGTAACTTAGATAATCCAATTGCCCGCTAGGGAACATTCATAGTCCAAGTGCCAGCTAGGTTACCTAGATAGTCCACGTGCCCGTACTTAACGTAGATAGGGCTAGTGCCTGTTAGTTAATCTAGATAGTCTATGTGCCCTCTAGGGGACGTACTTAGTCCAAGTGCCCGTAAGCTAACCTAGATAGTCCAAGTGCCCGCTAGTTAACATTGATCATCCAAGTGCCTGCTAGTTAACCTAGATAGTCCAAGTGCATGCTAGTTAACCTAGATAGGCCAAGTGCCCTCTAGTTAACCTAGATCGTCCAAGTGCCCGCTAGTTAACCTACATAGTCCAAGGTCCGCTAGTTAACCTAGATAGTCCAAGTGCCCGCTAGTTAACCTACATAGTACAAGGGCCCGCTTGTTAACCTTGATAGTCAAAGTGCCCGCTAGTAAATCTAAGTAGTAAAATGTCCGATAGGGAACCTACATAGTCCAAGTACCCGCTAGATAACCTACATAGTCCAAGTGCTCATTCGTTGACATAGATAGACAAAGTGCCCGCTAGGTAACCTAGACATTCCAATGCCCGCTACGTTACCTACAGAGTCCAAGTGCCCGTTAGGGAACCTAGATAGTCCAAGGTCCCGCTAGTTAACCTACATAGTCCAAGTGCCTGGTGGTAAACTTACATAGTTCAAGTGTCCATAGGGAACATACATAGTCCAAGAGCCCGCTTTTGAACCTACATAATCCAAGTGCCCTTAGGTAACCGAGATGGTTCAAATGCCCGCTAGGGAACCCACATAGTCCAAGTGCCCGCTAGGGAATTTACATAGTCCAAGGTCCCGCTGGGAACCTACATAGTCCAATTGCCCGTTAGTTAACCTAGATAGTCCAAGTGCCCGCTACGTAACCTAGATAGTCCAACACCCGCTAGGTAACCTAGATAGTCCAAGGGCCCGCTAGTTAACCTACGTAGTCCAAGTGCCTGGTAGTTAACTTACATAGTTCAAGTGTCCGTAGGGAACATACATAGTCCAAGTGCCCGCTAGGGAACCTATACAGTACAAGTGCCCGTTAGGTAACCTAGATAGTTCAAATGCCCGCTAGGGAACCTACATAGTCCAAGGGCCCGTTAGTTAACCTAGATAGTCCAAGTGCCCGTTAGGTAACCTAGATAGTCCAACAGCCCCAAGGTAACCTACATACTCCAAGAACCCGCTAGGTAACGTAGATAGTTCAAGTACCAGCTAGGTAACCTAGATAGTCCAAGTGCCCGCTAGGTAACCTACAAAGTCTAAGTTCCCTCTAGGTAATCTATATAGTCCAAATGCCCGCTAGGGAGCCTACATAGTCCAAATGCCCCTTAGGTAACCTAGATAGTCCAAGGGCCCACTAGGTAACCTTCATAGTCCTAGTGCCCCTTAGTAAACCTACATTCTCCAAGTGCCCGATAGGGAACCTACAGAGTCCAAGTGCCCGTTAGTTAACCTAGATAGTCCAAGTGCCCGCTCGGTAACCTAGATAGTCCAAGTGTCCGCTAGGTAACCTACAGAGTCTAAGTGCCCACTAGGTTATCTATATACTCCACATGCCCGCTAGGGAACCTACATAGTCCAAGTGCCCGCTAGGTAACATAGATAATCCAAGTGCCCGCTAGTTAACCTATATCGTCCACGTGCCTGCTAGTTAACTTAGATAGACCAAGTGCCCGCTAGTTAACCTATATCGTCCAAGTGCACGCTAGTTAACCTAGATAGTCCAAGTGCCCGCTAGTTAACCTAGATATTCCAAGTGCCCGCTAGTTAACCTACATAATCTAAGTGCCAGTTAGCTAACCTAGATCGTCCAAGTGCCCGTTAGTTAACCTACATAGTCAAAGGGCCCGCTAGTTAACCTACATAGTGCAAGAGCCCGCTAATTAACCTAGAAAGTGCAAGTGTCCGCTAGTTAACCTACATAGTCCAAGTGCCAGTTAGCTAACCTAGATATTCCAGGAGCCCGCTAGTTGACCTACATAGTCCAAGTGCCCGCTAGGTAACCTAGATATTCCAATTGCTCGCTAGGGAACATTCATAGTCCAAGTGCCCGTTAGTTAACCTAGATAGTCCAAGTGCCCGTTAGTTAACCTAGATAGTCCAAGTGCCCGCTCGGTAACCTAGATAGTAAAAGTGCCTGCTAGGTAACCTACAGAGTCTAAGTGCCCACTAGGTTATCTATATAGTCCAAATGCCCGCTAGGGAACCTACATAGTCCAAGTGCCCGCTAGGTAACATGGATAATCCAAGTGCCCGCTAGGTAACCTAGATAGTCCAAGGGCCCGCTAGTTAACCTAGATAGTCCAAGGGCCCGCTAGTTAACCTAGATAGTCCAAGGGCCCCCTAGTTAACCTAGATATTCCAAGTCCCGCTAGCTAACCTAGATCGTCCAAGTGCCCGCTAGTTGACCTACATAGTCAAAGGGCCCGCTAGCTAACCTACATAGTGCAAGGGCCCGCTAGTTAACCTAGATCGTGCAAGTGTCCGCTAGTTAACCTACATAGTCCAAGTGCCAATTTGCTAACCTAGATAGTCCAAGGGCCCCCTAGTTGACCTACATAGTCCAAGTGCCCGCTAGGTAACCTAGATAATCCAATTGCCCGCTAGGGAACATTCATAGTCCAAGTGCCAGCTAGGTAACCTAGATAGTCCAAGTGCCCGCTACTTTACCTAGATAGTCCTAGTGCCTGTTAGTTAATCTAGATAGTCCATGTGCCCACTAGGGGACGTACTTAGTCCAAGTGCCCGTAAGCTAACCAAGATAGTCCAAGTGCCCCCTAGTTAACATTGATCATCCAAGTGCCTGCTAGTTAACCTAGATAGGCAAAGTTCCCTCTAGTTAACCTAGATCGTCCAAGTGCCCGCTAGTTAATCTACATAGTCCAAGGTCCGCAAGTTAACCTAGATAGTCCAAGTGCCCGCTACTTAACCTACATAGTACAAGGGCCCGCTAGTTGACCTTGATAGTCCAAGTGCCCGCTAGTTAACCTTGATAGTCAAAGTGCCCGCTAGTAAACCTAAGTAGTAAAATTGTCCGATAGGGAACCTACATAGTCCAAGTGCCCGCTAGGTAACCGACATAGTCCAAGTGCTCATTCGTTGACATAGATAGTCAAAGTGCCCGCTAGAAACCTAGACAGTCCAAGTGCCCGCTAGGTTACCTACAGAGTCCAAGTGTCCGTTCGTTAACCTAGATAGTCCAAGTGCCCACTAGGTTACCTAGACAGTCCAAGCCCCGCCAATTAACCTACATAGTCCAAGTGCCCGATAGGGAACCTACATATTCCAAGTGCCCGATAGGGAACCTACATAATCCAAGTGCCCACAAGGGAACCTACATATTCCAAGTGCCCGCTAGGCAACCTTCATGTTCCAAGTGCCCATTAGTTAACCTAGATAGTCAAAGTGCCTGCTAGGTAACCTAGATAGTCCAAGTGCCCACTAGGTAACCTAGATAGTCCAAGTGCCCGCAAGTTAACCTAGATCATCCAAGTGCCTGCTAGTTAAACTAGATTGTCCAAGTGCCCGCTTGGGATCCTTCATAATCCAAGTGCCTGCTAGGTAACCTAGATAGTCCAAGTGCCCGTTAGTTAACCTAGATAGTCCAATTGCCCACTAGGGGACGTACATAATCCAAGTGCACGCTAGGTAACCTAGATAGTCCAAGTGCACACTAGGGTATGTACATAGTCCAAGTGCCTGCTAGGAAACCTAGATAGTCCAAGTGCACGCTAGTTAACCTACATAGTCCAAGGGCCCGCTAGTTAACCTACATAGTCCAAAGTCCACTAGTTAACCTAGATAGTCCAAGTGCCCACTAGTTAACCTACATAGTACAAGGGCCCGCTAGTTGACCTACATAGTCCAAGTGCCCGCTAGTTAACCTAGATAGTCAAAGTGCTCGCTAGTTAACTTAAGTAGTACAAATGTCCGATAGTGATACTACATAGTCCAAGTGCCCGCTAGGTTACCTGCATATTCCAAGTGCCCGTTCGTTAACTTAGATAGTCCAAGTGCCCACTAGGTAACCTACATAGTCCAAGTGCCCGCTAGGTAACCTATATAGTCCAAGTGCCTGCTAGGTAATCTATATAGTCCAAATGCCCGCTAGGGAGCCTACATAGTCCAAATGCCCGCTAGGTAACCTAGATAGTCCAAGGGCCCGCTAGGTAACCTACATAGTCCTAGTGCCCCTAGTTAACCTACATTCTCCCAGTGCCCGATAGGGAAACTACATAGTCCAAGTGCCCGATAGTTTACGTAGATAGTCCAAGTGCCCGCTTGGTAACCTAGATAGTCCAACAACCCGCTAGGTAACCTACAGATTCCAAGAACCCGCTAGGTAACGTAGATATTTCAAGTACCAGTTAGGTAACCTAGATAGTCCAAGTGCCCGCTAGGTAACCTACAGAGTCTAAGTGCCCGCTAGGTTATCTATATTGTCCAAATGCCCGCTAGGGAACCTACATAGTCGAAGTGCCTGTTCGTTAACCTAGATAGTCCAAGTGCCCGAAAGAAACCTACATAGTCCAAGGGCCCGCTAAGTAACCTAGATACTCCAAGTGCCCGCTAGGTAACCTAGAGTCCAAGTGCTCGCTAGTTAACCTACATAGTCCATGTGCCCGCTAGGAAAACTATATAGTCCAAGTGCCCGCTAAGGTACATACATAGTCCAAGTGCACGCTAGTTAACTTAGATAGTCCAAGTGCCGCTAGGTAACCTACATAGTGCAAGTGTCCTCTAGTTAACCTACATAGTCCAAATGCCCGCTAGTTAACATAGATAGTCCAAGTGCCCGCTGGGGAATGTCCATAGTCCAAGTGCCCGCTAGGTAACCTAGATAGTGCAAGTGCCCGGTAGTTAACCTACATAGTCCAAGTGCACGCTAGGTAGCCTAGATAGTCCAAGGGCCCGCTAGTTAACCTGCATAGTCCAAGTGCCTGGTAGTTAACTTACATAGTTCAAGTGTCCGTAGGGAACATACATAGTCCAAGTGCCCGTTAGTTAACCTAGATAGTCAAAGTGCCCGTTAGGTAACCTAGATATTCCAACAGCCCCTAGGTAACCTACATATTCCATGAACCCGCTAGGTAACGTAGATAGATCAAGTGCCAGCTAGGTAACCTAGATAGTCCAAGTGTCCGCTAGGTAACCTACAAAGTCTAAGTGCCCGCTAGGTAATCTATATAGTCCAAATGCCCGCTAGGGAGCCTACATAGTCCAAATGCCCCTTAGGTAACCTAGATAGTCCAAGGGCCAGCTAGGTAACCTTCATAGTCCAAGTGCCCCCTAGTAAACCTACATTCTCCAAGTGCCCGATAGGGAACCTACATAGTGCAAGTGCCCGTCAGTTAACCTAGATAGTCCAAGTGCCCGCTTGGTAACCTAGATAGTCCAAGTGCCCGTTAGGTAACCTACAGAGTCTAAGTGCCCACTAGGTTATCTATAAAGTCCAAATGCCCGCTAGGGAACCTACATAGTCCAAGTGCCCGCTAGGTAACATAGATAATCCAAGTGCCCGCTAGTTAACCTACATAGTGCAAGAGCCCGCTAGTTAACCTAGATAGTCCAAGGGCCCGCTAGTTAACCTAGATATTCCAAGTGCCCGCTAGTTAACCTACATAATCTAAGTGCCAGTTAGCTAACCTAGATAGTCCAAGGGCCCCCTAGTTGACCTACATAGTCCAAGTGCCCGCTAGGTAACCTAGATAATCCAATTGCCCGCTAGGGAACATTCATAGTCCAAGTGCCAGCTAGGTAACCTAGATAGTCCAAGTGCCCGCTACTTTACCTAGATAGTCCTAGTGCCCGTTAGTTAATCTAGATAGTCCATGTGCCCACTAGGGGACGTACTTAGTCCAAGTGCCCGTAAGCTAACCTAGATAGTCCAAGTGCCCCCTAGTTAACATTGATCATCCAAGTGCCTGCTAGTTAACCTAGATAGGCAAAGTTCCCTCTAGTTAACCTAGATCGTCCAAGTGCCCGCTAGTTAATCTACATAGTCCAAGGTCCGCAAGTTAACCTAGATAGTCCAAGTGCCCGCTACTTAACCTACATAGTACAAGGGCCCGCTAGTTGACCTTGAAGTCCAAGGGCCCGCTACTTAACCTTGATAGTCAAAGTGCCCGCTAGTAAACCTAAGTAGTAAAATTGTCCGATAGGGAACCTACATAGTCCAAGTGCCCGCTAGGTAACCGACATAGTCCAAGTGCTCATTCGTTGACATAGATAGTCAAAGTGCCCGCTAGAAACCTAGACAGTCCAAGTGCCCGCTAGGTTACCTACAGAGTCCAAGTGCCCGTTCGTTAACCTAGATAGTCCAAGTGCCCGCTAGGTTACCTAGACAGTCCAAGTGCCCGCTAATTAACCTACATAGTCCAAGTGCCCGATAGGGAACCTACATATTCCAAGTGCCCGATAGGGAACCTACATAATCCAAGTGCCCACTAGGGAACCTACATATTCCAAGTGCCCGCTAGGCAACCTACATGTTCCAAGTGCCCATTAGTTAACCTAGATAGTCAAAGTGCCTGCTAGGTAACCTAGATAGTCCAAGTGCCCACTAGGTAACCTAGATAGTCCAAGTGCCCGCTAGGTAACCTATATAGTCCAAGTGCCCGCTAGGTAACCTAGATAGTCCAAGTGCCCGCAAGTTAACCTAGATCGTCCAAGTGCCTGCTAGTTAAACTAGATTGTCCAAGTGCCCGCTTGGGATCCTTCATAATCCAAGTGCCTGCTAGGTAACCTAGATAGTCCAAGTGCCCGTTAGTTAACCTAGATAGTCCAATTGCCCACTAGGGGACGTACATAATCCAAGTGCACGTTAGGTAACCTAGATAGTCCAAGTGCACACTAGGGTGTGTACATAGTCCAAGTGCCTGCTAGGAAACATAGATAGTCCAAGTGCCCGCTAGTTAACCTACATAGTCCATGGTCCACTAGTTAACCTAGATAGTCCAAGTGCCCACTAGTTAACCTACATAGTACAAGGGCCCGCTAGTTGACCTAGATAGTCCAAGTGCCCGCTAGTTAACCTAGATAGTCAAAGTGCTCGCTAGTTAACCTAAGTAGTACAAATGTCCGATAGTGATACTACATAGTCCAAGTGCCCGCTAGGTTACCTGCATATTCCAAGTGCCCGTTCATTAACTTAGATAGTCCAAGTGCCCTCTAGGTAACCTACATAGTCCAAGTGCCCGCTAGGTAACCTATATAGTCCAAGTGCCCGCTAGGTAATCTATATAGTCCAAATGCCCGCTTGGGAGCCTACATAGTCCAAATGCCCGCTAGGTAACCTAGATAGTCCAAGGTGCCGCTAGGTAACCTACATAGTCCTAGTGCCCCCTAGTTAACCTACATTCTCCAAGTGCCCGATAGGGAAACTACATAGTCCAAGTGCCCGTGAGATAACGTAGATAGTCCAAGTGCCCGCTTGTTAACCTAGATAGTCCAACAACGCGCTAGGTAACCTACAGACTCCAAAAACCCGCTAGGTAATGTAGATAGTTCAAGTACCAGTTAGGTAACCTAGATAGTCCAAGTGCCCGATAGGTAACCTACAGATCTAAGTGCCCGCTAGGTTATCTATATTGTCCAAATGCCCGCTAGGGAACCTACATAGTCGAAGTGCCTGTTCGTTAACCTAGATAGTCCAAGTGCCCGCTAGGAAACCTACATAGTCCAAGGGCCCGCTAGGTAACCTAGATAGTCCAAGTGCCCGCTAGGTAACCTAGAGTCCAAGTGCTCGCTAGTTAACCTACATAGTCCATGTGGCCGCTAGGAAAACTAGATAGTCCAAGTGCCCGCTAAGGAACATACATAGTCCAAGTGCACGCTAGTTAACTTAGATAGTCCAAGTGCCGCTAGGTAACGTACATAGTGCAAGTGTCCCCTAGTTAACCTACATAGTCCAAATGCCCGCTAGTTAACATAGATAGTCCAAGTGCCCGCTAGGGAACGTACATAGTCCAAGTGCCCGCTAGGTAACCTAGATAGTGCAAGTGCCCGGTAGTTAACCTACATAGTCCAAGTGCCCGCTAGGTAGCCTAGATAGTCCAAGGGCCCGCTAGTTAACCTACATAGTCCAAGTGCCTGGTAGTTAACTTACATAGTTTAAGTGTCCGTAGGGAATATACATAGTCCAAGTGCCCGCTAGGGAACCTAGATAGTCCAAATGCCCGCTAGGGAACACACATAGTCCAAGAGCCCGCTAGGGAATTTACATTGTCCAAGGGCCCGCTAGGGAACCTAGATAGTCCAAGTGCCCGCAAGTTAACCTAGATCGTCCAAGTGCCTGCTAGTTAAACTAGATTGTCCAAGTGCCCGCTTGGGATCATTCATAATCCAAGTGCCTGCTAGGTAACCTAGATAGTCCAACAACCCGCTAGGTAAGCTACACACTCCAAGAACCCGTTAGGTAATGTAGATAGTTCAAGTACCAGTTAGGTAACCTAGATAGTCCAAGTGCCCGCTAGGTAACCTACAGAGTCTAAGTGCCCGCTAGGTTATCTATATTGTCCAAATGCCCGCTAGGGAACCTACATAGTCGAAGTGCCTGTTCGTTAACCTAGATAGTCCTAGTGCCCGCTAGGAAACCTACATAGTCCAAGGGCCCGCTAGTTAACCTAGATAGTCCAAGTGCCCGCTAGGTAACCTAGAGTCCAAGTGCTCGCTAGTTAACCTACATAGTCCATGTGACCGCTAGGTAAACTAGATAGTCCAAGTGCCCCCTAGTATACCTACATTCTCCAAGTGCCCGATAGGGAACCTACAGAGTCCAAGTGCCCGTTAGTTAACCTAGATAGTCCAAGTGCTCGCTCGGTAACCTAGATAGTCCAAGTGCCCGCTAGGTAACCTACAGAGTCTAAGTGCCCACTAGGTTATCTATATACTCCAAATGCCCGCTAGGGAACCTACATAGTCCAAGTGCCCGCTAGGTAACATAGATAATCCAAGTGCCCGCCAGTTAACCTATATCGTCCAAGTGCCCGCTAGTTAACCTAGATAGTCCAAGTGCCCGCTAGTTAACCTATATCGTCCAAGTGCCCGCTAGTTAACCTAGATAGTCCAAGCGCCCGCTAGTTAACCTATATCGTCCAAGTGCCCGCTAGTTAACCTAGATAGTCCAAGTGCCCGCTAGTTAACCTACATAATCTAAGTGCCAGTTAGCTAACCTATAACGTCCAAGTGCCCGCTAGTTAACCTACATAGTCAAAGGGCCCGCTAGTTAACCTACATAGTGCAAGAGCCCGCTAGTTAACCTAGAAAGTGCAAGTGTCCGCTAGTTAACCTACATAGTCCAAGTGCCAGTTAGCTAACCTAGATAGTCCAAGAGCCCGCTAGTTGACCTACATAGTCCAAGTGCCCACTAGGTAACCTAGATAATCCAATTGCCCGCTAGGGAACATTCATAGTCCAAGTGCCAGCTAGGTAACCTAGATAGTCCACGTGCCCGTACTTAACGTAGATAGGCCTAGTGCCCGTTAGTTAATCTAGATAGTCTATGTGCCCTCTAGGGGACGTACTTAGTCCAAGTGCCCGTAATCTAACCTAGATAGTCCAAGTGCCCGCTAGGTAACATTGATCATCCAAGTGCCTGCTAGTTAACCTAGATAGTCCAAGTGCATGCTAGTTAACCTAGATAGGCCAAGTGCCCTCTAGTTAACCTACATCGTCCAAATGCCCGCTAGTTAACCTACATAGTCCAAGGTCCGCTAGTTAACCTAGATAGTCCAAGTGCCCGCTAGTTAACCTACATAGTACAAGGGCCCGCTTGTTAACCTTGATAGTCAAAGTGCCCGCTAAAACCTAAGTAGTAAAATGTCCGATAGGGAACCTACCTAGTCCAAGTACCTGCTAGGTAACCTACATAGTCCAAGTGCTCATTCGTTGACATAGAGAGACAAAGTGCCCGCTAGGTAACCTAGACATTCCAATGCCCGCTACGTTACCTACAGAGTCCAAGTGCCCGTTAGGTAACCTAGATAGTCCAAGGGCCCTCTAGTTAACCTACATAGTCCCAGTGCCTGGTTGTAAACTTACATAGTTCAAGTGTCCATAGGGAACATACATAGTCCAAGAGCCCGCTTTTGAACCTACATAATCCAAGTGCCCGTTAGGTAACCTAGATGGTTCAAATGCCCGCTAGGGAACCCACATAGTCCAAGTGCCTGCTAGGGAACTTACATAGTGCAAGGCCCGCTAGGGAACCTACATAGTCCAATTGCCCGTTAGTTAACCTAGATAGTCCAAGTGCCCGCTACGTAACTTAGATAGTCCAACACCCGCTAGGTAACCTAGATAGTCCAAGGTCCGCTAGTTAACCTACATAGTCCAAGTGCCTGGTAGTTAACTTACATAGTTCAAGTGTCCGTAGGGAACATACATAATCCAAGTGCCCGCTAGGGAATCTATACAGTACAAGTGCCCGTTAGGTAACCTAGATAGTCCAAATGCCCGCTAGGGAACCCACATAGTCCAAGTGCCCGCTAGGGAATTTACATAGTCCAAGGGCCCGCTAGGGAACCTACATAGTCCAAGGGCCCGTTAGTTAACCTAGATAGTCCAAGTGCCCGTTAGGTAACTTAGATAGTCCAACAGCCCCTAGGTAACCTACATATTCCAAGAACCCGCTAGGTAACGTAGATAGTTCAAGTGCCAGCTAGGTAACCTAGATAGTCCAAGTGCCCGCTAGGTAACCTACAAAGTCTAAGTTCCCTCTAGGTAATCTATATAGTCCAAATGCCCGCTAGGGAGCCTACATAGTCCAAATGCACTTTAGGTAACCTAGATAGTCCAAGGGCCCGCTAGGTAACCTTCATAGTCCTAGTGCCCCCTAGTAAACCTACATTCTCCAAGTGCCCGATAGGGAACCTACAGAGTCCAAGTGCCCGTTAGTTAACCTAGATAGCCCAAGTGCCCGCTCGGTAACATAGATAGTCCAAGTGCCCGCTAGGTAACCTACAGAGTCTAAGTGCCCACTAGGTTATCTATATACTCCAAATGCCCGCTAGGGAACCTACATAGTCCAAGTGCCCGCTAGGTAACATAGATAATCCAAGTGCCCGCTAGTTAACCTATATGTCCACGTGCCTGCTAGTTAACTTAGATAGACCAAGTGCCCGCTAGTTAACCTATATCGTCCAAGTGCACGCTAGTTAACCTAGATAGTCCAAGTGCCCGCTAGTTAACCTAGATATTCCAAGTGCCCGCTAGTTAACCTACATAATCTAAGTGCCAGTTAGCTAACCTAGATCGTCCAAGTGCCCGTTAGTTAACCTACATAGTCAAAGGGCCCGCTAGTTAACCTACATAGTGCAAGAGCCCGCTAGTTAACCTAGAAAGTGCAAGTGTCCGCTAGTTAACCTACATAGTCCAAGTGCCAGTTAGCTAACCTAGATAGTCCAAGAGCCCGCTAGTTGACCTACATAGTCCAAGTGCCCACTAGGTAACCTAGATAATCCAGTTGCCCGCTAGGGAACATTCATAGTCCAAGTGCCAGCTAGGTAACCTAGATAGTCCACGTGCCCGCTACTTAACCTAGATAGTCCTAGTGCCCGTTAGTTAATCTAGATAGTCCATGTGCCCACTAGGGGACGTACTTAGTCCAAGTGCCCATAAGCTACCCTACATAGTCCAAGTGCCCGCTAGTTAACATTGATCATCCAAGTGCCTGCTAGTTAACCTAGATAGTCCAAGTGCATGCTAGTTAACCTAGATAGGCCAAGTGCCCTCTAGTTAACCTAGATCGTCCAAGTGCCCGCGAGTTAACCTACATAGTCCAAGGTCCGCTAGTTAACCTAGATAGTCCAAGTGCCCGCTAGTTAACCTACATAGTACAAGGACCCGGTAGTTAACCTTGATACTCAAAGTGCACGCTAGTAAACCTAAGTAGTAAAATGTCCGATAGGGATCCTACATAGTCCAAGTGACCGCTAGGTAACCTACATAGTCCAAGTGCTCATTCGTTGACATAGATAGACAAAGTGCCCGCTAGGTAACCTAGATATTCCAATGCCCGCTAGGTTACCTACAGAATCCAAGTGCCCGTTAGGTAACCTAGATAGTCCAAGGGCCCGCTAGTTAACCTACATAGTCCAAGTGCCTGGTGGTTAACTTACATAGTTCAAGTGTCCATAGGGAACATACATAGTCCAAGAGCCCGCTTGGGAACCTACATAGTCCAAGTGCCCATTAGGTAACCTAGATTGTTCAAATGCCCGCTAGGGAACCCACATAGTCCAAGTGCCCGCTAGGGAACTTACATAGTGCAAGGGCCCGCTAGGGAACCTACATAGTCCAATTGCCCGTTAGTTAACCTAGATAGTCCAAGTGACCGCTACGTAACCTAGATAGTCCAACACCCGCTAGGTAACCTAGATAGTCCAAGGGCCCGCTAGTTAACCTACATAGTCCAAGTGCCTGGTAGTTAACTTACATAGTTCAAGTGTCCGTAGGGAACATACATAGTCCAAGTGCCCGCTAGGGAACCTATATAGTTCAAGTGCCCGTTAGGTAAGCTAGATAGTCCAAATGCCCGCTAGGGAACCCACATAGTCCAAGTGCCCGCTAGGGAACTTACATAGTCCAAGGACCCGCTAGGGAACCTACATAGTCCAAGTGCCCGTTAATTAACCTAGATAGTCCAAGTGCCCGCTTGGTAACCTAGATAGTCCAACAGCTCGCTAAGTAACCTACATACTCCAAGAACGTGCTAGGTAACATAGATAGTTCAAGGGCCAGCTAGGTAACCTAGATAGTCCAAGTGCCCGCTAGGTAACCTACAGAGTCTAAGTGCCCACTAGGTTATCTATATACTCCAAATGCCCGCTAGGGAACCTACATAGTCCAAGTGCCCGCTAGGTAACATAGATAATCCAAGTGCCCGCTAGTTAACCTATATGTCCATGTGCCTGCTACTTAACTTAGATAGACCAAGTGCCCGCTAGTTAACCTATATCGTCCAAGTGCACGCTAGTTAACCTAGATAGTCCAAGTGCCCGCTAGTTAACCTAGATATTCCAAGTGCCCGCTAGTTAACCTACATAATCTAAGTGCCAGTTAGCTAACCTAGATCGTCCAAGTGCCCGTTAGTTAACCTACATAGTCAAAGGGCCCGCTAGTTAACCTACATAGTGCAAGAGCCCGCTAGTTAACCTAGAAAGTGCAAGTGTCCGCTAGTTAACCTACATAGTCCAAGTGCCAGTTAGCTAACCTAGATAGTCCAAGAGCCCGCTAGTTGACCTACATAGTCCAAGTGCCCACTAGGTAACCTAGATAATCCAGTTGCCCGCTAGGGAACATTCATAGTCCAAGTGCCAGCTAGGTAACCTAGATAGTCCACGTGCCCGCTACTTAACCTAGATAGTCCTAGTGCCCGTTAGTTAATCTAGATAGTCCATGTGCCCACTAGGGGACGTACTTAGTCCAAGTGCCCATAAGCTACCCTACATAGTCCAAGTGCCCGCTAGTTAACATTGATCATCCAAGTGCCTGCTAGTTAACCTAGATAGTCCAAGTGCATGCTAGTTAACCTAGATAGGCCAAGTGCCCTCTAGTTAACCTAGATCGTCCAAGTGCCCGCGAGTTAACCTACATAGTCCAAGGTCCGCTAGTTAACCTAGATAGTCCAAGTGCCCGCTAGTTAACCTACATAGTACAAGGACCTGCTAGTTAACCTTGATACTCAAAGTGCACGCTAGTAAACCTAAGTAGTAAAATGTCCGATAGGGATCCTACATAGTCCAAGTGACCGCTAGGTAACCTACATAGTCCAAGTGCTCATTCGTTGACATAGATAGACAAAGTGCCCGCTAGGTAACCTAGACATTCCAATGCCCGCTAGGTTACCTACAGAATCCAAGTGCCCGTTAGGTAACCTAGATAGTCCAAGGGCCCGCTAGTTAACCTACATAGTCCAAGTGCCTGGTGGTTAACTTACATAGTTCAAGTGTCCATAGGGAACATACATAGTCCAAGAGCCCGCTTGGGAACCTACATAATCCAAGTGCCCGTTAGGTAACCTAGATTGTTCAAATGCCCGCTAGGGAACCCACATAGTCCAAGTGCCCGCTAGGGTACTTACATAGTGCAAGGGCCCGCTAGGGAACCTACATAGTCCAATTGCCCGTTAGTTAACCTAGATAGTCCAAGTGACCGCTACGTAACCTAGATAGTCCAACACCCGCTAGGTAACCTAGATAGTCCAAGGGCCCGCTAGTTAACCTACATAGTCCAAGTGCCTGGTAGTTAACTTACATAGTTCAAGTGTCCGTAGGGAACATACATAGTCCAAGTGCCCGCTAGGGAACCTATATAGTTCAAGTGCCCGTTAGGTAAGCTAGATAGTCCAAATGCCCGCTAGGGAACCCACATAGTCCAAGTGCCCGCTAGGGAACTTACATAGTCCAAGGACCCGCTAGGGAACCTACATAGTCCAAGTGCCCGTTAATTAACCTAGATAGTCCAAGTGCCCGCTTGGTAACCTAGATAGTCCAACAGCTCGCTAAGTAACCTACATACTCCAAGAACGCGCTAGGTAACATAGATAGTTCAAGGGCCAGCTAGGTAACCTAGATAGTCCAAGTGCCCGCTAGGTAACCTACAGAGTCTAAGTGCCCACTAGGTTATCTATATACTCCAAATGCCCGCTAGGGAACCTACATAGTCCAAGTGCCCGCTAGGTAACATAGATAATCCAAGTGCCCGCTAGTTAACCTATATGTCCACGTGCCTGCTACTTAACTTAGATAGACCAAGTGCCCGCTAGTTAACCTATATCGTCCAAGTGCACGCTAGTTAACCTAGATAGTCCAAGTGCCCGCTAGTTAACCTAGATATTCCAAGTGCCCGCTAGTTAACCTACATAATCTAAGTGCCAGTTAGCTAACCTAGATCGTCCAAGTGCCCGTTAGTTAACCTACATAGTCAAAGGGCCCGCTAGTTAACCTACATAGTGCAAGAGCCCGCTAGTTAACCTAGAAAGTGCAAGTGTCCGCTAGTTAACCTACATAGTCCAAGTGCCAGTTAGCTAACCTAGATAGTCCAAGAGCCCGCTAGTTGACCTACATAGTCCAAGTGCCCACTAGGTAACCTAGATAATCCAGTTGCCCGCTAGGGAACATTCATAGTCCAAGTGCCAGCTAGGTAACCTAGATAGTCCACGTGCCCGCTACTTAACCTAGATAGTCCTAGTGCCCGTTAGTTAATCTAGATAGTCCATGTGCCCACTAGGGGACGTACTTAGTCCAAGTGCCCATAAGCTACCCTACATAGTCCAAGTGCCCGCTAGTTAACATTGATCATCCAAGTGCCTGCTAGTTAACCTAGATAGTCCAAGTGCATGCTAGTTAACCTAGATAGGCCAAGTGCCCTCTAGTTAACCTAGATCGTCCAAGTGCCCGCGAGTTAACCTACATAGTCCAAGGTCCGCTAGTTAACCTAGATAGTCCAAGTGCCCGCTAGTTAACCTACATAGTACAAGGACCCGCTAGTTAACCTTGATACTCAAAGTGCACGCTAGTAAACCTAAGTAGTAAAATGTCCGATAGGGAACCTACATAGTCCAAGTGACCGCTAGGTAACCTACATAGTCCAAGTGCTCATTCGTTGACATAGATAGACAAAGTGCCCGCTAGGTAACCTAGACATTCCAATGCCCGCTAGGTTACCTACAGAATCCAAGTGCCCGTTAGGTAACCTAGATAGTCCAAGGGCCCGCTAGTTAACCTACATAGTCCAAGTGCCTGGTGGTTAACTTACATAGTTCAAGTGTCCATAGGGAACATACATAGTCCAAGAGCCCGCTTGGGAACCTACATAATCCAAGTGCCCGTTAGGTAACCTAGATTGTTCAAATGCCCGCTAGGGAACCCACATAGTCCAAGTGCCCGCTAGGGAACTTACATAGTGCAAGGGCCCGCTAGGGAACCTACATAGTCCAATTGCCCGTTAGTTAACCTAGATAGTCCAAGTGACCGCTACGTAACCTAGATAGTCCAACACCCGCTAGGTAACCTAGATAGTCCAAGGGCCCGCTAGTTAACCTACATAGTCCAAGTGCCTGGTAGTTAACTTACATAGTTCAAGTGTCCGTAGGGAACATACATAGTCCAAGTGCCCGCTAGGGAACCTATATAGTTCAAGTGCCCGTTAGGTAAGCTAGATAGTCCAAATGCCCGCTAGGGAACCCACATAGTCCAAGTGCCCGCTAGGGAACTTACATAGTCCAAGGACCCGCTAGGGAACCTACATAGTCCAAGTGCCCGTTAATTAACCTAGATAGTCCAAGTGCCCGCTTGGTAACCTAGATAGTCCAACAGCTCGCTAAGTAACCTACATACTCCAAGAACGCGCTAGGTAACATAGATAGTTCAAGGGCCAGCTAGGTAACCTAGATAGTCCAAGTGCCCGCTAGGTAACCTACAGAGTCTAAGTGCCCACTAGGTTATCTATATACTCCAAATGCCCGCTAGGGAACCTACATAGTCCAAGTGCCCGCTAGGTAACATAGATAATCCAAGTGCCCGCTAGTTAACCTATATGTCCACGTGCCTGCTAGTTAACTTAGATAGACCAAGTGCCCGCTAGTTAACCTATATCGTCCAAGTGCACGCTAGTTAACCTAGATAGTCCAAGTGCCAGTTAGCTAACCTAGATCGTCCAAGTGCCCGTTAGTTAACCTACATAGTCAAAGGGCCCGCTAGTTAACCTACATAGTGCAAGAGCCCGCTAGTTAACCTAGAAAGTGCAAGTGTCCGCTAGTTAACCTACATAGTCCAAGTGCCAGTTAGCTAACCTAGATAGTCCAAGAGCCCGCTAGTTGACCTACATAGTCCAAGTGCCCACTAGGTAACCTAGATAATCCAGTTGCCCGCTAGGGAACATTCATAGTCCAAGTGCCAGCTAGGTAACCTAGATAGTCCACGTGCCCGCTACTTAACCTAGATAGTCCTAGTGCCCGTTAGTTAATCTAGATAGTCCATGTGCCCACTAGGGGACGTACTTAGTCCAAGTGCCCATAAGCTACCCTACATAGTCCAAGTGCCCGCTAGTTAACATTGATCATCCAAGTGCCTGCTAGTTAACCTAGATAGTCCAAGTGCATGCTAGTTAACCTAGATAGGCCAAGTGCCCTCTAGTTAACCTAGATCGTCCAAGTGCTCGCGAGTTAACCTACATAGTCCAAGGTCCGCTAGTTAACCTAGATAGTCCAAGTGCCCGCTAGTTAACCTACATAGTACAAGGACCCGCTAGTTAACCTTGATACTCAAAGTGCACGCTAGTAAACCTAAGTAGTAAAATGTCCGATAGGGAACCTACATAGTCCAAGTGACCGCTAGGTAACCTACATAGTCCAAGTGCTCATTCGTTGACATAGATAGACAAAGTGCCCGCTAGGTAACCTAGACATTCCAATGCCCGCTAGGTTACCTACAGAATCCAAGTGCCCGTTAGGTAACCTAGATAGTCCAAGGGCCCGCTAGTTAACCTACATAGTCCAAGTGCCTGGTGGTTAACTTACATAGTTCAAGTGTCCATAGGGAACATACATAGTCCAAGAGCCCGCTTGGGAACCTACATAATCCAAGTGCCCGTTAGGTAACCTAGATTGTTCAAATGCCCGCTAGGGAACCCACATAGTCCAAGTGCCCGCTAGGGAACTTACATTGTGCAAGGGCCCGCTAGGGAACCTACATAGTCCAATTGCCCGTTAGTTAACCTAGATAGTCCAAGTGACCGCTACGTAACCTAGATAGTCCAACACCCGCTAGGTAACCTAGATAGCCCAAGGGCCCGCTAGTTAACCTACATAGTCCAAGTGCCTGGTAGTTAACTTACATAGTTCAAGTGTCCGTAGGGAACATACATAGTCCAAGTGCCCGCTAGGGAACCTATATAGTTCAAGTGCCCGTTAGGTAAGCTAGATAGTCCAAATGCCCGCTAGGGAACCCACATAGTCCAAGTGCCCGCTAGGGAACTTACATAGTCCAAGGACCCGCTAGGGAACCTACATAGTCCAAGTGCCCGTTAATTAACCTAGATAGTCCAAGTGCCCGCTAGTTAACCTATATCGTCCAAGTGCACGCTAGTTAACCTAGATAGTCCAAGTGCCCGCTAGTTAACCTAGATATTCCAAGTGCCCGCTAGTTAACCTACATAATCTAAGTGCCAGTTAGCTAACCTAGATCGTCCAAGTGCCCGTTAGTTAACCTACATAGTCAAAGGGCCCGCTAGTTAACCTACATAGTGCAAGAGCCCGCTAGTTAACCTAGAAAGTGCAAGTGTCCGCTAGTTAACCTACATAGTCCAAGTGCCAGTTAGCTAACCTAGATAGTCCAAGAGCCCGCTAGTTGACCTACATAGTCCAAGTGCCCACTAGGTAACCTAGATAATCCAGTTGCCCGCTAGGGAACATTCATAGTCCAAGTGCCAGCTAGGTAACCTAGATAGTCCACGTGCCCGCTACTTAACCTAGATAGTCCTAGTGCCCGTTAGTTAATCTAGATAGTCCATGTGCCCACTAGGGGACGTACTTAGTCCAAGTGCCCATAAGCTACCCTACATAGTCCAAGTGCCCGCTAGTTAACATTGATCATCCAAGTGCCTGCTAGTTAACCTAGATAGTCCAAGTGCATGCTAGTTAACCTAGATAGGCCAAGTGCCCTCTAGTTAACCTAGATCGTCCAAGTGCCCGCGAGTTAACCTACATAGTCCAAGGTCCGCTAGTTAACCTAGATAGTCCAAGTGCCCGCTAGTTAACCTACATAGTACAAGGACCCGCTAGTTAACCTTGATACTCAAAGTGCACGCTAGTAAACCTAAGTAGTAAAATGTCCGATAGGGAACCTACATAGTCCAAGTGACCGCTAGGTAACCTACATAGTCCAAGTGCTCATTCGTTGACATAGATAGACAAAGTGCCCGCTAGGTAACCTAGACATTCCAATGCCCGCTAGGTTACCTACAGAATCCAAGTGCCCGTTAGGTAACCTAGATAGTCCAAGGGCCCGCTAGTTAACCTACATAGTCCAAGTGCCTGGTGGTTAACTTACATAGTTCAAGTGTCCATAGGGAACATACATAGTCCAAGAGCCCGCTTGGGAACCTACATAATCCAAGTGCCCGTTAGGTAACCTAGATTGTTCAAATGCCCGCTAGGGAACCCACATAGTCCAAGTGCCCGCTAGGGAACTTACATAGTGCAAGGGCCCGCTAGGGAACCTACATAGTCCAATTGCCCGTTAGTTAACCTAGATAGTCCAAGTGACCGCTACGTAACCTAGATAGTCCAACACCCGCTAGGTAACCTAGATAGTCCAAGGGCCCGCTAGTTAACCTACATAGTCCAAGTGCCTGGTAGTTAACTTACATAGTTCAAGTGTCCGTAGGGAACATACATAGTCCAAGTGCCCGCTAGGGAACCTATATAGTTCAAGTGCCCGTTAGGTAAGCTAGATAGTCCAAATGCCCGCTAGGGAACCCACATAGTCCAAGTGCCCGCTAGGGAACTTACATAGTCCAAGGACCCGCTAGGGAACCTACATAGTCCAAGTGCCCGTTAATTAACCTAGATAGTCCAAGTGCCCGCTTGGTAACCTAGATAGTCCAACAGCTCGCTAAGTAACCTACATACTCCAAGAACGCGCTAGGTAACATAGATAGTTCAAGGGCCAGCTAGGTAACCTAGATAGTCCAAGTGCCCGCTAGGTAACCTACAGAGTCTAAGTGCCCACTAGGTTATCTATATACTCCAAATGCCCGCTAGGGAACCTACATAGTCCAAGTGCCCGCTAGGTAACATAGATAATCCAAGTGCCCGCTAGTTAACCTATATGTCCACGTGCCTGCTAGTTAACTTAGATAGACCAAGTGCCCGCTAGTTAACCTATATCGTCCAAGTGCACGCTAGTTAACCTAGATAGTCCAAGTGCCAGTTAGCTAACCTAGATCGTCCAAGTGCCCGTTAGTTAACCTACATAGTCAAAGGGCCCGCTAGTTAACCTACATAGTGCAAGAGCCCGCTAGTTAACCTAGAAAGTGCAAGTGTCCGCTAGTTAACCTACATAGTCCAAGTGCCAGTTAGCTAACCTAGATAGTCCAAGAGCCCGCTAGTTGACCTACATAGTCCAATTGCCCACTAGGTAACCTAGATAATCCAGTTGCCCGCTAGGGAACATTCATAGTCCAAGTGCCAGCTAGGTAACATAGATAGTCCACGTGCCCGCTACTTAACCTAGATAGTCCTAGTGCCCGTTAGTTAATCTAGATAGTCCATGTGCCCACTAGGGGACGTACTTAGTCCAAGTGCCCATAAGCTACCCTACATAGTCCAAGTGCCCGCTAGTTAACATTGATCATCCAAGTGCCTGCTAGTTAACCTAGATAGTCCAAGTGCATGCTAGTTAACCTAGATAGGCCAAGTGCCCTCTAGTTAACCTAGATCGTCCAAGTGCCCGCGAGTTAACCTACATAGTCCAAGGTCCGCTAGTTAACCTAGATAGTCCAAGTGCCCGCTAGTTAACCTACATAGTACAAGGACCCGCTAGTTAACCTTGATACTCAAAGTGCACGCTAGTAAACCTAAGTAGTAAAATGTCCGATAGGGAACCTACATAGTCCAAGTGACCGCTAGGTAACCTACATAATCCAAGTGCTCATTCGTTGACATAGATAGACAAAGTGCCCGCTAGGTAACCTAGACATTCCAATGCCCGCTAGGTTACCTACAGAATCCAAGTGCCCGTTAGGTAACCTAGATAGTCCAAGGGCCCGCTAGTTAACCTACATAGTCCAAGTGCCTGGTGGTTAACTTACATAGTTCAAGTGTCCATAGGGAACATACATAGTCCAAGAGCCCGCTTGGGAACCTACATAATCCAAGTGCCCGTTAGGTAACCTAGATTGTTCAAATGCCCGCTAGGGAACCCACATAGTCCAAGTGCCCGCTAGGGAACTTACATAGTGCAAGGGCCCGCTAGGGAACCTACATAGTCCAATTGCCCGTTAGTTAACCTAGATAGTCCAAGTGACCGCTACGTAACCTAGATAGTCCAACACCCGCTAGGTAACCTAGATAGTCCAAGGGCCCGCTAGTTAACCTACATAGTCCAAGTGCCTGGTAGTTAACTTACATAGTTCAAGTGTCCGTAGGGAACATACATAGTCCAAGTGCCCGCTAGGGAACCTATATAGTTCAAGTGCCCGTTAGGTAAGCTAGATAGTCCAAATGCCCGCTAGGGAACCCACATAGTCCAAGTGCCCGCTAGGGAACTTACATAGTCCAAGGACCCGCTAGGGAACCTACATAGTCCAAGTGCCCGTTAATTAACCTAGATAGTCCAAGTGCCCGCTTGGTAACCTAGATAGTCCAACAGCTCGCTAAGTAACCTACATACTCCAAGAACGCGCTAGGTAACATAGATAGTTCAAGGGCCAGCTAGGTAACCTAGATAGTCCAAGTGCCCGCTAGGTAACCTACAGAGTCTAAGTGCCCACTAGGTTATCTATATACTCCAAATGCCCGCTAGGGAACCTACATAGTCCAAGTGCCCGCTAGGTAACATAGATAATCCAAGTGCCCGCTAGTTAACCTATATGTCCACGTGCCTGCTAGTTAACTTAGATAGACCAAGTGCCCGCTAGTTAACCTATATCGTCCAAGTGCACGCTAGTTAACCTAGATAGTCCAAGTGCCAGTTAGCTAACCTAGATCGTCCAAGTGCCCGTTAGTTAACCTACATAGTCAAAGGGCCCGCTAGTTAACCTACATAGTGCAAGAGCCCGCTAGTTAACCTAGAAAGTGCAAGTGTCCGCTAGTTAACCTACATAGTCCAAGTGCCAGTTAGCTAACCTAGATAGTCCAAGAGCCCGCTAGTTGACCTACATAGTCCAAGTGCCCACTAGGTAACCTAGATAATCCAGTTGCCCGCTAGGGAACATTCATAGTCCAAGTGCCAGCTAGGTAACCTAGATAGTCCACGTGCCCGCTACTTAACCTAGATAGTCCTAGTGCCCGTTAGTTAATCTAGATAGTCCATGTGCCCACTAGGGGACGTACTTAGTCCAAGTGCCCATAAGCTACCCTACATAGTCCAAGTGCCCGCTAGTTAACATTGATCATCCAAGTGCCTGCTAGTTAACCTAGATAGTCCAAGTGCATGCTAGTTAACCTAGATAGGCCAAGTGCCCTCTAGTTAACCTAGATCGTCCAAGTGCCCGCGAGTTAACCTACATAGTCCAAGGTCCGCTAGTTAACCTAGATAGTCCAAGTGCCCGCTAGTTAACCTACATAGTACAAGGACCCGCTAGTTAACCTTGATACTCAAAGTGCACGCTAGTAAACCTAAGTAGTAAAATGTCCGATAGGGAACCTACATAGTCCAAGTGACCGCTAGGTAACCTACATAGTCCAAGTGCTCATTCGTTGACATAGATAGACAAAGTGCCCGCTAGGTAACCTAGACATTCCAATGCCCGCTAGGTTACCTACAGAATCCAAGTGCCCGTTAGGTAACCTAGATAGTCCAAGGGCCCGCTAGTTAACCTACATAGTCCAAGTGCCTGGTGGTTAACTTACATAGTTCAAGTGTCCATAGGGAACATACATAGTCCAAGAGCCCGCTTGGGAACCTACATAATCCAAGTGCCCGTTAGGTAACCTAGATTGTTCAAATGCCCGCTAGGGAACCCACATAGTCCAAGTGCCCGCTAGGGAACTTACATAGTGCAAGGGCCCGCTAGGGAACCTACATAGTCCAATTGCCCGTTAGTTAACCTAGATAGTCCAAGTGACCGCTACGTAACCTAGATAGTCCAACACCCGCTAGGTAACCTAGATAGTCCAAGGGCCCGCTAGTTAACCTACATAGTCCAAGTGCCTGGTAGTTAACTTACATAGTTCAAGTGTCCGTAGGGAACATACATAGTCCAAGTGCCCGCTAGGGAACCTATATAGTTCAAGTGCCCGTTAGGTAAGCTAGATAGTCCAAATGCCCGCTAGGGAACCCACATAGTCCAAGTGCCCGCTAGGGAACTTACATAGTCCAAGGACCCGCTAGGGAACCTACATAGTCCAAGTGCCCGTTAATTAACCTAGATAGTCCAAGTGCCCGCTTGGTAACCTAGATAGTCCAACAGCTCGCTAAGTAACCTACATACTCCAAGAACGCGCTAGGTAACATAGATAGTTCAAGGGCCAGCTAGGTAACCTAGATAGTCCAAGTGCCCGCTAGGTAACCTACAGAGTCTAAGTGCCCACTAGGTTATCTATATACTCCAAATGCCCGCTAGGGAACCTACATAGTCCAAGTGCCCGCTAGGTAACATAGATAATCCAAGTGCCCGCTAGTTAACCTATATGTCCACGTGCCTGCTAGTTAACTTAGATAGACCAAGTGCCCGCTAGTTAACCTATATCGTCCAAGTGCACGCTAGTTAACCTAGATAGTCCAAGTGCCAGTTAGCTAACCTAGATCGTCCAAGTGCCCGTTAGTTAACCTACATAGTCAAAGGGCCCGCTAGTTAACCTACATAGTGCAAGAGCCCGCTAGTTAACCTAGAAAGTGCAAGTGTCCGCTAGTTAACCTACATAGTCCAAGTGCCAGTTAGCTAACCTAGATAGTCCAAGAGCCCGCTAGTTGACCTACATAGTCCAAGTGCCCACTAGGTAACCTAGATAATCCAGTTGCCCGCTAGGGAACATTCATAGTCCAAGTGCCAGCTAGGTAACCTAGATAGTCCACGTGCCCGCTACTTAACCTAGATAGTCCTAGTGCCCGTTAGTTAATCTAGATAGTCCATGTGCCCACTAGGGGACGTACTTAGTCCAAGTGCCCATAAGCTACCCTACATAGTCCAAGTGCCCGCTAGTTAACATTGATCATCCAAGTGCCTGCTAGTTAACCTAGATAGTCCAAGTGCATGCTAGTTAACCTAGATAGGCCAAGTGCCCTCTAGTTAACCTAGATCGTCCAAGTGCCCGCGAGTTAACCTACATAGTCCAAGGTCCGCTAGTTAACCTAGATAGTCCAAGTGCCCGCTAGTTAACCTACATAGTACAAGGACCCGCTAGTTAACCTTGATACTCAAAGTGCACGCTAGTAAACCTAAGTAGTAAAATGTCCGATAGGGAACCTACATAGTCCAAGTGACCGCTAGGTAACCTACATAGTCCAAGTGCTCATTCGTTGACATAGATAGACAAAGTGCCCGCTAGGTAACCTAGACATTCCAATGCCCGCTAGGTTACCTACAGAATCCAAGTGCCCGTTAGGTAACCTAGATAGTCCAAGGGCCCGCTAGTTAACCTACATAGTCCAAGTGCCTGGTGGTTAACTTACATAGTTCAAGTGTCCATAGGGAACATACATAGTCCAAGAGCCCGCTTGGGAACCTACATAATCCAAGTGCCCGTTAGGTAACCTAGATTGTTCAAATGCCCGCTAGGGAACCCACATAGTCCAAGTGCCCGCTAGGGAACTTACATAGTGCAAGGGCCCGCTAGGGAACCTACATAGTCCAATTGCCCGTTAGTTAACCTAGATAGTCCAAGTGACCGCTACGTAACCTAGATAGTCCAACACCCGCTAGGTAACCTAGATAGTCCAAGGGCCCGCTAGTTAACCTACATAGTCCAAGTGCCTGGTAGTTAACTTACATAGTTCAAGTGTCCGTAGGGAACATACATAGTCCAAGTGCCCGCTAGGGAACCTATATAGTTCAAGTGCCCGTTAGGTAAGCTAGATAGTCCAAATGCCCGCTAGGGAACCCACATAGTCCAAGTGCCCGCTAGGGAACTTACATAGTCCAAGGACCCGCTAGGGAACCTACATAGTCCAAGTGCCCGTTAATTAACCTAGATAGTCCAAGTGCCCGCTTGGTAACCTAGATAGTCCAACAGCTCGCTAAGTAACCTACATACTCCAAGAACGCGCTAGGTAACATAGATAGTTCAAGGGCCAGCTAGGTAACCTAGATAGTCCAAGTGCCCGCTAGGTAACCTACAGAGTCTAAGTGCCCACTAGGTTATCTATATACTCCAAATGCCCGCTAGGGAACCTACATAGTCCAAGTGCCCGCTAGGTAACATAGATAATCCAAGTGCCCGCTAGTTAACCTATATGTCCACGTGCCTGCTAGTTAACTTAGATAGACCAAGTGCCCGCTAGTTAACCTATATCGTCCAAGTGCACGCTAGTTAACCTAGATAGTCCAAGTGCCAGTTAGCTAACCTAGATCGTCCAAGTGCCCGTTAGTTAACCTACATAGTCAAAGGGCCCGCTAGTTAACCTACATAGTGCAAGAGCCCGCTAGTTAACCTAGAAAGTGCAAGTGTCCGCTAGTTAACCTACATAGTCCAAGTGCCAGTTAGCTAACCTAGATAGTCCAAGAGCCCGCTAGTTGACCTACATAGTCCAAGTGCCCACTAGGTAACCTAGATAATCCAGTTGCCCGCTAGGGAACATTCATAGTCGAAGTGCCAGCTAGGTAACCTAGATAGTCCACGTGCCCGCTACTTAACCTAGATAGTCCTAGTGCCCGTTAGTTAATCTAGATAGTCCATGTGCCCACTAGGGGACGTACTTAGTCCAAGTGCCCATAAGCTACCCTACATAGTCCAAGTGCCCGCTAGTTAACATTGATCATCCAAGTGCCTGCTAGTTAACCTACATAGTCCAAGTGCCCGCTAGGGAACTTACATAGTCCAAGGACCCGCTAGGGAACCTACATAGTCCAAGTGCCCGTTAATTAACCTAGATAGTCCAAGTGCCCGTTAGGTAACCTAGATAGTCCAACAGCCCGCTAGGTAACCTACATATTCCAAGAACCCGCTAGGTAACGTAGATAGTTCAAGTGCCAACTAGGTAACCTAGATAGTCCAAGTGCCCGCTAGGTAACTTACAAAGTCTAAGTGCCCGCTAGGTAATCTATATAGTCCAAATGCCCGCTAGGGAACCTACATAGTCCAAATGCCCGTTAGGTAACCTAGATTGTAAAAGGGCCCTCTAGGTAACCTACATAGTCCTAGTGCCCCCTAGTTAACCTACATTCTCCAAGTGCCCAATAGGGAACCTACATAGTCCAAGTGCCCGTTAGTTAACCTAGATAGTCCAAGTGCCCGCTTGGTAACCTAGATAGTCCAACAGCTCGCTAAGTAACCTACATACTCCAAGAACGCGCTAGGTAACGTAGATAGTTCAAGGGCCAGCTAGGTAACCTAGATAGTCCAAGTGCCCGCTAGGTAACCTACAGAGTATAAGTTCCCGCTAGGTTATCTATATAGTCCAAATGCCCGCTAGGGGACTTACATAGTGCAAGTGCCCGCTAGGTAACCTAGATAATCCAAGTGCCCGCTAGTTATCCTATATCGTCCAAGTGCCCGCTAGTTAACCTAGATCGTCCAAGTGCCCGCTAGTTAACCTACATAGTCAATGGGCCCGCTAGTTTACCTATATAGTGCAAGAGCCCGCTAGTTAACCAAGATCGTGCAAGTGTCCGCTAGTTAACCAACATAGTCCAAGTGCCAGCTAGGTAACCTGGATAGTCCAAGTGCCCGCTAGTTAACCTAGATAGTCCTAGTGCCCGTTAGTTAATCTAGATAGTCCATGTGCCCACTAGGGGACGTACTTAGTCCAAGTGCCCGTTAGCTAACCTAAGTAGTCCAAGTGCCCGCTAGTTAACATTGATCATCCAAGTGCCCTCTAGTTAACCTACATCGTCCAAGTGCCCGCTAGTTAACCTACATAGTCCAAGGGCCCGCTAGTTGACCTACGTAGTCCAAGGTCCGCTAGTTAACCAAGGTAGTCCAAGTGCTCGCTAGTTAACCTACATAGTACAAGGGCCCGCTAGTTGACCTAGATAGTCCACGTGCCCTCTAGTTAACCTAGATAGTCCAAGTGCCCATTACCTAACCTAGATAGTCCAAGTGCCCGGTAAGCAACCTACATAGACCAAGTGCCCGTTCGTTAACCTAGATAATCCAAGTGCCGACTAGGTAACCTACATAGTCCAAGTGCCCGCTAGGTAACCTATATAGTCCAAGGGCCCGCTAGTTAACCTAGATAGTCCAAGTGCCCGCTAGTTAACCTACATACCAAGTGCCCGCTACGTAACCTAGATAGTCCAAGGGCACGCTAGTTAACCTACATATTCCAAGTGCCCGCTAGTTAACATAGATAGTCCAAGTGCCCGCTAGGGAACGTACATAGTCCAAGTGCCCGATAGTTATCCTACATAGTGCAAGAGCCCGCTAGTTAACCTAGATCGTGCAAGTGTCTGCTAGTTAACCTACATATTTCAAATATCAGTTAGCTAACCTAGAAAGTCCAAGGGCCTGCTAGTTGACCTACATAGTCCAAGTGCCCGCTGGGTAACCTAGATAATCCAAGTGCCCGCTAGGGAACATTCATATTCCAAGTGCCAGCTAGGTAGCCTAGATAGTCCAAGTGCCCGCTAGTTAACCTAGATAGTCCTAGTGCCCGTTAGTTAATCTAGATAGTCCATGTGCCCACTAGGGGACGTACTTAGTCCAAGTGCCCGTTAGCTGACCTAGATAGTCCAAGTGCCCGCTAGTTAACATTGATCATCCAAGTGCCTGCTATTAACCTAGATAGTCCAAGTGCATGCTAGTTAACCTAGAGAGTCCAAGTGTCCTCTAGTTAACCAAGATCCTCCAAGTGCCCGCTAGTTAACATACATAGTCCAAGGGTTCGCTAGTTGACCTACATAGTCCAAGGTCCGCTAGTTGACCTAGATAGTCCATTGGCCTGCTAGTTAACCTAGATAGTCCAAGTGCCCGCTAGGTAACCTAAGTAGTCCAAATGTCCAATAGAGATCCTACATAGTCCACGTGCCCGCTAGGTACCCTCCATAGTCCTAGTGCCCGTTCGTTAACCTAGATAGTCCAAGTGCTCGCTAGGTAACCTAGACTGTACAAGTGCCCGCTAGGTAACCTAGATAGTCCAAGTGCCCGCTAGGTAACCTAGAGTCCAAGTGCTCGCTAGTTAACCTACATAGTCCAATTGCCCGCCATGTAACCTAGATAGTCAAAGTGCCCGTTAGGTAACCTAGGTAGTCCAAGTGCCCGCTAGGTAACTTACATTGGCCAAGTTCCTGCTAGGTAACCTAGATAGTCCAAGTGCCCGTTACCTAACCTAGATAGTCCAAGTGCCCGGTAAGCAACCTACATAGTCCAAGTGCCCGTTCGTTAACCTAGAAGTCCAAGTGCCCGCTAGGTATCCTAGACAGTCCAAGTGCCCGCTACATTACCTGCATATTCCAAGTGCCCGTTCGTTAACCTAGATAGTCCAAGTGCCCACTAGGTAATCTACATAGTCCAAGTGCCCGCTAGGTAACTTAGATAGTCCAAGGGCCCGCTAGGTAACCTAGATAGTCCAAGTGTCCTCTAGTTAACATACATAGTCTAAGTGCCCGCTAGTTAACATACATACCAAGTTCGCGCTCCGTAACCTAGATAATCCAGGGCACGCTAGTTAACCTACATAGTCCAAGTGCACGCTGGTTAACCTAGATTGTCCAAGTGCCCACTAGTTAACCTAGATAGTCCAAGTTCCTGCTAGGTAACCTACATAGTGCAAGTGTCTGCTAGTTAACCTACATATTCCAAGGGCCCGCTAGTTAACATAGATAGTCCAAGTGCCCGCTAGGGAACGTACATAGTCCATGTGCCCGCTAGGTAACCTAGATAGTGCAAGTGTCCGCTAGTTAACCTAGATAGTTCAAGTACCCGATAGGTAACCTAGATCGTCCAAGGGCCCCCTAGTTAGCCTACATAGTCCAAGTGCCCACTAGGTAACCTAGATAGTCCAAGTGCCCATTCGGTCACTTAGATAGTCCAAGTGCCCTTTAGGGAACCTAGATAGTCCAAGGGCCCGCTAGTAAACTTACATAGTCCATGGGCCCACTAGTTAACCTACATAGGGCAAGTGTCCGCTAGTTAACCTACATATTCCAAGTGCCCGCTAGTTAACCGACATAATCTAAGTGCACGTTAGCTAACCTAGGTAGTCCAAGGGCCCGCGAGTTGACCTACATAGTCCAAGTGCCAGCTAGGTATCCTAGATAGTCCAAGTGCCTGTTAGCTAACATAGATAGTCCAAGTGGCGGCTAG
Organism: Tenrec ecaudatus; assembly: GCF_050624435.1. Taxonomy (NCBI): domain Eukaryota; kingdom Metazoa; phylum Chordata; class Mammalia; order Afrosoricida; family Tenrecidae; genus Tenrec; species Tenrec ecaudatus. Next base: position 108,267,523 of record NC_134534.1, on the reverse strand, counting down.
GTAACCTACATAGTCCAAGTGCCCGTTCGTTAACCTAGAAAATCCAAATGCCCGCTAGGTAACCTAGACAGTCCAAGTGCCCGCTAGTTAACCTACATAGTCCAAGTGCCCGATAGGGAACCTACATAATCCAAGTTCCCGCTAGGGAACCTACATAGTCCAAGTGACTGTTAGTTAACCTAGATAGTCAAAGTGCCTGCTAGGTTACCTAGATAGTCCAAGTGCTCGCTAGGTAACCTACATAGTCCAAGTGCCCGCTTGGTAACCTAAATAGTCCAAATGCACGCTAGGGAAACTACATAATCCAAGTGCCCGCTAGTTAACCTAGATAGTCCAATTGCCTGCTAGTAAATCTACATAATCCATGGGCCCGTTAGTTAACATACATAGTGCAAGGGCCCGCTAGTTAACCTAGATCGTGCAATTGTCCGCTACTTAACCTACATAGTCCAAGTGCCCGCTAGTTAACCTAGATAGTCCAAGTGCCCGCTAGTTAACCTAGATAGTCTTAGTGCCCGTTAGTTAACCTAGATAGTCCAAGTGCCCACTAGGGGACGTACATAGTCCAAGTGCCCGCTAGTTAACATTGATCATCCAAGTGCCTGCTAGTTAACCTACATAGTCCAAGTGCCCGCTAGGGAACTTACATAGTCCAAGGACCCGCTAGGGAACCTACATAGTCCAAGTGCCCGTTAATTAACCTAGATAGTCCAAGTGCCCGTTAGGTAACCTAGATAGTCCAACAGCCCGCTAGGTAACCTACATATTCCAAGAACCCGCTAGGTAACGTAGATAGTTCAAGTGCCAACTAGGTAACCTAGATAGTCCAAGTGCCCGCTAGGTAACTTACAAAGTCTAAGTGCCCGCTAGGTAATCTATATAGTCCAAATGCCCGCTAGGGAACCTACATAGTCCAAATGCCCGTTAGGTAACCTAGATTGTAAAAGGGCCCTCTAGGTAACCTACATAGTCCTAGTGCCCCCTAGTTAACCTACATTCTCCAAGTGCCCAATAGGGAACCTACATAGTCCAAGTGCCCGTTAGTTAACCTAGATAGTCCAAGTGCCCGCTTGGTAACCTAGATAGTCCAACAGCTCGCTAAGTAACCTACATACTCCAAGAACGCGCTAGGTAACGTAGATAGTTCAAGGGCCAGCTAGGTAACCTAGATAGTCCAAGTGCCCGCTAGGTAACCTACAGAGTATAAGTTCCCGCTAGGTTATCTATATAGTCCAAATGCCCGCTAGGGGACTTACATAGTGCAAGTGCCCGCTAGGTAACCTAGATAATCCAAGTGCCCGCTAGTTATCCTATATCGTCCAAGTGCCCGCTAGTTAACCTAGATCGTCCAAGTGCCCGCTAGTTAACCTACATAGTCAATGGGCCCGCTAGTTTACCTATATAGTGCAAGAGCCCGCTAGTTAACCAAGATCGTGCAAGTGTCCGCTAGTTAACCAACATAGTCCAAGTGCCAGCTAGGTAACCTGGATAGTCCAAGTGCCCGCTAGTTAACCTAGATAGTCCTAGTGCCCGTTAGTTAATCTAGATAGTCCATGTGCCCACTAGGGGACGTACTTAGTCCAAGTGCCCGTTAGCTAACCTAAGTAGTCCAAGTGCCCGCTAGTTAACATTGATCATCCAAGTGCCCTCTAGTTAACCTACATCGTCCAAGTGCCCGCTAGTTAACCTACATAGTCCAAGGGCCCGCTAGTTGACCTACGTAGTCCAAGGTCCGCTAGTTAACCAAGGTAGTCCAAGTGCTCGCTAGTTAACCTACATAGTACAAGGGCCCGCTAGTTGACCTAGATAGTCCACGTGCCCTCTAGTTAACCTAGATAGTCCAAGTGCCCATTACCTAACCTAGATAGTCCAAGTGCCCGGTAAGCAACCTACATAGACCAAGTGCCCGTTCGTTAACCTAGATAATCCAAGTGCCGACTAGGTAACCTACATAGTCCAAGTGCCCGCTAGGTAACCTATATAGTCCAAGGGCCCGCTAGTTAACCTAGATAGTCCAAGTGCCCGCTAGTTAACCTACATACCAAGTGCCCGCTACGTAACCTAGATAGTCCAAGGGCACGCTAGTTAACCTACATATTCCAAGTGCCCGCTAGTTAACATAGATAGTCCAAGTGCCCGCTAGGGAACGTACATAGTCCAAGTGCCCGATAGTTATCCTACATAGTGCAAGAGCCCGCTAGTTAACCTAGATCGTGCAAGTGTCTGCTAGTTAACCTACATATTTCAAATATCAGTTAGCTAACCTAGAAAGTCCAAGGGCCTGCTAGTTGACCTACATAGTCCAAGTGCCCGCTGGGTAACCTAGATAATCCAAGTGCCCGCTAGGGAACATTCATATTCCAAGTGCCAGCTAGGTAGCCTAGATAGTCCAAGTGCCCGCTAGTTAACCTAGATAGTCCTAGTGCCCGTTAGTTAATCTAGATAGTCCATGTGCCCACTAGGGGACGTACTTAGTCCAAGTGCCCGTTAGCTGACCTAGATAGTCCAAGTGCCCGCTAGTTAACATTGATCATCCAAGTGCCTGCTATTAACCTAGATAGTCCAAGTGCATGCTAGTTAACCTAGAGAGTCCAAGTGTCCTCTAGTTAACCAAGATCCTCCAAGTGCCCGCTAGTTAACATACATAGTCCAAGGGTTCGCTAGTTGACCTACATAGTCCAAGGTCCGCTAGTTGACCTAGATAGTCCATTGGCCTGCTAGTTAACCTAGATAGTCCAAGTGCCCGCTAGGTAACCTAAGTAGTCCAAATGTCCAATAGAGATCCTACATAGTCCACGTGCCCGCTAGGTACCCTCCATAGTCCTAGTGCCCGTTCGTTAACCTAGATAGTCCAAGTGCTCGCTAGGTAACCTAGACTGTACAAGTGCCCGCTAGGTAACCTAGATAGTCCAAGTGCCCGCTAGGTAACCTAGAGTCCAAGTGCTCGCTAGTTAACCTACATAGTCCAATTGCCCGCCATGTAACCTAGATAGTCAAAGTGCCCGTTAGGTAACCTAGGTAGTCCAAGTGCCCGCTAGGTAACTTACATTGGCCAAGTTCCTGCTAGGTAACCTAGATAGTCCAAGTGCCCGTTACCTAACCTAGATAGTCCAAGTGCCCGGTAAGCAACCTACATAGTCCAAGTGCCCGTTCGTTAACCTAGAAGTCCAAGTGCCCGCTAGGTATCCTAGACAGTCCAAGTGCCCGCTACATTACCTGCATATTCCAAGTGCCCGTTCGTTAACCTAGATAGTCCAAGTGCCCACTAGGTAATCTACATAGTCCAAGTGCCCGCTAGGTAACTTAGATAGTCCAAGGGCCCGCTAGGTAACCTAGATAGTCCAAGTGTCCTCTAGTTAACATACATAGTCTAAGTGCCCGCTAGTTAACATACATACCAAGTTCGCGCTCCGTAACCTAGATAATCCAGGGCACGCTAGTTAACCTACATAGTCCAAGTGCACGCTGGTTAACCTAGATTGTCCAAGTGCCCACTAGTTAACCTAGATAGTCCAAGTTCCTGCTAGGTAACCTACATAGTGCAAGTGTCTGCTAGTTAACCTACATATTCCAAGGGCCCGCTAGTTAACATAGATAGTCCAAGTGCCCGCTAGGGAACGTACATAGTCCATGTGCCCGCTAGGTAACCTAGATAGTGCAAGTGTCCGCTAGTTAACCTAGATAGTTCAAGTACCCGATAGGTAACCTAGATCGTCCAAGGGCCCCCTAGTTAGCCTACATAGTCCAAGTGCCCACTAGGTAACCTAGATAGTCCAAGTGCCCATTCGGTCACTTAGATAGTCCAAGTGCCCTTTAGGGAACCTAGATAGTCCAAGGGCCCGCTAGTAAACTTACATAGTCCATGGGCCCACTAGTTAACCTACATAGGGCAAGTGTCCGCTAGTTAACCTACATATTCCAAGTGCCCGCTAGTTAACCGACATAATCTAAGTGCACGTTAGCTAACCTAGGTAGTCCAAGGGCCCGCGAGTTGACCTACATAGTCCAAGTGCCAGCTAGGTATCCTAGATAGTCCAAGTGCCTGTTAGCTAACATAGATAGTCCAAGTGGCGGCTAGGTAACCTACATAGTCCAAGTGCCCGTTCGTTAACCTAGAAAATCCAAATGCCCGCTAGGTAACCTAGACAGTCCAAGTGCCCGCTAGTTAACCTACATAGTCCAAGTGCCCGATAGGGAACCTACATAATCCAAGTTCCCGCTAGGGAACCTACATAGTCCAAGTGACTGTTAGTTAACCTAGATAGTCAAAGTGCCTGCTAGGTTACCTAGATAGTCCAAGTGCTCGCTAGGTAACCTACATAGTCCAAGTGCCCGCTTGGTAACCTAAATAGTCCAAATGCACGCTAGGGAAACTACATAATCCAAGTGCCCGCTAGTTAACCTAGATAGTCCAATTGCCTGCTAGTAAATCTACATAATCCATGGGCCCGTTAGTTAACATACATAGTGCAAGGGCCCGCTAGTTAACCTAGATCGTGCAATTGTCCGCTACTTAACCTACATAGTCCAAGTGCCCGCTAGTTAACCTAGATAGTCCAAGTGCCCGCTAGTTAACCTAGATAGTCTTAGTGCCCGTTAGTTAACCTAGATAGTCCAAGTGCCCACTAGGGGACGTACATAGTCCAAGTGCCCACTAGATAACCTACATAGTCCCAGTGCGCGCTAGGGTATGTACATAGTCCAAGTGTCTGCTAGGAAACCTAGATAGTCCAAGTGCCCGCTAGGGATCCTTCATAATCCAAGTGCCTGCTAGGTAACCTAGATAGTCCAAGTGCCCGCTAGTTAACCTAGATAGTCCTAGTGCCCATTAGCTAACCTAGATAGTCCAAGTGTCCGCTAGTTAACCTACATAGTCCAAGGGCCCGCTAGTTAACCTACATAGTCCATGGTCCGCTAGTTAACCTAGATAGTCCAAGTGCCCGCTAGTTAACCTACATAGTACAAGGGCCCGCTAATTGACCTAGATTGTCCAAGTGCCCGCTAGTTAACCTAAGTAGTACAAATGTCCGATAGTGATCCTACATAGTCCAAGTGCCCGCTAGGTAACCTACATAGTCCAAGTGCCCGTTCGTTAACCTAGATAGTCAAAAAGCCTGCTAGGTAACCTAGACAGTCCAAGTGCCTGCAAGGTTACCTACAAAGTCCAAGTGCCCGCTAGGTAACCTAGATAGTGCATGTGCCCGGTAGTTAACCTACATAGTCCAAGTGCCCGCTAGGTAACCTAGATATTCCAAGGGCCCCTTAGTTAACCTACATAGTCCAATTGCCTGCTAGTAAACCTACATAATCCATGGGCTTGTTAGTTAACATACATAGTGCAAGGGCCCGCTAGTTAACCTAGATCGTGCAATTGTCCGCTACTTAACCTACATAGTCCAAGTGCCCGCTAGTTAACCTAGATAGTCCAAGTGCCCGCTAGTTAACCTAGATAGTCCTAGTGCCCGTTAGTTAACCTAGATAGTCCAAGTGCCCACTAGGGGACGTACATAGTCCAAGTGCCCGCTAGATAACCTACATAGTCCCAGTGCGCGCTAGGGTATGTACATAGTCCAAGTGTCTGCTAGGAAACCTAGATAGTCCAAGTGCCCGCTAGGGATCCTTCATAATCCAAGTGCCTGCTAGGTAACCTAGATAGTCCAAGTGCCCGCTAGTTAACGTAGATAGTCCTAGTGCCCGTTAGTTAACCTAGATAGTCCAAGTGCCCACTAGGTAACCTAGATAGTCCAAGTGCGTGCTAGGGTATGTACATAGTCCAAGTGCCCGCTAGTTAACCTACATAGTCCAAGGGCCCGCTAGTTAACCTACATAGTCCAAGGTCCGCTAGTTAACCTACATAGTACAAGGGCCCGCTAGTTGACCTAGATAGTCCAAGTGCCTGCTAGTTAACCTAGATAGTCCAAGTGCCCGCTAGTTAACCTAAGTAGTACAAATGTCCGATAGTGATCCTACATAGTCCAAGTGCCCGCTAGGTAACCTACATAGTCCAAGTGCCCGTATGTTAACCTAGATAGTCAAAAAGCCCGCTAGGTAACCTAGACAGTCCAAGTGCCCGCAAGGTTACCTACATAGTCCAAGTGCCCGCTAGGTAACCTAGATAGTGCATGTGCCCGGTAGTTAACCTACATAGTCCAAGTGCCCGCTCTGGAACATACATAGTCCAAGAGCCCGCTTGGGATTCTACATAGTCCTAGGGCCCGCTAGTTAACGTTGATAGTCCAAGTGCCGCTAGTTAATCTACATAGTCCAAGGGCCCGCTAGTTAACCTAAATAGTCCAAGTACCCGATAGTTAACCTAGATCGTCTAAGTGCACGCTAGTTAACCTACATAGTTCAAGGGCCCGCTAGTTAACCTACATAGTCCAAGGGCCCGAAAGTTAACCTATATCTTCCAAGGGCCCGCTAGTTAACCTACATTGTCCAAGGGCCCGCTAGTTAACCTAGATAGTCCAAGTGCCCGCTAGTTAACCTACATAGTCCAAGTGCCTGCTAGGTAACCTAGACTGTTCAAGTGACCACTAGGTTACCTACATAGTCCAAGTGCCCGTTCATTAACCTACATAGTCAAAGTGCCCGCTAGGTAACCAATATAGTCCAAATGCCCGTTAGTGTCCCTAATAGTCCAAATGCCCGCTAGTTAACCTAGATAGATCAAGTGCTTGCTAGTTAACCTAGATAGTCCAAGTGCCCGCTAGTTAAACTAGATAGACCAAGTGCCCACTAGGGAACCAATCTAGTCCACGTCCCCGATAGGGGACCTACATAGTCCATATGCCCGCTAGTTAACATAGATAGTCCAAGTTCCTCTAGGTAACGTACATAGTCCAAGGCCCGCTAGGTAACGTAGATAGTCCAAGTGCCCGCTAGGGAACGTACATAGTCCAAGTGCCCGCTAGGTAACCTACATAGTCCAACTGCCCACTAGTTAACCTACATAGTCCAGGTTCCCCCTAGGTAACCTAGATAGTCTAAGGGCCCAGTAGGTAACCTACATTGTCCTACTGCCCCCTAGTTAACCTACATCCTCCAAGTGCCCGATAGGGAACCTACATAGTCCAAGTGCCCGTTAGGTAACATACATAGTCCAAAAGCCCGCTGTTTAACCTATACAGTCCAAGTGCCCGATAGGTAACCTACATAATCCAAGTGCCCGCTAGGAAACCTACATAGTCCAAGTGCCCGTTAGGTAACCTAGATAGTCCAAATGCCCGCTAGGGAACCCACATAGTCCAAGTACCCGCTAGGGAACTTATATAGTCCAAGGACCCCGCTAGGGAACCTACATAGTCCAAATGCCCGTTAGTTAACCTAGATAGTCCAAGTGCCCGTTAGGTAACCTAGATAGTCCAAAAGCCCGCTAGGTAACCTACATATTCCAAGAACCCGCTAGGTAACGTAGATTGTTCAAGTGCCAGCTAGGTAACCTAGATAGTCCAAGTGCCCGCTAGGTAACCCAGATAATCCAAGTGCCCGCTAGTTAACCTATATCGTCCAAGTGCCCGCTAGTTAACCTAGATCGTCCAAGCGCCCTCTAGTTAACCTACATAGTTAATGGGCCCGCTAGTTACCGTACATAATGCAAGAGCCCCCTAGTTAACCTAGATCGTGCACGTGTCCGCTAGTTAACCTACATAGTCCAAGAGCCACTTAGCTAACCTAGATAGTCCAAGGGCCCGCTAGTTGACCTACATAGTCCAAGTGCCCGCTAGGTAACCTAGATAATCCAAGTGCCCGCTAGGGAACATTCATAGTCCAAGTGCCAGTTAGGTAACCTAGATAGTCCAAGTGCCCGCTAGTTAACCTAGATAGTCCTAGTGCCCGTTAGTTAACCTAGATAGTCCAAGTGCCCACTAGGGGACGTACTTAGTCCAAGTACCCGTTAGCTAACCTAGATAGTCCAAGTGCCCTCTGGTTCACATTGATCATCCAAGTGCCCGATATTTATCCTAGATAGTCCAAGTGCACGCTAGTTAACCTAGATAGTCCAAGTGCCCTCTAGTTAACCTAGATCGTTCAAGTGCCCGCTAGTTAACCTACATAGACCAAGGGCCCGCTAGTTAACCTACGTAGTCCAAGGTCCGTTAGTTATCCTAGACAGTCCAAGTGCTCGCTAGTTAACCTAGATAGTCCAAGTACCCGCTAGGTAACCTAAATAGTCCAAATGTCCAATAGGGATCCTACATAGTCCAAGTGCCCGCTAGGTAACCTGCATAGTCCAAGTGCCCGTTCGTTAACCTAGATAGTCCAAGTGCCCGTTAGTTAATCTAGATAGTCCATGTGCCCACTAGGGGACGTACTTAGTCCAAGTGCCCGTTAGCTAACCTAGATAGTCCAAGTGCCTGCTAGTTAACCTACATAGTCCAAGGGTTCGCTAGTTGACCTACTTAGTCCAAGGTTCCCTAGTTGACCTAGATAGTCCAAGTGCCTGCTAGTTAACCTAGATAGTCCAAGTGCCCGCTAGGTAACCTAAGTAGTCCAAATGTCCGATAGGGATCCTACATAGTCCAAGTGCCCGCTAGGTAACCTGCATAGTCCAAGTGCCCGTTCGTTAACCTAGATAGTCCAAGTGCCCGCTAGGTAACCTAGACTGTCCAAGTCCCTGGTAGGTTACCTATATAGTCCAAGTGCCTGTTCGTTAACCTAGATAGTCCAAGTGCCCGCTAGGAAACCTACATAGTCCAAGGGCCCGCTAGGTAACCTAGATAGTCCACGTGCCCGCTAGGTAACCTAGAGTCCAAGTACTCGCTAGTTAACCTACATAGTCCATGTGCCTGCTAGGTAAACTAGATAGTCCAAGTGCCCACTAAGGAAGTTACATAGTCCAAGTGCAAGCTAGTTAACCAAGATAGTCCAAGTGCCGCTAGTTAACCTAGATAGTCCAAGTGCCGCCAGGTAACCTACATAGTGCAAGTGTCCCCTAGTTAACCTACATAGTCCAAGTGCCCGCTAATTAACATAGATAGTCCAAGTGCCCGCTAGGGAACGTACATAGTCCAAGTGCCCGCCAGGTAACCTAGATAGTGCAAGTGCCCGGTAGTTAACGTACGTAGTCCAAGTGCCCACTAGGTAACCTAGATAGTCCAAGGGCCCGCTAGTTAACCTTCATAGTCCAAGTGCCTGGTGGTTAACTTACATAGTTCAAGTGTGCATAGGGAACATACATAGTCCAAGTGCCCGCTTGGGAACCTACATAGTCCAAGTGCCCGTTAGATAACCTAGATAGTCCAAATGCCCGCTAGGGAACCCACATAGTACAAGTGCCCGCTAGGGAACTTACATAGTCCAAGGGCCCGCTAGGCAACCTACATAGTCCAAGTGCCCGTTAGTTAACCTAGATAGTCCAAGTGCCCGCTAGATAACCTAGATAGTCCAACAGCCCGCTAGGTAACCTAGATAGTCCAAGGGCCCGCTAGTTAACCTACATAGTCCAAGTGCCTGGTAGTTAAATTACATAGTTCAAGTGTCCGTAGGGAACATACATCGTCCAAGTGCCCGCTAGGGAACCTATATAGTCTAAGTGCCCGTTAGGTAACCCACATAGTCCAAGTGCCCGCTAGTTAAACTACATAGTCAATGGGCCCACTAGTTTACCTACATAGTGCAAGAGCCCGCTAGTTAACCTAGATCGTGCAAGTGTCCGCTAGTTAACCTACATAGTCCAAGTGCCAGTTAGCTAACCTAGATAGTCCAAGGGCCCGCTAGTTGACCTACATAGTCCATGTGCCCGCTAGGTAACCTAGATAATCCAATTGCCCGCTAGGGAACATTCATAGTCCAAGTGCCAGCTAGGTAACCTAGATAGTCCAAGTGCCTGCTAGTTAACCTAGATAGTCCTAGTGCCCCTTAGTTAATCTAGATACTCCATGTGCCCACTAGGGGACGTACTTAGTCCAAGTGCCCGTTAGCTAACCTACATAGTCCAAGTGCCCGCTAGTTAACATTGATCATCCAAGGGCCCTCTAGTTAACCTAGATCGTCCAAGTGCCCGTTAGTTAACCTACATAATCCAAGAGCCCGCTAGTTGACCTACGTAGTCCATGGTCCGCTAGTTTACCTATATAGTCCAAGTGCTCGCTAGTTAACCTACATAGTACAAGGGCCCGCTAGTTGACCTAGATAGTCCAAGTGCCCTCTAGTTAACCTAGATAGTCCAAGTGCCCGCTAGGTAACCTAGACTGTCGAAGTGACCGCTAGGTAACCTAGATAGTCCAACCTAACATATATAGTCCAAGTGCCCGGTGAGCAACATACATAGACCAAGGGCCCGATCGTTAACCTAGAAGTCCAAGAGCCCGTTCGTTAACCTAGATAGTCCAAGTGCCCACTAGGTAACCTACATAGTCCAAGTGCCCGCTAAGGAACCTACATAGTCCAAGTGCACGCTAGTTAACCTAGATAGTCCAAGTGCCCGCTAGTTAACCTAGATAGTCCAAGTGCCTGCTAGGTAACCTACATAGTGCAAGTGTCCGCTAGTTAACCTACATATTCCAAGTGCCCGCTAGTTAACATAGATAGTCCAAATGCCCGCTAGGGAACGTACATAGTCCAAGTGCCCGCTAGTTAACCTATATAGTGAATGGGCCCGCTAGTTAACCTACATAGTCCAAGTGTCAGTGAGCTAACCTAGATAGTCCAAGGGCCCGCTATTTGACTTACATACTCCAAGTGCCCGTTAGGTAACCTATATAGTCCAAAAGCCCGCTAGTTAACCTACATAGTCCAAGTGTCCGATAGGGAACCTACATAATCCAAGTGCCCGCTAGGGAACCTACATAGTCCAAGTGCCCGTTAGGTAACCTAGATAGTCCAAATGCCCGCTAGGGAACCCACATAGTCCAAGTGCCGCTAGGGAACTTACATAGTCCAAGGACCCCGCTAGGGAACCTACATAGTCCAAGTGCCCGTTAGTTAACCTAGATAGTCCAAGTGCCCGCATAGTAACCTAGATAGTCCAACAGCCCGGTAGGTAACCTACATACTCCAAGTACCCGCTAGGTAACGTAGATAGTTCAAGTGCCAGCTAGGTAACCTAGATAGTCCAAGTGCCCGCGAGGTAACCTACAGAGTCTAAGTGCCCGTTAGCTTATCTATATAGACCAAATGCCCACTAGGGAACTTACATAATCCAAGTGCCCGCTAGGTAACCCAGATAATCCAAGTGCCCGCTAGTTAACCTATATCGTCCAAGTGCCCGCTAGTTAACCTAGATCGTCCAAGCGCCCGCTAGTTAACCTACATAGTCAATGGGCCCGCTAGTTAACGTACATAATGCAAGAGCCCGCTAATTAACCGAGATCATGCAATTGCCCGCTAGTTAACCAACATAGTCCAAGAGCCACTTAGCTATCCTAGATAGTCCAAGGGCCCGCTAGATGACCTACATAGTCCAAGTGCCCGCTAGGTAACCTAGATAATCCAAGTGCCCGCTAGGGAACATTCATAGTCCAAGTGCCAGCTAGGTAACCTAGATAGTCCAAGTGCCCGCTAGGTAACCTAGATAATCCAAGTGCCGCTAGGTAACCTACATAGTGCAAGTGTCCCCTAGTTAACCTACATAGTCCAAGTGCCCGCTAGTTAACATAGATAGTCCAAGTGACCGCTAGGGAACGTACATAGTCCAAGTGCCCGCCAGGTAACCTAGATAGTGCAAGTGCCCGGTACTTAAAGTACGTAGTCCAAGTGCCCGCTAGGTAACCTAGATAGTCCAAGGGCCCGCTAGTTAACCTACATAGTCCAAGTGCCTGGTGGTTAACTTACATAGTTCAAGTGTCCATAGGGAACATACATAGTCCAAGTGCCCGCTTCGGAATCTACATAGTCCAAGTGCCCGCTAGGTAACCTAGACTGTCCATGTGCCCGCTAGGTTACCTATATAGTCCAAGTGAATGTTCGTTAACCTAGATAGTCCAAGTGCCCGCTAGGAAACCTACATAGTCCAAGGGCCCGCTAGGTAACCTAGATAGTCCACGTGCCCGCTAGGTAACCTAGATAGTGCATGTGCCCGGTAGTTAACCTACATAGTCCAAGTGCCCGCTCTGGAACATACATAGTCCAAGAGCCCGCTTGGGATTCTACATAGTCCTAGGGCCCGCTAGTTAACGTTGATAGTCCAAGTGCCGCTAGTTAATCTACATAGTCCAAGGGCCCGCTAGTTAACCTAAATAGTCCAAGTACCCGATAGTTAACCTAGATCGTCTAAGTGCACGCTAGTTAACCTACATAGTTCAAGGGCCCGCTAGTTAACCTACATAGTCCAAGGGCCCGAAAGTTAACCTATATCTTCCAAGGGCCCGCTAGTTAACCTACATTGTCCAAGGGCCCGCTAGTTAACCTAGATAGTCCAAGTGCCCGCTAGTTAACCTACATAGTCCAAGTGCCTGCTAGGTAACCTAGACTGTTCAAGTGACCACTAGGTTACCTACATAGTCCAAGTGCCCGTTCATTAACCTACATAGTCAAAGTGCCCGCTAGGTAACCAATATAGTCCAAATGCCCGTTAGTGTCCCTAATAGTCCAAATGCCCGCTAGTTAACCTAGATAGATCAAGTGCTTGCTAGTTAACCTAGATAGTCCAAGTGCCCGCTAGTTAAACTAGATAGACCAAGTGCCCACTAGGGAACCAATCTAGTCCACGTCCCCGATAGGGGACCTACATAGTCCATATGCCCGCTAGTTAACATAGATAGTCCAAGTTCCTCTAGGTAACGTACATAGTCCAAGGCCCGCTAGGTAACGTAGATAGTCCAAGTGCCCGCTAGGGAACGTACATAGTCCAAGTGCCCGCTAGGTAACCTACATAGTCCAACTGCCCACTAGTTAACCTACATAGTCCAGGTTCCCCCTAGGTAACCTAGATAGTCTAAGGGCCCAGTAGGTAACCTACATTGTCCTACTGCCCCCTAGTTAACCTACATCCTCCAAGTGCCCGATAGGGAACCTACATAGTCCAAGTGCCCGTTAGGTAACATACATAGTCCAAAAGCCCGCTGTTTAACCTATACAGTCCAAGTGCCCGATAGGTAACCTACATAATCCAAGTGCCCGCTAGGAAACCTACATAGTCCAAGTGCCCGTTAGGTAACCTAGATAGTCCAAATGCCCGCTAGGGAACCCACATAGTCCAAGTACCCGCTAGGGAACTTATATAGTCCAAGGACCCCGCTAGGGAACCTACATAGTCCAAATGCCCGTTAGTTAACCTAGATAGTCCAAGTGCCCGTTAGGTAACCTAGATAGTCCAAAAGCCCGCTAGGTAACCTACATATTCCAAGAACCCGCTAGGTAACGTAGATTGTTCAAGTGCCAGCTAGGTAACCTAGATAGTCCAAGTGCCCGCTAGGTAACCCAGATAATCCAAGTGCCCGCTAGTTAACCTATATCGTCCAAGTGCCCGCTAGTTAACCTAGATCGTCCAAGCGCCCTCTAGTTAACCTACATAGTTAATGGGCCCGCTAGTTACCGTACATAATGCAAGAGCCCCCTAGTTAACCTAGATCGTGCACGTGTCCGCTAGTTAACCTACATAGTCCAAGAGCCACTTAGCTAACCTAGATAGTCCAAGGGCCCGCTAGTTGACCTACATAGTCCAAGTGCCCGCTAGGTAACCTAGATAATCCAAGTGCCCGCTAGGGAACATTCATAGTCCAAGTGCCAGTTAGGTAACCTAGATAGTCCAAGTGCCCGCTAGTTAACCTAGATAGTCCTAGTGCCCGTTAGTTAACCTAGATAGTCCAAGTGCCCACTAGGGGACGTACTTAGTCCAAGTACCCGTTAGCTAACCTAGATAGTCCAAGTGCCCTCTGGTTCACATTGATCATCCAAGTGCCCGATATTTATCCTAGATAGTCCAAGTGCACGCTAGTTAACCTAGATAGTCCAAGTGCCCTCTAGTTAACCTAGATCGTTCAAGTGCCCGCTAGTTAACCTACATAGACCAAGGGCCCGCTAGTTAACCTACGTAGTCCAAGGTCCGTTAGTTATCCTAGACAGTCCAAGTGCTCGCTAGTTAACCTAGATAGTCCAAGTACCCGCTAGGTAACCTAAATAGTCCAAATGTCCAATAGGGATCCTACATAGTCCAAGTGCCCGCTAGGTAACCTGCATAGTCCAAGTGCCCGTTCGTTAACCTAGATAGTCCAAGTGCCCGTTAGTTAATCTAGATAGTCCATGTGCCCACTAGGGGACGTACTTAGTCCAAGTGCCCGTTAGCTAACCTAGATAGTCCAAGTGCCTGCTAGTTAACCTACATAGTCCAAGGGTTCGCTAGTTGACCTACTTAGTCCAAGGTTCCCTAGTTGACCTAGATAGTCCAAGTGCCTGCTAGTTAACCTAGATAGTCCAAGTGCCCGCTAGGTAACCTAAGTAGTCCAAATGTCCGATAGGGATCCTACATAGTCCAAGTGCCCGCTAGGTAACCTGCATAGTCCAAGTGCCCGTTCGTTAACCTAGATAGTCCAAGTGCCCGCTAGGTAACCTAGACTGTCCAAGTCCCTGGTAGGTTACCTATATAGTCCAAGTGCCTGTTCGTTAACCTAGATAGTCCAAGTGCCCGCTAGGAAACCTACATAGTCCAAGGGCCCGCTAGGTAACCTAGATAGTCCACGTGCCCGCTAGGTAACCTAGAGTCCAAGTACTCGCTAGTTAACCTACATAGTCCATGTGCCTGCTAGGTAAACTAGATAGTCCAAGTGCCCACTAAGGAAGTTACATAGTCCAAGTGCAAGCTAGTTAACCAAGATAGTCCAAGTGCCGCTAGTTAACCTAGATAGTCCAAGTGCCGCCAGGTAACCTACATAGTGCAAGTGTCCCCTAGTTAACCTACATAGTCCAAGTGCCCGCTAATTAACATAGATAGTCCAAGTGCCCGCTAGGGAACGTACATAGTCCAAGTGCCCGCCAGGTAACCTAGATAGTGCAAGTGCCCGGTAGTTAACGTACGTAGTCCAAGTGCCCACTAGGTAACCTAGATAGTCCAAGGGCCCGCTAGTTAACCTTCATAGTCCAAGTGCCTGGTGGTTAACTTACATAGTTCAAGTGTGCATAGGGAACATACATAGTCCAAGTGCCCGCTTGGGAACCTACATAGTCCAAGTGCCCGTTAGATAACCTAGATAGTCCAAATGCCCGCTAGGGAACCCACATAGTACAAGTGCCCGCTAGGGAACTTACATAGTCCAAGGGCCCGCTAGGCAACCTACATAGTCCAAGTGCCCGTTAGTTAACCTAGATAGTCCAAGTGCCCGCTAGATAACCTAGATAGTCCAACAGCCCGCTAGGTAACCTAGATAGTCCAAGGGCCCGCTAGTTAACCTACATAGTCCAAGTGCCTGGTAGTTAAATTACATAGTTCAAGTGTCCGTAGGGAACATACATCGTCCAAGTGCCCGCTAGGGAACCTATATAGTCTAAGTGCCCGTTAGGTAACCCACATAGTCCAAGTGCCCGCTAGTTAAACTACATAGTCAATGGGCCCACTAGTTTACCTACATAGTGCAAGAGCCCGCTAGTTAACCTAGATCGTGCAAGTGTCCGCTAGTTAACCTACATAGTCCAAGTGCCAGTTAGCTAACCTAGATAGTCCAAGGGCCCGCTAGTTGACCTACATAGTCCATGTGCCCGCTAGGTAACCTAGATAATCCAATTGCCCGCTAGGGAACATTCATAGTCCAAGTGCCAGCTAGGTAACCTAGATAGTCCAAGTGCCTGCTAGTTAACCTAGATAGTCCTAGTGCCCCTTAGTTAATCTAGATACTCCATGTGCCCACTAGGGGACGTACTTAGTCCAAGTGCCCGTTAGCTAACCTACATAGTCCAAGTGCCCGCTAGTTAACATTGATCATCCAAGGGCCCTCTAGTTAACCTAGATCGTCCAAGTGCCCGTTAGTTAACCTACATAATCCAAGAGCCCGCTAGTTGACCTACGTAGTCCATGGTCCGCTAGTTTACCTATATAGTCCAAGTGCTCGCTAGTTAACCTACATAGTACAAGGGCCCGCTAGTTGACCTAGATAGTCCAAGTGCCCTCTAGTTAACCTAGATAGTCCAAGTGCCCGCTAGGTAACCTAGACTGTCGAAGTGACCGCTAGGTAACCTAGATAGTCCAACCTAACATATATAGTCCAAGTGCCCGGTGAGCAACATACATAGACCAAGGGCCCGATCGTTAACCTAGAAGTCCAAGAGCCCGTTCGTTAACCTAGATAGTCCAAGTGCCCACTAGGTAACCTACATAGTCCAAGTGCCCGCTAAGGAACCTACATAGTCCAAGTGCACGCTAGTTAACCTAGATAGTCCAAGTGCCCGCTAGTTAACCTAGATAGTCCAAGTGCCTGCTAGGTAACCTACATAGTGCAAGTGTCCGCTAGTTAACCTACATATTCCAAGTGCCCGCTAGTTAACATAGATAGTCCAAATGCCCGCTAGGGAACGTACATAGTCCAAGTGCCCGCTAGTTAACCTATATAGTGAATGGGCCCGCTAGTTAACCTACATAGTCCAAGTGTCAGTGAGCTAACCTAGATAGTCCAAGGGCCCGCTATTTGACTTACATACTCCAAGTGCCCGTTAGGTAACCTATATAGTCCAAAAGCCCGCTAGTTAACCTACATAGTCCAAGTGTCCGATAGGGAACCTACATAATCCAAGTGCCCGCTAGGGAACCTACATAGTCCAAGTGCCCGTTAGGTAACCTAGATAGTCCAAATGCCCGCTAGGGAACCCACATAGTCCAAGTGCCGCTAGGGAACTTACATAGTCCAAGGACCCCGCTAGGGAACCTACATAGTCCAAGTGCCCGTTAGTTAACCTAGATAGTCCAAGTGCCCGCATAGTAACCTAGATAGTCCAACAGCCCGGTAGGTAACCTACATACTCCAAGTACCCGCTAGGTAACGTAGATAGTTCAAGTGCCAGCTAGGTAACCTAGATAGTCCAAGTGCCCGCGAGGTAACCTACAGAGTCTAAGTGCCCGTTAGCTTATCTATATAGACCAAATGCCCACTAGGGAACTTACATAATCCAAGTGCCCGCTAGGTAACCCAGATAATCCAAGTGCCCGCTAGTTAACCTATATCGTCCAAGTGCCCGCTAGTTAACCTAGATCGTCCAAGCGCCCGCTAGTTAACCTACATAGTCAATGGGCCCGCTAGTTAACGTACATAATGCAAGAGCCCGCTAATTAACCGAGATCATGCAATTGCCCGCTAGTTAACCAACATAGTCCAAGAGCCACTTAGCTATCCTAGATAGTCCAAGGGCCCGCTAGATGACCTACATAGTCCAAGTGCCCGCTAGGTAACCTAGATAATCCAAGTGCCCGCTAGGGAACATTCATAGTCCAAGTGCCAGCTAGGTAACCTAGATAGTCCAAGTGCCCGCTAGGTAACCTAGATAATCCAAGTGCCGCTAGGTAACCTACATAGTGCAAGTGTCCCCTAGTTAACCTACATAGTCCAAGTGCCCGCTAGTTAACATAGATAGTCCAAGTGACCGCTAGGGAACGTACATAGTCCAAGTGCCCGCCAGGTAACCTAGATAGTGCAAGTGCCCGGTACTTAAAGTACGTAGTCCAAGTGCCCGCTAGGTAACCTAGATAGTCCAAGGGCCCGCTAGTTAACCTACATAGTCCAAGTGCCTGGTGGTTAACTTACATAGTTCAAGTGTCCATAGGGAACATACATAGTCCAAGTGCCCGCTTCGGAATCTACATAGTCCAAGTGCCCGCTAGGTAACCTAGACTGTCCATGTGCCCGCTAGGTTACCTATATAGTCCAAGTGAATGTTCGTTAACCTAGATAGTCCAAGTGCCCGCTAGGAAACCTACATAGTCCAAGGGCCCGCTAGGTAACCTAGATAGTCCACGTGCCCGCTAGGTAACCTAGAGTCCAAGTACTCGCTAGTTAACCTACATAGTCCATGTGCCTGCTAGGTAAACTAGATAGTCCAAGTGCCAGCTAAGGAAGCTACATATTCCAAGTGCAAGCTAGTTAACCAAGATAGTCCAAGTGCCCGCTAGTTGACCTAGATAGTCCAAGTGCCGCTAGGTAACCTACATAGTGCAAGTGTCCCCTAGTTAACCTACATAGTCCAAGTGCCCGCTAGTTAACATAGATAGTCCAAGTGCCCGCTAGGGAACGTACATAGTCCAAGTGCCCGCCAGGTAACCTAGATAGTGCAAGTGCCCGGTACTTAAAGTACGTAGTCCAAGTGCCCGCTAGGTAACCTAGATAGTCCAAGGGCCCACTAGTTAACCTACATAGTCCAAGTGCCTGGTGGTTAACTTACATAGTTCAAGTGTCCATAGGGAACATACATAGTCCAAGTGCCCGCTTCGGAATCTACATAGTCCAAGTGCCCGTTAGGTAACCTAGATAGTCCAAATGCCCGCTAGGGAACCCACATAGTCCAAGTGCCCACTAGGGAACTTACATAGTCCAAGGTCCCGCTAGGGAACCTACATAGTCCAAGTGCCCGTTAGTTAACCTAGATAGTCGAAATGCCCGCTAGATAACCTAGATAGTCCAACAGCCCGCTAGGTAACCTAGATAGTCCAATGGCCCGCTAGTTAACCTACATAGTCCAAGTGCCTGGTAGTTAAATTACATAGTTCAAGTGTCCGTAGGGAACATACATCGTCCAAGTGCCCGCTAGGGAACCTATATAGTCTAAGTGCCCGTTAGGTAACCCACATAGTCCAAGTGCCCGCTAGGGAACTTACATAGTCCAAGGGCCCGCTAGGGAACCTTCATAGTCCAAGTGCCCGTTAGTTAACCTACATAGTCCAAGTCCCCGTTAGGTAACCTAGATAGTCCAACAGCCCGCTTGGTAACCTACATATTCCAAGAACCGGCTAGGTAACATAGATAGTTCAAGTGCCAGCTAGGTAACCTAGATAGTCCAAGTGACCGCTAGGTAACTTACAAAGTCTACGTGCCCGCTAGGTAATCTATATAGTCCAAATGCCCGCTGGGGAGCCTACATAGTCCAAATGCCCGCTAGGTAACCTAGATAGTCCAAGGGCCCGTTAGGTAATCTACATAGTCCTAGTGCCTCCTTGTTAACCTACATTCTCCAAGTGCCCGATAGGGAACCTACATAGTCTAAGTGCCCGTTAGTTAACCTAGATAGTCCAAGTGCCCGCTTGGTAACCTAGATAGTCCAACAGCCCGCTAAGTAACCTACATACTCCAAGAACCCGCTAGGTAACGTAGATAGTTCAAGTGCCAGCTAGGTAACTTAGATCGTCCAAGTGCCCGCTAGGTAACCTAGATAATCCAAGTGCCCGCTAGTTAACCTATATCGTCCAAGGGCCCGCTAGTTAACCTAGATTGTCCAAGTGCCCGATAGTTAAACTACATAGTCAATGGGCCCACTAGTTTACCTACATAGTGCAAGAGCCCGCTAATTAACCTAGATCGTGAAAGTGTCCTCTAGTTAACCTACATAGTCCAAGTGCCAGTTAGCTAACCTAGATAGTCCAAGGGCCCGCTAGTTGACCTACATAGTCCATGTGCCCGCTAGGTAACCTAGATAATCCAATTGCCTGCTAGGGAACATTCATAGTCCAAGTGCCAGCTAGTTAACCTACATAGTCCAAGGGCCCGCTAGTTGACCTACGTAGTCCAAGGCCCGCTAGTTTACCTAGATAGTCCAAGTGCTCGCTAGTTAACCTACATTGTACAAGGGCCCGCTAGTTGACCTAGATAGTCCAAGTGCCCTCTAGTTAACCTAGATAGTCCAAGTGCCCGCTAGGTAACCTAAGTAGTCCAAATGTCCGATAGGGATCCTACATAGTCCAAGTGCCCGCTAGGTAACCTACATAGTCCAAGTGCCCGTTCATTAACCTAGATAGTCCAAGTGCAAGCTAGGTAACCTAGACTGACGAAGTGACCGCTAGGTAACCTAGATAGTCCAAGTGCCCGCTAGGTAACCTACATAGTCCAAGTGCCCAATAAGTAACCTTGATAGTCAAAGTGCCCGTTAGTGAAACCTAGATAGTCCAAGTGCCCGCTAGGTAACTTACATTGTCCAAGTTCCCGCTAGGTAACCTAGATAGTCCAAGTGCCCATTACCTAACCTATATAGTCCAAGTGCCCGGTAAGCAACCTACATAGACCAAGGGCCCGTTCGTTAACCTAGAAGTCCAAGAGCCCGTTCGTTAACCTAGATAGTCCAAGTGCCCACTAGGTAACCTACATAGTCCAAGTGCCCGCTAAGGAACCTACATAGTCCAAGTGCACGCTAGTTAACCTAGATAGTCCAAGTGCCCGCTAGTTAACCTAGATAGTCCAAGTGCCTGCTAGGTAACCTACATACTGCAAGTGTCCGCTAGTTAACCTACATATTCCAAGTGCCCGCTAGTTAACATAGATAGTCCAAGTGCCCGCTAGGGAACGTACATAGTCCAAGTGCCCGCTAGTTAACCTATATAGTCAATGGGTCTGCTAGTTAACATACATAGTCCAAGTGTCAGTTAGCTAACCTAGATAGTCCAAGGGCCCGCTATTTGACCTACATAGTCCATGTGTCCGCTAGGTAACCTAGATAATCCAATTGCCCGCTAGGGAACATTCATAGTCCTAGTGCCAGCTAGGTAACCTAGATAGTCCTAGTACCCGTTAGTTAATTTAGATAGTCCATGTGCCCACTAGGGGACGTACTTAGTCCAAGTGCCCGTTAGCTAACTAGATAGTCCAAGTTCCCGCTAGTTAACATAGATAGTCCAAGTGCATGCTATTTAACCTAGATAATCCAAGTGTCCTCTAGTTAACCTAGATCGTCCAAGTGCCCGCTAGTTAACCTACATAGTCCAAGGGTTCCCTAGTTGAACTACGTAGTCCAAGGTCCCCTAGTTGACCTAGATAGTCCAAGTGCCTGCTAGTTAACCTAGATAGTCCAAGTGCCCGCTAGGTAACCTAAGTAGTCCAAATGTCCTATAGGGATCCCACATAGTCCAAGTGCCTGCTAGGTAACCTACATAGTCCTAGTGCCTGTTCGTTAACCTAGGTAGGCCAAGTGCCCGCTAGGTAACCTAGACTGTCCAAGTGCCCGCTAGGTAACCTAGATAGTCCAAGTGCCCGCTAGGTAACCTAGAGTCCAAGTGCTCGCTAGTTAACCTACATAGTCCAAGTGCCCGCTATGTAACCTAGATTGTCAAAGTGCCCGTTAGGTAACCTAGGTACTCCAAGTGCCCGCTAGGTAACTTACATTGTCCAAGTTCCTGCTAGGTAACCTAGATAGTCCAAGTGCCCATTACCTAACCTAGATAGTCCCAGTGCCCGGTAACCAACCTGCATAGACCAAGTGCCCGTTCGTTAACCTAGAAGTCCAAGAGCCCGTTCGTTAACCTAGATAGTCCAAGTGCCCACTAGGTATCCTACATAGTCCAAGTGCCTGCTAAGGGACCTACATAGTCCAAGTGCACGCTAGTTAACCTAGATAGTCCAAGTGCCCACTAGTTAACCTAGATAGTCCAAGAGCCTGCTAGGTAACCTACATAGTGCATGTGTCCGCTAGTTTACCTACATATTCCAAGTGCCCGGTAAATAACATAGATAGTCCAAGTGCCCGCTAGGAAACGTACATAGTCCAAGTGCCCACTAGTTAACCTACATAGTCCAGGTTCCCCCTAGGTAACCTAGATAGTCCAAGGGCCCAGTAGGTAACCTACATTGTCCTAGTGCCCCCTAGTTAACCTACATCCTCCAAGTGCCCGATAGGGAACCTACATAGTCCAAGTGCCCGTTAGGTAACCTAGATAGTCCAAATGCCCGCTAGGGAACCCACATTGTCCAAGTGACCGCTAGGGAACTTACATAGTCCAAGGACCCCGCTAGGGTACCTACATAGTCCAAGTGCCCGTTAGTTAACCTAGATAGTCCAAGTGCCCGTTAGGTAACCTAGATAGTCCAACAGCCCGCTAGGTAACCTACATATTCCAAGAACCCGCTGGTAACGTAGATAGTTCAAGTGCCAGCTAGGTAACCTAGATAGTCCAAGTGCCCGCTAGTTAACCTACAGAGTCTAAGTTCCCGCTAGCTTATCTATATAGTCCAAATGCCCGCTAGAGAACCTACATAATCCTAGTGCCCGCTAGTTAACCTAGATCGTCCAAGTGCCCGCTGTTAACACACATAGTCAATGGGCCCGCTAGTTAATGTACATAATGCAAGAGCCCGCTAGTTAACCTAGATCGTGCAAGTGTCCGCTAGTTAACCAACATAGTCCAAGTGCCACTTAGCTAACCTAGATAGTCCAAGGGCCCGCTAGTTGACCTACATAGTCCAAGTGCCCGGTAGGTAACCTAGATAATCCAAGTGCCCGCTAGGGAACATTCATAGTCCATGTGCCAGGTAGGTAACCTAGATAGTCCAAGTGCCCGCTAGTTAACCTAGATAGTCCTAGTGCCCGTTAGTTAACCTAGATAGTCCAAGTGCCCACTAGGGGACGTACTTAGTCTAAGTGCCCGTTAGCTAACCTAGATAGTCCAAGTGCCCGCTGGTTAACATTGATCATCCAAGTGCCCGCTATTTATTCTAGATAGTCCAAGTGCACGCTAGTTAACCTAGATAGTCCAAGTGCCCTCTAGTTAACCTAGATCGTTCAAGTGCCCGCTAGTTAACCTACATAGACCAAGGGCCCGCTAGTTAACCTACGTAGTCCAAGGTCCGCTAGTTATCCTAGATAGTCCAAGTGCTCGCTAGTTAACCTAGATAGTCCAACTGCCCGCTAGGTAACATAAGTAGTCCAAATGTCCGATAGGGATCCTACATAGTCCAAGTGCCCGCTAGGTAACCAGCATAGTCCAAGTGCCCGTTCGTTAACCTATATAGTCCAAGTGCCCGCTAGATAACCTAGACTGTCCAAGTGCCCGCTAGGTTACCTATATAGTCCAAGTGCCTGTTCGTTAACCTAGATAGTCCAAGTGCCCGCTAGGAAACCTACATAGTCCAAGGGCCCGCTAGGTAACCTAGATAGTCCAAGTGCCAGCTAGGTAACCTAGAGTCCAAGTACTCGCTAGTTAACCTACATAGTCCATGTGCCTGCTAGGTAAACTAGATAGTCCAAGTGCCCACTAAGGAAGTTACATAGTCCAAGTGCAAGTTAGTTAACCAAGATAGTCCAAGTGCCCGCTAGTTGACCTAGATAGTCCAAGTGCCGCTAGGTAACCTACATAGTGCAAGTGTCCCCTAGTTAACCTACATAGTCCAAGTGCCCGCTAATTAACATAGATAGTCCAAGTGCCCGCTAGGTAACCTAGATAGTGCAAGTGCCCGGTAGTTAACCTACATAGTCCAAGTGCCCGCTAGGTAACCTAGACAGTTCAAGTGACCACTAGGTTACCTACATAGTCCAAGTGAATGTTCGTTAACCTACATAGTCCAAGTGCCCGCTAGGTAAACTATATAGTCCAACTGCCTGCTAGGGTCCCTAATAGTCCATGTGCCCGGTAGTTAACGTACGTAGTCCAAGTGCCCGCTAGGTAACCTAGATAGTCCAACAGCCCGCTAGGTAACCAAGATAGTCCAAGGGCCCGCTAGTTAACCTACATAGTCTAAGTGCCTGGTAGTTAACTTACATAGTTCAAGTGTCCGTAGGGAACATACATAGTCCAAGTGCCCGCTAGAGAACCTATATAGTCCAAGTGCCCGTTAGGTAACCTAGATAGTCCAAATGCCCGCTAGGGAACCCACATAGTCCAAGTGCCCGCTAGGGAACTTACATAGTCCAAGGGCCCGCTAGAGAACCTACATAGTCCAAGTTCCCGTTAGTTAACCTAGATAGTCCAATTGCCCGTTAGGTAACCTAGATAGTCCAACAGCCCGCTAGGTAACGTACATATTCCAAGAACCCGCTAGATAACGTAGATAGTTCAAGTGCCAGCTAGGTAACCTAGATAGTCCAAGTGCCCGCTAGTTAACCTACATAGTCCAAGTGCCTGGTAGTTAACTTCCATAGTTCAAGTGTCCGTACGGAACATACATAGTCCAAGTGCCCGCAGGGAACCTATATAGTCCAAGTGCCCGTTAGGTAACCTAGATAGTCCAAATGCCCGCTAGGGAACCCACATAGTCCAAGTTCCCGCTAGGGAACTTACATAGTCCAAGGGCCCGCTAGAGAACCTACATAGTCCAAGTGCCCGTTAGTTAACCTAGATAGTCCAATTGCCCGTTAGGTAACCTAGATAGTCCAACAGCCCGCTAGGTAACGTACATATTCCAAGAACCCTCTAGGTAACGTAGATAGTTCAAGTGCCAGCTAGGTAACCTAGATAGTCCAAGTGCCCGCTTGGTAACCTACAAAGTCTAAGTGCCCGCTAGGTAATCTATATAGTCCAAATGCCCGCTAGGGAGCCTACATAGTCCAAATGTCCGCTAGGTAACCTAGATAGTCCAAGGGCCCACTAGGTAAACTACATAGTCCTAGTGTCCCCTTGTTAACCTACATTCTCCAAGTGCCCGATAGGGAACTTACATAGTCCAACTGCCCATTAGTTAACCTAGATAGTCCAAGTGCCCGCTTGGTAACCTAGATAGTCAAACAGCCTGCTAAGTAACCTACATACTCCAAGAACCCGCTAGGTAACGTAGATAGTTCAAGTGCCGGCTAGGTAACCTAGATAGTCCAAGTGCCCGCTAGGTAACCTACATAGTCCAAGTGCCCGCTAGGTAACCTAGATAATCCAAGTGCCCGCTAGTTAACCTATCTCGTCCAAGGGCCCGCTAGTTAACCTAGATTTTCCAAGTGCCCCCTAGTTAACCTACATAGTCAATGGGCCCGCTAGTTTACCTACATAGTGCAAGAGCCCGCTATTTAACCTAGATCGTGCAAGTGTCCGCTAGTTAACCTACATATTCCAAGTGCCAGTTAGCTAACCTAGATAGTCCAAGGGCCCGCTAGTTGACCTAGATAATCCAATTGCCCGCTAGGGAACATTCATAGTCCAAGTGCCAGCTAGGGAACCTAGATAGTACAAGTGCCTGCTAGTTAACCTAGATAGTCCTAGTGCCCGTTAGTTAATCTAGATAGTCCATGTGCCCACTAGGGGACGTACTTAGTCCAAGTGCCCGTTAGCTAACCTAGATAGTCCAAGTGCCCGCTAGTTAACATTGATCATCCAACGGCCCTCTAGTTAACCTAGATCGTCCAAGTGCCCGCTAGTTAACCTACATAGACCAAGGGTCCGCTAGTTGACCTACGTAGTCCAAGTTCCACTAGTTTACCTAGATAGTCCAAGTGCTTGCTAGTTAACCTACATAGTACAAGGGCCCGCTAGTTGACCGAGATAGTCCAAGTGCCCTCTAGTTAACCTAGATAGTCCAAGTGCCCGCTAGGTAACCTTAGTAGTCCAAATGTCCGATAGGGATCCTACATAGTCCAAGTGCCCGCTAGGTAACCTACATAGTCCAAGTGCCCGTTCGTTAACCTAGATAGTCCAAGTGCCCGCTAGTTAACCTAGACTGTCAAAGTGACCGCTAGGTAACCTAGATTTTCCAAGTGCCCGCTAGGTAACCTACATAGTCCAAGTGCCCGCTATGCAACCTAGATAGTCAAAGTGCCCGTTAGGTAACCTAGATAGTCCAAGTGCCCGCTAGGTAACTTACATTGCCAAGTTCCCGCTAGGTAACCTACATAGTGCAAGTGTCCGCTAGTTAACCTACATATTCCACGTGCCCGCTAGTTAACATACATAGTCCAAGTGCCCGCTAGGGAACGTACATAGTCCAAGTGCCCACTAGTTAACCTATATAGTCAAAGGGCCCGCTTGTTAACCTACATAGTGCAAGAGCCCGCTAGTTAACCTAGATCGTGCAAGTGGCCGCTAGTTAACCTACATAGTCCAAGTGTCAGTTAGCTAACCTAGATAGTCCAAGGGCCCGCTATTTGACCTACATAGTCCAAGTGCCCGCTAGGTAACTTACATTGTCCAAGTTCCCGCTAGGTAACCTAGATAGTCCAAGTGCCCGTTACCTAACTTAGATAGTCCAAGTGCCCGGTAAGCAACCTACATAGTCCAAGTGCCCGTTCGTTAACCTAGAAGTCCAATTGCCCGCTAGGTAACCTAGACAGTCCAAGTGCCCGCTAGTTAACCTACATAGTCCAAGTGCCCGTTCGTTAACCTAGATAGACCAAGTGCCCTATAGGTAACCTATATAGTCCAAGTGCCCGCTAGGTAACTTATATAGTCCAAGTGCCCGCTAGGTAACCTAGATAGTCCAAGGGCCCGCTAGTTAATCTAGATAGTCCAAGTGTTCTCTAGTTAACCTACATAGTCCAAGTGCCCGCTAGTAAACCTACATACCAAGTTCCCGCTACGTAACCTAGATAGTCCAGGGCACGCTAGTTAACCTACATAGTCCAAGTGCTCGCTAAGGAACCTACATAGTCCAAGTGCACGCTAGTTAACCTAGATAGTCCAATTGCCTGCTAGGTAACCTACATAGTGCAAGTGTCCGCTAGTTAACCTACATATTCCAAGTGCCCGCTAGTTAACATAGATAGTCCAAGTGCCCGCTAGGGAACGTACATAGTCCAAGTGCCCGTTAGTTAACCTAGATAGTCCAATTGCCCGTTAGGTAACCTAGATAGTCCAACAGCCCGCTAGGTAACGTACATATTCCAAGAACCCGCTAGGTAACGTAGATAGTTCAAGTGCCAGCTAGGTAACCTAGATAGTCCAAGTGCCCGCTTGGTAACTTACAAAGTCTAAGTGCCCGCTAGGTAATCTATATAGTCCAAATGCCCGCTAGGGAGCCTACATAGTCCAAATGTCCGCTAGGTAACCTAGATAGTCCAAGGGCCCACTAGGTAAACTACATAGTCCTAGTGCCCCCTTGTTAACCTACATTCTCCAAGTGCCCGATAGGGAACCTACATAGTCCAACTGCCCATTAGTTAACCTAGATAGTCCAAGTGCCCGCTTGGTAACCTAGATAGTCAAACAGCCCGCTAAGTAACCTACATACTCCAAGAACCCGCTAGGTAACGTAGATAGTTCAAGTGCCAGCTAGGTAACCTAGATAGTCCAAGTGCCCGCTAGGTAACCTACATAGTCCAAGTGCCCGTTAGGTAACCTAGATAATCCAAGTGCCCGCTAGTTAACCTATCTCGTCCAAGGGCCCGCTAGTTAACCTAGATTTTCCAAGTGCCCCCTAGTTAACCTACATAGTCAATGGGCCCGCTAGTTTACCTACATAGTGCAAGAGCCCGCTATTTAACTTAGATCGTGCAAGTGTCCGCTAGTTAACCTACATATTACAAGTGCCAGTTAGCTAACCTAGATAGTCCAAGGGCCCGCTAGTTGACCTACATAGAACAAGTGCCCGCTAGGTAACCTAGATAATCCAATTGCCCGCTAGGGAACATTCATAGTCCAAGTGCCAGCTAGGTAACCTAGATAGTCCAAGTGCCTGCTAGTTAACCTAGATAGTCCTAGTGCCCGTTAGTTAATCTAGATAGTCCATGTGCCCACTAGGGGACGTACTTAGTCCAAGTGCCCGTTAGCTAACCCAGATAGTCCAAGTGCGCGCTAGTTAACATTGATCATCCAAGGGCCCTCTGGTTAACCTAGATCGTCCAAGTGCCCGCTAGTTAACCTACATAGTCCAAAGGTCCGCTAGTTGACCTACGTAGTGCAAGTTCCGCTAGTTTACCTAGATAGTCCAAGTGCTCGCTAGTTAACCTACATAGTACAAGGGCCCGCTAGTTGACCTAGATAGTCCAAGTGCCCTGTAGTTAACCTAGATAGTCCAAGTGCCCGCTAGGTAACCTAAGTAGTCCAAATGTCCGATAGGGATCCTACATAGTCCAAGTGCCCGCTAGGTAACCTACATAGTCCAAGTGCCCGTTAGTTAACCTAGATAGTCCAAGTGCCCGCTAGTTAACCTAGACTGTCAAAGTGACCGCTAGGTAACCTAGATAGTCCAAGTGCCCGCTAGGTAACCTACATAGTCCAAGTGCCCGCTATGTAACCTAGATAGTCAAAGTGCCCGTTAGGTAACCTAGATAGTCCAAGTTCCCGCTAGGTAACCTACATAGTGCAAGTGTCCGCTAGTTAAGCTACATATTCCACGTGCCCGCTAGTTAACATACATAGTCCAAGTGCCCGCTAGGGAACGTACATAGTCCAAGTGCCCACTAGATAACCTATATAGTCAAAGGGCCCGCTTGTTAACCTACATAGTGCAAGAGCCCGCTAGTTAACCTAGATCGAGCAAGTGTCCGCTTGTTAGCCTACATAGTCCAAGTGTCAGTTAGCTAACCTAGATAGTCCAAGGGCCCGCTATTTGACCTACATAGTCCAAGTGCCCGCTAGGTAACTTACATTGTCCAAGTTCCCGCTAGGTAACCTAGATTGTCCAAGTGCCCGTTACCTAACTTAGATAGTCCAAGTGCCCGGTAAGCAACCTACATAGTCCAAGTGCCCGTTCGTTAACCTAGAAGTCCAATTGCCCGCTACGTAACCTAGACAGTCCAAGTGCCCACTAGGTAACTTATATAGTCCAAGGGCCCGCTAGTTAATCTAGATAGTCCAAGTGTCCTCTAGTTAACCTACATAGTCCAAGTGCCCGCTAGGTAACTTATATAGTCCCAGTGCCCGCTAGGTAACCTAGATAGTCCAAGGGCCCGCTAGTTAATCTAGATAGTCCAAGTATCCTCTAGTTAACCTACATAGTCCAAGTGCCCGCTAGTAAACCTACATACCAAGTTCCCGCTACGTAACCTAGATAGTCCAGGGCACGCTAGTTAACCTACATAGTCCAAGTGCCCTCTAGGTAACCTACATAGTCCAAGTACCCGCTAGGAAACTTATATAGTCCAAGTGCCCGCTAGGTAACCTAGATAGTCCAAGGGCCCGCTAGTTAATCTAGATAGTCCAAGTGTCCTCTAGTTAACCTACATAGTCCAAGTGCCCGCTAGTAAACCTACATACCAAGTTCCCGCTATGTAACCTAGATAGTCCAGGGCACGCTAGTTAACCTACATAGTCCAAGTGCTCACTAAGGAACCTACATAGTCCAAGTGCACGCTAGTTAACCTAGATAGTCCAAGTGCCTGCTAGGTAACCTACATAGTGCAAGTGTCTGCTAGTTAACCTACATATTCCAAGTGCCCGCTAGTTAACATAGATAGTCCAAGTGCCCGCTAGGGAACGTACATAGTCCAAGTGCCCGCTAGGTAACCTAGATAGTGCAAGTGTCCGCTAGTTAACCTAGATAGTTCAAGTACCCGCTAGGTAACCTAGATCGTCCAAGGGCCCCCTAGTTAGCCTACATAGTCCAAGTGCCCGCTAGGTGAACTAGATAGTCCAAGTGCCCGTTCGGTCACCTAGATAGTCCAAGTGCCCTTTAGGGAACCTAGATAGTCCAAGGGCCCGCTAGTAAACCTACATAGTCCATGGGCCCACTAGTTAACCTACATAGTGCAAGTGCCCGCTAGTTAAGCAACATAATCTAAGTGCCCGTTAGCTAACCTAGGTAGTCCAAGGGCCCCCGAGTGGACCTACATAGTACAAGTGCCAGCTAGGTATCCTAGATAGTACAAGTGCCCGCTAGAGAACCTAGATAGTCCAAGTGCCTGTTAGCTAACATAGATAGTCCAAGTGGCGGCTAGGTAACCTACATAGTCCAAGTGCCCGTTCGTTAACCTAGATAATCCAAGTGCCCGCTAGGTAACCTAAGTAGTCCAAATGTCCGATAGGGATCCTACAGAGTCCAAGTGCCCGCTAGGTAACCTACATAGTCCAAGAGCCCGTTCGTTAACCTAGATAGTCCAAGTGCCCGCTAGATAACCTAGACTGTCGAAGTGACCGCTAGGTAACCTAGATAGTCCAAGTGACCACTAGGTAACCTACATAGTCCAAGTGCCCGCTATGTATCCTAGATAGTAAAAGTGCCCGTTAGGTAACCTAGATAGTCCAAGTGCCCGCTAGGTAACTTACGTTGTCCAAGTTCCTGCTAGGTAACCTAGATAGTCCAAGTGCCCATTACCTAACCTAGATAGTTCAAGTGCCTGGTAAGACACCTACATAGACCAAGTACCCATTCGTTAACCTAGAAGTCCAAGAGCCC